>NC_057917.1:68330360-68958574 GCF_018873765.1 Telopea speciosissima | reverse complement strand
TAAAGCCTTACAAACTGATGGTGGAGGGGAATTCCAATCACTTGACCCCTTCCTTCAATCTCATGGCATTACCAGGCGCATTTCTTGTCCACATACACAAGCCCAAAACGGTGCTGCTGAGCGCAAGCACCGTCATATTATTGAGATTGGCCTGGCGTTAATGCTCCATGCTAGTGTTCCTTCTACATTTTGGTCTTATGCATTTCAGGCATCAGTTTTTCTGTACAATCGTTTGCCTTCTCCAACTATAGGCAACCAATGTCCATTGCAGCGTCTTTTTCATTCTGAACCTGATTATCCTTTTCTCAAGACCTTCGGTTGCTTATGCTATCCCTGGTTACGCCCATATACACGGCACAAACTTGAGGCTAGATCGAAACCTTGCGTTTTCTTGGGATATTCCCTTACCCACAAAGGGTATAAATGCCTTGATCTTGAGACCAATCGCCTCTATGTCTCACGGCATGTGGAATTTGTGGAAGACCAGTTTCCTTTTTCCAACACAGCACCATGGTCTGATGATACGTCTGTTGGACACCTTGATGCATGGTTCACTGTACCACCACCGGTTGTTCTACCATGCTCACTAGGACCGAGGGCTGATGATCCTTTACCTGCTACGGTGGCCACACCAAGGTCACCACTCCATGGGCTGCAACATGTTCCTACTACAGCTCGGCCCAATTCGTTACCACCTACGGTTCAAAGCAGTCCAAATGTGGGCCACAATGGCCCCCAGCACCCTGGATACTCTCAGGCCCAGCAACCTGCTGTCGAATCGGGCCATCTTACTGAACAGTCCTTCGTTCCGCCTCACCATTCTATGCAAACCAGGTCACGCACTGGTTCTTTAAGGCCTGTACAACGGTTGAATTTAGTAGCTGAATTGGACCTAATTACTACAGAACCCACATGCTACACTCAGGCCATGCGTTCTTCTCATTGGCGCAAGGCCATGCAAGACGAGTTTGATGCACTCTTACGCAATGGCACATGGGTGTTGGTTCCATCTCAACCGGATCTTAATGTTGTGGGATGTAAATGGGTTTTCAAAATCAAGAAAAAGGCTGACGGCTCAATCGAGCGCTATAAAGCGCGTCTTGTTGCAAAAGGGTTCCACCAGCGGCCCGGTGTGGATTACACGGATACCTTTAGCCCAGTGATTCGGTCCACTACTATTCGGCTAGTGCTCTCTCTCGCTGTTACATACAGCTGGCCCATTCGCCAGTTTGACGTCCAAAATGCATTTCTTCACGGGCATTTGAGTGAACGGGTTTACATGCGTCAACCACCAGGTTTTGAAGACCCGGCTCACCCTGACTATGTATGCAGCCTACATAAGTCGCTCTATGGCCTTAAACAGGCCCCACGGGCCTGGTTTACTCGTCTCAGTGGTGCTCTTTTATCATATGGTTTCAAAGCATCCAAAACCGACACCTCGTTATTCATATATCGGGTGGGTGCCACCGTTATGTACCTTCTGGTGTATGTGGATGATCTCCTTCTCACTGGGAATGATCACGTAGCTATGGGTTCCTTGGTAAAACATTTGTCTGGAGAATTTGCCTTAAAGGATCTCGGGGCCCTACATTACTTTCTTGGAATGGAAATCACACGAGACTCAAATGGGCTTTTTGTCAATCAACATAAATATATGATGGATCTCTTGACATCCACCAAAATGGATGCTGCCAAGCCCATTTGTTCTCCCATTGCCACAAGTCTTGCGTTCACTGGTGGCACACCATTGGCCGATGGCTCCGAATATCGACGGGTGGTTGGTGCACTTCAGTATCTCACCATTACCCGGCCAGATCTCAGCTTTGCAGTGGGCCGTGTTGCTCAGTTCATGCACTCTCCGACGGATGTACAATGGACAGCCGTGAAACGTATTTTGCGCTATATTAGGCATACAACCACCGATGGGCTTTTGTTCCGCCCACAGCCCAATGTCTCTATTGTGGCCTATTCTGACGCTGATTGGGCTGGATGCCCATTGGACCGTAAATCAACCACAGGCTATTGTGTCTATCTGGGCAAACATTTAATCTCATGGTCCTCTCACAAGCAAAAGACAGTGTCTCGCTCGTCAACCGAGGCAGAGTATCGCGCCGTGGCTGCAGTGGCCACTGAGTTAGTATGGATCCGTTCTCTTCTCCGGGAACTTGGGATCTTCTTGCCTACAGCTCCTGTGGTTTGGTGCGATAATGTTGGTGCTACGTACCTTACATCCAACCCGTTGTTTCATGCTCGGACAAAGCATATTGAAATTGATTTTCATTTCGTACGCGACATGGTGGCTTCGAAGCATCTTGTGGTTCGGTACATTTCGACAGTGGATCAGCTGGCTGATATTTTCACTAAAGGGCTGTCACGCCAGCGATTTGGGCTCCTAAAATCCAAGCTCACAGTTGTTCCTCCGATGAGCTTGAGGGGGCGTGTTGTGGATACTAGTCCACCTATTAGTGACGCCAGCTCATCAGCGGTTACATAGGAATATTCTGGAGTCCACTTGTATATGGATTGATGTAGATGTGTAACCGTCTCACTATATATATGTAACTGGACCTTTATTCATTTAATGTGAAATATGAGAATTACTTGAGCAATCCTCCACAATGTTCTCTCTCAATCAAACTCAAGGGAAACTGTTTTGACAAAATAGAACCCTCGCAAGTATTTGCCAAGGATGTCCCCTTATTCCTGTATTTTCATTTCAGCCATGGAATGTCTTTCCCACCTTCTTAATACTTACTGCAACCTCAACCTCAACCTCTTCAAATGAATCAAAACTTTCCAAGCGGCACTTGAAATCACCTACTTCTTCTTTTTGCCGATGACACGCTCTTCTGCCGAGCCACAACTGAAGATATCATTACCCTAAAATCCATAATTGGCCTTTTTGAAGATCAGTCGAGCCAACAAATCAACTTCTCCAAGAGTGCTATCTTCTTAGTCCAAACACCTCTCAAGCTACCAAACAAGCTGTCCAAAAGATTTGGTCAGTTAAAAGAAATAGACCCTCCAGGTCTAAATGTTTTCTTCTCAATCATATTGTTAATCGAGTTAAAAATCAACTATTTAATGGAAATGCAACCTCCTCTCCCAAGCTGGAAGGACAATTTTAATCAAATCAGTCCTCAGTGCGATCCCAACTATATGATGTCACGTGTTCTTTTCCCATCCAAAACCTGCAATGTCTTGGACTCAATCCAAACAAACTTCTGGAAAGAAAATCTTGAACCGAAAAAAGGCATGAACTCTGATTGAACTGATTCTTTTGAAAACGTAAAAATAACTTGAAAAACTACATTTCTCATTATATCACATTTAACTCATTATATCATCTTTAACTCAAGGTGAATACACGGAATATAAGACCCATGTGTTGGTGAAATTTTATTGGATGAAAATATTGAGATAAAATTACTTTTCCCATGAAGAGTAATCAAAATCTCACCAATTTGATACAGTGTATCAAACGGTACACTTATACACTTGGGAGAATAAAATAAAATAAAAAACATTGTATAGACGCACCGTCTAATGCACCACATGGGTGTATTGGCTGCTAACATTGGGACAATAAAAATTGAAGTGCCGCATGAGTATTTTCCTACACCACCTATGTCCCCTCTAAACAAACTGAGCCTCACCATCTGTATTCTAATTATTACCTATCGACAATAAATAAATAAAAACCTCCGTTCAAAGTTGAAACTTGAAAGACAGATTTGACGAAGCCAGTTATGTTATGTATCAAGTCAGTATTCTTCTTATCATACCCACCAGCTCGCCTCCTGAGGTCTTGGATATCATCCTCAGTGATGGAGTAATCGTCGTCGTCTTATGTCTTGCCCACCACAGTCTCTTTGATCTTCTGTCCCGTCTCCTTCGTCGCTCCCCATGCCTCCTGCACCTTCTGCTTAGTCTTTTCCCCTAAGCTCTGTGCCGTCTCCGTTGTCTTCTCAGTTCCTTGCTTGCTCGATCCTCTCCTTCATATTATCTACTACTTCGCTCGTGGTATCCTTAACCTCCCTTGCTTTCTCTTTTGCTGTTTCTTTCGCCCTTTCGGCCCCTTCCTTCACTGTCTCCTTCGCTCTTTCGGACATATCGGATGCCCTTTCGCTTGCTTCTCTCAATGAATTCTGTCTTTTTCGACATGTAAGCATCTGATTCCTCCATTTCTTTTGCTGCATTTCGATCTTGTTGCCATAATTTCATTCCACACAGCAAGTCATCAGCAACTAAATGGATCACATGCTTAAAACAGAAACGCTGTTGGATAATATAATAACAGTCTTTACCTCAGAGTATTTGGAAGCAGAAGCGAAGAAAACCCTTGAGATCTGACCGGTCGGTGAAACTTGAAGAGAAACAGAAGGATTTCGAAGGAAAGCCTTAGACAGATTGAGCAATGCCGCTAGATAACTCGCTGCCATTGTTTGGTTTTGGCTTCTGCAAATCCGAAAGTTAAACTGCCTTGTGTGTTCTTCCCTCACTGTCTCGTCCACTGGGATATAAGGGTACCACGGGAAGCAGGTGGCACCATCGCTGCGGGACACGTAAGTTCCTGAGAAACACGTTTCGGACATGCTGAGGAGCTCTTTGGTTAGTTCAACTAGTCAATTTTTTTTTTTTGGGTTCAAAGTTCAACTAGTCAACACATGTTCTTCTTCCAAGTTTCTACTTTCAAGCTCTAGGGCCATTAAGAAAAGAAGACCTGTACCGTGTCACGCGACCAGTAGGTCATTGCGGTTGATGGACGCTCACTTTTATGCTATTCTAATTTGGTTTAAGTTTAACCTAGGCCCGGCCTAAACGCGGCCTGAACAAGAAGGAGATGCTCTCCAACAGTCCAACCACTCTATTATAACGACTAAATCAATGATTTATAAATAAAACTTTTTATGAGTGGCTATACATAGTTGTTTATTGCATTCATGAAGGTTTTCCAACATGTTATTAACTTATTATTGCAATTCGATTTCTCTACTTACGCCTGCCCCTATTGCCGTGTGCGTTTCACACACAAGTAAGGAGGAATGTACTGCCTTCCCCTTGCCAGAGCGAGGGTAAGGCGGTATTTTCCTTCACCCTTGTGTGTGAATGGACTTCCTTCATCAAGTGATCTTCTCCCATACCCTTTGGTAGGGCAAGTTCCCTGCTTACGCTATGGCATCTTATGATGTTTTTAATATAGGAATGTTTTGGACTACTATCTCGCTCCATTTTCTTTTATTATTGCTCTATTTCGATGCTTGATGTGCCTGCCTCCCTAGAGGCTTTTCGCAATAAATTTTGTCATTACCAAACAAAAAAAGGGGTTTACATAGTTGTGCAACTTGATTGACTGATATAAACAGAACTTTCAAAGGTGTGCATGCCTAGTTGTGCAACTTGATTGGTTGATAGGGCAATTCTGATTACTATTGGATATTTAAGAAATGGGTAAAGGTTGGGCACACCGCCACGGTGCCCAGCCTGTGTTTGTTTCTCTCCCTCCTTGTAGTGCAAAGATCCCTATTCTCCCTTGCCCCTCTTCACATGTGCTTGCTGTCTGTTAGTTTGTCTAGAGCAAGCAGTGTGCCTATTTATTCTTTATATTTAAATTTTTTTGATCAAAATTTTCATATTTAAATTAGGAAATCTATATTGATCAGTAACAACTTAAGGGCAAAGTTTTTCTCCACCCATAGAGGATGGTTCACCCACCATCGTAGGTTTCACAAAGCCTTCCGAATGTTTTAATATGTTCCACAATATCCTCCCAACACCCATCCCTGCCCCTCGGTGAATGGGATCCCATTCACTGTGGGTGGAGGGGATATCGGTCCCTTAATTGATTTTCAATTTCATCTTATCTACTTCTTAGTTTATTAGGTGGATGTTTATCCATTTACGTAGGACACATGTCAATATACATATACTAGATGGGTTATAGATGGCATTTTTTTAGTGAATGTTTTATGGAAAAAGTTGTTGACAATGCCAGCTCAAAAATGAAATTACACACCCCCCCTCACATATCCTTGTTCATATGAAAGGTGATATATCATAAATGCCCCTTCCCCTCATATTAGATTCGAAAATGGGTTCCTTCATTTGCCTCAAATTGCATTCAGGCATTGTAGGAAACCCTCTCCCAATGTTTTATCCATTGTTGTGGATTTCAAGCAAGCATAACAATACTACCACGAGGAAATGTATTGATGTAGCAGCATCCACATATTTTTCAGGGCTAGACACAAGCGATCTATTGCTCTTATTATTTTATAATGCTGATTAAACATGAGATAAAGAACGCTATCTGGGCGCGTGCCGTGCGCTGCCCCTGCGCCCAGAGAGCGTTTCAAAATCATCTCTCCGCTCTATCTTCCCCCCTTTTTCTATTTTGTAAACGCAGTTTAGAACATACACGCATTCAAAATCATCTCTTTCCGCTCTCCCACGGAGAAGAAGAGAAAACAGTGAGATTTGTAAAACTTTTCACGGAGGACAAGGATTCAAGGAGGGAAGAAGAACATGGCGGTCATTTGCAGGTCTCATTTCAGTCAACCCCCTCCATTTCTGCTGCCTCTTCATCTTCGTCTTCTCTTCTCTTCTCTTCTTTCGTAAAATTGCAGAATGGATTATTGAAACGCCCGTCATTTTCTCAGGGATTCGGAAGACAATGCCTCTGCCAACGATCCCCTCTTGCCATGGCTACGGTGCGTCTCTACCCCTCTCTTCCTCACGGTGCCCATAAATCTGGGTTTTAGTTTTCATTGTTATTTAAATTAAAAAAATTATTCGCACTTGACTGATGGTCGAATTTTGAGTCAGGTCAATCGTGAAGGCACTTGATGGTGTAAGCTCAAGTGCTGGTTCGGCTTCCCAATTTGAAACCCTTCTCAAGGACTGTATATTCAAATTCAAGGATGATAATCAGTACAGGAATGATGTCCGATTTCTAAAGATATGGTTTTTATATGTAAATTCTCCATCTAGAAGATTTATTCATCTTTCCCTTACCCTTTTGCTATTTATTTATGAAATACATGCTATAATAATTTGCTAAGCAATGGTTACCACAGATTGATGCTGTTGAAGACTTTAAAAGTGTTTTCAAAATGATGGAGGATAGTAGAATTTGTCTCACCTATTCTCTACTCTATGAATCTTATGCAATGTTTCTGGAATCAAAAGGGAAGTTGGTGGATGCATTCGAAATTTACCGAATGGGCATTTCAAGGTTCATTTCTTTTGAGGGATTTTTTTCTCCCCCCTGTTGGTAGCATTTTTTTGTTTATAACGCTTTCAAAGCTATTCTGGTACTAGGAATGCTGAACCTCTTGAGAGGCTAAAGAAAGCGGAGGCATTATTTGTTAGCAGAATGTCTGCTATAGTGGATGCCTGTTCACTTCAGAAGGTATTGCTCAAATTGATCTTTGTACCGGGGATTCAAATATGTTGTCTTTGCTATTTGTTTTCTTGCCCAATCCACATCATACTTGTAATTTCAATTGATTGCCACAACATGAATTTATGAAGCCCTCTGAAACATTAGAACTTTTCTGTAATTTGAATTGCCATTTCATTTTTGTTTTATTTTTCATTCTATTGTCTTTTTAGTTTTAAAGGTAACTGCTGTTACCATGGTTGTGTAACAGATGATGTGCTTATATGTTACCATGGTTCTGTAACAGATGATGTGCTTATATGTTACCTTTATAGAGCCTTAGGAGTGAGGGAAGAACTGTAGATGAACATTGTCTCATTGATGAAGGTTATAGAAACTCAAAGAAATTTCTTGATATAATCTGAAATAACATAGTTGAACCATTTTCAGTTGCTGAGAATTCGCTCTTAATTTGATGCACCTTCAGCCACATTATTAACGAGAAACAGATACTTGGAATGATATCCACCTTAATCACACCTAGGTTACGACTTTTGGACCTCTTTTTCACTTTTTCAGGACAATTAACATAGTCCTTTACTGTTACTACTGAAAATGGAATAGTAGAATTTTGTCCTATTGGTTTTCTCTAACTGTTTTCTCCATAGAATCTCCCCATAGTTTGCTAAAATATATATTTTTTTGGTTGTTTCTCTATGGAGATTGAGGCTCACGGAACTGGTAGGGCAGCTCATCCAAAGCCTTGTAGTAACTATGTCATCTGAAACCATTTTTGCAGATAGGATGCAAGAGACTGCATACTGCTTTTGTTTATGTAACGAAATATATTTCAGGAAGCCATGTCAAGAAACTTTCTCCCATTTAACTCTTGTAGGTGTGTACATTGAAAAGGAATTAGGGAACAAAATATAACCTGCCACCATGTGCTGCTTCTATCTATAATGGTTTTGGTGATTGTTACATGATGATAGATTTCCAGGTGATAGGACTCTAGAACCCAATCATCAAAAGTTAGATTATTCAGGTAGTGTTTTAAGCCAACCACCAACCAATAAGTTATTTCACATGTGGAATATCATATTAACTTATTCATATGTAGGACAATGACTGCTGTGATGTACAACCCACAAGAAATTGCGATGAGCCTTTGTAAACACTCTAGCTGTTCATGATTGTATAAACCAGTCAGTTTTGAAATAAAACTAATGTAAAGATTTCAACTTATCAGTACTAAAACATTTGATTTGAATCATTTAAGATAGCTGAGTGAAATGTTTGGTGGTTTGTTAGTTCTCTTTCTGACTGTTTTTATATAAATTGCTTCTTTTTTCTGAGGGATGAGTAGACCGATCCTGTGGAGTTCCTTTTGCAGATTGATTGCAGGGAATCTGCTAATCCTAGTAAGAGTTTAATAAATCCATGGTCAATCTCCACCATCAAAAGTCTACTGATGAAGATGAAGAAGCAGATATTGAAGTACCATGTGAGATAAGTTAGTGATCTTTCAGGATGGTTTCTCTTTTAACCTCTAATTTTAACCATTTTCTGAAGATTTTCCAGGGATACCATGAGAGTACTAAAAATTATTTGGGAAAAGTTCCATTATCTTCTTTGCAAAGAAATAAGATCATTGAGATAGGTAATATTCTTAATGCGCAAAAAGCTTCCATTCTACTATTGGCCTATTTATTTATTTATTTTTTATGGTTGAACTTTCCATGTTTCACTCTGCTTTATTTTCAATTAAAAACTAGTATTTTAAGTTTCCTCTAAATATACACATTGTGACTAAGTTTTTAATAAGACTATTGAGATGGGAATGGGGGCTAGTTCAGTTTCAACGGGAAAACATTCACCCATAATTTGGCAAAATTGGTCGGGGCACATTCCATTTTACATTTTAATTTGAGGCAAAATTTTCTCTCTCCCAATATATTCTTCATCAACATCTTATCATTCCCATTCATAGTTGTCAAGGCGTCCAGGCACTTTGGACGACTTGGGCGCCTTGGTCGCCTACTTGGTGCGCCTTGAACTTTTAGCCTCTTCAATGCCTTGGGTTGCCTAACCACCGTGACAACTATGTTCCCATTTAAGAAAACTAATCTATGTTTGTTACTATGAATCTCTGAAAGTCGTGTATCTTTTCTGAAATTTTCAGTCATAAATTTA
The DNA here is from genome assembly GCF_018873765.1 of Telopea speciosissima. Taxonomy (NCBI): domain Eukaryota; kingdom Viridiplantae; phylum Streptophyta; class Magnoliopsida; order Proteales; family Proteaceae; genus Telopea; species Telopea speciosissima. The sequence goes on along the minus strand of NC_057917.1, from coordinate 68,949,000 downwards.
GTTGGTTGGCTTATAAATTACAAAGACTGACTTAATAGGACTGGGAGGTTGCTTTCCTTGGGAACAATTCCAAATATGATACATCCTGAGGTACAAATAGGTTGGACTACTGAAGTAAGATATGCTAATATAAATTTCTTACATTATCCATACTCCATACCTTTTTCTATCTAGTGTTTCTCTTGCCTCACTGGTACTTCCTTGGATTTGGTTTGCAGCTATGACTCTTCCAGCCATCTTCATTAGTTTAATTTTGCATTGGTCATCAAGGTTTCTTATTCAGTTACAACTTAACCTTTGCTGCTGTAATCTCCTTACACTTCAAAGTGATCAATCCTTTCTTAGGGAGCTGGACATATGGGATATAAACATCATACTTTCCTGAAGTTGGGTTTTATCTGTTTATTATGCCAAACCAAAAGGCACTTTTGTCTTTAGATTCTCCAGTGAAACTCAGTCTCTCTCTCTCTCTCTCTCTTTGACGCAGTAGGAAACTGTGGGGTTAGATCTCGTTCTAAAACCGACAAACCTTGAATCCACGAGTAGGGGAATCGGAAAACTTCTTCTATTCAAAATGTAAGATGCTTAAAAAGAAAAATTTGAAGCCCTTATATAGGAGGCTTGCTTACCAAAGAAGAAAACAAAAGTTCAAAATTCAAATTCAAACTTCAAAATGTTGGTGGGCTGTTTCACCTTCGAATTGCACGAAAACGGCCAAAAAGAACATACAAGATTCGTCAATACACGAAGGATAATTGTAACCCAACCACTAACTACTTCATTTATGAATTTCATAGTAATAAAAATAAATGTCGTATTGTAATCTACTCTGATCTCACTTCCCCCCCCTTCTGTTTCTCTCCCGCACTGCCCCCTGTTTCTTTCTCCTGCACAGCCCTCCTCTCTCTCTCTCCCCTCCATAGAAAATTTTCTCTTCAAAGTTCAAACCTAATTTTTTTTTATCCTCCCGGTGAGATTTTTTGTTTGATGGCGCAAGAAGAATGCAAGTTGTCTGAGGCGATTTGAAATTCAAATCATCAGAATCTTCTATTGATCGGAAGCATTCCAAACACCGAGAAAATAGAGGTAGCCAAGAAAACCGTGCAGTTTTTGTACAAATTTATTTTCTTTCATTTTCTATTCATGACAAACAAACACAACCTAAGGAAAAAAGAGGGTGTGACGAATCTACATCAGCCTACAAACAGGTTCTAGAAGCTACATGCCAGCGGATTGAAGAAATAAAATCCGATGGGCTAGTAAAACAGAAAAATTGAAAAAATAATAAGAGAGGTTGTCATTGATGTTTCTCTTTCAATTATCAACTCCACATGCTGAATCCTGTGACCAAGCATTGTACTTGTAGAAATAAGAAAGTTTTTACATTTTGTTCTAGTTACAAATTCTGTAGCAACACCAAGAAATGTCGGTAGATATTGCTACTAGGTTTTGCTTTGGGATCTATTGAAATGGAATAAGTTTGGAAGACAAATGCTGCCTTTCAAACCTATCTCTTCTATTGACTTTGACCCCCACTCCCCACCCCCCCCCCCCCAAAAAAAAAAAAAACAGAGAAAAAAAAGTGTCCTTCAGAACTTTATTTTAGTAATGACAGGGGTATCCGCGTATGAAGCTTTAACTCTGTAAATGTATTTTGATGCCAAAGGTGGAAAGAAATACCAGATCATAGGCCGTGCTGGTGTAGGTGGATTTGCTCAAGTATTCAAAGCATATGTTAACAGTAACCCTGATGATGTTGTTGCTTTAAAGGTACTTGGATCAATGTACATTTTTTCTTTGTTAAACTTAGAATCAATATTATGGAGATGCATGCTGGGTTATTACCTGTGAAAACCTGTGGCAGATACAAAAGCCTGCATTCCCTTGGGAATTTTACATGTATCGCCAACTGGACAATCACATTTCGAACAAGGAAGTATGGTATCTCTCAGAGTTTTCTTTAATCACATCAGGATCTGGTTGTGATAATACTGTTGCTTATTTCTTATGCTTTCATTTGCAGAGACCAAGCTTTGGCTTTGCTGAGAGAGTACATGTCTTTTCTGATTGTAGCATACTAGTTTGTGACTATTTAGGTCATGGAACACTTCTGGTTGGTGCATCATAATATATTTCTGCTTTCGTTACATCTGTGTCTTTCTGTTATCAAGATTGTTTTTATATGAGCATCTTATGCAGGATGCTATAAACTCTTACATAGTAACTGACCATAAGATGGATGAAGTGCTGTGCATTTATTACACCATAGAAATGCTCCACATGCTTGAAATTTTGCACAGAACCAGCATCATTCATGGTGATTTTAAGCCTGATAACTTGCTCATTCGCTATGCCAGGTAATTAAGGATTGCGTATTTGATATACTCTATCATTATCATCTACAAGAAGACCAACATTGACTGCAGGGAAAGCAGGAAACTACTGCCATCTTCCTATGTGGACTAATTTTTCTGTTAATGTGGTTAACCATCCGCTGTTGCATGCATGTTGCTCTTGATCTGGATCAAAGGGAAAGAATCTCTCCCGTTGATATTGATCAATGCATTCAAGTTTGCTGGTAGTTGCCTTTATTGCTCCATCTGTTGTTTTGACCCTTGGAGTGGTAGATTAACGTTGGCTACTTGGCACAACTTATGGCACTTCCACTGCAATGATCTAGTGACCAATGATAGACTAATCTTGCCAAATTATTGACCGATTAAATGATATGTTATCCAAGACTACTCTGAACTAAATCTAGTGATCATCAAGTCATTTCAATTTCTAGTCCTATTTTCTCATCCAGAAACAAATTCCATATAACTTGAAAATTGAGATTGTAGGGGAGAAGTTTGACTTCCTTAATTCTCATACCACATCTGAGACCCTAGTATAACACTGAGCCCCTGACTCAATATTGTAGAGGTTCAGCAACTTATACCAGGAGAATCATAAGGAAGTTAGTTATACTGCTGCAATGGAAAGCCAGCTTTCACTTGTTTAATTTTTGTTTCTTTGGATGATTCATATTCTGCCCCATCTTTTCTTGGACAGGGATGAACTTATAGAAGAAGATTTTCGCAGCCAAACTGGTGCCTGGCATGATCAGGTTACTTACTGTTTGCATCAAAGAGTGCTGTGTGGTTTAAAGGATGTATATTCTGATAGGTCCATTATATTATGATGCAGGGTCTCTGTCTTGTAGATTGGGGAAGGGGTATAGACCTAAGCCTTTTCCCTGATGGGACAGAATTCGAGGGAGACTGTAGGACTTCTGGCTTTCGTTGTGTTGAGATGCAGGAAAATAAACCATGGAGGTTTCAGGCCAGTCATTGCATACTTCAGTAGTTGCTTTTGCAAAAAATTAGACGCACCAGAGTTTCATTACTGATATCATTTTAATGCTGTGCACCAGGTTGACACATACGGTCTCTGTGTGATTGTTCATTTGATGCTCCATGGATCATACATGGAAATTCAAAAGGTGTTTGCAGATGAAAGCTATATTTACCAACCCAAATCATCATTAAAGCGGTACAACTCCATGTTTGCCTTCTGCTCAATAATAGTCTTGTAGACTTTCTCACTTTCATGCATGACTCCTGGCTTTCAAATAAACTCTAGATTTATTCAACTTAGAACACAAGATTTTCAAAACTCATTCATTCATTTGCTTGGAAAGGAATTAATTATTCAAAAATTTACAATTTTCTTTATTTGTGACTAGTTGCATTGATGGGAACCACTAATTGTCTAAATTAATTTCACCGTCAGGTATTGGAATGTTGAACTATGGAAGAAACTTTTCAAGGAATTGCTGAACATAGGTCCGGGTGATGACCACAAGATGTTGCAGAGTTTGAGGGAGTCATTTGAGGATTACATATGTTCAAATCCTCAGTTGATTAAGAAACTAAAGCATTTATTGTTGAAGCAAAGAACTACCCTCTGTTCTTCTTAGCCTTCTACCCATCATCCTTCCATACTTTCCTCTTCTTTTTTTTTTGGTTTTTTTTTTCTTGGGTGGGTGGGGGGGGGGTGGTTATTCATCCTTCCATGCTTTGGAAGAGTTTGTCCTGCATCTGTTTCCCAGTTAAGTCCTGTAACACTTTTTTTTGTGGTAGATTAGATGACGTAAAATGGGTGGGTTGATCTGGTTACTAATCGGTTCGAGTCGCTGTAAGATAGCTCCAAGTCCTAAAAGCTTTTGCCTAAGCATACAAATAATCATATATTCATTCTTAAATATCCAAGTACACAATGGACGATCAGGCAATACCATGATACTGACCCAACACCTGACCCGTGAAAATGCTCTTTGATCGATCAGGTATCGGGATTGGGTGTTAGAGATACCGATTCGGATCACCCATTACAGGCAGTTCGATACTCAAAACCATGAGAGAGAGATCCTTTTATGGGTTCAACCAAAAAAACAAAAAAATCCTCCGATGGGTTTTGAATCAGTTCTATGGCTATTCGTATTCTCTCCAATGAGGAGATTGCCCAATGAGCATCCAATCCGTATTCTCATTGGGCAATCTCCTCATTGGAGAGGATCCCGATCCAATCTTTTATGAGAATCATGGTTTGAGGTATTGGATCAGATTGGCCAATTTTAGCTGGATTAGATCAATATCAACCGAGATCAATCCCGATACCCATCTGATCTGATCCAACTGTACGGCCAGGGTAAAAATGTAAAGAAATTAATTTTTGTTCTAAGAAAACAGAAACAGAAGTGTCAGATCTGCCCGAGTTTGGGCGACACTGAGATCACGAACCATGATCAGAATGGTACCCATCACCGTCAATATGTTTCTTACACTTGCTCTTGTTTGGACGATCAAATATCTAAACCTTCAAAGCCAACAATACATCAGAAGGTGTTCCACACACGCATGATAAAATCCGAAATCAATGGATCATGATTCTTCACTTGTCCATCACAATCCAAATACATTATAAAACACTTCGTCAAACAACATAAACAAATAAAACCAGAAAATTTTATGCAGCACTGTGTTTTATTATACATCATCGTTCAGAATAAACAAAGCAGTAGATACTAGATAACCAACTACGGCGTAGATGTTACAGAACATCTCCTTGGACGTGCAAACACACATCACCTTACCCTACACGCGCTTTACTTGGCACACTCTTATTTATTGACTTAGTACACACCACACCACCCACTTACCTAATACGACCAAAAAAAAAAAAAAAAAAACACTTTTATGTACATGAGGGAATAGACAGGGTCTTTACTGCATACATAGATCTCCATCCAATAAGTGACAACTGGCAACATCACAATTGCTCACACACTCCCCTCTCACTCGATCCTCACTCTTCAGCGGTGCTTGCTTCGGGTGCCATCGCTGTAAAGCCTGCAACTCATGAAACATAAACTTTTATATCATTCATAAATCTATGATCCCTATTATATATAAAACCTGATCCAAGTCGTTCGATCCATAGATTTTGTAATCGTACCAGTCGTAAACAGTTGGGGTGTTGGGCTGTGGCTTGTCGAAGACAGCAGCACCGATGCCCCTGGTAGCAAGATTGCTTCCTGGATGGAACACACTCCTCCACACGTTCTCTTTCTTAGCAGACGACGGTGTCATGGGCGTCCCTGGCGTTGGTGGAGTGCTAGGGCTTGCTGGCATCGACAACGATCGCTGGTTCTTGCTGCTTCCCTCTCCTTCCACACCACCTTCGTACGTATATATGTTTATCCAGTGTTAATATTTAAATTAGGGCAAGAAAAAAGAAGAAGAAAGCAGAGAGAGTACCTCCGAGGTTTAAGGGCTTGGGGTTGACCTTCCTGAGCTTGCCGAGGCCCTGTTCAGGGTGAGGACCAGCCAAAACATCGTCCCACAGCTTGTCTAGCAAAACCATATTTCTGTTTTTAAGTGAAAATTTCTCTTCTTCTTTGATTTGATCTTTCCTGTCTTTAAGGGTTAGGGTTAGGGTTTGGCTCAAGCTCTTGCTCTGCTTTAAATGGTGGAAGTCGGTGCTTATAATAGCAAATCCTAATCCGTAAATATCTCTATGGTCTTCCCCAGCAGAGGGAATTTTCTTAGGTGATGATGTGGAGGATAAGGATGAGAGGGTCCCTCCAATAATATCTCATCATATCGGGACATGCGGAGTAGTTTAGGGTTTGTTTGACAAGTGTTTGTGTCCATGTCCCACAGATTTTGACATTGGGGTTCGTCTGCTTGCAAGTAAAAAAGTAAAGCAAGGGATGTAAAATTGATTAAAAATTAAAAAAAAAAAAAAAAAAAAAAAAAAGAAGGAAAAAAAGAAGGGAAAATTATATGATTAGTTTTTGGGTTTTTATTTATAAAATTGTCCACCCTACATTTGAGTTTACAAAAATGGACAAAAATAAGCTAAGATTTACAAATCTGGACAAAATAGTGTCTCTCCCTCCCACACTTACTTTTGTAGACATTTTTACCTCTGTCATTGCCTTCTTGCCCAGGCATCCTTCGTTCCCTGCAATCCTACCCTTGTCCCAGCCACCGCCATTCTCTGTTATCCCAAGTAACAGAGGAACTAAAAAGAGATTTTTTCAGAAGGGAACTGTCGAAGAAGGAAAGAGAGTCACTCTTTTGCCTAGTTTTGTAAAACTAAAACTTGTTTTTGTCTATTTTTGTTAACTCAAACATAGGGTGGACAGTTTTGTAAATGAAAACCCAAAAGTAGCTAATCATGTAATTTTCCCAAAGAAGAATGCAGCGCACCCGTCGTTATGCTTAGCACGTGTAATGAATTATGCGTGCCCTTGTGTCTGGGTGTAGGGGGGGCATACGCTGCGCGATTGAACATTCTTTCTCCATAAAATAAAATAAAAATTTTGTAATCTAACATTCTAACTTACGTAAGACAAAAGTTTTGTGCATGATCATGAGCGTACAACAGTTGGATCGGATGAGGGAGATGTATTAATATTTCTTCCTATACTAATAGGATTTGAAAAATCAGATCATATTGATCCTATATAGACACTAGGGTTAAGGGTGTTTTGTTGGCTGATTTCCATTGATTTTGGATTGATTCTGGTCAATTTTGATTCTATTCGAATTAGAATTGGTTGGAATCAATCCCGAATCCTGTTTTTCGAACCCTAATACTAAATGAAAAGCTAGATATTGCTAGATGTCACTGACTATGTATGTACATGGCTGCACTCAAAATACCAAGTCTCCTAAAATTCCTGTTGGGTAAGAGATCGCAGTTTGGTCATGTAGTCCATGTACCATCACGGGGGCTAATGAGAGTGTGCACAACAACATCAACATGGGTGAGATCTTTGATTTCATTGAGGGTGGGGCGGTCATTTTGCCCATTCTTGTGTCAAGGCATAAGGCTAGTACTGTTCTTTTTCCCATTCTTATCATATTTGAGTAGATAAATAAAAAAGATTTGGGGAGAAAGAATGCTACTTGGTTGTATGCAGTGCATAACCCTTGTGTCCAGACACAAGGTTGCGCGAATTGACCGTTGTGCCCTATAGAAAGGCAAAAATTCCTGAAGACCCCACGGTCATTTCACATGGACTGTGTCTGGGTGCACGGACTGTGCGCCGCACATGACTAGGTTGTGTTCTCTTTCCCAAAAGATTTAGTTATTAAGTAAAATAAAATTTAATCACGAAAGTTAAAATATTTTAGAGATAATTACGAAATAATTCTAAATAAAATAAAATATAATAATCAAGAGATTTTGTTACAAAAAGTAAAATAAAATTTTGAAATAACGTTAAGTAAAAACAAGAAAACCTAAAAGAGATTTAGTTCCAAAGGAACATAAAATTTAATAACCAATATTAAAATGTTTATTTTTTTTTTTAATATAATTATGAAATAATGTTAAGTAATGATTAAACAGTTTTTATTGTACTAAGGACGAGTTTTCCTTCACTATTGCGAAAGAAGAATCCCCTCACTAATGGCCATCAATGCACTTCAACGAGTGTTTAGGAGTAGATAATTATGACAGTAGATTCATGGGTGAAGGAGAAGGAAAATGTTTCCCTTTTACTATTAATTTGATTTATGTTAGAATCTTTTTTTAGGTACACGATTTATGTTGGAATTGAAACCAAATAAATGAATACATAGAAAACTCAACGGATTATCACTAGAAAAAAAAACAATCATGTATGATAGGATTAAATCAAAATCATTTATAAACGGTTTCGATTTTAACATGTGAAACCATTTATTAAATGATTCAATTTTAATTTCACCTAAAAAAACTTGCATCGAACTGTGTAACACCCTTAGCTTTATACTTGCAAAATATTTCATCTCTCTTGAGTTTTAAGAGCATTACTTTGTCAGGACTGAGCCGAATTAGGCCGCTAGGTCCAGTTCATTCTCTTCAACTGGAACCGGTTGTTTTGGTTTGGCCGTTCGACTGTTGGGTCATTCGGGTTTCAAAAAACTCTGTTTTATCTCTGATGTACTTTATAACGAATATGATTACAGATTACAATACGAATATTCGATGAAGATTTACCAAAAAAATATATAGGGTGCGTCTGTTTGTAACCAAGCAGGTTACAAACAGAATTTGTAACCGGTCTTTTTTGCCCTCCATTCAATGATGTGGTTAAGTAATAGAAAGTCTAGTAAGGTAATTTCCCAATGTAAGAGAGAGAGAGAGAGGCACCATCGCTGCAACTATGTTTCTGATGGGATTTTTCCATCATCTCTTGTCGATCGCTCCACCGCGCACTCTACTGTCCTTCGTCTCTGACTGTGCGATAGCAACAGTAGTTCCCTCATTCCTCTCAACCCTTAATTTCTGAGTGCCCAGTTAGACTAAATAGTTCCCAAGTGAGCAGTAAGCAACGTCCATAGTCTCCACAGTGAAACTGCCGATGAGCAAAGGCCAGACAAAAGAGCTACGGCAAGGTTTCCATCTTCGTCGGAAAACATAGGATATTCGTGATTTATGAAATTTGAACAGTGACCATGTTTTAGTATCTTTTAGGCAATGAAGGATCAAATTATTTACTTTTGCTTCACTGTGAAAGGTATGGAGTATAAATACACGTTACGATTTCCCACCGGATTCGTTGGATGGCTCTGGACTTCCATTGTCATTTCCATCTATTTATTTGATTGGACAAGATCACATGGCCATTGGGGACCGAAATGGGTCAGCTTGAGTCCCCCCCCCCCCCTTCGTTCTTGATGAAGACAGCAATGAGAATCTCAAGAGCGAGTTGGTTCAATTTCTCGAGAAGAGTCTGTAAGGGATTTATGTAATATCCCTTTATATGCTCTCATATAATCCTACTGTATTAACGCCCGTCGTGTAGGGCAATCTAAGAATTAATCCATCCGACCTAAACCCTGGCTTTCCTATATATACTAATGGGCAAGATGCGTATTCCAAACTAGATACTGGGTTAATGCTTTGAACTTCAGGCTTAAACCCTAAACCCTAACAATCTTAAAGCATTATTATTTTTTTTTTCGCTTCTCTCCGCGATCAAGATCGGCTTCGCAGAATTGCGTTGAAGATCGCATTAAGATCGATCCTTGATTCGATTTTGGAGATCGTATGTGACGATTTTACAGGTTTTCTTTTGAGAGATTGGCGTAGGTTTTCCTTTGAGAAATCTGTTTCACGTCTTTGGCTTTAGGTGCGATCGTGGTTCACAATTTTGATTTGAGAGATCACATTACGCTTGGAAGATCGTTTCTTGTTTCGGCTTTTGGACAATCGTACGTCACGATTGCAGTTCTCTCTAAGGCTTCATTTGATCAAAGCTTTTGGTTATCTTTCCAAAGTATTTATTACGTTTCCAAAGCATTATTTGATATTGAAAGGCTTTTTGTCCTTTCTTCATCAAAAGGTTTTGATTTGATAGATTAAAGAAAAAGAAAAAAAACCATTAACTTGTCAGAGAAGGACGTTTGCTTTTGAATTCTTTTGCTTTTGATTCAATTTAAAAAACCGAAGTGGTTTCCAGAAAGCTTTCTTCAAAGAGCATCGATTGGTTTTTCTTCTATTTTTTTATTTGAGAAAAGGATAAAAGCAACTTTTGGCAGAAATTTATTTTTGGGTTCGGCCATTATCTGCGAGCAGCCAACATTCGCGCTAGCAGCCTGCATTAGCGTGTACATTACAAGTGTCGATACTACGCATCTTTTCCTCCTTCATCTAAATCCAGGGTTCTCATCTCGTGTGTTAATCGCATCTCGAGCATTTATTTTTTTATTTGATCTTTGTTTGGGCATATAAACAAATCACTTAATATGGAGAAACACGGCTCCAATTGAGATGATCAAATTGAAAAGTTTTAGTGGCTCAGAGTCAGTTCTTGAAAAGAAAGCACTCGGCTTGGATCGAGGTACCTTAATATTTTCTACACCGTAGAAATACTTTTTCTCGATCAGACTGACTTCCAATCAAGCCCAATGGATAAGTTGATGAGGACTTTGGCAAAGACTACCTATTGAACTCGCTCTGGTCAGATAGCCGGGCAGACTCATAGTAAATACTGAGTCATAGCAAAGAGATTTGGGAAATCCTAAGTTCTCAATTCAAAAATAGAGGAGGACCTATCAAAAACTCATTTGGTTGACAAGTTTATGGACTTCAAGTTTCAAGAAGATAAGGAGATACTTCCACAAGTAATGCTTTTTATAACTTGAGAACAAAATTGAACCAAGAAAACATCCCCGTTGTTGATGCATTCTTAGTGGGTGCAATTATCTTTAAGTTACCCTCTACCCGGCATTCCTTTAAAACCGAGATGCACAGAAGAAAACACAAGTGGGGCCGGATGATCTCAAACGGTTCATTAGAATCGAAGATGAGAACAGAGCCAGAATAACTTGAGATGGTGAAACAACAGTATCCGCCAATTTGGTTTCACAACCCAAGAAATATCCTAGGCGAACCAAGCCACCTAAGAAAGAACCCCAACAGCTTGGAGGCCAAAAGCCTAATTTTAAAAGAGGGGCAAGTGCCGAATCGCTGGGAAAGTGGGGTCACTATGCATCCGAGTGTAGGGGTCCTAAGAAAGGGAACACTGCACACCACGTAAGGAAGTTCACATGCGGTGGACAAGACTCGAGCCTACTAACTTTGTTGCCATGATTGGCAAGGGTAAGGGTTGGCCAAGACATCTTCGATTGGTGGTTAGACTGAGCGACTTGTCATGTTTGCAATAGCAAGGACCCGCTCACCGATGTTGTTCAAGTAGCGAGACACACTTGCAAATGGAGACGTCGTGGAAGTGGCTCAACAAGGGACAACGAACCTGGTTCTCTCATCGTAAAATATTAACTTTGAAAAATGTTAAAATCTTTCCTGGTTTTGAAAAGAATTTAATTTCCATTGGAATTTTGCTTGATGCTTGGCATGTCTATTACTTTTAGTAGTGGTAGAGTAACATTGTCTGTTAACTCCTTTTATTTTGGATGTGCTTATAATTTGAATGGTATGTTTAGGTTGAGTTTAGCTAATGAGACAATAAACCAGGTTAACCATAATTTACTTGATCCCAAAATACTACATTGTAGGTTAGGACATGTGAACTATAGGAAAATGCTCAAACTAGCTAAAACTCATAATTTACCATTAGACACTTCAATTAGATTTAACAGATGTGAAGTGTGTGCTCAAACTAAAATAACTAGAAAATCGTTCGACTCGGTTTCTAGGAGCACTCAACTTCTTGAACTTATACATTCTCGACATTTGTGACTTTAAAAGCTACACAACTAGAGGAGGTCAAGTATTTGATAACATTTATAGACGATTTTTCTAGATATTGTCATTTATACCGTTAAAATCTAAAGATGAAGCTTTTGAAAAATTTAAAATTTTCAAGAATAAGGTAGAAAATCGCTTGAACTTGAAAATTAAAAGATTTAGAAGTGATAGGGGAGGAGAATACAAATTGACAGAGTTCAAGAAATTCTCGTGCCTCTGCAGCATAATCCTTGAAACTACTCGCTCCTTACTCACCTCAATCAAATGGCATAGCGAAAGAAAGAATAGGACGTTAATAGAGATGTTAAATTCCATGTTATTGACAATGGTATGCCCTCTGCTATTGGGGAGAAGCAAGTGTTGATCGCAAATCACATTCTAAATAGACTACCACATTCAAAACTCGACTTCTACACCTTATGAACTATGGCATAATCATCCTGTAGATATGACACTCTTAAGGTTTGGGGTCTGTAGCTTATGTTAGGATACAAGACCCTAGGAGACCTAAGGTGGGAACTAGAACAAACACTTGTGTATATCTTGGTTGTGCGTAAGACATCTTCACAGATCGGTTTTGGATCTATCAACCAATGTGGTGATAGAATCTAGGTTGCTATATTCTTTGAGGATAAATTCCTTAGAGATAAAGGCCCGACCTTGCTGGTTTGATCAAGTGGTTACGTAATCACCTTTGGAATCTCGAACCAATTGTTTCGACACTACTCCCACAATGCTCCTTGAATCGAATCTAGAAGAGTATCTACTAGAGATCGAGTACCCAAGAATTTTGGTGAGGATTTTGTGACCTACCATTTAGAGGCTGATCCATCCACCTATAAGGAAGCGATGAGATCTAGGGACTCCCGTTATGGAAAGAAGCCATTGATGAGGAAATGAGCTCTTTAATGCGTAATGAGACCTGGCACCTTGTTGATCTCGCCTAGAGGGGCCAAGACAATAGGGTGTAAGTGGGACTCAAGAAGAAACTTAATCCGGATGGGTCTATAGCCAGGTATAAAGCACGATTAGTAGCTAAGGGCTATAAACAGTGAGAGGGATAGATTATTTTGACATCTACTCTGGCTCGGCCATTTGGCAACAATAAGGATTCTTCTTGCCATAGCATCTATTGAGCACTATGTTGTGCATCAAATGGATGTAAAAACGGTTTTCCTTAATGGAGACCTAATGTAAGAAATCTACATGAACCAACTCAAGGGTTTGTCATGGAAGGTTCGAAAAAGAGTTTGTAAATTAAACAAATCTCTCTATGGTCTTAAACAAGCACCTAAATTGTGGCATGAGAAGTTTGACAAGACAAGAAAGAGCTTTGGTTTTCAAACCAAAGAACTCGGATAAGTGCCTTTATTTTTTGTCCGAGTCAAACAAGGTCGCGATTATTTGCTTGTATGTAGACGACATGTTGATTCTAGGTTCCGATCTCTCCGTAGTGAGTGACATTAAAGATACCTTGTCCAAAGAATTCAACATGAAAGATCTTGGTGTGGTAGACACCATTCTTAGAATGAGAGTAAGCTTCATGAGCAAGGGATCACCCTTAATCGACTCATTACATTGAGAAGTTACTTTCTAGTTGGAGATACAAGATTGTAAACCGATTGAGACACCCTATGACTACAACAAACGGTTGAAACCTAACACAGACACCGTGAATCGGTTAGATTATTCTAAACCGATTGGTAGTCTCATGTATGCAATGAGTTGCACTAGGCCGCACATAGCCTTTACGGTAGGCATGTCGAGTCGCTTCACTAGTAATCCCAAAAAGAGCATTGGGATGCCCTATCGAGGCCGATGAGATACCTTAAGGGTACTCAAGGTTATGCTTTATGTTATAATGGACATCCTCCAACTTTGGAAGGATATTCCGATGCATCTTGGTGCTCGATTTGGGAGACAAAGATCCACCAAGGGTTATGTATTTACACTAGGAGGAGCACTGTAGCATGGAAATCCAAAAGACACTAGTATTGCTCATCTATGGAATCGAACTTTATGCTCTAGCTTCAAGGAGATGAAGCAGAGTGGATAAAGGATCCGATTATGGATATTCCATTGAGGAGTTTTAAGTTAAACTCTATATCTATATTCTGTGATAATCAAGCAACAAAGACGATTGTGAATAACTCACTCTTTAATGGTAAGAGGAGACACATCAGGTCGAAACAGCCATGCTGAATTATAGAACGAACAAGGGATTATCACTTTGATTGATGTGAGATTGAAGGATAATACGGCAGATGCCCTTATAAAGGGATTGAACAAAGATCGAACATTCAAAACTACGGGGAGATGGGGTTAAAGACCATTTAGTCGGTCTTAACCTAACCCGATATTATTTTGAATTATTCGAATCTCATCTAGCCTTGTAAGCATTCGGGACAGCTTACATGTTTCGATAACTTAGTTAGGTTACTAAGTATGGGGGTTGTGAAACCATTCCAAACTTGATGGGGTAGCAAATTTTCATGTGAAGTCTCCTTACTTTGTTATTCCACAAAGGAATATGGAAAATGTCCGATATGTTTCAATGATATTGTGCTAGTCTTTATGTCATTCCAAATTTGATGACATGTCTTTCATAGTATGGTGTACCATTCCAAATTTGATGATACAACATAAATCTATGACTGATATGACGAATACAATTCCAAATGGAAACATGGTATGGTCCTTATGATAGAGACTATATAGGATCGAGTTCTTGTAAAGAAACTTGATGATGATGCTTATTGTTTTTTGATTTACCTTCACCATATATGAAATGTACTAAGTTCTTATTGTTGAACTAGATACTATTGTGCAAATGATTGAATTCATAATATCTTATGAAATTCATATTTGACAAATTACGAGAATGGCGAAGATGGAGGAGAACGGTTGAATCGGATCTCGATGAGGATGACTTACTTGATGAGTAAAGTCACATGGATTGCAAGGACTTTTTCTTTTGATTATTTCTTTTGGTTTAGCCACTTGCATGTGGAACTTCGGATTTATTTTTGGGTTTAGTTTTGATCTAAAACCCTAGTTTTATTTCTTGAAGTCTACTTATTTCTTATTTGATTTATTGGATTATTGATATTCAATTTATATTGATTCAATTATGATTGAACAATGGTTCCTATACATGTGTAATGGATATATGTAGAACATAGGAGGAGATTGTAAGGGTATTTATGTAATATCCCTTTATATGTTCTCATATAATCCTACTTGTATTAATGCCGTGCCATGAGGGCAATCTAGTAATTACCATCCGACCTAAACCCTAGTTTTCCTATATATACTAAGCTTAGGAATGCAGGTATTCCAAACTAGATATCAGGTGTAATGCTTTAAGCAACTTTGTGCTTAAACCCTAAACCCTAACAGAGTCTTTCATTACTAGAATGTATCAAGGCCCAATCTTTGATCAAACCCTTTTCTAACCAACCGTAGGTGGGAGTGGGTTTGGAGATATACAAAAGGTGCGGGTAGAGCTGGGGCAGGGAAGCGGAGGTGGACTTGAGGCGAGCGTAGTTTAGAGGAGGGGGTTGAGAATTTCTGAAGAATTGAGTCCCAAGGGCTGCTCATCGCTGCAATTAGAGGCCAAGAGCTCTGTATCCATAGTTGTAATGGAAGTCAGACTTCTTGTCATTTCAATTGTGAGGTGATCGCATAGTGTTTTTCTTTTCCTTATTCATGATAGAAATAGCAGTGGCAGCCGGTGCAAGACCATTACCAAATAGGTTCGTTCAATCAGGTTTCATCGGATGCTCTTAGTTTCTCTTAGTTGCAGACCCATAGGTGGTGCGAACCCAAGAAGTTCAGTGGTCGCGGTGCTCGTTCATGGTTCTAGAAGTGTCCTAGATTTGATTTCTTCTTCTTTAATCAATTGGTTTGTAAATCCTGTTCTAGTCACAGATTTCTTCCTCTTTGTTAGAAGACAAAAGGTAATAATGATATTACAGTCTTCATTGCAATCTCCACTTGTCAGTTTTGGTTGATGAGAGTTGTTTTTGTAATGAGGGAAAGGCTTTTAAAGCTTGGGCTCTTGTCGTTGTTTCATGGGCTAACACATGTCGAGGATTTTTAGGGTGCAAATACTTTCCGGGCTTCAGCCAGTCTGGGTACTACATTTTTCTGAATCTTGAGTTTCACTTGAAGCCGAGTGAGGAAGTTCGCCATGGGTTGGTGGGGTATGGCATAAATGGATGCGAGGGCAGGGGACGGGAGATGCTGGCAGCAGGTACTGGGCGGGGGGAGGGAGAGCTGAAGCTAGAGCCAAGGAGAGAGGGGAGAGGGAGAGGACTAGCCGGAGGGGAGGGAGACGGAAACGAAGAAGAAGAGGCAAGGGAGAGGGGAAAGGAAGAGAAAATTACAAAAACACACCCACTTAAAAAAGAGAGTGACATATAAAATTAAGGGTAAAAAGGAAAATAAAATATGAATGTTGTAACCGGGTCGATTACAAACACCTTTGCCCAAATATACATATGCGATGACGATTTACCAAAAAAAGAATGAATATACGATGAAGAACAGTTTTGCCGTATTACACTATTTTTTTTTTTGGGTAAAGGCAGTATTACACTATTACAGTAAAGATTACAGAGATACGAATATACTTTACTCAAAAAAAAAAAAAGTGCTTGGACCGCTTGGTCATATACTCATATATATTGCAGTGACGACTAAAGACTTGGGAAGCTCAATATTGGGTATTTCGGTAATTTTAAAATCTGCCAAAATTGCCACCCGGCCCTCTCCCTCTTCCTTTTGAAAATGCTCGCTAGTCTTAAGTGTCGTTCGGTCGTTCCGTCGTTCCGACGTTCCAAACGAGGAGTTTTTCTCTCTCTCAGCGACGTTCACAGGTTAGGAGTGTCCCTCTCCGTGTCTCTATTTCCCCTTTTCTCTTTCGCTCGCTCGCTCGCGCGCTCGCGCGCTCGAGCTCTGCAGTTGTGTATACTGATGTGCGTTAGTGTGCTTGATTCTTTATATTATGTTGCTTCTGTATATATGATTTTGGAGTTTTTTTATTTTATTTTATCACTAAGTATTCCTTAAATCGGAGGAACTCATGAAGTGTTGATGTATTTTCATTTTATCGGAGCTAGATCCAGGTATGTGACAGTACGATTGTTCATTTTTTTGTTTCTGGCTTCGACATGCATTGAGATCCTAGTAAAATTTGTGCTTTTCTGCTATCATTCTTTTCCTATGATTTTTCTTGATCACTGGTATTTGTATTTTTAGATATGGTTTGATGAGAGACTACAAAGGATTAAATTGAAAGTATCGAATCATAGGTGAAAGCGTTACGGATGTGATATGATTTCTGTATTTTGTGATAGCGGTTGCATTTCTATCTGTATTGTTTTCCTAAGAAACCATATGCGATTTCTTGTTCTTGTCTTCCCCTATTCGTTGTTGTAACTCTGTAGCTTCTTTTTCCGCTTTCTGTGGCAGTTCTGTATTGGCGCATGCTTGTTTTGGGACTTGTGTTGCTAGGCATATAAAGTAGAAGGAAACGTTTTATGAACTATAGGAATTTAATTTTGGCTTTGATCCTTATCAAGTAATGCAGCCTCTCAAATTATTGCCTTTCTTTTGATAATTGAAGTGATCATTTTGCTTGAGCTGGGCCTTCGTTGCATTAGTCATTCTTTGACATCGAATTTGGGAACCGTATGTATATTCGAACTGGGAACAGTAGTACTGAGGTTCTGATGAATCCGTGTGTTTATGGCTTCTTCTTCTTTTTTTTTGGTTTTTTGGGTGGTGGGGGTGGGGAGTAGGGAGTTGTGCAATAAGTATTGGAGTTAAAATCCTGGTGGGAAAGCGAAATAGTCTTTCAGTTTTATTATACATTTCTGATGCAGATCAAAGGTACCACCATAGGAATTAGGCCAAGTCCAAGAAAGGGCTTGCAGTTCCACTTTAAACCCAGTGGTTCAACTGAACCAATTTCTAGTTCAGGTCAAGCATGTGGCTTGGGTGTTTTCAGTTCACTCAAAACTAGATCGTGGGGGCTTATTCTAAGACTAGGCTTAATTACTTTATTGCTTTATTTAATTTCTTGTAAAAGCTGGAATATTCCATATTAATTTCAGGCTTGTTAGTAGTGTTTTAGTAAGAGTTTTAGTTAGGTATAGCTTGTGGATGGGAGGATTTGTCCTTCTTTTTTTTTTATAAATTTTATTTCCTGTTTTGAGGAGGTTGTTTCCTATCGTTATGCTGATGGGAATCTAGGTCACCTAAGAAATCAGGGATTAGAAAACCAAGGGGAACTCCTGATTCGCAGTGCGTAGGAACTGAAAGTGGTGGTGGTGGTGGTGGTGGTGGTGGTGGGGGGGGGGGCAGATAGGAGAAGGAAAAAGTTGCAGGGGGATCACACAATCATACACTCTCACAGAGTAAACCTAATAAATTTCTGTTCAATTCACTGTGTCCATTGTTGGGTTACATGCAAGTATTTAAAGGGAAAAAGAACACCACTCTTATTCTAACTGCAAAACTGAAATAAATTGCAACTCAAACTCAAACTCTATCTAACTCCTACGTAGTCAAACCAAAACAAATAAAAGCCTGAAATAAATAAACTGATATACTACTTTCAACCCTTGTTGAACCAAAAACCGTTGTGGATCTCCAAAAGCCTATCATGCTGGTCCAACCAGTCAAGTGATACTGCATTAGAAAGATAGAAACCAGAATTTAGTTACTTCCAAAATATCAACTTTGATTTAGAAACTCAGAAAATAGCAAGTCAGAATTGGAAATCTGATTTTAGAAAGTTTCCAAAATGCAATGAAGTTCAGGAATAGTAACAAGACAGAAATATAAAGTAGATTCAGAAATAGTAACTGACTGAAATCAGAATTACAAACAAGATTTAGAAACTGATGGAAAATAGAAACAGCAGTTGTTCAGCAACCCTAATCAGAGATAAAAGTAGAAAATCAGTTGCAGGAAATAGGAGTTTCAGATCCAAAACATCAACTGGGGTCTGAGAAATCGATGGCAGATTTCTGGCCTGAAACAGCATTGAAACAGGGCTTAACCTAGGGATGGAAGATAGGACAGGAACTGTAGATTAACCAACAGAAAACCAACTTGCAGAATATTAAATTTTGCACCACAAAACAAAGTGGAGAAAGTACAAAACTTACTAGCCACAAGTTAGGAATATGCAGAGAACTGGCATACTGACCTCAGGTTAATGTAGTCCTAGGTGGCAAGGGGACCAGCTAGGAGCCAAGGCTTCAGGATCTGCTATGAACAGGCAGTCTGATTGGGGCAGAATTAGGGTTTAGGCCAAAGGGTTAGGGTTAGGTTAGGGTTTGATAGTATAGTTATGCTAGGCAGGTGTAGGGGAGTCTGTTAGTCTAGGTCTGGTGATGTTTGGATGGTTGGGAATGGGAGAATTCGAAGGACAGCAGGTTAGGGTCTTAGGTTTTAAAAAAATGAAAGTGTGGAATTTTAGGGTTTATGGTGGGAATTAAGGAGGGGGCTTTGGATCGAGTTCTCCAAGGGTGGAGATGAGCACTCGACCAAAGTATGGAGGGCTTTTGAAGGGTGGAATTGTCTAGGTAGAATTTTAGGGTTTTAGGGTTTTAATGGAGAAGAGGGAATTTAGGGTTTTAATGGGGGAAAGGGGAAAAGTCTTGGATCGAGTGGAGGGAAGGTTGAGAGAGTACTGTGGTTCAAATATGGTTGAGTTCTGATGGTGGAATTGGGCTGTGAGTGAATTAGGGTTTGGGTATTGGAGAAAATAAAAAGTGGAATGTTAGGGTTGGGCTGTAGAGGGTTTAGAAGTAGAGGATTGGGGATGGGGTGACCTTGGGCTTACTTGAAGATGCAGGGGAATGTAGGCAGCAGTAGCAACTTGAAGAAAAATCAAATCTTGCAACAGAATACTTGAGAGAGAGCTTGTTCAATACTTAGTTTTATTTTGGTGTTTGTGTTCATAAATTGAACCAGTTCAACCAATGGTTCAATATAAGTGATTTTAGTAGTTTCTTTTAAGTGTTTAGTGGGGCTGGATTAGGACTATGTTTTGAGTCTATTTCAATTTCCTAGCCAGTTAAGTTACCTAATTGGTTAAGGATTGGGTTAGGCCTTTCCTTTTTAGTGTAGGAGTCTATTTTTGAGTCTTTTATATAAGGTTGTAAGAGGGCAAGTATTGAACACGGATTTTAATATTAATGAAAAGCTTTTTGCTGCTCTTCTTCTCCATTGAAGATTTTTGTCTTGTATTTGATCAAGGCTGGTGGGATTGGTGTTTGATCTAATCGACACCTTGCGGTGTGAAGCCCGGGTGGATCGTTTGAAGGAATCGATGTTTGATCCGATTGACACCTTGCGGTGGGAAGCCTGGGTGGTTCTTTGAAGCTCTCATTCAAGTTCTGATTTTTATTCAAGTTTTCATCTTCAAACAAGCTGCTGCCAAGGGATCTGTGCAACAACAGTGAGTTTGAATCACTCCATCCCCAACCTCCTCCTTCTAATCCTCTAGACCACCAAACCCTAGCATTCCCCCCATCTCTAAACCTTTTTTCCATAACCCAAATTATGTCCAGACCAATTCAACCATAAAAAACCCTCCAACTTTGGATTGAATTCTCCCCTCACCCTAACGGAAACTTGATCCAAGCGCCAGCCCTAGTTGACCACTTTAAACCTTAGATTCCCTCATCTTCTTCTTTTCCAAACCCCAAAAACTTAAACCTAAGTTGCTGCAAAACCAAGTTTACACTCTCAAACCTATCAAAACTTAATGTAACCTTCACTGATAGACTCCCCTACGTCAACTGACCCTAACCCTACCATCAAACCCTAACCCTATTTTTGGCCTACCTGATTGGTGTTCATAATAGATCCTGGTTGTTTGGCTCCTAGTTTGACTTTTCAAACCTAGAACTACATTACTAGACCAAAATCAATTCATTCCATTCCCCATCATCCGTGGGGGTTGTTATATATATGGACTCATGACACTTTTTTTACTCTAAATGAACAACCAAAAATAATAAAAATCTAACTAGCCTAAAATAACTAAGATAGAACACTTGTTTATGATAACCTTGGACTCTAGACCATAGTTGCCACCGCCTAGCCGTCTGGGTGCCTTTTATCCAGACTCCCTTTGACGCTTTGGGTCGCCTGGACGCCGTGACAGCTATTCTCTAGTCAAGGGACCCACTAATAAAATAATAGTTCTTGTGCACCCCTTTAACCCCATTTTTGGGCTCTATAATCTAGCCTATTATAATGATAAAACCCAAAAACTAAGGCCCAATCCAAACCTATATTAAATTCTGGCCCAAATTTAGACTGGACCTGCTTTAAAAACTTTCGCTCAGTTTGCAGATTTTTATAAAAAAATTGTTGTATTAGTCTTATTTTCTCTTTCTTATTTTGACAAAGTATACATTATGGAAAGTACTATTTTCAGTTTGTAATAGAGTTATTATTTTCATTTGATAATAGGGTTGTTATTATTTTCATTTGGTAATATGGTTTTTATTTTTAGTTTTGCATTTTCTTTTTTCAAATGTGAGTGGCCCTTTTCTAAATAAATTAGGCTTAATTTATAATATCTGCTTGATTTCATTAATATGATTGATCTGAAAATGAACATGCTATATAAGAATGTGTACCTGGATTTTTGCCATCTATGGTTTTAAGTATGGACATCAATGTACTCATCTGCTTGGGTGTGGAGGGAATATCTTGAAAAGATCCCGTGTTTAATCAGTTGGTTCTGTGCAGGTCACTGCCTTGAGTTACAAAAATGGAAGATGAATCACAGAATCTATCTACATTTGAAAAGATACATGGGCAGTCTTACCTCTTCTCTAGGCTTGCTCCCAGGATGCACACTAGGGACTCTGGCATGTTTAATCCATCTGGTGCTTATGTAACTGGGGCCCTCCATAGTTCTTTGCTCCTATCATGCCAAACCAATGTCATGTCAGTTGCATTACCTGTATCACCTGTCTTTGTCCAAGCACCATCAGAGAAGGGATTTAGTGCCTTCATGGTCGATTTCCTTATGGGAGGTGTTTCTGCTGCAGTCTCCAAGACAGCAGCTGCTCCAATTGAGAGAGTGAAGCTTTTGATCCAGAATCAGGATGAAATGATAAAGTCTGGCCGTCTGTCTGAGCCTTATAAGGGAATTGTTAACTGCTTTGCCAGAACAATCAGGGATGAAGGCTTCCTCTCTCTCTGGAGAGGCAACACAGCCAATGTTATCAGATACTTCCCTACACAGGTCAGTTCTTTAAGTCTGGAAGTCAATGGTTGACTGCATACATGTTCAGTTTCTCTTGTCCATACATATGATTTTCTTATTTAACTCATCTGAATCATGCTTCTGCTTTTTTGTGCTATCAGTTTGTTTTACCTGTAATGCTTGGGCTTATTCTTTGCACCAGGCTCTGAACTTTGCTTTTAAGGATTACTTCAAGAGGCTGTTCAACTTTAAAAAAGAAAGAGATGGCTACTGGAAATGGTTTGCTGGAAACTTGGCATCAGGAGGTGCTGCTGGTGCTACATCTCTGATCTTTGTCTATCCCCTTGATTATGCCCGAACCCGCCTTGCAAATGATGCTAAGGCTGCCAACAAGGGTGGTGAAAGGCAGTTCAATGGTTTGATTGATGTCTACAAGAAAACCCTCAAATCTGATGGCATTGCTGGTCTTTATCGTGGGTTTAACATCTCATGTGTTGGGATTATTCTATACCGTGGTCTCTACTTTGGAATGTATGATTCTCTGAAACCAGTGGTGCTGGTTGGCAAATTACAGGTCAGTGGACCTTTTCTTCCAATAGAAGAAAATTAAAAAGGATAATGAATAGGAAGTCACCCATAAAACCACTGGATATGTGGTTAATGGTTTTGGAAATCACAATTCAGTATTTTTTTTTGGTTTTTCATTTGATTGTTACAGGATAGTTTCCTAGCAAGTTTTCTGCTGGGATGGGGAATCACGATAGGTGCTGGTTTGGTATCATACCCAATTGATACTGTGCGAAGAAGGATGATGATGACATCAGGAGAAGCCGTCAAATACAAGAGTTCATTGAATGCATTCCAACAGATCATTAAAAACGAAGGTCCAAAGTCCCTTTTCAAAGGTGCAGGTGCAAACATTCTGCGTGCTGTTGCTGGTGCTGGTGTGCTGGCTGGCTATGACAAGTTGCAGATGCTTATGTTAGGAAAGAAGTATGGATCCGGAGGTGGTGGCTAACTCTAATTTGGTCACTCTTTAGTGGTGGCAATCATGATGATGATGATGATGATGACGACTACGATGAGAGATTATGGTAATTGTCCATTGCGTTTTTGTAGTTTTGTATAGTTTTAGACGCTTTCCATGTTTTCCTCAGTGCATCATGAAGCTCCATATTGCCCATGTGATGGACACTAGTTAGGAGTACTTAAATTTAGGTCCTGCAATGTCAGATATATTAGAGCAATCAGACTTTCAAATGGATTTATTTCCTGGATCTTTCCAGTCCCTCTCTTTGTTGTTTGTTTGACCCATGATTTTAGTTCAAGGTAGGGTATCGGCCAGTTCCAAAACTGATACTGATACTGATACGGATTTGGGCAAATCGGATGATTTTGCCCCAAGATTCCCATACTTTTTTTACTATTGTCCACCCCCCACCCTTTTCCAAAACCATGGTAACATTGATTCCGTATTCCCTGGTCAGGCCG
Organism: Telopea speciosissima; assembly: GCF_018873765.1. NCBI lineage: Eukaryota > Viridiplantae > Streptophyta > Magnoliopsida > Proteales > Proteaceae > Telopea > Telopea speciosissima. The sequence continues at coordinate 68,925,512 of NC_057917.1, read as the reverse complement.
ATTCGATTTTGAGCATTTGTTCAGCTTTCAATGTGTATTGGATTTTAATTCTTGCTGATATGAAAGAGTTTTTTCTTTTGTTTTCTGTAGCGTCTCTCCATTAACAGCTGGGAAACAATTCTTTCCCCCTGGCAGTGTATGCTTCTATGCTATGTGATTGTGCTGTGTCACTCTGTACATGTGTCGAGCTGTGTGAAATTTACTCATGTGATATATAAAAATTTAGGGAAAAGGTTCTCTGAGCTGCCAGGGTGGAATGAAATCTCCCACAGTTTCTCACGCTAGTACCTTATTGATTGTTGGATAGGGGAGTAAAGATCCAACAATTCAATTCGCTTGCCACTGCCTCTCTCTTCATTGTCGCTGCAGCTTCTACATCCCCCCCCCCCCCCCCCCAACTTGTTGCTACAAACCATAGTGGCATCACCCTTTGCATCTCTCCCTCTCTTTGTGTATCCTGCTAAGCCTGCAAAGAAACCAATGCTTCTGAAATTTAAATCTCCACAACACTCCACTGGGTTATTATGAATGGGAATCAATTCATTCTCGGGGCATAGAGGGAAAGCGTGAAATCTCTCCTTTCAACTCCTCTATTCTCCTCTAGTCTGCGATCAACGTTTGTTGGTTGTTCCTAGTTCCCCTTACGCCTCCTCCCACTGCCTCAAGTCCCATCTTGATCTTCTCCCTTTGATTCGATATTTGGCTCTGCTGATTTCCTACCATACCTATGAATTCATCTCCTCATTCGCCAATCTAGTCTGTTTCTGTTTGTTCCCTGACAATGTCGTCTGGGTTTCAAGTGGAGGTAAGGCGTCGGGGTTTGGTCCTGCTACTCGGAGATTTGAATCTTTTCGTCCCAAAACAGATCAATTCAACCAAAATAAGGATTGTTGTGTTTAATAATCTTTTTTTTAAGAAAGGATGATGTTGGATACAATGTGATCTATCTATCTTTTTTATGTCAAACATGTTGATTTTACAATTCTTTGGAGGATGGTCGCAATGAACAATGAGCAAGTTCGGTACCGGCCTCGTCTGGGACGATTCCTTGATGTGTCTTCCACGATTATGCTTCTTAGGCGAACCTTTGCAACCTCTTTGATGACATCACTCTCCACTAATCCCATTCCCAAACATTTCTTTTTTTCTGTTCCCAAGAGTTTTTTTTGGTAGTAATAGGATACTATCGTGTAGTACAAATGGATGGAGAAGAAATTAACTCCATTAACCATGGATCGGACACAGGCCATACCGCCATATACAATTGACAGTGCCTTCTTTGCCAGGGAGTCAGCCAAACTATTTTGTTCCGTTGTAATAAATGATGAACATCATCCAAAATAGGTTTGAAAGTAACGTTGACAGTATAGCCAATGCCTCATCTTCAATAGCTGTATGAAAGTTATATGGCATAGACACAAGCAGCAAAATATCACCTTGATGATTCCTGTAGATTAACCCCAAACCACCAAAATCTAAATTATGTTTTAGACTACGTCACATTTCACTTTCACCCAATTCTCTTGTGGGAACTCCTATTGCACAGAACGGTCCAAATGTTGTATGGTTGCCGTCTTATGGCTTCCATCATCATCACCTTGAGCGGCCCTTTTTTCCACCCCCGTCCAACGTCTTTTTCTTCTTCCCCTTTAAATATATGCTTATATTTTGAAAGAGTAATTTTTGAATAAACATATTGTATCCATTGAAGAGTTATTGAGTCCTTCTGAGAGTTGGTGAGTTCTCTTACTTGGTTGGGTGAGTCCCGAAGTTATATTCCTTGTATGTTTATTGTTTATTAAAAATTTTTCTTCTATTTCTACCTGCTTTGCCTCTTGAGTTTTGCCTACATCAATTTGGTATCAATGTAGGCTCTGATCTTGGAGCTTATACTTTTTCACAATGTGAAGAGAAGGGAATTCAATGTACAACCGCATTACAAGAAATCACATTGCAAGATGAAATGAATTAATTGTGATAAACAAATGGACAACTCTAATGATGGCTTTGTTGTGCTACAGAATTTAGTCCCACATCGGTTGTACTTAGGTTATGGAATGTTCATATAAGTGGCGGCCAATTTTCACTTAACATGAATCATTTTAAAACTGTGCGACAAACTTTAGTCAAAGCGAACAGTATCGTAACATGTGGAACTTATCATGGATTATGTTAGTATCAGAGCTAGAATGTGGGGGAATGCTCTTAGTATGATTCCACAGTCACATGATATGACACGTTTTAAAATCGTGTGCTAAACCTTAGTCGAAACAGACAATAACATGATATGTAGAGCCTATCGTGGACTCTGTCACTTTAGGCTTCAACAAGCAATCCGTCTTCTTCAATAATGGGTACGCACCCAATTTTCCATATCACATTACCATGTAATGACCATCGTGACAATCTTCAAGTTCCACTTATGTTCAATCCAAACAAGCCCATCAACAAACTCCATAGGTAATTGAGTGGATGACACGGACTTTGAAAAAAATCAGACGACCAACATTCGGTTGAATATAAACGACTTTGACTGTAAATTCAATTGTTGATTGAAATACCTTTATTGAAACATTTTTTAAAAGAATCAAAAAATATTAGAGGAGAGAAAGCTCCACTTTGTAACCACAAAACTTAAGTGTCATACTTCAACACAGATCTTCTACGACGCACTGCCTTGTCCTACTTGTGCTGCATAGACTCAGGGTCACACGCAATGACTGCCTTACCCCCACTTGGACAAAGAATTTGGGCAAAAGTACGATGATCAATGCGCGCTACCTTATGTCTGAACAGCACAGCAGGACGGGCTGCCCGCATCTAGATCCGTCATATCTTGGTTTAGTGGCGATAATTTCAACAAAACCGAAAATGGAGAGATCTCCACCTAATTATTTTAATAATTGGACAGATATGAGAGAAGATAAATAAATCCAGTGTCAAAAAGGCGTAAGCAGAAGACCTGTTCCGCAGCCTAACGTCAACAGAGAATGCTCCAGACACTCCCTTGATCGGACTGTCCTCTATAGTATAAAATTGGGTTGTCGTTCAACGTCTCCTATCACCGGGTCAAGCCATATAGCTGAGCGGCACAGACACATGGGCATGCACATTGACCACCTTACCCCTGCCCAAGCGCCTTGCTCGAATGAGGATAAGGCAGTCATTGCGCATGCCCATGTGTCTGCACCGCTCAAGCTGCTAAGGGCAGCGCACTGTAGAGGATCTGAATTGAGGAATTACCGATCCCATGCAAGCATGCAGGAAAGATCCCATAGTAAACATTCGAGTACACAATGTGGTGCAAACTGATACACGAGAACATGAGACATGAGACATGAGACTATGAGAGCATTCCGGCACTAGCATACGCTACTAGTTCTTCCCCAGCCAAAACATATAGTCCCAAAAGATTTCACGTAACATACAGGTGAATGTTTGCAGGCCCAATGGAAATGCAGTGCACTGTGCAGTATAGATTGTGTCATCTAGCAAGCCATATGTGCCCAAACTTTAGTTACAGTAAAGTCTCATACTCTCCTGCTCTATGTTTCTATTTTGAGCCAAATCCGACTCTTTCACCTCTTAAAAGAAAGCAACAGAACCGGTGAAAAAACACACGGTCTGAACAATTCTAGACCATTGACACTGCAAGGGCAAACGAACAATATAATATGAGCTATGAGATCGAATTTAGAATTAGGGCCCAATATAATACCCTCTCTTCATTCAATGGTGCAGATTTTCCATATTTGGCATGTGTAGTAGCAAAAATGGGGTATGCAAAAACTGCACTGTGCATATAACCATATATACCACTGGCATGCATCCATTTTGAGAGGAAACAAGAAATCCTCCTGGTGAAAAACATAAAAAAAACTCGTTGACAGACATCCACATGACCAGATTGGCATAGAAATGAAGAAATTGCTATATTAATTTATATAAACTATCAAGCATAACAACCTTCCCTGTTCTGAACTGCAGTTCTTGTGCCTTCTTCCAACACAACCGAAGCAACTCTTGTTTCTTTATGGTTTTCATAACCCGGTGTTGGAAGAAAAATGGATCATCAGAAACCCGATCAGGGAGACACCTTTTGTGAGCATTTTATATACAAATCGCTACGAAGAATGTAATCACCTGCTCAACATAAAAAAGTTGACAGTTGGCACATTTTTGTTTACTATCTACCTTCCTTCTTCCGATATACCAGAACCTGAAAATAGCACAGGCAGAAGAGGCTGATGATTGCAAGACACAACAAAGTCAAAATCTGCTAAAACACATCTATTTCTGGGTGAACTCACCAGTTGGCCCTTGCAGGAGGTACAATTAGCTTGAAGTTCTGCCAGGGTTTCTTGCTCTTCCAACAATTGCAGCTCAGCTTTGGAAGGACTAACTAGGGACTTCAGAATCAGATCATCCTTGGAAGTTGAAGAATTAAACAACGACCCACACTGGTCAGCGTTTGTATAGTGGGGCTCTTTCACCATCAATATTTGGACGTCGTCAGCTTGCACTGCAGTCTGGAGAGCAACAAACTGTGCACCACCCATGCATTACCGGCACCATTTTGAGAAGTGAGTTAAAGTTTGTACAAGTCAGGAAGTAAAGTGAAATAAAAACTGATGAGAGAGGATGTGTAGAGGATTTTACTTGGCATAAGTGTCTTATAGACAACGCAGGGCGGCAGCAAAGATATGGCCGCTGCAAACTTGGTATACTTTCTTTGTCCAAAGGGATAAGTGTGAGATGTACATCCAACTGAATAAAAAAACCACAGTAAAGACCTCAGTCAGTGTGTGCATGTGAAAGCCCAAGAAGCAAATAAGCAAACAGATTCCTCTTATACCTGATCTTCATTTTCATCCAAGCTTTTGAGGTAATCTACCAACTTAGATAAGCGGGTAGTCCGAGCATTCTTACCATTATTACCGCTTACACTACCATATCGTGTGTGACTCCGCACACCTCCCTTGCCCCAAGCCAGTACTTCTGGATTTCCAATCAACCCAGGGGATGCACCTGTGCTTTCTCTGATCACTTCCAAATCATCATTTTCATCACAGCCTCCATCTGCATTGGCAGCTGCAGCAGAAGGCTGAGAGAACCGTGGTCCTGCCCATCTCCTGCACCTCTTAGGTTTTACCTCTATATGTTCATCAGAAGATGAATCATTGGCTCCATCATTGCCATTTGTCTCATCATCATCAGATCCTTGAAGTTCCAAACTACGACCACTTCTTCTCGTTCTTGAATGAGAGTTCCGATAATTTCCCTGAGATTTCCTCACAAATGCAGCTGCTGTGGCTTTAGCTGTAGTGCGTCTCCGACCAAGTGCTTCTGATTGCCGTTTTAATGTCTGGGCAATGGATGCTTGGATCTGTCCAAGCAAACCAAGAGAAGGTTCTAAACCAACACTGGGCAAAGGAATCCAAGACAAAAACAATAAAGGCATCCCCTTTTCTAGGCTGTGGACCAGCAACAAGAGTGCAAAATACACACCAATTAGATCACTTTTAAGTATGATCAAGGCAGTTTTGGCATCACATTGGCTTAGCCATGAGACAGACTAGATTAATGTTCTCAATCACATGCAGCGAACAAATTTTTTTTTGGTGATGTAACCAATGGAATGGATGCCCTACAAATTCAGACTGACCATGTGCTCCTTATGATAGAATTTAGTACTACCGACTTTTATGTGCACAAATGCAGAGCAGGTGCAAGCACAAATAATTAAATGGCATATATATATATATATATATATATATATATAGGGTTTAAGAATGCTAACCGGTCATGCTCTAGGCGTGGCTACAATGCCTAGACACAGTAACCGCTTAACCGCCTTGGAAATGACCACCTTGACCCATGAAAAGGCGGAAATCCCATGGGGCAAGGCGGTTAGGCGGTTATGTGTCTAGGTATTGGAGCCACGCCTAGAGCGCAACCGGTTTGCGTTCTATATATATATATATATATATCTTGTAAATATTCACCTGCTTGTTCCGATTCCTCTCCTCTTCATGGAAAGCCAGTTCCTGCAAGCATACATTCAGCAAAGGTAAATTCAACAAATTGAATCACAATTTAAAAATATGAAAGAGAAGGATATTTGAGTCAACTTATACCTCCTCCTCATACTTGTCAATATCTGGATATAAAGCTGCAATTAGAGAATCATAATTTGGATCGTCCCTCAAAGAACGCCGACTTGCACAATGTGTCCGGCAAGCAGGACATTCATTGTTCCTGCAACCAGGCAATGAATCCATTTAAATAAAAAAGACATACAGCTTATCGCTCAGTCACTTCAATAGAAAATGGTTTGAAAAAGATCAGCCTTATCAAAGAGATAATGAGTGAAATATGTGAAGCAATTGTCCCATTGAATTGAGTAAAGACAAGCTGGCATAGATGCATTACATACCCCAGTCGCATTGATTTGTCAATGCATTCCCTGCAAAAGCGATGCAGACATTCCATTACAGTTCTTGTTTTCCGAATGATACCTGATCAACAAAACAGATGATCAATTATTAGCTTCTCCTACATAAATAGAGACATGTATCAGTTTCCTGCCAAGTTCACATACACAACCAACTGGCTTGCTATAAAAAAATATCAATAACATCCATAGGAAGAGAATGCAAGGTCCTGATTGACAATCAAATGGGGGTGCATGCTGAGAATAGCTATCATCCTGAAGGAATACGGCGGAGCAATACACATAGCCTATACACTAGATCCGCATGAACATTGGCAGATGCAGTCAGGCCATCATCATCATCATGAATAATGCCATCACGCTGCCATTCCATAAACCAGAGGGCAAAGAACAGTTAGAGCCAAGGTCTATAGGTATCAGAAGACATACTTGTTTACTCTGTTTTTCCCCCTTTACCAACCAATATAGTTAAGATTATTCAACCCAAGCCTAACCCAAGTTCCTACATCAAGAATCCAACCTGACATAAGTATCAGGTTGGGTCAGTTGGATTAGGTTGATTGCAGAAAATTGCTACCATATAGAGGGAACGAATGAAAAGAGAACGAATTTCTGATTCTTTTTTTATTTAAAAGTTTGTCATGTGTCTTATGAATTAAAGGGAAGACAAGATGGTAAAATTTAAAGGGGGGGGGGGGGGAAAGGGGGAAAGAAATGAACAATGCAGAGTGAACAAAATAAAATGTAGATCAACAAATTTTACATGTCAATTAGTACCTTGCACCATCCCAGCTGCCTCACCCATTTCTGCCACATGGACTGATGATTTGATCATTCTGCCTATTGGATAGATGGGGATGCTTGGATAGGCTACATGTTAAATTAAGAAGTCCATCTCAATCATATGGCTTTCCTCAACAGTCCATGTTTATCAAACAGATTTGACTGTTTCAAACAATTTTGGAGCATTATTTGACACATGGCTATGTCAAATTGGGTGAAACTCAATCCTCAATTAGGTGATGATGTTGACAACATGTCTACAAAGTTTGGATGCCAACAAACACTACCATATGGCAGAAAAAACAAGGGAACCAAAAGGTTTCTGGCTAAGGTGCAGCCGAATTCCCGCACCTTATATTTTTTAGAAAAAATGATTTTAGCATGTCAATTTTTAAAGAATTAAGTTTTCCTTCACCCATGGAAAATGAAGAATTCTTTCACCACTGGTGATGTGACCCTATAATTGGATTCCTGTGTCATCATTAACTCCCCCCCTCCAGTGTACAGGGTCAAAAATACCCTTTCCCTTGCTAATCAAAGGGTTCAGATCTCCATGGTTAGGAGATTCTCTCTTCACCATAGATGAAGAGAAACTAGGTCCATTTTTAAAATTTAGATTTTAAAATTAATATTTTTACAGTTTTGATCTTTGAAACTTTTGCTTGCACTTCCATCAACAAAATTTGTTTCATCCCGTCCCCTCCCCCCCCAAACAACAACTCAGCCTTATCCCAACTAAATGGGGTCGGCTACAAGACAAAACATTAAAAATAATAGTAAGAAGAAAAAGAACACAAAAACAACAACTCAACATTATTCCAACTAAATGGGGCCGGCTACATAGATCCTTGCCCTCCAATCAGCTCTATTCGAGGCCATACTTGACAAGGCCTAAACTATGTATGTCTTTCCTCACTACTTCCCCTAGATCATTTTAGGCCTGCCCCTAGCTCTTTTAGTTCCTTCAATCTGAATCAAATCACTCCTCCGTACTGGTGCATCCCAAGGCCTCCGTTGAACATGGCCATGCCACCTCAAACAACTTTCTCGGAGCTTATCACCTATCAAGGCAACTCCTAAATCAGCCCTAATATGGTCATTTCTTACTTTATCCTTCCTAGTTTTGCCGCACATTGATCTCAACATCCCTCATCTCGGCTACACTTGGTTTATCTATATCACGCTTCATAACCGCCTAACATTCCACCCGAAACATCATAGCGGTCGTACGACTGTCCTATAGAATTTTCCTTTAAGCTTTATAGGAATGCATCGATCACACAACACTCCAGATGCACCTATCCACTTCATCCATGCTACTTTAATTCTCTTTGAAACATCATCCTCTATATCACCTTCTTTATTTATGGTTGACCCCAGATAAATAAGGTAGTCACCCATCCTTCCAGAATCTGTTCATATCAGTCTAGTATTTCATTTGTAACATAATCTTTTGTAATCAAGTGAACTTCAATCAAACTGCCTGAAAACAGGTTTAGAACCTGGGTCCTAAATCTCAGCTGCTCTATTTTACATTTTTACAGTGTTCAACCCACACAGACCTCTCTATTTGCATAATGAATTTGCTGTTTCACATAGAGAGAAGGGGTGTGGTGTGCAAGTTTACAGTGCAGCTACATGAATACAGTTTTGAGGATGGAGATACAGTATGCTCTAACTTGTTAAGATGTGGAAGAGACTCTTGAATACAATGAAATTTGTGCACTCAAGCAGGAATCTGGTAAAGATCTAACTTGGTGAAGAAAGTTATCAAAAACTTTAACTACCATAAAAAAAAACAGAATATCACATTTGATGTAGATTGACAGCCTAAGCTAATTAATAAAAGTAAATTAACCTAGATGGTGTTTAGAAGGTGAAAAGAAAAGGATCAGCAGCAGTGTGGAGGGACACCAAAGTAGAAAACCAGGTTTTAAGGTTGCAGATAACGGAAAGACTAGAAGAAAAGAAGAGGAAGGATGAGAAAACATAGAGAAGTGGGTAGGTGGGTGAGAGAGAGAGTATGCATAGAACTTCAATGAACAATAAAATGAATGATAGAGAAAGAGATAAAAGTGAATTAAAGAGGTATAAGAATAAGAGAGGAAAGACAGAAACAAATTTATTTAGAATTCAATCTTGCATTTCACTCAGGGATATTCTCTAACATATAACTTCCTCTCCACTCAGGTCTTGTAGCCAACCCCAATCTTCCAGTTCTGGTATATAATATCAACACACAAACTTTTAACACTCCTAATTAAACTTGGACTGTAATTTGAGATCCAAACATATTTCCAATAGCTATTACACCAACTAGAAACCAGAACAGATAAATCCAGCTACAAGAAAACCCCATCAAACTTAGAAAATGCACCAAAAGAAAACCTGAAGAACAAGAATATCACTATACCAGAAATTATCAAAGTGTTATTGTACAGAGAAAAATAGGACAAAAGAGATTTGAGCTGGGCAAACCAAGGAGAAAGCGACAACTTTTGCTGCACTTTCCTTATCAGTTGCCCAAATAGTAAGGGTGTCAAAACCAAACTGAAACCACTTATCGAAACCGAACCAAACCATTTAAACAGAAACAGTGAAACCGTTTAATAAATGGTTTCGGTTTTGGTTTCAAATTTGAGATCGTTTAGTGAAACAGTTTAAACCAAACCGAACCATTTAAACCAACATAAATCATTTAAAACCTATTAATATATACATAATAAGTCATTCATGGTTAAAATAAATAGCTATGGTAAGAAAAAACAAATCCCACGGAAAAGTTAAGAGGCATTCAAACCTTTTGAATAAAAATTTAAAATATATGAACAATTATAATCTTACAATTATTATAAGAAAACATATAACAATATCCAGTTCAATTCAATGTTAAGTACTTAAGTTTGCATCTATTTCAATAAAAAAAATTAAAAGAGAAAGAAGCCGTTTGAGTAAAGAATTTTAAAAACCGTTTAAAGCCGTCTAAAACAAAACTGTTGAAACCGTTTACACCGAAACCAGACCGTTTAACACGCTTACCAAATAATCTGTCTTTGATCATGTGGCCCACAGCCAAAAATTGATTGCATTTTGGGCATACTTGTCAAGGCAGTTTTCAAAGGCTAGGTGTGTCCTTGCCTTTTTTTTAGCACAAAAGACACCCCCTTGCTCTCCAAGGCGTCAACTTGGCCGCCTTGTAACCTGGGCAGTCACCTTGGTTTCCAAATTTTTTTATTTTTTCTGTGATACAAATTAATGCTTTCTCTACCCTTTTTGATTGGCTTGTGCATATTACTTAGGTACATACATGATAGCATGCATGTTTTTGTGAAAAAACAAAAGAGAGAAAGAAGAGGAGAATAGATCAAAGAGGTGGAACTGAGGGCCCAGGACTGTGACGTTGAAAACCTCTTTGCTTCCTCGTAATGGGCGACAGCAATGGTGCAAGTGTGAGAACCGAGGTGTGTGGAACAGGTAAGCTACTCTTTCTTTGTGGATTCTGTGAAATGAGTGGAATATCCTTGGCCAAGTGGGTGTATTCCTAGTCCTTAAGCTACTGTTACTGCTGTACTCATAGGCCCTGTCCTGTAATTCTTAATCCTGCAAGTCCCTTTACTATTTACCATCAATTAGCTCAGTTTTGCTAACCTTTTCAACCCTTGCAGAGGCTCTGTTTATAGCTTACTTTTCTGAAATCCGCAACTTGACATAACTCAATTGATACTGCTTTCTTAACCCTGAAACTTCACCCACCAACCCTGTTCATCTATTCCTCTTAGACCAATTCATTAAACTATCATTCCAGCTCTGATTCTATACCCATCTTGCTACTCTGCCCTGTTTCCCTGCAAGCTTGCTTTAGTTACAATCACACCCTACTGCTGGCTTCAGTTTTTCCTGAGAGTTTGACCACTATAGGAACTTCCTAGTCCACCACATGAATTGACTGTCCACCCCAGAAAAGCTCTAGTTTGTGAGATATCAGTTTTCTCCAACCAAGCCGTAATCCTGCCCTGTTCCCTATCCTGCTTCAATTTCTTGCTATACCATTAAGCATATGTTACTTTTCTGTGAATGCTTTAATCACTCTGTGGTGCTCCCTATCCTGCTTCAATTTCTTGCTATACCATTAAGCATGTGTTACTTTTCTGTGAATGCTTTAATCATTCTGTGGTGCAATTTTTGGAAGTTGAAGACCAAGTTAATTCTGCTCGGAAGATTCTTTTGTCAGAAACTTAGGGACTTGGGTTCTAAAAAATAAATATTATGCACACCTGGGTGCCTGGCCAGACCCTTGGGTCGCCTTGTCACCATGACAACTATGAATTTGGGGCTGATTCTACTCTAAACAGTGAATGTCTACTTCATCAACATGATTAAGCAAGGAAAGACTGGAGTGGAACATTGCCAATTGAGAGAAAGCAGCTCATGGGTGCAACTGTGACTGCCAAGTACAAGATTTTGGAACACCAATCCCTAAAAAGGACAAAGAAAATCCCCAGCAGAGCTGGATGCAGTGATTGATGATGACAATAAAAATGATTAGCTATAAACTGTAGTTGAAGCTTTTTTTTTCCAAGAGAAACCAACTATTTGTTATCCAATAATAACCCCCTTTGAGCTAGAGCATAGATATGCATTAGTTTCAGTTTATGAGTGTCCCTTGCAGAGTCTAGGTCCAAGTGACGTAATGAAGATATCTAACTTGCTAATTGATAGAACAGCACATGGAGTATAATTCACGTCACGAAGTTATACACTTGTCAATTGGTAGAACAGAACATGGAGTGAAACTCCTAGTCCTCAAGTGACACCTTGTCCTCGAACTAAGCAAATCAACCGTAGATGGTAGATTCTATCATGATAAAATGGAATACCCGCTTGACAGAGTTGAACTGCGATCTGATAGTTTTAGTTTCTAAGATATCTCAATGTCCATTGATGGATATAGGCTAGGTTCTTGGGTTCTCTCACTCTGAAAAATTTTAGGTGCATATTTTCTTTGAAAATTAATGTGTCAAGGCCTATTGTATAGCTTGGGGAGCCATAATGCTTGAAGTATAGAAAGAACTTGAAGACGTAATCCATCCATTTGTGCTGGCATAAGTTCACTCCCATGTTATGAACATATACCATAGTTACCTAGTTAAGATCACTCCCATCTTATGAACATATACCATAGTTACCTAGTTCATTGCTTCATTGGTCATCTGGTTCCTTGGTTGAGAATCTGCCGTTCCGGTCTCTCTATAGGCAAATTAACTTCCCCCAAAGAACCAAGGATAGAGATATTAAATTTTAAGCAGAAATATAATCTAACAAATGCTCCCATGTGGAGGAGTCATGTACTCCTTACAAGTTGCAACAACAACAACAACAAAGCTTTATCCCAACTAAATGGGGTCGGCCACATGAATCCTTGCTCTCCAACAGCTCTATTTGAAGTCATACATGATACGAGGCCTAAGCTGAGCATGTCTGTCCTCACCACTTCTCCTATGGTTACTTTAGGCTTGCCACATGTACTCCTTGCAACACCAATTTATGGTAACTTTAATTTAGTAATGGGAGAGGGCGGGCCTCGGCACAAGGGTAAGGTTGCCCTATTGCAACCTGGTGGTCACTGGTCGAAACAAGAAAAACAACCCACAAAAAGGGGGATAAGGCTGCGTACATATGCCCCTACCCAGACCTTACTGTAGCGGCAACCTCACGCACTGGGTGTACCCTTTATTTTACTTTATTTTTTTAATTTACTATAGGGACAAGGAATTCCTCTATTGAAGAATAACAATCACACTTATGTAGTAAGCTGTTAAAAAATAAAAACGATGGTTGTATCCAGCAGTTAGAACAGTGATAGGCAGTCGTGCACATCTATCCCTAGGAGTTCTCTAGTTTTCTAGAACCAAGGAGAATTGACTCACTAATCGGTTGATAAAGAACCAATTTGCAATCAATTCACTGCCTGACAAGATATTTAGTTGACTACTATAAAGACAATGAGCTTCATAGTAACAAAATCCCTATAGAAAAACCAAAATGAGATTGTTAAATGTTCAATTATATTTCATGTAATAAGGCAACCTCTTCTTCAGTCATGATCTGGAGCAGAACCTTGGGAAGAATTCCTATCAAGCCAACTACACTAAATGAAGCTGGATTTATTGTGGGGCCCACCGTAGGTTGTCATTAGGTTTCCTATGAAAAGTGAAAAGTGACAGTGCAAGTTGAAGACTCTTGAGCAACAAAGATGGTTCAGTCACAAACAACCAAGACATATTTAAGCAGTGAAAAGTTGACTCTAGAAAGACAAGAGGATGGGGGACAAAGGTTTCAGTCAAGATAGTGAGAACACACATGAAAGCTAACGCTTATCAGAGAGTCTAAATAAGGTGGAATGATAAAAAATGATTCATGAGGCCACCCCAAGTAGTCGTGGAGATGTTTTGTACAGTTGAGTTGAGTTGAGTTGAGTATTTTAATAGGAATCACCTAACCTAGTCAATATTTTAAGTGGCCTCTAACATCCTACTCTTAACTCCACAGGTCTTCCAAGAAAATGTGAAATTGTTAAGGACAGCCATCAAAGTACCCATCAAATTAAAATAGGAAGGCAGAGAGAGAGAGGAAACCACTATAAAAAATGAAGCATGAAGCAAAATGGGGCCTAGAATATCTGTGTACCATGACTACTACTCTTACATTGCATGCAAGGGTTAAGATTCTGGTTTCAAGCTGAAACCAAAATATTTCGGGTTTCGACCGAAACTCTTCATGTTTCGGCTGGCCCTTTCAGGGGTGAAATGGCCATATTTTGGCCCAAAACTTCAGGTTAAACATTTCTAAACATAAACCTTTAGATTGTAAAAAACACACCGAAAATGATAGTTTGTTTTTGTACCTTAGGTTGGTAGCGTACACCGTATGCTGCTGTATATTTTCTCAAATATAGCCTATTCTACACATAATTTAGTATTGGAACACACAAAATTCAACGAAAACAATTAAAATGTAAATTGGGAATGAAGAAAAAAACCAGTTAATCTTATACATTGTTAAAATGTTACAAGTACATGTATACAAGTGTTATAAGTAGTCAAGTACAAGTGTACAACCAAGGTTAAAACACCACTGCGAAACGATTCCTTCAACTCTATGTCAGTACCACATAGAGTTCCGGGAAGGCTCCAAACGTTGCTCAAATGAGGCAAATTGACACTGTACATACGTTGTAGCAGTCCCCAACACTTTTTGGAGTTTTTCCCCTCTAACAGGTGAAACCACTTGAAACCGAATCAAAACCAAGTCGAAACCGAAAATTGCAATCAGAACAGTACTTTTATATGAACTGTTTTGTACTGAAACCGAGTCGAAACCAAAATTTCGGTCAAAACACCGCATTCCTACTGAGTCGCACTCAGTTTCGTTTCAACCTTCGTCAAAACTGAAATATTTTGCAATCAGAACAGTACTTTTATATGAACTGTTTTGTACTGAAACCGAGTCGAAACCGAAATTTCAGCCGAAATGCCAAAATTTCGGTCAAAACACCGCATTCCTACTGAGTCGCACTCAGTTTCGTTTCGACCTTTGTCAAAACTGAAATATTTTGCAAAAGCTCAGTGATTTATTGCGTGAAGTTGGTAAGTTCCTTCTATGCCCATACTTCATAAGAAGATGTTGAAATTGAATGTGACTGACTGGACTTCACTTACAAGGACATCTAGACATGCATCATATCTTCCTAATTGAGTAACAGAACAAAGTGAGAGGGAGCCTTAAAGAGCCAAGTGTGTGTGCTCCAATGAACTAGTACAGCGCAAGGTGTAAAAGCGATAAGCGAATCACACTCCCTGTCACAGCAGCTAATTCTCCAATATGGATAGTGAGAACAAAGTGATCTCCATATGTTCTCACTAAGCATAAGCATAATATGCATCATAAGAAGATGTTGAAATTGAAAGTGACTGACTGAACTTCACTTACAAGGACATCTAGACATGCATCATATCTTCCTAATTGAGAAACAGAACAAAGTGAGAGGAAGCCTTAAAGAGCTGAGTGTGTGTGTTCCAATGAACTAGTAGAGCGCAAGGTGTAAAAGAGATAAGCGAATAACACTCCCTGTCTCAGTAGTTAATCCTCCAATATGGATAGTGAGAACAAAGTGATCTCCATATGTTCTCACTAAGCATAAGCATAATATGCATCATAAACATATGTAGACTTTCACAGTCATCAGAGAAGATCTAAATAGAGGAACAATGCCATTAAGGATGCCCAAGAGCATGTATGTTGTGTTTGACCAAAGGATCTCCCATGATTCACATGCATATGTGGCTAAAATTAACCTACTCTTGTGGATATCTCATCTTAACATGGTAGTTTGGAGATGAGATTTTCTCCCTTGATTTTCAACAGGCATAGCGTTGTGATATGTTAACATTACTGATTACACGGTACATAAGCTTATACGGAAGGCATATAAGGATACACTGGTGTTCTACTACATATAAAAAAAGTAAAAATAAAAAATAAAATAAAACATTTGCATTCTACTTGTGTACGTTACAACTAATCTAAATAGTAAAAGGCTAACTGTATGGTAGGATGTCAATAATTGCCATTCTTCATAGTCAAACATGAGCATGAAAGTTAACTGATATAAGAACAGTGTTCAGGTCCACAAGAAAATACACAAAATAATCATACCTAGGCATATTGGACATTGTACTTCTTTGCGTATGTCTGACAATCTCACCATTACAAATCTGCAGACATATACCAAGAGACAGTATTGACAAGTTAATAATTTTGGGTAAAGATTTGAAAGGGGGGGGGGGGAGCATATAGATCAGTTCCTTGAGAAAAATATAAAACATATAGGCACAAAACTTACACCTTCAATTATAATGACAGATAATAGAAGGAAAATAATCATTCTTCTATTATGCTTGGCCTTCTCCCAATAACTCAATTAGCAGTAATTTTGTGGCCTTCACAGTACAGAAGACACATAAGGATGTCAATGGGCAGGCTGTTGTCAATGCATTTTTTTTTATATTGTAATAGGTCTAAGAAAAATGCTCAACCCAATTTCATTGATTCATGTCCAGTCATTTCATCAGCCAGCCCACATACGTCCCTTCTGCACATCAGGCATATGCTTGCAAATGTGCTCAGATCATTTAAATTGGTTTCTAAAGCCCAATAAATGATAGTTTTCAAGGCATTGCCAAGCGTCGAGGCGCCTTGGTTGCCTTAGGTGCCACCTAGGCACCTTGTTGGATTCGCTTTGTTTATTTTTTACTCCTCCAACGCCAAGGGTCGACTAGAAGAAAGAGTTGAATACATGTTGCAATACAGAGCAGACATGGATCCCAGCTCTGATCGGACATCAAAATTCAAGCTTTCAAAGGGTCCTTGTTGGAAGGATTTTTGGTCTCTACACATCATTCTCCAAGGACATATTCAGTCAGAAATTTAGAAAATATACCATGAAATTTTTTTCAATATACACACATAAACAGATTGTACGTGTAAATAACAAAATACACCTTGAGGATGCCTGGATAAAGTAGAGAAATTATTTCCCAACAAAAAATATGTACAATAGTTATATTATCTTCATAGATAAAGGGAAATCTAGAAATACTTTCTTATAAATCATACATTGCAGCAAGACAATTATCCTAGCACCTCTGTGTTTTCACCTGAAATGTAATTAATGAAAATAAAAGTAGCAGTTTGCTTCCTGCATGGGAGGAGGAAGAGGGAGAAAGAAAAGTTACTGGAATTCTGGAAGACTCTAGCATCTAGCCAGCCAATACAAGGGATTGAAATCCAAAATGCAAAATACAAATCAAATCATGGTATTAGTCTTGCGTGGAGGTAGCGCATGCATATGCTAGTGACAGCAGCTTAGTGAAAGCTGGGAGAGAAAAGAGGCAAAACAACTCATCTAACAACACAAACCAATCACAAACTTTATTCGAAGAAGACATTTAGTAAACTTCCGCCAGACAAAAAAAATAACTGAGAGGATGCAGATTGAGAGGGCAAAGGAGTACGCCCAAGCTCGATCTCACTATATCATCGCTATATAAGTCGAAAATCTGCGAAAAGGAAGGAAACGAGAAAACCTTTCAATGTGCCACTAGACTATAACAACGAAAAGCCAAGGATCAGAATTTTGCCATAACAAGTAAAAACGCCAACTTAGCATCGGCCTCAAGTTACCAACTAGAGTCCTTCGATTGTTACGGAGAAGTTGAAGTTTTGAAATTATGACGGAAAATAATATATGCAAAAAATATCCAGCGGGAAGGGGCGGAGGTAAGGAGGAGAGACGAGAAGAACAAAATGGCCAACCATTCCTGTTTGACCGCTTACACAGCTTTTACTCGATTATCAGTGGAAGTATGGAACAACCGGAAGACGTTCACCAATCAAGCCGGACGGAATAGGCAGAATAGGGAAATAAAACTTCCAGCAGCAGTAATCACATGATGCACCAGAAAAACAAGTGCTTCCTAATAAGATCATAAGAACTACAGACCGCGGCAATCTCCAAGTTGGATTATCCCAGTGAGACCAAAATTCGGTGCATGGCAGCGTTGGCATGAGCTGTTTCGAGCTTAATTGGTCTAATATCAGCACTGCCACCACGAGACGTTGCAGCAACGGATAGTTCAAAGAGGGGCGGAAGGAGAAGGAATGCGCCTCCATCGATAGATCACAACATGCAAATGATCTCTTACACATAAAATCAAGCAGACTCAAAACGAAGAAAAGATAGTCCACGATCCATAAGATCCAAACAAAGGAGAACTCCAACATTCGCCAGCAAACAATCATCCCCTTGAAGGCTTGAACGACAACCAAGTCATAAGAAGACAGAAAGGCTCGTAAAACCAAAAGAGAAGATAGAACAACATACTCGCTTTTATCTCCGCCACTAGACGAAGGGCTTCCATCGGAATCTGAGAAATAAAGATGACAACGGAAATGATTATGAACGATACGGTAACTGAAATAAACAATTCAACAACACTAAGCTGAGAATACCGAGATGAGAACACGTACCCTCTCCATCTTCTTCTACTGCTGCTTGTATGTGGTTGTTCTGGTGGTGATGATGGCGTTGCTGGGATTCCTCTTCGAGATTTTCCGATGAACGCTTCTGAGCAGGCATTGTTGCTTTTACCGTAAAAAAACTTTCTCTGACGAAAGAACGGAAAGCCAGAGAGGCTCTACTCTTCCTCTCCTCTTCTTCGGTGCTCTCTCTGTTTGTATCGCGTGTCCAGAGAGATTTCCCGCTGGTGACTTGTCTAGTTATCTTCCTCGCCTTGCTTTGCTTTATTTTTCTGCTTCTTCTTAGCGCATAGAACGCAGGGGGCACTGGAGAGGGAGAGACAGAGACAGAGACGCGGAACGGGAGAGGCGAGCGAGAGCGAGAGCGAGAGAGAGAGAGGAGGTTTTACTTCTACCGGAATTTAATATATGAATATTACGGCGACAAAGCACATGCACTCGATTTCTTCCATCTCGCATGCCCCTTGCTCGCTCAACGGGGTACGGACTTGGAAGGGGTAATTTCGTGATTTCAATGGCTTGCGTAGCGAGCCGATCGGCTGTCCCTTACTTGTGTCTCTCTTTGTCTGCGTCAGCTTGGAAATTTAGTAGAATAGTCACCGGTGAGATTTCCTCTTTACCCCTGTCGTCCTTTCTTTCTTCATTGATTTAACTCTTTTAAGTGATAGTTTTTAGGCAAAGGGAAAAATCCCTTCAACCATTTATATAGGATCTGTTGGGTTAAAATCATTAAATACATGTCACTGAAATAAAAGCTCATGTGCAAATCATTTAGTATATCTTTATTTAAACATTTGCATAGTCACCCCCCAAAATAAAAAATCTAAACATTTACATTTAGTACAATCTATGTAAATTTACATACAAAACTAATACAATTATAAGATAGGATTTCCTACAAGGGCAGCATAAGAAGGATTTTGTATAGTACAATCAATAGACGGTTGGAAAATGGTATTATTCATATGAAACCCACAAGCTTGATTTGAAGTCTTATTAACATGTAATGGTCCATGGTTAGAACCAAAAAAAAGATAAAAGCTTAACACATGCATTCTTCCAACACGATAACCATGAATAATTTGCTATTACTCTATCCAAAACTTGTCTAAAAAAAATAAGGGTTTTTACTTGTTCAACCAAGTGAACCTAGATTCAACCCAATGTAATTCGACGAACCCACAATTATTCACAAAACTAAAACATTCTTGACAGGTTGGATTTTAGAATTAAAACCCCTCCCCCAAGCTTTTCATAAGGATACAAAACTTGGTTGAAGTCACCTATAATCAAAATAGGCAGCGATATATTTTTAACATAGCCACACATATTTTTCCAAACATCCTTTTCATCCATAGATGGTGGGGCATAAACACAAAGTAAACACCATGGGTTATCATTCAAGGGCTCATTCGAAATAATAGAAATAAATACCACCCCAGAAACAAATGATGGACTGCAAGATTAGATGTCATGATACCCCAAATCTGTAAATCCACTCATTCTGGTGGACTGGGCCTTCGTAAATCAATGACCCATAACTAGGCATTGATTCTAAAACTTGGGTGGAGATTGTTGAATGAGAAATCGTCTCTTTGGGTAAAACTTTACAAGGCCAAATACTTCCCCAAGGCATCCCTTTTTTATCCAAAAACTATATCCAAAAAAGGATCATGGAAATGGAATACTATTGCTGCTTTATTACCGGACCTTAAAAAAATAGTGTACTCTAATATTAGTAATAGATTAAATATTTTTTAGGGGCATGACCCTTGGATACAATCAATTCCTGAGTATGCTATACCCAAAGAAATCACCCCAATCCGTTCTTTCAATACTGTGCGGGATCTGATTTCTAATAATTTTTGGAATGTTGCATCTCTCATTAGTTGCTTTCCTCATACTTTCATTGATGCTATTTTGAGAACCAATATCTTAGATTATGATGATCAATGGAGATGCTCCTCTCTACTCAACTCGGGCCCAAGTTCATTGATGTGCCCACCTAGTCATTCTAGACCCATATTTACCAATTGGTTGCCTTTTTTTTTCTTCTGGAAACTTAATATCCATCTGAAATTTAAAATGTTCTTTTAGTGTGTCTTACATGCAGGATTGCTTGTCTAAGCTACTCTCTCGAAATGGATGTCCGTCAAGTCTACATATGTTTTCTGTGGTTCTTGTGATGAATCCATTTGACACATTTTTCTGTCATGTGATTGGACTAAACGTATCTGGGCATCTGGCCCTCTTGGATTGAGAACAGAGCTTCTCTCTAACTCTTCGTTGGCACATCTGTGTGCTTCTCTCCTTAAGTCTAAAGTGCTCAATAAACAATCTTCAATTTTTTATTTTTATTTTTTTCTATTCTTATAATTAATTGTTATTTTATATGAAATGTAAGGAACAAGATTCTTAAAGGATTGGCCAAGGCTGATCCTATGTTGGTTCTTCGGGAGGTACTGAAATAGCTCTCTAATATGAATATCCACCCCCCCCCATCCAATGCATCTCCACATATCACACACCCCACCTCTATAATATATCGGGTTTCTAACCCAGATTTACAGCTCCCTGGTTTAATTTGTGCAAACATATATGAACCTCAACCAAGATTAATCGATTGGGCTTTTTGCATTTTGCTAGTTGGACAGGGTGTTTTAACATCAAAAGGTTGTCTACCAACCCACGATGTACTGGAGGCTGAGTTATATGAACTTCTACAAGGGTGGAAACATGCTAAGAAGGCTAAAATCAATCTCGAAGATTTTTGGTGCCAACATCGGGAATTCCAATCGATCCTACAACCAACTGACCAAAAATGTCTACCATGGAACCTAGTTAAAGTTTTTTTTTTTTTGGTCAATTAGCGGATGCAACTGACACTCTTACTAAAGTTAGAGTTAGCTGGAGCAGGGATGGACTTGTAGTAGGATACAAAATTTAGCTCTCAAGGCCATATGGGACCAATGTGCTCACCCTCACTCTAACCATGCTGTACATTTCACCCTTTAAGTAATGTGTTGTTTTCTTTTTCATCAGAAAAAAAAAATGATACACCAAATCTCCCCACTTAGACCTCTAGAGCCAATGCTTGAAATAAACCCAAAGATTTTGAAACCTTGCAGAGATCTAGACAGAATTATTATATCAGCAATATTCACACATTTAGTTTCAATATAGAAGATAATATTTGGGTTATGAATTTGAAAATGAAAATTTAAAGCTCACATAGAGATAGGGACAATATTCTAGCACAAGATCTTCATAAATCCAAAGTAGATAGATCTCTGAGCACAACGGCAAGAAGAATGGAACAAAGCAAAACAAACTAATCCTATAGGAAAATGAATCGAGTTTCTCTCCACTCACGATGAATGGGATCCCATTGAGAGGGTATTTTGAAATTTACTAAAACCCTAGGAGGGGTTTGTGAGCCCTAGGACGGTGGGTGAACCGTCCTCAATGGGGTGGAGGAAAACTTTGTCCACATAAAAGTACATAAACAATAGTCTACAATTACAAACTAAAATAATACAAAAACAAGAAAAAAAACTGGTAAAATCACAAGCAAAAAGAAATGAAATCAAACCTAATTTCACCCAAGCGAGACGCAAGTCCAGATTTATCAACTGGAAAGAAACAACTAAGAAAACTGTTAAAAGAACTAGAATAGAAATATAGATAAAGGAGTAAAAAAAAGGCAGAGGGTATCATATTCATGGATTGCAGTCCCTTTTCTCTTTCTATCAAGGAGGGTGTCACTCGTCCTAACAGTTTTTTTTTCTTTCTATTTCTTGACTATTAAGGTGTGATTCTCTATTAACGTGGTCATCTTGTACACAAGGACCCTTAACTTATCTGAAGTAGCATGAGGATCCATAGATTTGGAGAGTAACTCAAGAGAGAATCGTCTCAAAAACTTCAATCTATCAAGTGAAATGAAGTAAAATTAATATTTCATCATAAGATAATTTAATAAAAGTGAGCAAATGAAAATATCGAAGTGCTTCGGTGGGACCTTCGCTTCGGTTCTTCTAAAGTAGACCTGGAGCTTCTTTCTTCTCCTACGGAGCCCTGAGAAAGTCACTGGTGGTGTTCCAAACTTGTTGCTGATTTGACCCTGCGTTGATTTTAATACAATCTATTTTAAAAATAAAATTTCATGTTGTTGGTTGTAATGGAATATTTTTTTGTAGGCCTTACATTTTTTTGTCTTATTGGATATTATTTAATCCAAAAATGACTGCTTTTATTTTCTAAATAACTGCATAAGAATTTTTGAATTCCTCCTTTATCTACATTGTGTCTCCACCTTCACATGTTTATCATGCAAAGTGTAAACTTTACTTCCAATTGGATACTTCGTTGGGAAATTTATTTTGCATTATCTACTTTTCTCATTTTATTTCTCTTTTTGTCTCCAATATTTTTGTTATCATTAAAAAAAGTAAAGGAAATGAAAATAAAGTTAAATTAATTTTAAAAAAAAAGTAAAATTTGTATTTTAAGGAATCGATTACATACATGCTTGTATATGAAACATAATCAACATTTTAATCATCTGTAGGCACACAAAAATCAAGTATTCCTATCAACAACTAAAGTGTTGACCGTGAATATTCATGATCTTGTATGAAACCTTTCACCTATAAGTAATTAAGATCTATCACCAAATATATGTATGATTTTTTTTTACAATAAAATCCTTAGTCATTTGATTATTTATTATTCAAAATTTAAAACTCAAGAAATTTGGTTAAAAATATGTGTAATTTATTTACTATGTCTAATAAATTTTTAGGTTAGTTATCCAATTATTGTTAGTGATGATTTCCCCTACAATTACATCAGTGACCCTTCAGCATAGACTTTACAGTTCATTGACAGTTGACATCTAAATAAACCCCTTATCAAAATTAATAAATAAATACAGAGAGCTTAACAAATGTGCTTACATCCATCATTAAATAAAAACCAAACCTAACGAACATAAATAAAAAAATCCAGTATAATGAGAATATTTTATCTCCGCTATATTTACTCAGACTCTCATATTCATAGTTTCTTTTCTAATTCCCCTAGAAAAAATACTTTCATCTTTCTTTCTCCCATGCTAATAATAAGTTCCTAAATTACTCATCTTCCCCTTCCCTCTCAAATGCAGTGTACTGCCCAGTGCATCACACATAAGAATCCAACCGTAAAAACATGGACAGTGGCGTCTTTTTATCCTCCCAAATGTTGGATGGACGGTTGGATTCTTAAATGTGGTGCATTAACCAGAGGATAAATTTGAGGCGGGATCCAATTCTCGTACGTTCAGTGAGCCACATAGATGACATCCACTATGTGGGACCCCCTCGAGGTGGATGCCATTTGTGCGGCTCACTCCCATTCTCGTATGTTCTCGTAAGTGAATGCAATCCCAACTTGATAAATTTTTCTCCCCTCTCATCCTACAACCACTCCAGTGGCACTCGACTCCCAATATGGATCCTCTGCTGCCGCCTACCCGTCCAACTAGCATGCAGGCTCACAAAGGCAGGCATGGACCCCACCGGACAGGATGCTCGGACAGTGGGTAGGATGATCAGTTCACCCTTGCCTGTGTGAGGCTGCACGCCAGCCGCACAGGCAGACGGCAGCAGAGGATCCCGATCCCTCAACTCCCACTCTCTCTCCGGCATCTCCCCCCCACCCTCCACTCCGCTACCACCTCTCACCCCACCTTCCCCTCTACTGTGAGCCAACCCCCTTGCAAGTCCCTCCCCTCTCCGCAACTCCCGCCCCACAAAACCCTAGGCTCAAAACCTGTTGGGCACTGGTAGACCGGCAATGCATTGGCGTCGCATATAACGTAAGCACCACACACTTTGTAATCATCGCATTGGTCTTTGGGTGCATACCAGTAAATATTCTAGCTTAATTTCGTTGTTCCATGTCGGCCAGCCATGTGAATCGCTAAAACATATCCGATTTGACTCACCATCAACCTCGACACCAGAGAATCTTTCTTAATGGAAAACGAGTAATACAATTCATCCACATTCGAGGTGAAGCTGAAGTTGAAGAAGTAATACTATCCATCTCAATGCACTTGATGGAATCTCCAATACTGTAGCAGAGCTTTCTAGCTAGCTTTTTGGGGGCGGTGCTGTGTTTCTTGTTGAATATCTCACCGCGACCTTTGCAGAGGGTTTTCTTGATCTTCTAATAGCAGCGTGAGCACCCAAGATCAATCAATCTTCAGCAATATCGTTGACACCTGCAACACAATCAGAAACCAAAGCCTTTGTATTTTCTTTTGTTTCTAGGAACCAGACAGCAAGAAGAGGCTCAATATTGTGCAATAACAAAGATAAAGTGACTGAGAGAGTGCATGGATCTGTTTGAGAAAATACAAAAGTTTAGAGATAGAAAAAGACCTGACATATTTGAATTAGACGAGACTGAGAGAGGGTGGGGCAGGGGTTGCAAAAAGGGTTGGCTCACGATGAGGGGAAGGTGGGCAATAGCGGGGCGGAGGGTGGGGGAGATGCCAGATAGAGGTTGCAAGATGGGGTGCCACTGGAGGGGTCTGTGGGTAGCAGATCTGAACTCCTGTGGGAGGGAAGGGAAGGGGGAGGGAAGACTAGGGGTAATTTAAAGATTTAGAATTAGTAGGTAGAGAAAGAGTTGTTAAAGTTAGAGGTTGCAAGATGGGGTGTCCACCATGGAGGGGTCGCTGGGAGAGAAGGGAAGGGAAGGAGAGGGAATACTAGGGGTAATTTAGGGATTTAAAATTAGTAGGGAGAGAAAGAGGGATCTAGATCTTCTACGGCGCAGCTGCCCTAGCGGCCTGAGCGGCGTAGACACAGCTACATGCGCAATGACCACCTTACCCCGGCTCAGGCAAGGCGCTCGGGCAGGGGTAAGGTGGTCATTGCACGTGTGGCTGTGTCCTGGGGATGTTTGCTTTTCATGGGGGTGGGCGGATCATTTCGCCCCCTCTGGACATGGGTGGTATATTTCCCTACATAGAACTTTTCTTTTAAAAAAAATCAACTGAGTAAGAAGGCGAGAACTATTGGGAAGTGATACAAATTTTCCCATGTATAATTCGTCAAAGAGTATTCCTACATCAGCATAGCATCATTACATGTAAAAACCCATCCCTAATTTTGAGCACCCGTAAATTTAAGGGTGTCAATCGTTTACTAAAACCAAATCAAACCATTTAAATCGAAATTAATAAACCATTTATTAATTGGTTTGATTTAAATTTTAAAAGTAAAATCATTTATTAAACAATTCAATTTGGTTTTGAACAGATTAAAATAGGAAAATTATCTCCTCCAGTTCCCAGTACCTGTAATAAAGGGGGGTGG
The DNA here is from genome assembly GCF_018873765.1 of Telopea speciosissima. Taxonomy (NCBI): domain Eukaryota; kingdom Viridiplantae; phylum Streptophyta; class Magnoliopsida; order Proteales; family Proteaceae; genus Telopea; species Telopea speciosissima. The sequence continues at coordinate 68,899,808 of NC_057917.1, read as the reverse complement.
ACCCCACCCAGACAGAGTGTTTGGACAGGGGTACGATACCATTGTGCCCCCTTACTACAGGCACTAGGGGAATTGGGTTGGGCATCCAAGGGGACAAAGGTCCATTAAAACCAACTAGAATTGATTTGCTATTGAATTAATTATGCTTATTAAACCGATTAAAAATGGATAAGCCCTGACATCTAGTACGGTTTCTGGTGTTGTATAGTAAATTCACACCATGTAAATTAATCTAATATGGTTTTATTTCATAACTCACAATTTGAACCTAAAATGTCGTAGTTCAAGCCCAACAAAGATAGGTTCATTCCTAGTTGGACCCAAATTGATAACTAGAATCGACAACAAACCCGAAACTTAAACTCGAAAACATTCTACCAAAAAAAAAAAAAACTCGAAAACATTTAAAATCCGTTTAACTTGAATCATTTATTAATCAATTTAGATTTGAGATATTGGAAGTTAGAACCATGTTTTGGGTTTGGAAAAAGAACTCTGTCTACACCAGCACTTTCATGAGTCTCACTCTTTCCATTAGCATAGCCACAGTACAGAACAAAAAACGGATCAGGATTGTCTTTAGGGAACAGGGAACCCTAGGGCATTGCCAACCGTTGGACTATGTCGCACACATCCCTAGGCATGCGCCAAAATGTGTTCGACAAAGATCAATTGCTGGATGCCCCTGGCAGCACCTTGGGTACACACCTCCCTAGAGAAGAGCTAAATTCACAAAAAACTAGTTCCCTTTGGTTTTTTACCTTTCATGTTTTGAGTTCAAGGATTCGGATCCTCTCCAATGACGAGTATACCAATGAATGTCCAATGAGCATTCAACAGTTGGGCTGGTTGGATGCGCTGACAGGGCATACATAAGGATGTGTGCCAGCCAGCTCACCTCAGCCGTTGGATGCCTCATTGGAGAAGATCCCGATCCACTCATCGCAATCCAACCGATTAATCGATAGTGAGTGGCGACCGATGAGCAGCCTTGATTCTTGACTTGGGTGCCTGCACTCGTCATCACGAGCAAAGCAGGTGGGCTCCACGGAGTGAACCATCGTTGTCGTTTAGCTATTTCACGAGCGCTGCTTATGCAGAGTTTCTGCCTAGGATTGCATTCCTGGTTTGCAAAAGCCATGGCACTGAATCCGAAATTGCAAAAACCCAAGCAGAACCTACCAACTAAGTAAGCCGTTGTTCATCCCTCTGAGAAGTGAGAATCAGTCCCCCGAAGCACACTTTTCGCATATGGAATTGCCTGAAATCGTCGAATTTGCCCGGAACTTCGCCGTCATGGTTAGAATCCAGGGCCCTGTAAGTATTCGAGCTCTCTCCTCATCCACTCCATTCTCTTAATTCGTGATTCTTCAATTTTCTTCTTTCTTTTGATATTTCGGATTTTAATTCTTTTTCAGGACCCAAAAGGTCTAAAGATGCGAAGACATGCCTTCCACCACTACCAGTAAGTAAATTTTGTTCAATTAGTCTTTAATTGATTAATAAATTGTTGCCTCTGAGAGTTTGAAAGACCTTGAATTATCTCCGATTGGGTTTAGGTCCGGCATGACAACCCTTTCGGCATCTGGGCTGTTATTGCCCGATTCCCTCAGTGACTCTCCCATTCTGAATTATGTTCGGAAGTCTTCGTCTACGATGGCTATTGTTGTCACTATTGCATCAATTGTGGAGCCATTTCTATCGCTACCACATCGAAAGAACGCTGCCCAGGTTGAAGTGTTTTCTCTCTACGCCTTATGGATGTTTTCTAATGTATTTTCTAAAATGTTATTCCTGTTAAGAGGTCAAGGGTTTCACACACTCTCTCTATCGGGATTGGATTAATTGACTTGTTTTGTAATAAATTGATTGGGTTAATTGACCTGGTTATAACAAATTGCAGCCCCTCCCAGAGTTGATTCTTGGAGCACAAATTGATGTTATGGTAGAGGTAAAGTGCCATTGCTTATGATGTTGACGCCACCCCCTTGGGGCCACCAAAAAAAAAAAGGAGAAATATTTTGTTTGACGTTTTTCTGATTTGCAGCCCAAGATAAAGGCTGGGAGTCAGGTTGATGTTAAAGCTAAGGAAACTTCCCAGTGGCTCCAGTCTCAGCTTCTAGCGTTGGTATGCATTCACTGAACCTTCTTGCTTGGTAGTGCTTTAGTGTTACTTAGATTCATGATATGAAGTTCTAGTTGAGTTGCTAGTGTATGCGTCGTCATGGCACTTGCACATGCATTAAGGCGTAGGACCATGCTTAAGATGTGGTTTGTATTTTTATTGTGACAGAATCCACCATAATCTATTAATACCTTTTTCCCAAACTATTATTTTCTTTATATTTTCCATTGATCTAGGTTGAATTTTTGACTTGTAATATATGTTGACCTTGTGAATCATTTTGTTAAGCTGAAAAATATGATGTTATACTCGCATAAGATGATGTTAGCGCCTTTTGTGACCAAGATATTGAGCTTCCAATATGATAATTCTGAACTTATATATGTGAGCAATTTGAAGATTTTTCTTCTTCTTAAGAATAGCAATTTGATGACTTGAATGCGTTAGGGATACCATGTATCACACATCTCATGGACATCTTATTACTGATATTATCAGAAAGATATCACAAAAAAAGTTTATTTTTACTTAACTGTTAAAAGTACCTATCAAAGTAGGATTTGTTAGAAGTGTCCTCACGACCTAAACTTTATGCTTACTTTGGGAATGGTACTTCTTTACTTTTGCTTAGCAAGGTCAAGCATCGTTTAGAGTCTTTGAGTCCTTTAAATGAAATTTAGTGGGTAATCCCAATTCAGATTTTGCAGTACTACATTATTATATCCTTTTCTATACATATTGCTACTTATCTATGTATTAGCAACAGAATAGTTTTCTGCTTCGAAGCAAAACAATAATATTTGTTGCAATATACAAATTTATTTGCTTCACACCAAAATGAGCTTGATAATCTTATGATAGATCCTTGAATGCGTATTTCTCAGGTGCTGTTCAAGTGTTGCTTATATTCATGATAATTGACTTGAATTAGTTTGTGATTGTTGCTGCATTACTATTCAGCTATAATACAATCTGTTTCATATAGGTGGATGTTCCTGCATCTTCCCTTGCTCTCCAGTCGCTAATTGAAGCTCCTAGTGGCTCAATTGAGCATGGCTCCTGGGATGTTGGTTGGTCTTTGTCCACATCGAACAGTGGTCCTTGGGCTTCTACAGATGCTCTTAGAACAAAGGTTAATCCCAGATGGTTTATTTGTATCTCTCTGTCATCAGATGCTTGGCTTGTTTAAATTTTAGTTGCATCTTTCTCCTCTCTCTATAGAGTAGAACTAGAAAAAATAAATACAAATGAACTGAAAACAAAATACATGACAGGAAGTTTGCTATATCTGGATTTTACTTTTTTCCTTAGGAGGCTGTAAGCTGACATGAAATTCTAAGAAATGTTTGGTCAGTCTGGTTTTGGAGCTCAGTTCTCAAGAATGGCTCATGGACTAGTATAAGAGCTCCTTTGATTGAGGTCATTATGGGAAAAATAAGCCAGCAATGATATTATAGTGTAATGATTTGTAACAGTCGACATCACTTCAACTCCAATTATGGCCGGAGAATAAAGTTTATAGAGATGGGTTGCCACTTTGTCAATGCAAAAATTTCTAAAGAGACATGCTATTTTTTATTGGACCAGTATCAGTGAGTTAACATTTTTCATGTAACCCTTTGGCCAAAGCAAGTTATAATAAAATATTTACAAGTTATGCATGGAATTATCCATCATGCTGCTTGAGTTGGAGTGTGATTAAGAGTCATACTAAAGCGTAATAGTTGGAATTTAGTTTGGGCGCCGTTGTAATTATTCTTCTTACTCTTAGTACATCCAGCTGTTTTTGTTGTAGTTGTCTTTATTGTTATTGCTAGTTTATTTTCTCTTATTCCCCTTCCCTCATATTGAAAAGATCTCCTAGTAAAGAAAACTGGCTGACCAACCTAGAAAACCTCTTCTCTATTATCATGGACACAATATTACCATTACCTTTATGATGCAGATAAAAAAAGGAGAATGTTAATAAGATTTAAAAAAAAAAGGTATAGGATAACAAGGGTTAGAGAGGACTACTTAACTCAATGGTCAGAGAGGACCACTAACTCCGGATCTCTTGGGGACTCACTCAACCCAAGTGTGAGACTCACCACAAGAGGACCTCAAACTCACAATGGGGCCCACCATGGCACACACCAACAAGTTCCAAAAATACAAATTAGCCATTTTACTTCTAAGCTAGAGGATACATATATATAGGGGACGGGGAAAAGAGCCATTGGAATACAACTGTTGGAAATGTCTTGGAAAGAGTGCATTTGAGAAAAGAGCCATTGCTTGAGAAAGACATTGAAAGAAAGGGAGAAATTAGAGTAGGCATTAAATGGTCATCATCATGACTATATTATTCTCCCCCGCTTTGAAAGAACTCATCCTCGAGTTTGAGACGGTGACTAGAGCGGCAATTCAATCATTGGCCATGTTCTCCATTGTTGAGTGTGCTTCTTGATTTCGGATCGACTTTGTAGATTTGCTTGTCACAAGATTCAGAACTTGCTCTAATACCAAATTGATGTAGCTCAAAAAGGTAGAATGCTAATAAGATAGAAAATGTAGAAAAGTACAGGATAACAAGGGATAGAGTTTGAAGCGGTGACTGGAGCGGCGATTTGATCATTGGCCATGTTCTCCATTGTCGAGTGTGGTGCTTGATTTCGGATCAACTTTGTAGACTTGCTTGTCACAAGAATCGAAACTTGCTCTGATACCAAATTGATATAGTTCAAAAAGACAGAATTCTAATAAGATTGAAACTGAAGAAAAACACAGGATAACAAGGGTCAGAGAGGACTACTTAACTCTAGATTGTGGACTCACTCAACCCAAGTGTGGAATTCACTCACCGCAAGACAACCTCAAACTCACAATGTGGCTCACCATATATATATATATATGTAGGGGAGGGGGAAATGAGCTGTTGGAAACATCTTGGAAAGAGTTCGTTTAAGAAAAGAGCCTTTACTTGAGAAAGACATTGGAAGAGAGGGAGAAACTGGAGGGAGCATTAAATGCTCATCATGACTACATCATTTTCATTTTTATTATTATATTCTTATTTTGTTATTCATTATACTTTGGAAACAGCCTCTCTGCGAAAGCAGCGGTAAGGCTGCATACATTATGACCCTCCCTAGACCCCGCAGTGGTGGGAGCCTCGTGCTCTGGGTACACCCTTGGTTATTCATTATGCATCAGCGGAAAACCAAAACCATACAAAATGAAACTGCTGACCTGCTGATATTCTTTTCTCCATAAAAATGGATATTATGATTCTTGATTATTCTGGGTGACTTCCATTCCATTTAAGATTCAACTACCTATGTTACATGAGAAACCCATTTAGGTATTCCATTTAAGATTCAACTACCTTTGTGAAAGCTTTCCAACAAGTCCAAGATTGCTTAAATCTGATTTATATTGAAGGAGTTATGTACCGGTCAAACTTAATTTGGTGTGCGCGAATGTTGTCAAAATCGCTCTGTATGAATATATTTTTTTGGACATCAAAACAAATGAATATTTTACTGCACTTTTGGTTTTTAGCAATGTTTTACCATATTAAGATTTATGGAATTTTTAGATTTGAGAAAAACCCCAGCATTAGAAAGTTGAAAATTGCACCTACCACTGAAAATCCAGTTTTTGTTCTTGAATTAGGGGGTTGGCTTTTTTTCCTTTTGGAATTTGATTTTTTAACTATTTTTATTGGATTCAAATAGGGGTGTATTTGCTTATTTATGAATAATATCTTAAGTAAATGAAATACACTTAAATGATATTAGGCATAAATAAGTATCTGTCCTGATTGCTGGCACAAATAAGTGTCTGTATACCAAGATTTCCAAGTATACCAGATTTCCCACCGAGATCTCGCCTAGAACTCGAGATCTGGCACTCATATAAAGGAGATTGGGTCGAGATGTCGTGGTGAGATCTCGACCGAGAAATTGCACTTTGAGAAATCGTATAACAACTCGTCTCGACTTCCTGAAAAATCGAGATCTCGAACTATGATAAATCATACATCTAACAGTGTTTGTTACAAGGGTCAAAAAGTCAAATATATCGGAGTCAACAATACATTAGCAACAAGTCACCCCTATGCCCGTCCTAGAGTTCTATACTCCTAGTATTGAAACGAGTGCCGGGATGGATCAAATCCACTAGCAAGTTGCCGCTGCCGAACCAAGTTAGCTTTCGATTGCATCACATAAGCTGGTCATCTCACCCCTATGCCCATCCTAGAGTTCTATACTCCTAGTATTGAAACGAGTGCCGGGATGGATCAAATCCACTAGCAAGTTGCCGCTGCCGAACCAAGTTAGTTTTCGATTGCATCACATAAGCTGGTCATCTCATAGTATGGTAGAAGAATTGCTCGAAGTCATCTACAAAAGCCATATAAACTGAATCATCAACAAACTAGAGGTACCCTAACCTAGTGTATGGATCTCTAAACGGTGCAGAACTCGAGCGAGAGCCACTACTATTGGATGGTGCATGTGGAATTGGAACATTCATGTATTGTTGGGGGGCTGGGAACCAGAAGATGCTATCCACAAAATTTGACCCAATGTGTGACTAACACTCGTACTCAGAAACATAGGGTAATGAAGATGAAGAGCTAACCTGCCCAAACTGACCATACCCAGTATAATGACTATAGTTGGAACCGGTGCTCTCCACGCCATATCCATATGACGGTGCACCCCATAGTCCCATGCATACCACTCTCCTCCATTCATGCCTCTGAGAGTGTCAGTCAAGCTCCTGACACTGATGTCCATGCTATCATCCTCAGGTGGTGGTATGAATCGAGGATGTGGGCCTCTCGAGTAGCCTGCAGATGGTGCATGGGTGGGGGCACATGCACCGTGGTCCTCATCCTTTGTGGCATGAGTATACTAAGTCTCGCCTATGAACGCATTGACTCCGGGTCAAGCTGGTACTAGTACCTCTTACGATAATCCCATCACCATTACCATCACCATCCTCATCACCCCCATCACCACTATCACTGGAATGCGACCATTCGGGGTTCTCATCATCCCCGACAGCCTAAGACTCAAAAGGTTGGGTTGTTTGTGAATGCACACGTCCCTTGTGAGATGGCATATACTCATCCACATTGGTACCCATCTAACTAGCTATGTTGAGGTCAGGCTTACCCCCAACCTGATCCTTGACAAGGTCACCTCGGTCCTTCACCCATTGGATAGGGGGATCATCCTCATCATTTGAGTCAAGATGGAAAATGTTGTTGCCCTCCATGCCTTGGCGTATGTGCTATTTCCTCAGTCTCATGTTATAGACCAACTGCTTTAGTCGTTTGTGACCCAGTCGGTTTCGTCTCTTGGAGTGGATCAGTGAGAATATACTCCAGTTGCGCTTGCATCCGGAGGCGGAACAAGTCTAAGAAAGCACCTTGATTGCTATCTTTCTCAAGTCAGGTGAGTATTTCCTATCTAGTACTCACCAATCAACTGCATTAGAAATTTAAAATATTAGGATTACTTATAGGTATATAATTCAATGAAGACAAGATAACAAATAATACAACGGACCTACCAGCGTTTGCAGATTCTCTAACAATGATTCATCAATCCCAAGGTGACGCTTGTAGTGATACTTGGGATTGAGATGGTATCCTAGAAATTACATAAATAGCTTGTCAGTGCTTATGAATATGTATGGAATGTAAATTAAGTATCTTTAACTAAACATATAAAACCCATCAGATTTATGCAGTGGATGCATCAAGTGCTTCTCCCATCAGTCCTCAATGATTTTAAGGTACGCCTTCTCACCTCAAGTTATCGTGCCTCTCACACGATGCTTTATTAGCTCCATGGTAGCATACAGGTATGGCAAGGTAGGCTTCTTCTCTGAGTCTACCATCCTCAATATCCTTACCACTAGGTCCAATATAAGAAGGACCTTCTTCAAGTCCTGCTAGAACTAGTCACTAGAGATGGTTGCCTGGGCTGCCTTACCCCCATTGTCTGCAGATTCTCAATGCAATGGGCTGCATATGCTGTCTAAAAGAGGTAAGGAGTCTGATTTTGTCTCTCCATACTACCCTCTATCTAGTTTGATTCTGTCTCTAGAGCTCCACCATGCCCCTCAACTACCACTGACCTACCTATCTCTTTAGAAAGATACACGTTCATGCAGTCAGCAATCCCAAGTTCCTTATCTATTGCCAAGTTTGTTTCTGTTTCCCATCGTCTTTCTTCTCTTTGTACTTTTTCTTTGTCATTATCTACAAAATTTCATGAAGCATTAGTTCATCCTGGGTGAAAATTAGGTATGGATGTGGAAATAGATGCTCTTCGTAGTCATCAGACATGGTCTCTAGTTGACTTGCCTCTAGGTAAGGAATTTGTGAAGTATCTTGGGTGTATGCTATCAATTATCTTCCTGATGGTACTCTTGAGTGGCTCAAGGCTATTTTGGTTGTTAAAGCTTACACTTAGACATATGGTGTTGATTATTTGGGACCTTCTCACTAGTTTCCCACCTTAATTCTGTTTGTGTTCTCATTTCTTGTATGGTGACTTACTTGAAGAGGTTTATGTGGAACAACCACATGGGTATGTTGTTCAAGGGGAGCTTCATAAAGCTATATATGGTCTTCAGTAGTCTTTGAGAGTTTGGTTTGATAAATTGAGCAAGGTGGTTATTGGCTATAGGTTCATAAAGTTGTATTCAGATAATTCTGTTTTTGCTTATCGCTGGGATTCCAAGGTGATAGTACTAGTTTATGTCAATGATATTATCATATCTGGACACATTTTATCTGGTATTGAAGGTGTTAAGGTCTACTTACAAGTTACAACAACACATCCTGATGAAGAACTTGGGTGCTATACTGCTTTCAGATTTTTTCCTGGAATAGCTTCTTCGGACCAAAAAGGGTATCAGTCTGTCTTAGCAAAAGTATGTCATTGATCTTTTGTCGAAGACTGGCATGTTAGGTTCCAAACCTGTAGATATTTTTATGGATCCTCATCAGAAACTTGGGGTGTGTGACGAGGAGGAGTTTGTTAATAGGAATCAATATAGGAGATTGGTTGGTAAACTTATCTTATAATGATTGGGCTTGACATTTCATATGCAGTTGGTGTTATAAGTTATTTATGGAGAAACCCAAGCAAGCTCATTGGGAGATGGGTTGTCCTATTTTGAGATATCTTAAGGGTGCGTCAGGAAAGGGTCTCATTTAGAAGCCTTATGGTCATATTGAGCTTGTTGGATGTTGTGATGCTGACCGGGCTGGTGCTAAGGATGATAGGAGGTCAACTACTAGTAACATTACTTTTGTTAGGTGGTAATCTTATTATATGGAGGAAGTGGCTAAGTCTAGTGTTGAAGCATTTGGTTTTCCAGTCAACAAGCCTATAGAGATGTATTGTGATGATCAGGCAACTATATATATTGCTAGTAATCCTATCTTCCATGAATGGACTAAGTTCATTGAAGTCAACTGCTGCTTTGTCAGAGATGATATGATGCGGAAGTTGATCTCCATTCCATTTGTCAGCTCTGTTCAACAGCTTGATGACTTGTTTACCATAGCCTTGTTTAAAATTTTGTTTCTTCGCGGTTGTTCCAAGCTAGGGCCGCTAGGCATGTGTGATATTTATCCTCTGGCTTGGGGGGAGTGTTAAAGTTTTTGCAGCATATTAGCTATTGTAGGGGGTCTTTTGGGAATATTTCTTTGTACGAGGGTGGGCCTTGATACAACGGTAAGGTTGCTCTATTGTGACCAAGTGGTCACGGGTTTGAGTCTGGAAACAGCCTCTCTGCAATAGCAGTGGTAAGGCTGTGATCACTGGGTACATTATGACCCCTCCCCAGACCTTGCAGTGGCGGGAGCCTCATGCACTGGGTAAACCCTTTTTTTTAGGGGCTATTGGGTAATTGCTTATGTTAGAGGGCTGCTTGTAATTAGTTGTATTTTAAGTATTATAAATATACTAGGTGGCTACAGTTGGGGCATTCAGTGTCTACCGTATTGCCTTCTTCTTTCCTCTTCTCTTGGTTTGCACTGTTGCATTGTGTAGTTTTGATATTTTTACAATTGTTATTATTATTATTATTAACATTATCACTTTCATTATTAATTATTTACATTTTTATTTATCATGCTCCTCTGGCCATTAATATCCATATATCAGTCAAAAGATGTCACTTGAGTGATTGAATAAAAGGGATAGATTAAATGACATATATCCCTAAGTTACCTAAAAATTCTCGTTCCTCACTTTTTTATTAGGTCCTTTTTTTTCTCTTGATAGACCTTTCTGCTTGAACATAATTTGTTTGCATACACCATCTATGTTATGCATCTTGACAGATAGGTACTTTTTAAAGCCCCTTTTAGGCTTGTATGTTATGCATCTTGACAGATTGGTACTTTTTAAAGTCCCTTGTAGGTTTCTTCTAAAATCTCATACTTCATGTGTTTTATGTGATTGACTTCACATTTCAACCCATCCAGGTTGGACATGATGGATCTTCATTACAGAATCAAATGCATCCAGAACATGAACCAAATAATCACCGTCATATGGCCATGTCAGCTTCTAGACTTGCTTTTCTTGGAGTTCCTTCGATTAATTCTGAGGTATGATTCAGTTATTAGCCATCGCCATGGCCTTTTTGGTTTTACAGTTACAATGAAATTCACGATTTTTTTTTATTCCAAGACATGGTTCTCTGCATGATTTATTACTTAATTTTCAATGTCACGAGTATGAGAGGGTGAATCATGGTTATTCAGGACCTTCTGGATATTGGTATCTCACCGCCAAATAAGAGGGGAGATCTTCTTCTGGCAATGGGGTCTCCTTTTGGTGTTCTCTCACCTCTTCACTTCTTTAATAGGTATTGCCATCAAACGCCCACCCCAGACAGATTTACTGGCTTCATAAGCTAACTTTCACATCCCCTAATAAGGTAACACTGCCAGGGTTGTTTGGCATTGATCTACTAGGGGATACAAAATCAGGAGTGCTATTTAAATCGAGGTTGCTTGCAACATAGGAAAATTGTGAAACTTTATTTTTGATGTTGACTTGATTAGAAACCTGAGATTTGTATTACCCATCTCAGGAATAGACTCTTTCTGTATAGTGCTCATAGATTTTCAAGGCACTGAATAAATTTATGTTTTGGCATGGCCAGATCCTGCCACAGGCTGCCAAATGAACACAATCCAACTGAAAACCTGATTAGGCTACCAAACCCTGCCTATGAGGGACGGGGTAGGATGCTCAAGAGTTCTGGCTACTTGTTTGACCTGCCTTGTGGCCATTCCTAATCCTGATCCAATTCCAGGACTGTGTCCTGTTCTTTTCATTACATTCCAAATTGACAATTACATGGTATCCCTTGTTTCATGGCAAACAATATTTGTGAAATGTTTGGATTCTGACTCCTCCCATGTTTCATTTTGGTTTGCATTGTAGTGTGAACTGTCTTGTGCTTTGGGATCTTTTATGTGAATTTTTTGTTGCTTGAAGCAGTATATCTGTAGGATCTGTTGGGAACTGTTTTCCATCGAATTCTTTTAACAGCACACTACTGATGGCTGACATTCGGTGCCTTCCTGGTGTGTCATTATTTCTTTCTTGCATTCACAGAGTCATTCACGTTGCTGCATTCTCACTCCATTTTGATACTAATTATGCTAGGGATGGAAGGTGGTCCCATTTTTGATCAACATGCACATCTTATTGGTATCCTAACCAGGCCTTTAAGACAAAGATCTGGTGGTGCTGAAATTCAGGTACCCTGGAAGCATTTGAATATATTGTTATTTAGTTATTATTCATCTTTAACAGACTATGCACGCTCTAGTTATGGATAACAGCTAGTATAACAGCTAGTGATTCCATGGGAAGCCATAGCAACTGCTCGGAATGACTTGATGTCAAATGAACCTCAAAAGTTGATGAAAGGGATACCAGGCAAGGAGAATTTACAGATTGTAGGGAAGGCATGTTCACTAAACAATCAGAATGCACGTGGAACCTTTAACTATGTTCATGATCATCTAAATTCTGATTGCTCTCCACCAATGCCAGTTGAAAAGGCAATGGCTTCTACTGTTCTTATTACGATTGATGATGGAGTTTGGGCTTCGGGTGTCTTACTCAACAGACATGGCCTCATCCTCACAAATGCTCACCTTTTGGAACCATGGAGATTTGGCAAAACAACAGTACAGGGTGGAAGAGATGGAGTCACATCAAAAGCAGCATCCATCATCTCTGAGAAACCAATGTCTCCATGGCATAAACACATTGCTGGTCCAGTGAAACTTCATAGTCTGATTCCAAAAATGGTGAAAACATCAGATATTTCTTTTGTTGATGAGCATGATAGATATAAATTGGACTCAATTTACAATAGCCCCAAAAGAATACGTGCTCGCGTGGATACTATGGGCTCCTGGATTTGGTGCGATGCTAGGGTAGTGTATGTTTCTAAAGGACCTTTGGATGTCGCCTTACTGCAGCTTGAGTCTCTTCCAGATCAATTAAGCCCAATTACTCCGGACTTCGCTCGTCCATCTCCAGGATCAAAAGCATATGTTATCGGACATGGACTCTTTGGACCACGATGTGGTGAGAGACTGATACTGCTGTTTCGATGTTCTCATTTTCACTGCCTAAAGAATATCTGCTTTCCAGCTTTGAGTTTCTCCCTTAGATTTTGATTATTGACTTCCTCTTTTGTTTTGCATCAGATATCTACCCATCCGTCTGTGCTGGTGTAGTTGCTCGGGTGGTGGAAGTACAGGTGCCTTTCTACACCAATGGTGGTAGTCTGCAAAAGAATGGATCAAACATCTTACCTCTAATGCTTGAAACTACTGCTGCCGTGCATCCTGGTGGGAGTGGCGGTCCCGTTCTCAATTCAGATGGGTATATGATTGGACTTGTAACAAGGTACTATGACAGTGCAAGGCAACAATCTCATACATTAACAACTTCATGCACAATGAATAAATAACTCATATATCTAATGAGGGGCATCATAATGTGGATTGAATTAACAGTCAGAAGTTGCAGTAGTTGCTGCCAGTGGCTTCTGCATGTGTTTGTGTGGTTACTTCCAATTCACATATGATGAAAGGAGATTTTGTTTTGGAACCTTCTGTTGCTTATCTTGATGTAGTGGTACCATTAGCAGGCCCAACTTAGGCTGGTGAAATGGTAGTAGTAGACTAGTAGTACATTGGTATTGTGCAACATATATTATAGAGATGCCACTGGTTGGAATTGATTAATCATCTTAGTTGCATAAAGCATTATCGCAATTTGTAAAATTTTCTCATCATCTAGATTGAACTTCAATCCTTAATGGGATGTTTTCTTGTTACAGCAATGCAAGACACAGTGGAGGAACAATCATACCCCATCTTAACTTCAGTATACCTTGTGTGGCTTTAGAGCCTATCTTCAAGTTCTCAAAAGGTCAATTAGCTCAGTTCTTTCATGCACATAAGTGATGTGATCTGACAACATTGTTATTTATGCTCAACAAGAAATATTTGTGAAATCTAAGAATAGTTGTTTTCCTGTGGCAGACATGCAGAATTCATCAGTTCTACAAGATCTTGATGAACCAAATGAACGCATTTCTTCTGTATGGACTTTGATGCCTCCGCTGCCTCCCAGCCCTAAGCCCCAACTTCCTCATCTGCCACATACTCCATCGGATTCGCAAGAAGAGAGCAAGGGTTCTCGTTTTGCTAAATTTATCGCTGAAAGACATGGTGATGTTTTCGCCAAGTCAAACCAGCTTCTCAAAGTATCAAAGCTTTCTAATGAGATTCTACGCAGTAAATTCTAACTATATCGAAAATCTACTGTGGTCAATTGGGAAAGTGGAGCTTCTGAGGGAAGCTAATTGGGACCAACCTCCACTGCTCCTGTGATTTGTTACATGTTTCGGTCTGTACCCACCAGCTCAATGTCCCTTCCTGTAAGTTGTTTGTGGTTGGCAATGAATTTTGTAACTTATAACTTATTATGCTTTTATTTTTTATTTTTTTTCAAATTGAAGAATGTACTTGTTAATTACTCTTAGAAGCAATAGAATAAGAAATTAGCTGAAAGAAATATATGAAATAGGTGAATAAATTTTGTCTACGTTTGTAAATGACTAAATGTTAGAGGGTAGATGTGTAGCATATAAAATAGCTTTATGTGCACAGGTTCATTGCAACTAACCAGATAGGTAATGGTCATGGGATCCTGTTTTCGCAGCATGCTTTTAGAGAGTTTAAGTCCCTATCCAACTTGCTACTGTGCTTCTGTGCGATGGTGCTAAATTATATGGAAGATTGTATGAAATTACACGGAAGTTTGGGGCGTATCTGATACCAAACCAATAAGAAGTTCGATCAATCAGGTTCGATCGGTCCAATCAGGTCGGCATGTTTTTTGACACCCCTACTTTGGCAACAAGCAACATGGGGTCGTTGTGAGTCTTGTTGGCGCTACGTAGTTTGAGCATTTCAGTGTTTGGGGGTAGACATCTGCATGAGTGCATGACTAGCCTTGTTTTTTTTTTTTTTTTTTTTTTTTGGTTAAAGGTTAATCTATCTAAAAGAGCGAGATACACTTCTGCCATCTTGAACATAAGACCAAACTGTCCTACTTGCTAAGGACAAGGCCCTCCTAGCAAGAGCATCAGCAATAAAAAATTCTTGGGATAAACTGAAAAATACAAGACCCAAAACAAACTTTGGAGATATCGAATATCATCCACAATGGATTGAATCAATAATGGAGAAATAAAGGACCTCGATTGTAAGACTCAGATCACTTCTTGATTGTTGCTCTCCATGATCAGATCATTAATGCCCTCTGAATAGCTTCTAACAAACCTTGCCTTACTGCCAACACTTCGTTAAGAAGAACATCACTCATAGCACATGGTTCAGAAACTGCTGAAATGCAACGAACTCGGTAATCTCTAATCACAAAACCCAAACCTCCATGCTTCTTCTCTGATAGAACCGAAGCATCACAATTCAATTTGAAAGTAAAACGAGGTGGAGGCTGACATGACGTATTAGCTGCTGGTCTTTGAGACACAGTCGATGGCGAACAAGAGTTGAAGAACTCAAAAACTCTCTCCACGACTTCTGAGCCGTTTCAATTACCTCCATAGGAGACCATTGACGACAAGCAAAAAACATATCATTCCAGGCCATCCACAAATACCAACAAACAAAAGCACATATGAAGAAGATTCCTTATAGAATTTCTTGCCTTGAGGATGAAGGGCCTTCCAATATTGAATCCAACAAAGCATAGGGTATGCCTCCTCATTAGGAACGATGGAAAGGTTACAACCAAACCAGACCAACCTTGCAAAACGACAATGGAGAAAGACGTGATCACTAGTTTCTGTCACAACCCCATACTGCTGGTATTGGGGATCCACCATTATTTGTCTATGGTTGAGGGCTTCTAAAGTAGCAATACAACCCGCACAAATTCTCCAAACGAGATTTTTAATTTTTAGGGTAATAAAGCAATTCCAAATCTATTTCCACACTTGAGAGGGCATTAGTCATGAATCATGGTTATTGTGCGTCTGTTCTCATAAAATCCATCAGATTGGAATACTTCAACCATTATTCCACCAAGGATTCCAATCATCCCGTATAAATGGACTTGAGACTCGACACGAGCTAAACATGTTAGTAACGGGCCTACCGGTGACATATGAGATATCATTGGGCATTTGGGCTGCAAAATGTGGAATGGTGACATATATAGTCATGATCATGGCATCATAGCATCATAGGTGTTGGGTTTTATGTCTTGTCTTCTGAAGTGGTGTACGCAATTATTATTGGATTTATATATATTTATATCAGGTTTTGAGTCCATTACATATACATGCATAAAATTGTAATTATATGAGGATTGAGGTTTATAAGTTGTCTATATATTATGTTTGTGGAGAAAACCCAAGCAATAAGCAAGGGAGGTTACATAATGAAAGTGGATGGTAGTTTAGGGTATTTATTTGGCTTAGTAAAAAATTATTTGGTTCTCTCTGTGAAAGTAGGCATTCATGCTAAACCACATAAAACTCCTTGTGTTTGTGTGATTGTTTAATTTCTTCTTCATTTTTGCGCATTCATTCTAATTAGTATCAGAATAGGGTTTAGTAGATTGTCATTAGTACATGCAAATCTAGGAAATGAGTGGCGCACAAGGAGAACAGAAGAAGGTACAACAACATGACATTTTTTTCACAGGAATGCACATATCTATTTTTCTTTTACAGTGCGCGTGTCTATGAGAGAGGAAGAAGGTGCACATGGTGGACAATCGAGATCCTCTACTTCCGCCTGCCCTTATTGCCGTGTGTGCCCTATACACAAGCAAGGCGAAAAATACCACCTTACCCCTACCCGAATGGGGTTAAGGCGGTATTTTCCCCCTTGCTTGTGTGTGGAGCGCACGGCAGTACTGGGCAGGTGGAAGTAGAGGATCCGGATCCGCATGCTGAAAGTGGAAAAATAAAGTAAACCAAAAAATGACCCACGATGGGATCAGGATCGTCTCCAGGGAGCAGGGAACACCAAGGGCGCTGCCAACCGTTGGGCTGTGCCACACACATCCCTAGACGTGCACCGAGATGTATGCAGCACATGTCAACCGCTAGATGCCCCCTGACAACACCCTAGGCACACACCTCCCTAGAGACGAGCTAAATTCCCCACGGTGAGGAAGGAAAGGTTAGGCACACACCTCCCTAGAGACGAGCTAAATTCCCCACGGTGAGGAAGGAAAGGTCAGGCACACAAATCCCTAAAAGGGTGAGGGGAAAACATTGTAGAAAGGAAAGGGGAACAAAGTGTACGATATGCCCTAGGAGAGAGAAAAGAGGATTGGGTGTACTCCACAATGTGGAACTCTTGCTCACGTACGGAAGACTAGAGGTTGGTATACCACGGTTTTCTAACACTACAAACTCAGATAATGGTGCGAATCTTGGTGTAGATCATGTAAATTCGTACAATATCCATGGTGATCAAGTTGTTGAGGTTAATGGTAGGCATGAAGCCATGAAGGGCAAAAATGGGGTCAATCAGATAGTGTTGAAGTGTTCAGGCTTCTCTACAAAACCCTTCACTTACAAACCCCTCAATAGCCATAATAACTTCACTTGGTGGCCAAAATAAGTCAAAATATTTTCACAAAAGGGGACATTCAAGACTCTTAGGAAGAAATCAGACAAGCCAAATAAGATGACAGAAGATGAGTGGCTAGGGTTGAAGGATCTAATGAAGAACACGATTTGATTGTATCTTACGAATAACATTCTTTACGAAGTCATCGAGTTAACCAATCTAGAAGAAATCTGGGTTAAGCTGGAGAGCAGGTCAAGTCAAAATCATTGACAAATCAGCCGTAGTTGGTTCTGCAGTGTACATATGGGGTTCAAAACAAAACAAATAAGTCTATAAGTCTACAGTTATGTTTTTGGGGGGGAGGGGGGGGGAGAGTGGTATAGAATACAAAGGGTTAAATAGTTAAAACAAAAGGAGGAGCAATATTGCAATCTCTTAAGTTTTTGAATAGGTCATCTGATGATTTCAACAAACAATTCAAATCTGACCTAAGGAAATACCATTGACCAAAATTGCAATCTCAAGTTTTTGATATATTTGCTCATGAACAGAATAAAGTTTCTTGGCAAACTATATTCTACATTAGCCACAAAAAAAGAAAGATAGCAATATCCTTTGAATGTTCAAATGCAGGCACAAGAAGCTTGAGCCTGGAGTTGAATTATAACAAGCGAATCCTCCAGCTTGGTCCATTCACACTCAAGATGTATATTTTTTTTATCCAACTGTCATTAAGTTCAAATCAAATTTCATAAGTTTTCCTCCAAAAATTATCTATTTCCTCACCAGAAAAGTTATTTAAGAACAAAATCTGGCTGGACCATGTCAACTCTTGGGCCACGTTGCTAACCAAATAATAAATTCTCTTTACACAAACATTGAACAAAATTAATGGAAGACAATAACCATTAACAGTGGTACATGAGTAAGTAGCATACATAAACGATGATTGCAAGACTATGCTTTTAACAAAGACAAAAGGAAGGTGATAGCCACTTACAGGAACTGAATCTTAATTGTATAAAACTGGAAAAGTTATTGACCTGAGATTCAACTTTCCTTTATTGAATGCTATATCATGTAGTCAACAGTTAATACTTTTTACACTAAAATGCATCCTTAAAATAGATGAAATGTGATTTTATCCCAAAATCTCCTAGTGTTAGTAAGGAGAGTTGCAGGCCAGGACATAATATATTTTCTTTTAGAAATATATGGACTGTTTTAAACATGAATTCTTTTGAAGATCTTCTAATTTGATAGTGCTAAAAAAGATTAAAAAAAAGAGACAACTTTTCTCAGCATGAGTTGAAACTTGGGAATCATTTGTAAGCAACATGCTAAAGATATTTGGCTGCCAGATCCAAACAGCATCCAAGTGAATGGATGCAAAAATAAACTAGCTGGGCAAGAACAAAGAGACATTAAAAGCCATTACAATTTTAGTGCAAAATAAATTTATAACTTATAACATTAAAAGTTAAAAGAGCCAGTAGTTTTGACAATATATAAAGTATGTGCCATCTGTATGCTATGCACATAAAAGAAACTGATGAACATGCATCGGTAAGCAAAGTTCTATTCTTTGAGAACTAACAATACAAAACATCATCCTATAAAGAATTAGCTATGAAAAAAGGAACCAACAATAATAGTTTTAACCCATCCAAGAAGTTGACATCAACTGTGAAGAGCTTGAACATTCAAAAATTGTAGGTACACAATAATATCCTTACACCTTAGCAATAATCTGATTTAATCAACAATTAGTAGAAAGAGGGAAAAAACAGAATACCCATCAAGTATAGAAATCATCGCCCCTCCCTCTCCTGCTTTCCCTTCTTCAAACAACCCATACTAAACTCAGAATAATTGGCAATAGGACAAGGGGAGATACATTTTAACTGTTCCATCACAAAATCCAGATATTACTCATCTACAACAAAAGTTCGGAGCACACACAATTAAAAAGGGCATGCCTGACCAGCACCTTCTGCCAATGTTACCCACAAGCAAAGTACATGGTCACAATTGTTCCTAGCCGTGAACATTTGTTGCCTTGACAACAATAATCATCAAAAAGATAAACCTTGCAAGAGCACCAATAACGGAATGTGAATCATGATGTATGAAATCGCCGGATAGCATTAGCATTAACTAGCATTAGCATTAACCAACTTCCAAATATACAATTAGCCAAAGCACAAAGGACCCCTGATAAATAAAACTTAAATAGGCTGCCAAAAAAAATGACAAATAAGTTAAGAAAGTTACAGTTACATCCATGATCAATCAAATGTGTGAAGTAAAAAACAACAGAACACATAGCCCCTATAAATACCAACCAAACATGTAAGAATACCCCCAATCCAAGTGCCTATACTTCAAATCATTAAGTTATGAAACTGCACACAAAAAGGAGAACCAGATTTCTGTCAGATAGAATTGAGCAATAATCATGCACAGAAAGACTTTCTTTTTCGTTTTCTTTTAAAGTGTCTGTATTATGGCTTCACCTCAGAATGTAATTTTAACATCACACAGTAAAGAAGAAAATTGATGCTGCAGGCAGGGGAACTCTCCCCCCTCCCCCCTAAACAACAAAGAAAAAGGAAGCAACATACATGGATTTTCTGCAAGCACCATGAGGTATACCCCTCTCTAGAAGAGCATGTCTGAGGGAGTCCCTTTAGACAAGGCTTACCCCACTTTGTACCCAGCTCAGCTCAGGGCACTTCTGGCACACCTCAACTGTAGGCACGGATCTTTCCTCTCCAGACAGCAAAATTTCACAGTCAGCCTTATGAAGCATTATAAACTAGGAAATACTCATCTAGTAAGAAGGAAGCAAATGTATGTAGTCAACCATAAGACCACCATATGAAACACTACTTTTAAAGAACTAGCTGACGCAGAAAGGTTTTTTTACCTGCTGCCACAACCAGCAGTTGGGCATTACCATGAGATGGATATTATCCTGCTGTTACGTTTTCCATTTGATTTAGATACAATTCTTCACTACATTGACACAAAGAACACTACTACCAGTGTTTTAAAGGAAGCAATCAGATGACAGAAGAGAGAGAGCATACATGAGAATGAACAGTTACATATTATATGGGAGCAGGTTTTATGAACGTGCCTTTCCTAGGGTATATATGGACGGCCCACCTATTTGAACCTCATAGTAGGTTTGACGGGGGCTGAAATTTTGTAGAGAGGTAGACCTAAAGGTCCTCTGCCCACATGTTAAGTTTTAACCCAATTGGAATTGGCCAAGTGGCAAAATAAAGCCTTGAAAAATCCAATACTACCAAGAGGGGTGGATGAAAATGCTTAGACTAGCAAGAAGGTGCATGACAATAAATGGTCAGAATTTCCACATCACCAATCCACAAGGCACAACTAGGTGGGTCACCAATAGATGCTCTATGGACGGGACCATCCATAAAACCTATTGCCATCTTATCTGATATGGAAATGCTTAAACGTGGCATTTCCTTGGAGGGTTACTGGAATCCTCCCACTGTGGTAGCCTGCATGCAATGGTTTTCCTTGCGGCTGGAGCCTTCTCCATGAGAGTCAGTTGAACTCTTTCTCCGTCGCTCATTGTGTCCAGCTAAACGTCTTCGACAGCTCCTCTTAGCTTCATCGAACTCCGACAGCACATGGAACCTGCAGAGCAGAATATTTGGGTGACACACATCCAACAGAACAGGGTGAACAGTGAAGAAAATGAAGGAACATAACAATTATCCAATTTCTCTAGGTTACTAGACAATGGAAAACCATGTAGAACAACAGAACAAATGATATTGCTATAACTGGAAAAGGAAACCACATATCTGTTTAAAGAATTATACATGTTGAAAAAGGAAGGCCGCGGGTTCCATTCTTATGTCACAGGAACCACACTGAATTTGTCATCCAGATAATGTGTGTGGACTGTGGAACCATCTCACTGAAGGCACCCAAACCCATCAATTACATAGAGTTGAAACAGATTAGACCCCTGCACCGAGATGGAGTTGCTAAAATTCTTCATATAGGATACTACATGAGTGGTGGAATACCCAAGGCACAAAGGCTCATTTGTTGACACTACCTTAGTGAGAAATCTCAAAATTCAGAAAAGTCAATTAATCTTCTTACTGTTAATTTGAAACGAATATAGGGTCTAGCAGAACTAATGAAAACTCTAGGCTGAAGGAAACCCCATCGCAAGCAAACAGAGAGGGAAAAAATTAACCTTCCACTATGAGATAACAGCCACCAGAGCCCAAAATTAAAATCCATGGTCACATACAGAAACATCAACTCGGACAAGGAGTTAAGAATAGAAAAGCTATTTTCTATAGTAGCTATGTATGACGTAACAGGTTTGCAGAAAGCTTCCCAGACAGAGGAATGTAAAT
Source organism: Telopea speciosissima (assembly GCF_018873765.1). Lineage (NCBI taxonomy): Eukaryota > Viridiplantae > Streptophyta > Magnoliopsida > Proteales > Proteaceae > Telopea > Telopea speciosissima. Next base: position 68,878,096 of record NC_057917.1, on the reverse strand, counting down.
GGATAGAAAGGTAATTTAACTTCAATTAGATAAGCACGAGAATTGAACCAGACACCTCAAGTTCAAAATCTGGAGCTTCGGAAAATTGAGGAGCTCTACAGCCATTAAAAGGTTAAAACAATAGAAAGCTAAAGAATGCGAAGAAAATTTTTTTTTTTCCATATAAAAAAGAAGCTTTAGTGAATGGTATACTGGACCTGCTACATTGCTGGCAGAAGCGCTGGCGAAGGCCAGCAACAAGAACAACGGGAGCCTTGGAGTGATGCTCGCAGACCTTGTGACGGCTATGATACTTCTTAGCATTGGTGAGATCAGCGTTGCAATTCTCAGCCTGGCAGCTAGGCGGCGGCACCCCACCGCCACCTCCGGTGGATCGCTTTTTAGCAGCGGAGAATGTTGCCGCTGGCCTCCTTTTCTTTTCATCTTCATAACCCATAGCTTCTTCTTCTTCTTCTTCATCCTCCTCTTCCTCCTCCTCGTCTGGGTCATCGTCAACTGCCACCACCACTTCCTTCTTCGCCTGCTCCCTGGCGCTCCGCTTCCCTTCGAACCGACTGCTCGTCGCCTCCATTAGTCCAAACTACCAAATGAAGTGATGAAGCAGACAGAGGAGAAGAAGGCGAAGACTTTGAGCGACCCAGCAGGAGAAGAAGTGGACGACGAAGCGAACCAGATATCAGGAGAAAAGGTGAAAAAGAGAAAGAAGGGCGTGCGAGGACCACAAACTCCATTCCAACGACCCCCCGTGTCAGTTTAGAGACAAGGAGAGGTGGGGGGGACTGGGGAGAGCAAGTATTGAATGGTAATTAGATAGAGAGAGAGAGAGAGAGAGGTCAAGTCTTACGCGTTAAAAGATTGGTTGGTTTGTGAATTGGAGTGGGTGTGGCCGTGTGTTTGTTTGTTCTTGTGTTACTTTGTTTCTTCATACAAATGTGGGAGAGGTATAGAGAATAGTACCAATGAGGTGCAACTAGGGCTGTCAATGGGTCGGTTCGGGCCGGTTTTGGTTTGGATTTTTCGGTTTCGGTGTGACTTTTATAGAAATCGAAACCAAACCATTAAGAAATGTTCGGTTTCGGTGCGGTTTGGTTTCGTGTCGATTTCGATTTATGATAACGGGTTGATATCGGTTTGGATTCAGTTTTGTACCGATTTTATATAACTAGTAAGGTCCGGTTAGTGCTAGTTTATCTTCTCTTTCTCTTTTAAGTACATAAAATATTTCAAACACAATGCATCTTTGTATCCTATGTCCTATGGCCTATGGATACAATTGGTTGGGTAATCACTAACAAAGGATATGAGATAAAGTGAGAAACTATCACAACACATTTAAGGGGCAATGGGGCATTAGGCATTTATTGATTTACTTATTTATCGGGTTAGGTCGGTTCGGTTTGGATTCGGGCCTAACGATTCGGGCTACCGGTGCACCATCGGGCTAGCCCAAACCAAACCGAACCATTTGCCTCTCTGGATCCACAAACCGAACCCGAACCATTAAGAGTTCGGTCCGGTGTGGTCCGGGCCGATTTCATCGGTTCGGGTTGGGTATTGACACCCCTGGATGCAGCATACACATACACTCTATTTCTTTAGGGTTTTCACAAAACTCTAATTTCCACCAAAAATGAAGGAAGTAGGGAGAGAGAGATTTCGTGGGAGTTAGAAGAAAAAAGGCCAAATCATAGCCAACCCCCCTCCCCCCCTCTTTTATAAACTAGGTTGCTCACTAATTGTGGGTTAGCAAGAGAGGCCGGGCGAATCAATTTAGCCACTGTAATGCCTAAATTAGTACTCTTAGCAACAGATAAGAACAGTAAAGTTCAGATAATCATGGAAGGAATTTATCCGGTTTATTTATAGACGATGAATGAGACTCTGGAGGACAGAGATGTGCCCTATTAGGAAAGGAGAGTCTGCAGCATGGAGTGAGATAATTTAGGAGTGATTTTAGGGATAAGGTTAACTCCCTTATCCCATTATGCCTTATTATGTGGCGTATGAGTGACAATCTCGGGCCATCAAGGCCCATCTAGTGATTGTGCTCTTTCTCAATAAGGTGTGGTGTCTGGGTCATCCCACATAGGTCGTCCTCGTCCCCGATGTAGGGTGGTTATGGCCTCGATCTGGTCGTACCTTTTGGTCGGCTAGGTTTGACGATCTCTCGCTGCTTGAGCGTGCTTGGCCTCGTGCCAACGATCTTTGGGGCCTCGCGCATGTACTCGATCTTCCTCTTCTGGACAGGGATAGCTCGTGCTCATTCTACTCAACCTCACCCTATCCCTAATACACGTGTCAGCCTCTCATCAGCTGGTAGTTTTTATGATGTATCAGGTATGCATTCTTCGAACGCATTTTAAGTCGATTTCGCATTCACAGACGATAAAAACAACTATTTTTATCATATGAGAATGCATAATCAACCTAAAATGCATTCCAAGAATGCATACCAAACACAGCCTTAATCTTATACAAAGTCTCTATGGTGGTTCCCTTCAAATGACGAATAATTATCAACTCCAATTCGCGGGCACCTCCAATTTCTCTAATAGGCTTCAATGTCAAGAGTTTTTGTCAATCCCTTTAATGACAAGTGTTCTTGGTTTCTACAAAAGTGGGAGGAAGATGTAGAATCTTATCTTACTTCATCTAAATATCTTACAATATCTAATATTATTAAGATATTTACTTATTAGAGTATTAGACATTAGATATTCACAAGTTAATCTAATTAATTGCATATTAATCCCTTAACTAAACAATGCCACATAATGGACTATAGACCATGCAATTCTATTACAACCAAACCTTAATCCATCCAACATGCTTATATAGAGATTTTGTGTCAATGATTAATTGGACCAAAATATTTTTCTAAAAATATTTAATAAAATAGTATTATATATAAACAATAGGGAAAGCATTTTCTGTCCAAGAGCACGTCCCTACCCCAAAACATAGGGGTGCAAAATGACCAATGCACCCCTCCTGGTCGATACCCATCTACACTCTTTACGAAATGATTATCGAATTCAGATTTTTATCCAATCGTACTTATACATTCTCTCTCCTCGATGTTCCCCATTAGGGCAGTGGATTCCGTGGTATGCATCTCTCTCATTCATGACCATACACTATGAATCCAATACACCTATATATATAATCAGGGAAACATCAATCATTGTTGCACCAAAACACATGATGCGTAATTGCAATGACAAGGACCTCTTAGAACAAGAGACCAATTGAATTCTACTAACGTGAATCTTGTACAAAATTGACTAATAGAAAATTGACTAGTAGTGTCACATGTATGACTCTCGTGTGATATTGTATAATGCACACACATTGTATGTTTATATACACCTGTGTTTTGGAATCGTTATTCCAAATACACATAGTGTGACGACTATATGAATGAGATGTCCAATCATATTCCTAGTGACATATCATTTTAGGTGACAACCTAAGAATAACCAAAACCCATCATATCATGTAAATTAATTAGAATCCTAAATTGGATTTAATTAACATATTGCCAACAAAAATTCCAAGCAAATTGGCTACTGTATTCAGTTTTCAGAAAATAAGTTGAAAGGGTTTCCTTTATTTTCTTATTTTTTGAAAAAGATTTCTTTAAGCAAGCAACATAGCGGGAGCACACCAAGGAGGTGCGATAAAACAATATTTACATAGAAGGCCAACGAGGTCATTTCATATGAAAAAGACATAGATAGACATAGAGGTGCTAGCGCACCCTACCCTAAGAGAAAGATACACATAGAGGTGCCCAAGTATCCTACCGCCAGCAGCTAATCATTTCATTTGATGATGAGATCATGAGAAAGAGAAGGTGCTAATACATGGAAGAAAAAAAAATCCTCTGCAGTGCACTACATCCACGCGATATCCAACAGTGCGAGCTCGAGTGCACTTTATTTTTTTTTTTTCTCGAGCTTGGCGCCATTGGATGTCGCATCATCCACCTGTCGAGCTTGCAAGGGCACACCGCAATGCCAGATTGGTGAACTGCACCGGATTTTAATCCGCAAATATACACACCCTGGCTGCCTGGCAGTTCAGAGAATCTTTCCCAAATCATTTTGTTTACTAATTGAAAGTGATCAGTGATGATGGTCAATGGTACAACAAAACTGTATGATTCGTTTGGGATGTGAGAGTTGAGAGCGACCAATATGTTCGTTTGCAGCACCGAAAGAAGAGAATGTGGAAATCCCAGCCTTCAGTCACTGTACCTTGCCTCGCCTGGTTGTTACTTCCCTTTGGTGGCAACTTAGTACCCTCTGCTTCTCTGCCTTGGCTTTTTCTTTTCTTCGTCCTTTTTTCACCAGTTCTCTTCCTTTCTTTCGGTAAATATGTGGGCAAATTTCTCATGGTTTCAACTGAGAAACCTTGTTTTTTTAACCGTCTTAACCGTCCAGCAATGGTAAGTTGGATACAGAAGAGATATTAGACGAATTGGCAACGACTCTAATCCCAAAAAGGAGTAAAATATCGATTCTTTGACTGATCTGAAATGAAAGAAGAGACATGGTTGAAGACTTTAGTAGCCCCATTGCTTGGATTATGCATCTTTCCCATTCCCCTAAACCAGCCAATCCTCCCAAAATTCAGGTGTAAAGAAAGAAAGAAAGAAAGAAAGAAACACCTTTTGATTGATAAACAGGAAAATGATGAGACATGGGTGAATTGGGAAAGGAACAGTTGGAAGATGGTTAAGAAGTTGTGAGTTGATTCACAGGATCATGGTTTGGGACAAATTCAAAGCCGAGAACGACCGGGTACTGTGGCTAATTGATTGGAGGGGATGGGGACCAAGGGCCATGGGGTGCTGTGGGTACAATGTCTTGTATTCTGTCGCTTGATTTGTGGGGTGATTCCTAAGGTTTCGAGGCTCAGATCTCGTGAAAAGTGGGAGTATATTAACTGTGGTGTACACTATGGGTTGACCTTATTGGCTGTAGGAAGTGAGATTACTTTCGATGAAAGTTTAAAAGACAGACTTTCTAAACATCCTTGAGTCTGAGACGGGAACAAGGCCGGTGAAAAATGTCCATATCAATAAAATGGATGTCGCAAGGGTTGATTGGTAGAATGTGGCTGGTGGGCCAGTTGGCTACACTGATGGGGAAAGATTCAAATAGTTTGACTTCACCTGTACTCAGCATACATGACTCATCAGACCTAGTATATATTCAAGTCCAAAAACATCTATAACGATGTGTTTTACTATATCTTATGTGCTTAACATTTCGTTTCGTGCTTTATCGGTATTTTGAAACCTGTGGAGAACTGTGTTCAAAATAAATATTTTTGAAACTTTTCTTTTTTGTTTGTAAAGTTTGGTTGTCACAAATACTTGAACCCAAGACCTGTCCGGATTTGCTTTCACAAAGAAAAATAAGCAATAACTCTTTTAGTCCTACATTGAAAATGGAAAAAAGTTGGAACTTGCATGTCTATATGTGAACTCTAAGGGTGTGGTTCCTTGAAGAGAAAGCTCTCTGTCTCCTCCCTTATGTCTTATGTCTTATGTCTGAGGAGATTTAGGAGGGCTCAGCTGGTGCATGTGTGGTTCTATGGCCCACTTATCTTTTTGGTTGGTGTAACATGTGTGGACTTGGGCCTGGGCCTAATTTCGTGGCTTATTTTTTTTTTTTTAGACTTGGGCTTAAGTGGATAAGACACCTGGAATTGGACTTAGACTTGGTTGAGAAAGATTGCCACAAATTTTGGGCTAAAAGCCTAAAATTGTTGATTATTGATTATGTATTTCTCTCTCTCCTCCCTAGCTATGCATATATAGAATGCCATCTCATACGCTCCCATGCTGAGTGTGCTAGTCAAGTGGTGTGACGCTTTAGGGTGTTGCCACCGAGGTTTCATAAGGTGAGTCTAACTCATCTATAATATTTAGTATTTTTTACCTAGTAAATAATACTAATTAATTAATAACTAGTGGAACAATACTTGAAAATAATATTCAAACCCTCGAGTGATTGAAAACATTACATTTAAGTCCGCCCAATTTATAATCGCATAACATATTTTTTGGTATAAAAAATACAACCGTTGAAAACCTAATACGTTGAAACAACCAATGTAGAGAATTTGACCATTGATTGGACATTATATATTTATAAAACATTTTAAAAAATATAATTATTTAATAATAATATTTAAATAAATTTGCAAACAATTTACAAAACTACCACCGAGCTCGAAATTTCAACCAATTATTGTCAGTAAATTCTCTTAGGATATTTTCCTAAATCAGAAAGTGGATTCCATGTTGAGCATCACTGCTCTTACTCACAGATACACCTCATGAATCTAACTGACCGATATATATATATATATCTATAGCCAGTATAAGCATCAACCATTGCCACACTAAGAGCAACAAAGTTTACTTACAAAGGTAGACCTCTCAAGTATGAGGAAAAAAGAGCCTTGTTGGATAAATATCTGACAATTATTCTTACAAGACTCTCATAATGATAATGTCCAAAACACTACAATATTAATGCTCACGTCTATATTTTTGAATCACATTCCAAGAATTATATAATGTGACATTCCTATGAACAATATGCGTAATATTTGCCCTAATTGTGGACACTTTACGGTATAACCTTAGGACAACATATTGCACATAATAAAAAATAAATTTCTTGAATCACATTCCGAGTAATATACAACATGACAACCCACTGAACAATATGCCATTTTTCCTAGTTGTGGACATTTTAGGTGTATCAGTTTATTTATCAGGTGAAGAAGTGACATGACCAGAAGTCACAAATGCAGTAAGGATGTGTGCTTTCATGTTGTCCAGGAAGATTGGATTGCAGTACCAATAACCAGTCAACTAAAAGTAACTCTAGGTTTTCATCAAAAAAAAAAAAAAAAAGTAACTCTAGGTGCAATTGTTGGCTGAATTATTATCTTTATGCATGTGTGGTTAGCTTCTTAATGATCAGCATGAAGCCCAAGACCACAGTTCCTTATTCATAGATTCATTAATAGTACAAAGCCCAAAAAAAAAAAAAAAGAAAGTTAATGAACAACAATGACTATGACCACAGAAACCAAATACCCACATTGCATAGGAAATCACCCTCTCTTTTATATTACTATACCCAACCCTTCCCCCTGAATCCAAACAATATTTCAGTAGGGAAGAAAAGAAATTATTAGTTCCCAATCTGATCTTTCTTTTTTTGAGGATTTCAATTCAAAATGTATCACCAATACAACCCTCAACACCACCACCTAAAGACAGATACATTAGAAAGAAAGCATGTCAAGCATATATACATACAAAGAAGACCAACTTACTTGTCCAAGAAATGCATTCATGAACTGTTCATCTCATGAATCCTTTGTTAATTAGGAACCACCCTTCATGAACAGTGCAGCTTAGACTTAGCTGATGATGATGCTGGAAGATTATGAGAGGAAGATGATCCGAGGTTCCTCTCAGAGCAAACTGTTTCTCTTCAACCTTTGAAAACCTAAAAAAGGAAAACAACAGGCTGTGGTGTTTGCAACTGACATGATCACTCCGATCCGATCTCCTCCCATTATAGGCTTTGATGCTAAATTTCTTGTTTTACTATACCCCCCTCTTCCCCAATTCTGGCCACCAAGTTCTTCACTAAAAGAAGCAAATAACCAACAAAATCTAACTAAAAACAAATACCCAGATGTTGAAAAAGAAAGAAGAAGCTAAAGATTTGATCTTGGTTTTGCTAGATCAAATTAAAGGGGTGACCGAAGATCCAAAGTTGTTGAGATCAGCCCAAGCACTGACACTCGTGGTATTCCAGTAGAGAGATGAGTCGGCCGCCTGTCCAATTGGTTCGATTTGATTCTGGAATGGGATTCGTTTGTCCCCTGTCTCTAACTTCACTTCCTTCACCGTCCCCATTTCGCTGCTCAAACCCATTTGGAGGTCTTCAAAGGGTAACAAAGCCTGAAAATGATTATTACCAGGTTTCCTACCTTTAAGCCCACCTAGCTGCTGATGAAGGCTAGAAGCAAATAAAGAAGCTGTTGAAGGAGCAGAAGAAGATCCAAGAAGGGAATAGCTTGAAACCATATCTTGGATCTGGGAAGAAGGATTAAACCCAGTTCGGTAATCATCTTCATGTGCATCAGTAGTACTCATAGCTGCAGAAGAGAAACCCAACCCAAGAACATTCAATCGTGGCTGAAGATTATAGTCGGTGTTGCATGATGTGGGCAAAGTCTCCATGTTAGAGACTCTGGAATGAAAGCTTGGGAAGGGGAAGTTATTGATGTCTGAGGGAGAACCCATACCGGATAGACCATATAACAAAGGATTAATGTGGATGGAAGCTGTGGAAACAGGAGGAGTAGTTGGAGTACCAAGAGCTGAAGAACAAGAAGAAGGAGAAGAAACATCGTTGGATGAAGACCTCTTAACCCTCTTGTTCTTGCGGTAGCCTCCACCGACTGGGACATTACGCAGAGTTCCCCCTCTAGTCCAATAACGCTTGCAGGCCTTACAGAAGTGTCTGGGCTGGGATAAGCTGTAGTTGTTGTAGTAACAGAATTTGGTGTTTGAAGAGTCACAACGAGGGCATTTAAGTGCTTGTTCTTGCCCTGGTTTCTCCATTACCCTGCCACTTGAAGCAATCAACCCTGTCTCATCTATTTGATGTTGCTGTTGCACCAAAAAAAGAGGGGAAAGAAAGGAAGATTACAAGTTGGTATAGGAAGTAAATAAGAACCCAACATCAATATATTCTCAAACAAAAGCTAAGAAACAAAATGGTCATGTTATGTTGAATAATAATTGAGACGTGTATGTGTTTGTATTTGTGTCTGAAAGAGAGAGAGAGGAACCTGTGGCCACTCGTTAGGGGGAGGAGAGATGATCATCTTCTCACAATGACTCAACGTTTCTTCCCCCTTTCAAAGGGATCGTTGAAACGGAGAATAAACGGACAAAGGGCAGGTGGCGACGTGAGTCCTTCTGGACAGGTTGGGTTGAAATGGGAAGGAGGGAATGATGAGGATATGAGAGAGAGAGAGAGAGAGAGGGAGAGAATGACAGAAGAAAGGAATTTAATTTATTAATTCGTTATTAAATTTTAAAGCCAAAATTCACGTGATTAGGGGCCAAAAGGAGCAAAACAAACAAACAAACGAGTGTTTCAAAGAGACAGAAGGAGCAGATGAATCACATTCCCACGAGGTTCAAGAAAGAACATTACAGATTTCAACTCTCGCATCACTGGGTAATGTTCTCTCTGCTGCGCTTCTTCTTCTAACTTCCTTTCATTCATTTTGATCTGAATTAGAAAGAAAAAGAGAGAATCCCAAAGGGTCCAACACCCAAGGCTGTTAGACAACAATTCCCTCTCAAATCCTACTTACCTCCCTTCTCCCTTTTTTATTATTTCTTGTTCTTTTGTTTATAAAATATCAAAATCCCCCACTTGACAGTAAGTTACTAGATAATGCTATCTACCATGGTCTCTTGATGTACCCATGCGTATACGGTACTCTCTCTCTCTATCTATCTCTCTAGTTAGTAGTAGCAATGTAGAATAGAAAGAGGGTGTACACTCCAAAAAGAAAGGGACAAGAAGGCACCATGTGGAAGTCTACATCCCAAGTCAAGGTCCATGAACGACCATGCTTTATTAGGAAGCAGTGTTTCTTCTACATATGTAGTGCTAGGGCTGCGATGGATCTTTATACCCTTCAATTTTCTATCTGGTCCAGTTCCCCAATGGGGGCAATGACCATCCTACCCCTATCTGAACACTTTACTTGAGTGAGGTCTACCATCCTTAATAGAGGCATTAGGGAATTGGGCCACAGAGAATTGGAGGAGATAATTTTTTGGGCTGAAATAGATCGGATTTTTCAAAACCCACTTCAATCCCAAGTCCTTTTAACTGGGTCAAGTCCGGGTCAATCCTAACTCAGAGCTTGAAAAATCCAATCTTTACCAATCCTTAAAATTAAATCGAATAGAAGAAGAAGCAAAAAGATAGGATCAGGCTCAGCCCAAGGACTCAACATTGGTTCAATCCTACCTCGTCCTCAAGACTAAGTATCTCAACTCAAACCCTATTCGAGATCAGGACGGACTCGGGTCCATATGGCCAAACTTGCACCCGAATGTAGTTCTCTACCTCTACTCTTCTTCAGCTTCATCGTCATCTTTCAATTGTTCTCTTTTTCTCAGTTCTCCAATTGGGTTTTTAAAAAAAACCGTTAGAGAGTGTGCCAGAATTTTTGGATGACACAAAAACGCCAGAACCATGTGGTGGGCAGCTCATCTTCAAGAGAAAAAGAAAGAAACAGAAAGAAAAAGTAAACCTGGTTTAGGGACCAAACGGATTTTGTAGTGTCCCAAGGGATCTTCCTCCTCCCTCTCTAAATCCCATAATTATTCCTATCCTCAAATCCAACTTTACTAGTTAATTACTATTTAATACTTCTAATGAGACTTTGGTCTTAGCAATCTTTAATAAATTAATAGACTAAGACAAATTTTCAAAGATAGTAGTGCCCCACACTCCCATGGTTCTATTCCCATGTCATTTAATAAATTGAATCTCATTTGTTCCATCTCTCATGAACCAAGAAAACCCACCAAAACCTGATCAAAAGGGGTCCCAAGGTAAAGATGTTCTTTAACAGGTCAGTTCTTTTTAACAGTGGAGAATAATATTTTAATGAGATTCAAAATGCTTGCATGTGATCTACAAGTGCTGAAATAGTACTGAAAGATTTTAACCATAATGTTAAAAATCTAATGGTGCCAGATATTGTATGCATAACATGAGAAGGAAAGGGAAGAAGAAATAGAAAGAAAGAAGTCCTTTCGGAAGAAACAATATGGGCGATAGATGATTGTCAAATCGTCAGGCTGGATGTGGGCCCCACCCACCACCATTCTCTGAGCCTCGGCCACTCCTCCCCAACCACTCCACCACCACCGCCACCTCAATCTGTCCTTCATATTCCAGTTTGGCCAATAGAGAAAGAAACTTGATTCATATTCAATTAGTCAGAACTTAGCTCCGTTTGTTTGACAGGGAGCATGGGGTGGGAATGTTGTGAAACTGGGTTTTTCAATGTAGTGAATTGAAGAACACGGACGAAGTTTACACTGGATTCAGATCCTCTATTGCCAAGACCCAGCAAGGTGGTAAATGATCGCCTTACCCCCACATAAGCAAGGCGCTCGGACAGGGGTAAGGCGGCCATTTCTCGCCTTGCTGTTTCTTGGCAGTAGAGTCGCTCGGCAGTAGAGGATCCAAATTGATTTATATTTTTCCCTTAAACATGAACCAAAAGTCTTTTGTTTATTGTAGGACTTTGGAAAATATAATCACATAGAGATGAGATTTTCTAGTGCCACGATAGTAAACAAAGCATTTAATAATATTCCCTGAATTTTTATAAATTCATTATTTCAGATTAAACAAATAAGATTTAAGTGAAATTTTAAAGTACCCCATCAACACTTTTCCATCCCACCGGCAAAGACACCATGGAAAGGCTAGGGGGCAAAGAATCATACCCACACCAATACCACTCATCAAAGATGGACCGAATTGCATCCTAAACAAAGTTGGAAAAAGGTCTCTCTCTCCCCTTTGTTTTTATTTTTTATTTCTTTGTATTCTTGTACATATATCATATCTATTAAACAATGTGAATGGATTCTTCCACATAATCTAATCCTTCCGGTGACTCATTTTAATATGTTTACATTGCTAGGGTTAGGTGATCCGGTGCTTATAGGTACAATACTGTTTTAGCTAGGCCTGTAAGCGGATTGGATTCGGTTCGAATACGGATCGGATGTAATCGGATTCGAATATTTCCTAGTCAAATACAGATACCTCTAAATGGATTTGGATGCGGATCGAATTCAGATTTTTGACCATCCGTTTACACCTCTGCCTTGTGTAACCTGAACCTTCCTCCCCCTAGTGGATACAATTCACTCTCAATCCATAGTTTTAGATCATGATTCTCTTCTCCTCATATTTTAGAACTTGTTGAATCTTAAAAAACCCTCAAGATCGTTATTTACTTAATTTTTTATAATTAAGTATTCGGATTCGGATTTTTATCGGAGTATTTTGATTTTTTTTTCTGGATATCTCTAATCGAATACGGATGCTCCTAAACGGATACAGATGCGGATCGAATTCGGATTTTCGGTTATCCATTTATAGTCTTAATTTTAGCCCATATTATGCATCATATAGCCTTATTACGCAAAAGTAGGCCTGCAACAGGGTTAGGTTGGGCTGGGCCTTTCAAGACCCTAGCCCAACCTTGAGTCCCATTAGCTGGGCCCAGCCCGACTCAGGGCCAGGAAAATTGAACCCTAACCCGCCCTCAGGGTTGGGCCAGACTTATCCTGATTGGCCCTGGTCTAGGGGAAGGGGTCTAGGGGAAGGGAGATGCAAGGGTTGGAGAATTTGAGAAAGAGAGATGAATGGACTTGGGAATGGCTAGCCACGCTGGGAAGAAGAAGAAGAGGAGATAGAAGAAAGAAGGAAGCAGAAAAAAAAAAAAAAAAAAAAAAAAAAAAAAGAAAAGAAAAGAAAGAACAGAAAAAATAAGACAGGGTTGGGTTGGGTTGGAATGGGCCGGGTTAGCCCGAGGCTTCAACCCTGATCCAATCCGATCTGACCCACCCTCAGGGCCAAGGTATTTCAACCCAAGCCTTGTTCTGGCTCAGGGCAGGTTCGGACTGTTAGGGTCAAACTTGCACCCCTAGATCAAACCATGGATTTAGGCATCAGCATTGTATTGGTCGACATGTATCGGTATCATTGATATCTAAACCGGTACCATAACAATTGACTGAATCAATCATGATATCAGGTGTATCAGTTAGATCGGCTGTTACGACGATATCATTCACGATATCGGTCAATACATTGTTTAATGGTATCATATCCACTTGTGTCGTTCGCGATTGGCTGATACATACCGATCATTTTTATAAATTTCTGGATTTAATTTAATTATTTTTCTTCGATCGATACAGTAATGGATTCCAAAAATTGGTTCTGACAGCCTGGATCAGACTGATACAGTCGCCTATGGACGATGATTGCGGTCCATGATACCCAGATAATGAATTGATTTGAGATAAAGCAGTGACCTAACAAGGTAATTATCTATGTAATCATGGCTTTCTTCCTAATTTCCAATGTCATTATGTTTTTGTCCAGCTGCACGTCCGTGGAGAATAATTACTCTTTACATAGGTTAGTTTGATGACACGTGTAAAAAATAAAACCTAAACGTCATCTATTTTTAGCTTTTTTTTTTTTTTTTTTTTTGAATATTTTGATATGTCTACAGGGATAAAATTTTGCTGCTATATTAATAGGAATGTTTTTTTTTTGAATATTCTGATATGTCTACAGGGACAAAATTTTGCTGCTACATTAATAGGAATGTTTATGCTACAAGACTGGCAGTCAAAGAAATAGAATCTTAAAGGGTATTTTAGAAAATACTAAAACTTGGGAGGGTACTTATGAACCCAAAGGGGAGGTAAATTATTCCATTTCCTTGGCTGTCAGCCTTGTAGCAGGAACAATCGTGTAACAACAAATTTTTTTCCTATCTACAGGAGATGTGATCTAACTCAAGACCACCTGGTGGCAAATGGACTTCCACACCACATATTGCAGAAGGAAAATGTGTAAATGATGCGAATTTTTCTCAGAATCCTTCCTTCTCTCTTCTTGTCGTATCCTCTCAACAAGCTAACATAACCCATTTTGCCTAAGTTTATTTTCCTATTTTTAGGGCGATGTTCTCTACCCAGGAGCGCACAGGGGTACAGGCTGCGCCAAGTCACATGGGATGGGATTTGATAGTCATTAGGGTGGGTAGGACTGTCATTTTGCCCAGACAATCCACCCCCATGTGTCTGGGCATATCTTGCGCCCAGTACAAAAAACATTTTTCCTTTTTTTTTTGTGGGTCCTCTGAGAACTGTAAAATCATTTTTCAGACTCAAACTTGTTTAGTAATAACTTGTTTTTGGCTGGTGAGCTTCCGAGCAAAAGGCATGGATATTGTTTATTTTGGATTACATTGAATAGCATTGGAGGTGTTTGTCGGGATTCATCGGGTCAGTTTCTTTGCTGCTTCACTAGAGGAATCTAGAATACTTATGCACTCTAGCAAGAGGCTTGTACCGTTAGACAAGTTATCTTAATTGCTATTGAGAGAATGAATCAGTATCTTTTTATTGAAAGTGATAATTTGTTAGTCGATCATGTTCTGATTGCTTCGCCTTATCGTAGCGATTTTCTCAAATCGTTTTTCGGCTACTTTCAGAGAAGCCAACCATGTTATTGATCTTCTTGCTTTCATGGGTGCATCACAACAAACTTTTGTTTCGTAGAATGTTTATCCTCCTTTTATAATTTGTCTTTTGTTGTACTTTGATGCGTGTGGAACTTTGTTTCCTCAATATAGATCGTCTACGGTTCAGCTGCCTGTAGCAGTCTGTGCAACGTAGACTGGGCTGCACGCATAATGATCGCTTTACCCCCTGCCTAGTACCTTACCCGAGCGGGGGTAAGACGATCGATCATTGCGTGCACAGTCCTGTCACATTGCACAGGCTGCTACGGGCATCTGGACCGTAGGAGATCTAGATCCTTGCTCCCTGGTTTCCTCTAATAAAGATTTTCTTTAATTTACTAAAAAAAAAAAAAATCAGACACAAGAGAGAAACGTATTAGGTTTAGCTTCACAGACCATCCAACTTGATTGGCTCTAGCTAAACTTCTCCGCCTCTGAATTTGTATAAGAAATTGTGATGCATCCCTTCTCCTAAATACAGATAAAAGGAGGTATTGGTTTTATTTGTCGTGATTATCTTATTAAATTATTTCTTTGATTCTAAACCAATTTGATTATCTTTCCTACAATCAGTGAAGCATTGGCGATTTGATTTGGCATGCCCGAGGCATTATTAGAGGATATCATGCATCTCATCATGGACTCAGATAATAGAGAAATGGATTCAGATCCTCTACTGCTAAGCTGTCTGGTAGGACCATGCTGTCCAGACATGATGCTGTGCGTAATGTCTGTCTTACCCCTGTCCAAACGTTTTGCCCGAGTAGAGGTAAGACGATCTTTGTGTGCAGTACTGTCCTGCCAGACAACTCAACCGTAAAGGATCCAGATCTAAGAGAAGTGGTGTCGTATCTTCAAGACAAATCGAAGGAATTGCAATTTCTTATTAAGACACACATTGTTGATATTTTACAATTACAAACCTATTTTCTGAACCGTTAATAAAAGGATTATCAACTTCTTGGCAAGAAGGGTCTTATCTTTATTGTGTACGATAGTTTAATCTATTTCTAATTTATTGATACATGAAAAAGAAATGTTATTCGATATTCATACATTCCACACGCTCTCATGAATAGAATATTTTTCTGGAAAAGAAAATAATAAAATAAAAACATTTTTGAAAAAATAGATAACGGGATAGATACCTGGTCAAGGCTGAGACATGTGTTAGCTTACCAGCGTACGTGCAGCTGGGCCGAGCTCTCTTATACCCATGTGTTCGTCAATGATTGGGGTAGCTTGACAAACAAATTGGAGCGTGGTGCCTAAACAAGAGCATGCGTGGGGATCTCCACAAGGCAAGAAGCCACCGCACCGGCCATATGGCCTAAAAGAATCTTACCCCTCATCCATCGACACATCTTAGGTTTGGCGTATGGTTTGTGTGACGACTACCAAAAAAATTTAATGGAGTGTTCCATATGGAATTTCCGATAACGGGAATAATTCCAGGCCAGGCACAGTAACCCTATCGAGCCCACTTCTATTCTTAATGAATTGGTCATGTTCAAACGGTTTGAATATTTAATTTTAATGGAAAAAGACAAAAGCGAGGTGGTAAGATGGTGTATCTCTATGTGAAGATCCTTTTGATTTTCAATAAATTTTTAGAGTCACAACATTTAAAACTCGGTTTGATTTAAACAGGCCTATAATCCGATTAAGGCCCAATTCTAGTGCCCAATTATAACTCGAATCCAATCAAATCTGTCCAGGCCTGACCCGATTATTTAAACAAGTGGTCACAGTATAGGCTTCGAGTTTGGTTCAGCCTAGTTAAGATTGATCAGAACCAACCGAATCCGACCGATTGATACCCCTAGACTACTTTCCGAGTTCCTTCTTGTCTTGTGAGATAAATTAGAATGCAGACAGTCATACTTATGATAATACTATGAACTAAGGGAAAACTAATTTACTAAAAAGATTGAAGTTCTACACCCATTGGAGGTTGCCAACTCAGCTGCCACGTGGGGTATATTCCTGGATCTCCTAAGAAAAAATATCTGTTTGATGTACATGTCATCCCTTGTGTCGCCTGTTTTGTTTGATGCATGGAGATTTGACGTGGCTGAAGGGTAACCATCTAAGGTGGAAGAGTGGGACCCACAATACAAAATTCTAAAGAGACAAAAAAAAAAAGGGTGCAACTAATGGCAATTTTCCTTGCGCGAAAAAATCCCCACTCGTAAGTCACAATGGCCAAGCCAACCATAAGAAATCATCGGGGGAAGGCCAGAATCTTACCAGAAAGCCACCGCACTGTCCGCATAAATTAATTAGTATCTATAAGGTGGCGGAGTATCTTATCCATCACAAAGAGGGCGTACTAACGAGGTATGACAGCATGATACATACGAAGGCAGAGAGATAGGGAAAGACCATATAGACTTGCATGGTAAAAAACTGAAAACTCACATATTCTCTCTGCGGTCATCCTCTCACATGATTAGTGGATTAGCACAAATGACATCCCATGGCTTAAGAATCCAAAAAATTGTACTATAAAAAAGTTTTAAAAACCTAAAATCCGATATGAGAATTGGCCTCCATTGATTTCGATTCGAATCAGATCAAAATTGGCCGAAATCAATCAAAACCCTAAAAATAATGAAATCGAAGAGAAGAAGCAAAGATGTTCACATATCTTCAATCTGTTGTAGTTTTTATTTTTTTTATTTTTATCTAAAGTCTTATAGATCTTGCTAATATAAGATTTATTGATTTTTAATTTTTAGGGAAAAAGAACGTTAACCAGTGTTGTGCCTCGGTGTGTACCTGTGACCAAGCACAACCACATGCAAAATGACCAGTGCACCCCCTAGAAAGGCAGAAAGGACAAAGGGTGTGCGGGTCATTTTTGCATGCGGTTGTGCCTAGACACAGGTACACTCTGAGGCACAACACTGGTTATCATTCCTTTTCCCTATTTCTTTTTATTAACTAAAAAATTATGAAAAGAACCCCAAAACGAAGATATGACTATATTTTTGGCCAATTTAGATTCTTACACTGATCCTCGGATCCTCACTGTATCATAGTTAATAAGCGGGGACGTAGTACATCTTATTTGTGGGTAAAAGCTGGGCATGCTGACACTATGCCCAGCCTGGGTCTGTCTCTGTCCCAACCCCTCCCCAAAACCCCAAACCCCAAACCCCAAACCCCAAAAATGGAATGACCTCCCTTCCCATCCCTTCCATCCCACCCTACCCTCTCCATTGAGCACATCTGTTAACTTACGATAAGCCGGCAGCGTGTCCAACACTCTCCCCCTTTATTTACTCGGAGTCCATCTCTCTAGTCTCTTCCTCTTTCATTTGTGGTCACAAATGATCCGTGGACAGTGGAACAAAGATTTTTTTTTTGTTGGAAAAAACAGTGGAACAAAGACCATACATGATTGTTTTGTTTGCGACAAAAACAAAACAAAAAACCATAAATGATTCTCTACGTCACTACTATATGGTGCCTAACCTTTGGAATGGTGCCTAACCTTGTGGGAGGACGAAAATGTTGTACTACTATATGGTGCCTAACCTTTGGATGGTGCCTAACCTTGGGGTTTCTTGCTGTTGTTGGCAAACAACCTTCCTTTTGGCGATGGGGATGGCTCAGTCCTGCAAGGCTAAGTTTAAAGAAGGAAATGGACTGCTCGATCTGGTCTCTTGTGGGGTGTTGATGAATGGTGGGCCTACTCTATGGGCGATGCTGATCTGTGAGATCTCAAAGTCTCAGACCTGCGAGCAGAAGGAGAAGGCAATGGTACAGCAGGGGTTCATGCCCACTGCCGCTGCCGGCAGCTATACCCTTACCCCTTTGAAGCCCCCTGTTTCTGTGTGGATTGTTGGGTTTTTTTGCCATTACCGGCATTCAACCTCTTTTGTTGTGTTCCAAATACAGGTTTCGATCTTTGTTTTCTTTTTTGCAGGTTATGCCAGTTCTGGCGTTGGTGTCGCCATGGAAATGGCCGGCTCCGTTACCCCTCTCGCCGTTCAAATCTTGTGGCCCTGTCATCGTTCACTGAAACTCCTCTCGGTGCGGCAACGTGCCAGCTCGCGTGGGCATGATGGTGCTGATCTTTTCGGCACTTATGGGGTCCTTTGTATTGGCACGAAAGTGCATGCGCGTAACAGTTGCTGTGTTGACAACACTTTATTTGGGGCAATGGCTTTCACCCATCCCCTTTTTCGGATGACTCAGTCTATAGCATGCGAGATCGGGTCGCTTTCCGCTCCGTCGGTTTGGGTTCTGTATACCCAAACCTTCTGTTGGTCATGCTACTTATCTTTTTTCAGTATCTTTATATGTATTCTGTTTTTCTGTTTGCGTTGGGCGTGCGTGAATGAATAGCCCTGTTATCCACCTAAAAAAAAAACATAAATTGAAATTTCCACTCTTTGAATCCTTTACACTCTTACCCTTCTTTCCTTCTTAATAAAACTCTCGTACAAAAAATGGAAATTTCAATATATGTTGGATTCTTGTACTGTTAATGTCCAATACAACATTTTTTTCTTTCAAATGAGGATATATCTGGTCATATTCACATATATAAGTACTACATTAAATACCGTATGAGGTTAAATAGTTTCCAACTTTTTGAAAACCCTTTTTTACCCTACATTAAATATTTTTGTAAATAAAACAATGGCCAATTAAAAGAAGATTGTAACTTCTTTGTTCACCACTTTTATGATAACAAATTACACTTTCTTCAAAATAATTTGAAAATGACTTATCATGACTATCATTATCATAAAAATAAGATTCACATTCATTGAAAAAAACCAAAGGGGGAATGTATCATACTAAAATTTTCAAAGGATATAAGTTTTTCATCAACCTTAATTTCTGCAAAAAGTTTCCTATTATTAAACTCAATCCTATTCATTAATTTACAACTTATTTAATTAAGAGATTTTCTTATTGACATTTGACACTGCTAAAGATGTCAAATAATTTATAACCTTACTTTTTTGCCTTAATAGTATGACATGTAATTTTTTTTCCCAAAGAGGGTAGTAGTGTCATTTCACATGTATAATAAAAAGAAATATGCATAACTACGAAGATATAATAATTGTCACTTTTAAAATTATTTTTAAAGGCTAAAATGTAGCAGTACGTGCGTAAAAATAGCAAGATAGTCCGTTCTTCAATTCATTATCGTTGATTTAGGTCCATCCAATCTCAGCCATTGAAATACTTACCTAAGACCGGCTGGGACCGTACTCTCTCTCTCTCGCTCTCTCTCTACCCTGCCCTCTCCCCTCTGCAACTCTGCTAGTGCTCACCCCATCTGCTTCCCTCGCCCTGTACCATTTCAGTACCCTTCCCCGCCATCTCTCTCTCCCCTCCCGCCTCTCCATATTTCCCTTCCCTCCCCCCCACACTCTTCTCCAGTGTCCCAGTCGGGTATTATGGCCCCGTGCAGTTCTGTGGCAGCAACTGCATCCGGTAGAGGCTCGGCGGTGGTGGAGAAGGCAGATCTAATGGGTTTGGTGTTGGCGAAAGTAGAAGCAACCATGTTGAGGTTTTACACGAACGACGCTCCGAGCTTGAAGATCACTCCCATCGTCATCCTCGTAATGATCCTCTGCTTCATTGGCTTCGTCACCGCTGTCCACGTCTTTGTCAAGCTCTATCGTTACAGAAATGGTCCTGGAGCTTGATTTCTAATTTCTTGCTCCCCACCTCTTCCAATTCTTTCCATCTTCTTCAACTTTAGGCAGTTAATTTTCTTTCAATGGACTGATATAATCCCACCCCTTCTTTAATGTTGTTTTCCACAATCTCATCCCCCAAAGTCTTAGTCGCCATTTGTTGTTTTTGCACGTAATTTATTGGAAATCAATCGATCCAGCTTCACATTTCATTCAACCTTCTCTACACTGGGGAAGAGTCGTCGGTGGCTCGTCACTGCCTTCTTTCTCTTATCAGGTAACCACAATCTGTTTCTGCAGTTAGATCCCTTTAAAATGTTTTACCGTAACAGCCGAGAACCAGTGTCTCTGAAAATTCAAATAACGGTATAGATTAATCTTTTACTAAATCTACGGTTACAATTAAAGATAAGTGAGATTAGGTTGGAGGTTCGTACGTTCTGCTACCACCCATTTTTTAAAACCTAAACTAGTAGCTAGGAGAACATGTTGTATTCCCACCGTTGTTCGTAACACATCTCAAGTGGGACATCTGTGCATGAGAGCTTGGATAGTAGCATTTAGCAGAGTAAATATATACCAAGACTCTTAGAACAACAGAAACCAGAAAGAAAGGGAAGGGGAACTAAGGAAACCAAGAAGAAGAAGAAGAAGAAGATGTCTTCTAATTCATCTTTGCATATTGTGATCTTCCCTTTCATGTCAAAAGGCCACATCATCCCGATGCTCAACCTTACTCGACTCCTCCTCCTCCGTCACGGCATCACCGTCACCATCTTCACCACCCGAGCAAATTCTCCCTTCATCCGTCAATCTCTATCTGTTCAACACCCAATCAACATCGTCGAACTAGAGTTCCCTGCCGACATCCCTGAACTCCCACCGGGTGTCGAGAGCACCGATCGTCTACCTTCAATGTCTCTCTTCGTCCCCTTCGCTAACGCAACCAAGCTGATGCAATCCGATTTCGAACGAGTCCTCGAGAACCTCTCCGAGTCTAGTGGGGTCAGCTGCATAATCTCCGATGGCTTCTTCGGTTGGACTCAGCAGTCAGCAGAGAAGTTGGGAATCCCAAGATTGGTTTTCTACGGCATGAACAACTACGTCATGACGATTTGCCGAGTCCTAGCCCTGGATCGTTCTCATTTGAAACTCGGCCCGGACGAGTCTTTCACGGTGCCTGGGTTCCCATCGGTCAAGCTTACCAAAAATGACTTTGACCCAGAATTCAACGAACCGGAACCGAAGGGTCCGCATATCGAGTTCGTGATGGAAGTAGCCATAGCGACGTCCAAAAGCCAGGGTCTCCTCGTCAATAGCTTCAGCGAACTCGAGCCGGCCTACTTGGATTACTGGAACCGTGAGTTTTGCCCCAAGGCCTGGTGTGTCGGACCCCTCTGCTTGGCTGAACCGCCGAAGGTCCACCGGGATCAGAAACCCGAATGGATCAAATTTCTCGACCTGAAATCGGCCGAGGACCGGTCCGTTTTATATGTGGCGTTTGGTTCACAGGCGGAGATCTCGGAGGAGCAGCTACGAGAGATAGCTGTTGGGCTGGAGCGGTCGGAGGTGTGTTTTTTATGGGTGGTGAGATCGAAGGTGGAAGGGTTGGAAGAGAGGGTGGAGGGGAGAGGATTGGTGGTGAGGGAGTGGGTGGACCAGGTGGAGATACTCCGGCATGAGAGTGTGAAGGGGTTCATGAGTCACTGCGGTTGGAACTCGACGATGGAGAGTATATGTGCGTCGGTTCCGATATTGGCCTGGCCCATGATGGCGGAGCAACCCTTGAACGCTCGCATGGTGGCGGATGAGCTTGGTGTGGGACTGAGGATTGTGGCAAACAATGGGTCGGTTCGTGGGTTTGTGGGTTCGGAGATAGTGGAGAAGATGGTGAGAGAATTGATGGAGGGAGAAGAGGGAAAGGAGGCGAGGAAGAAGGTGAAGGATATTGGAGAGGCTGCTACGGAGGCCATGGAAGGTGGATCGTCCTGGCGCACATTAGACCAACTCATCGATGAGACCTGCAGGAAGAAGAATCCATGAGCTTTCCCTGGGTGGTATTATTATGGACCGTTCGTTTCGTGACCAGCTGCTCTTGGAAAGCCAGATTAATTTGGTCCATGTATCTATTTCAGAGATGACTTTTTGAATTTATATTATTAGGTCAAATTTTTGGAAAAAAGCGTGTTTGATATGGATCCAAAAAGAAACAAAAATGAGTTTGTTACGCACAATAATTTAGAAAAAGATCCTGTCAATCCGGGCAGCATGCAACCGTGTGCAGCGCCTGAGATGAGGCAAGCGCATTGATCGCCTTATTCTTGCTCGGGCAAGGTGTTGGATAGGGGGTAAGACGGTAAATGTGCACTGCCTCATCTCAGGTGCTGCACATGCAGCACTACTGCTCGGATTGATAGGAGCCGATTCTGTTTATAGAACTTCTATAAATTTTTTTTTAAATGCAATTGAATACCTAAAAAATTGGTGAAGATGGTGAGTACAGTGAAAGTGGTGGTTGAAGTTGCACCGGAGGTGGTGTTTTATTTTGAACTTGAAATTACTGTTTTGCCCGCTAAATTAACCATGTGCTTATTAAAGAGTAACTCTCTACCTTATTTCTTCCTTTTATTTTTGGGATAGAGTTTTTTTTTTAAAATAATTTCTGAGCAACTTTTTTGTTCCTAGTTCTTCTAGGAACAAAAAAATGAACCGTCATTAACAAAACGAATTTCTATTCTTTTTTTATTCCTAGGAACTTAGAAACAGAGAAATAAAAAAACAATAGTGTTATCATGCAGCCCATAAAACCTGGTCAAGACGAATCACGTTTTTTCTTCTTCTTATTTTTCAATACAATAAATATGTATAAATTAGTAAAAAAGAAGCAGAAAAATATAGGAAAACTAGAAAAAGTAAGGAATTACATATTAATGCAGTTTGAGTTTATACCGTCCGTTGAACAAATGAAGAGACATGAGAAATTGAGGGTTTCTTACTGTTTTAGAATACAGATTTACTATTTTACTCAACTTAGTTTCTAAGTGAACCGGCTTTATGATTTTTAAAAAACAACTAAACTTACCAAATCTGTAAT
Organism: Telopea speciosissima; assembly: GCF_018873765.1. NCBI lineage: Eukaryota > Viridiplantae > Streptophyta > Magnoliopsida > Proteales > Proteaceae > Telopea > Telopea speciosissima. The sequence continues at coordinate 68,854,909 of NC_057917.1, read as the reverse complement.
GATTTGAGTAAAAGCATTGAATCTTATTTGACTCGGACGATTTATGACCAAGTCTCGTCATTTTTTATCTTGACCTAGTCTACATGATTCTTGACCAGTTTTTCCAAAATTTTGACTCGACTCGGGCTACTCGACTAGTCAAAACCCAATTTTCCAGCTCTGTGTAAAACATAGTTTAACTTTAACCAAAAAAAAAAGGACCGAGTTTCCCTCCACCCGTGGTGAATGGGATCCCATTCTGATCCCATTCACCGCGGGGCGGGAGAGGGCGGGATAAAGTATCGGAAGGGTATTTTGGATCATACAAAAACCCTAGGAGGGGTTTGTGAACCCTAGGATGGTGGGTGAACCATCCTCTATGGGTGGAGGGAAACTTAGTCCAAAAAAAAAATGGTAAAACATGGTTTAAAATATCGGTCCTGATACAGATTGGACCAACTTGGCCTAGATCGGATTGAAATGCTTGGAAAATGCATTTTTTTGCTATCAGGCCTTGTATAGGGCACAATATCAACTGAAACAAAAAAAGTCAAAAAACTATAATAATCAAAATGGGAGAAAAACTGAATATATATTTTTTTGGTGAAAAGTATTGGATAAAATATAACAAAAGAATGTTTTTATTTCAAAGATTCCCCAAATTTCATGCAAATCAAGTAAAACAATACATAGGTTACATCTAATCTCACCATGATACTAGAAAGTAAAGATAAAAATGAAGAAGAGATGAATGCTCACATCTGTCCACCTGCATTGCGGATAAGGATTAATATACTGAAAGTAAAAGAAATACACATACAAATTAACCCTAAATTTAATTTTTGTTATGCTCTAACAATATATGAGAGGATTAATTAACATGCTAGAAATTATGAAAAATACCATTACTCATGTCAAAACACAACACATTATCGTCCTGAATGAGAAAATTGATGAGAGTGTAGCCTAATCACATCCTAACAATGTTTCTTGTGCCCGACAAAGAATAATGTGATAAAATAACATAAAAAAAAACTATGAAAATTCATGTACATACAAAATTATCAAAATACCCCTATATGCAAAACTAGCATAAGCATGCTAAAAAAACATGAAAATAGAAAAAAATTGATCAACATAAAAATACCATCGATAAAAGCCATGGTGAAAGACATTGTAAAACAATGGGCTGATGTTCTCTATGCTGCAGACAGCCTGCGCCTAGACACATGGGCCTGCCATTCATGGGGTAGGGTAATCATTTCGCCTACTTCCATGTGTTTGGGAGTAGCCTGCACCCCCGGCACAGAACAATATAAACAAATGAACATAATTAAAAGGGAAAAAGGTCGCACCACGGCGGATAAACGCACCGATAATCACAACGGATTAATCTAAACCGTTCGATATATACGACACATCCTAACCGTTCGCAATACTTACCTCCTTACCGGTTAACACTTGCCCATAGCCGGTAATCGACCAAACGAAGGTTAAAAAAAAAAAAAAAAAAAAAGGGAAAATTCTATTCGTCTCGTCTGTGTTTCCGGCGAACTCCTCCTTCTGATCATTCTCCGATCGTAAAGTCCTGCTTGTAGATCATCGAAGAAATCTGTGACTTATTTCTCCAAGCGATATTAAGGTAGAATCTTTCCTCTGTTTCTCTGTATCTCTATCTCGCTCTCACTTTATGAATCTGTTGTTGAATAGTTGGATTGGATTAGATGGTGATGTGTTTTTTTTGTATTATTGGCTTTATAGAAGAGGGAATAGTATCCGGCAAAGGAAATTATCAGCATTTGTCTACGATTTTGCAGTGAGCATTATGCTGAAGCCGTAGATTTGCATTAAGCATCGTTCTTTGTCAGGTTTGAACACCTAAAATGTTTGCAGTCCTTGAATGAGAGCTAACTATTAAGTGCATATAGCAGTGAATGTCATTGCCTGCAATTTTTCTCTTAGAAAAGAAGTCTGTTATGTGTGGTTTGCTAGACTTGACCTTCCAAAATGCCTTTCTTGGAGACTCTGTTCAGTATTTCATTTGAATTTTTTAAGGTTCAAATAGGAAGATTCAGTTTTTAGCAAATTTGAGAAGGATAAAGATTTGTTTGGTAGTCTCTCAGTTCTCCCATATTCGCTAAAAGCTAGGAAATATTGCTGTTGAAGTGATGCACACCTGAATCGGTAGGACAGCTGGTACAATGAAGGGTACATATTCGCTAAAAACTGGTACATATTGTACCTGAAATGTGGGAAATATTTCTCAATTTCTCAGTTCTCCCATATTCGCTAAGCTTTCAGCCCAAATGATCTTAAATCATGAATATTGAGGGGTTTATTTCATTCAGGCCTCATTCCTTAGCTTCTGAACATCATTTTCAACAAACTGATATCGCTTAATTGCATTCACCGTCGATTAAAATGTTTGCAGTCCTTGAATGAGATGCAAATTATGATATTTGGAATCCAACAAAATTCTTTGACTGTTGTCTCTGAAATGCACATTGCACACGCACAAGTAGAGTTGGTCACAACACTCGATTGTGCCACTGAATTGGGAAAGTGATGTTCTGATCACTAAATCCGAAGTTTCTAAACTCTTTGAACTCCATTTTGAGGCACTATGGCTTACTGAAATGTGTAAAAGAGAGATGGTCATCTCCTTCACACACACACACACACACACACTAAAATAAGGAGGATTCATGGTAAAAGGAATGGTCAGTAGATAAAATCAATGTTGGTCATCATTTTGTTTTTCATTATAATTGTGATTTCTTGTTTACAATTATGTGGTGACCAGTCATAGCAAATCTGGAATTTTGAATTGGTGAAATATTGTAGCAAGGTAAGGTATCCTTCATTTTTCTCCTTTCTACTGATATCATGATGGTGTGATTCCCATGTTTTCGAGTTAACTGACTTCTCATTTCTGATTAGGACTGATGTTGTCATATCTATATGAATAAAAATTTTGAAACTGATTTGCTAATCTTGATTAAACAATATGACAATTACATGCACCTAACCCGATCGTTGTGTTGAGATGTTTTCATGATTTCTTAATGTTGAAGCTTATCCATGATCTGCCTGTGTTAAGGTACATCCATGATTCCTCATAATGTATGAATGAGAGAACATGATTATTGCAGTCCTGGTCATGAATAAGGTTACATGATTATTGCTGTCTTTAAGTGACCACACTTGACTACGCATTGCTTAATTCTCAGCATTTTTCAAATATGAATACATATGTTGTTGTGTTGAATAAGACCTCAATTGATTAGCAATTGCTTGATTCTCAAATAATTTTTCATGTGTTGTTGTCCTGTAGTGACTGCACTTAATTAACCATTGTTTCATTCTTCAAATATTTTTTTCACATGAATACCTGTCTTGCTATCTTGTTGTGTTGCAGTGACCACACTTGATAAACCATTGTTTGATTCGCTATTTTGGTATCATATGAATACATGTGTAGCTGTCCCCATGTGTTCTATTTTGGTATCCAATTGCTGCTGTTACATTTTCTAGCTTCTGGGTTCTATTTTTAAATTTTAGCTTTATCCCTAAAAAATTTCTCAGATCTGGTAGACTTTGATTCGTTCTGGATATATGTCTCTTATAGGTTCAGTTGTAAAAATTCAGTGAATTGTTGGAACTGAATTTGGCTGGAACTTTAATTGAAGCTTGGAACTTCAAACTTGGAGGTGATTATGTTCAAACTTGATGAACCCTAAGTCCGGATGGTTTGAGTTGAGATTTTTTTATGGTTATAACCCCACTAAAACCAACTTTAATAGTATGGATTTGGCTTCCAATCTTGAAGCTTTGTAATGAGTTAAATTTGAAATTCATTACTGTTCTACTAGAGTATTCTCTGGGAAATGTTAGTAATTTTTTGGATGGTCTCTGAATCTGCTGGTTGTTGTTTTTGGGAGGCCTTCAGGATTATGAATGAACCCCTAAAATCTCATCTCAATCTGTACCCTACTGAATTTTATGCAAAATGTTGATTGATTCTACTTTATGGCAAGTACTGTCTATCCATGGATTTGTTTATCTGGATCTTCTTCTAGGTCCTCCCACAATGAACCCAAGTTCTTATTGAAAACAAATTTTGCTAGGATCAGTAGTCAAACAGTAGAAAGAAATATTATACTATTTTGGATCTGTAAGGGACCAGACAGGAATGGAATATTTACCAATGCTTACACCATGGAACACAGAATTGCACAAACCACACAAGATCCTCGAATTCTCCTTCACCTAAATGACATATAATAGAGCATTTAAAAAAATTAAAGAGAAGTAGCATAAAAAAATGTTGCATCCTTCTACGTGTACAGCATGCCATGATTTTGGTTGCAACTTACAAATTTGAATCTCCTTTGAGCTTACTTGATATTATGCTACCTTTTGTTGATATAATTGACCAGATAGCTATTTGTGATCTTTGTGGTATAAGTTGTAACAAAAACATTGCTAGATCAGTAAAAAATAATGGTCGAAAATATTACAAATGTCCACGACAAGGATGTGAGTTCTTCATGTGGGTTGATCAGTTCAGATTATGTGACTGTGGAAATGGACAATGTAAGGTGAGAACTTCTAAATCCGATAAAAGCAAAGGTCGACCATTCTGGTGCTGCCCAAACTCAATTTCGGTATGACTACCATATCAAGTTTTGCATTATTATGTCGATCTTGGAATTGACTCTCTGATTTGTACTAACAATTTGTGAATTCAAAAATAGGCTAAACGTAAAGGGTGTGGAATGTTCAAATGGATAGAAGATGAAGGACAATGCTCTTCTACCCAAGATTCTCCAACTTCAGCTGACGGTGTGGAAATCTCCATTACTGAAGCTCCGACACCTTCATCTGAGTTCGTGAAAGGATATTTGATGGCACCTATCAAAGGCTCGGAGAATCAAACAAGAGCTTTAAGAGAACTCTTGGATACCTTCAGTGGGATGGATTTAAATAATCAGTGAGAGATGGTGATGGTACATATGTTTGGGCAGCAGAAGAAGATGGTGGCCTTGAAGAAGTCTTTGATATTTATTTTTGTTGTATTATGGGCTGTGAACACAAGCTGTTGTAATATTGTTATTTTAAGGTGTTTAAACGGATGACTTGAAGTGTATTTGGTTGGGCTTGATTTGGATAACTATTTCACGGTTGGTATGTTAATGGGATTGAATTACGTTTGAATGAATTTTAGTTGATTGATGTTGGATTTTAGATATTTCTGTTAAAATTATTAGTATCTTATTTACAGGTAAACAATATTGTATGTTATGTACCGAAATGCTGTCAATTTGGAAAATAAAATGAGGTTCGAGTTAAGGACTTCTTTAGGTTGTATGTACTGAAATCCTATCCATTTAGAAAATAGAATGATGTTCGATTTGAAGTATTCGGATATTTTTTCAGAATATCTCTATTAAAAATGGTAATCGTTTATCCATTTAAACCTTACAAATACCCTAATTTGTACCTCGTACACAAACACAGCCTGGAATTAGTGATATCGGATATTAAATTATATCATGGGATTTAGACTAGAGATCTTAAGTGGATTGCCAAATTGTCGAATTCGATCCGTATCAATATAGTTGATAATAAAAAAATAAATTAAATAACGATATGCAGGGTTTTGTAAGATCCAACAGGATCAAAATGCATTTAATAATTTGGGTAGACTGTGCCGAGTAGTATGCCAGTATTTCTATCTAAAAGGATTGACTCATCAGTGCTGTATCTTTGTATGCCTCTATACAATCTTTATACGTCGTACACAAACACAGCCTTGAATTAGTGATATCGGATATTAAATTATATCGCGGGATTTAGACTAAAAATCTTAAGTGGATTGCCAAATTGCCGAATTCGATCCGTTTCAAGATAGTTGATAATAAAAAATGAATTAAATAACGATATGCAGGGTTTTGTAAGATCCAATAGGATCAAAATGCATTTAATAATTTGGGTAAACTGTGTCGATCAGTATGCCGGTATCTCTATCTAAAAGGATTGATTCATCAGTGTTGTATCTTTGTATGCCTCTATACAATCTTTGTATGTCGTACACAAACACAGCCTGAAATTAGTGATATTGGATATTAAATTATATTGCGGGATTTAGACTAGAAATCTTAAGTGGATTGCCAAATTGTCGAATTCGATCCGTATCAAGATAGTTGATAATAAAAAATTAATTAAATAACGATATGCAGGGTTTTGTAAGATCCAACAGGATCAAAATGCATTTAATAATTAGGGTAGACTGTGTCGAGCAGTATGCCGGTATCTCTATGTCTTCTAAAAACCTTACGATTCTGAGCCAATTGGTTGTCATTTAGTGTTATAGCAAACACCAACCAAAAACACACACAAAAAAAAAAAAAAAACAAGAAATAGCATAAGGACACAGAGATATAACGTGGTTCACACACCAGTATGGTATGCTACATCCATGGACGAAGGCGAAGATGATTCACTATGCAAGTCGGAGAAGAGACTACAATGGAGATCTCAAGCACACCCAAAATGGCGCTGCTACTCTCTCTCAGAAACCCTAGAATGAAAAACCCCAAATCTTACACACTACTTTACAATAAAGCGGGTAAGGAACATAAATGCTCCTCCATCGGATCCGGGTCGAACCGTACCGCAGGGACTTCGCCCCCGCACCCCCAACGAGATCTGTGATGGTAGCGGATTTACCCTCGACGGGGCATTCTTTGAAACGGGTCCAAGAATTCGAGACATACATAACATTTAGGCTTTTGAAACGTGGGTATCGTTTTGACATCTAATATTTTACCCTCGACGATTTTGAGTTATTAATTTTTGTCATCGTTAACCGTACGTGTCTTTGATGATTTTGGTAAGTGTAGGCACCACGACCTAAAATCTAGCGTGATAACAGGGGATTGGGTTATGCATGATGAGGAATCACTACCTAGGATGGGGCATATAATCTATAAGAGGAGAGGTTCAATCCTTGGTTAGGGGAAAGAGACAAATTTGATTCGACATGGTTTATTTAGTTAGAGATTCGAGTAAGGATAGTGGAAAAGTGTTAGGCACCCACTCCGCCTAGCAAAACGGATCTTTTTATTAGATATTGAAGTTCAAACATTCCCCTAAGTCACATGGCTTATACCAACATACATGACTAATATTTGATTGACGAATGTACTATTGTATAAAGAAAGGACTCGCATGCTATTCCTACATATGCATATTATAATAATTTAATTATACTACCCCATGTTGCTTTCATGATCTACATTTTATGATATAACTAGATAGGGACGAAATTGTACCTAAGGTCAACTCTGGATTAGAGTCGTAAGCGGAGGACAACTTCACTTCAAGCACGAACTTTGATTGTCTCCTACCTCAGAGGGAGGGGATTGGCCTCTCTCTCTCTCTCTGTCTCTCACTCTCTCTCAAGACTCTAATGCCTTGGGTAATTTTCCCTGTCATTGGATGTTTTTTTGAGATCCCCTAGAGTTTAGACATTCTCTAAGGTTTCAGAGCACCAAAGGACTATCAACAGACTATCCCTGAGAGGGATCAGAGCTCGAATATTCAAGAGCTCTGAGGTGAAGTGATATCTCACATTGGGGAAGGAAGGGGTTCCTTGAGTTATAATGGGGTGCTTTGAGAAATGTGGGGGTCCTCTATTTATAGGGGACCCAAAAATGAGAAGTTGGGGGTCATCGGGATGCACCTCGGTTTCCATAGCTCTGCGAAATGTCGTTTTCTATATTGTGGCTCAGTGCAAGGTATCGCGAAGTGCAATTTGCGAGGCTGCGGAATAACTACGGCATCACATGAAGTACCACGGTACATTGTACGGCCCTGTGACACCCCGATTCTTTGCATGGATCTATAGGACTAGGGCTGACATGACATTTTCTCATTGGCCAATGCTTCGTCCTTCATACTTTATAAAAAAAAAAATTGGTCATGGGCTCCACCCCCCTACACCCTCTGGCAGGGGGCTTCTTGCCCCATATAATCCCCACAACCCATTCAATGGTGAGTGAGATCGCCGTACACGGTCAAAGAAGGTGAACAGTACCTCTTTCGGCATTGGTTAAAAGGTATTTACATAAATTCCATGCCAAAATCGGCTCCATAGTCATTATCATTATTACAAATGTAAGGGTGATATGATCTTTGTGCACGAGTGAGTCCTCCTTCCTCCTTGAGAGAGATATAAAAGTTAGTCCACGTCCTTTTTTTCATCATTGTTGAGTGTCACAAAATTCAGCATCTACCATAAGTATTCATTTTTTGTCATTTTGTTGTGCTTTCACACTCTTGAGCGCAAGGTGTCAGTAAGATTCTGCTCACCCGATGATAAGAGAGAGAGAGAGAGAGAGAGAGAGAGAGAGAGAGAGAGAGGAATCAATCATCATAATTCTGTATATTCATCATGTTACATTCTGTAGGTAGTTAATCATCAACTTGAAGAAGTACGATTGCAATGACCTTGTACTACAGTGGTACAATGAGGTGAGCCCTATAGTGCAAAAGAGGATTTGAGAGGTTGGGTTCAAGGACTTTGCCTAGCTGCAAGCTCAAGCCTGCAATTTAAATCTTTTGTACGTTCTTGTGGAAAGGTGGTGGTTGTCTACCCATACTTTTCACCTTCCTTCTTGGAAGATGACCATCACCCCACTGTGATTTTATATCCGAAGGGCAAGCCCATTGCATAGAGGCTCACTGGGTGGGAGTATACTAGGGAGAGAAGGCCGTGCAACCAGTGAGCCCTGGCACCAACAAACCTTTTACTAATTGGTTCCACACCACTTGATGGAGGGCCAAAGAGACTGATAGCTCCCCCAAGGCTATGAAAGATCAGCTGCCGAGGAGTTTCTTGATGTTCATGCTACGCAACACCATGTTCAGCAACAACAGCAACACCACCAGCCTCAACCTCCCTGGGTATCTAGAGCGGCTAGGGAAGATGCAACTACTTTAGTTGTTCCACACCGCTTGATGGGAGGATTTGGCTCCTGTCCTGTAGTGGCGGGAGCTGGAGCGTCCAGCCCAGCAAAACCACCTGAAAATAGGGGGTGGGGTGGTCATCTCACATGTGGGCCTAGGTGGGACCCACCTGTGAAATGACCACCCCACCCCTATTTTTGCTGTGGTTTTGCTGGGCTGCACGCTCCAGCTCCCGCCACTACAGGACAGGAGCATTTTCATTGATGGGATGCCTTTTATCATTATGCCCTCTATATGATCATTGGTCTTCTTTTTGTAGTATTATATATAATGAGAGTTGAATTTCCTATATAACCCTTTATCCTATACGATCCATGTCAACTGCATAGGGATTAAAGATGCGGCTCCTGTCCAGCACCCTACCCGAACTACATGTGCAGCGTCGGACACAGTGAGGCGTGAAAAGATTGTCTCACCCCTACTCGAAGAGGGGTGAGATGGTCTTTTCATGCCTCACTGTGTCCGACGCTGCACATGCAGCCCGGGCAAAGTGCTGGACAGAATCCTTTTCAGATTAAAAAGAGGTTACAACTCATTGTCACCATGCATGGTTACACGGAGGTTATACCTTATTTCTTTTCCTTTCTTCCACTTTCAGAACAACTTCCACACTCTGACCTCGTCATTGTTTCAGAATTTTTTGGAAGTTGGAGATGGGAAAATTTTCGGGTGTCATCCTCACGTGGATCGTTGTAAGTTCAGGTAAATTAGTTTTTGTTTACTTAGGTACTTATTTAATCAACTACTTAGTGTATCAGTATTAATTAGTAAACTACTAATTATCTATTCTAACAGTATTAGGGTCAATGGTTCACAAAAACCAAGGCTCTCCTGAAATTAACCATTAAATTAGTGGCGTGTAGTACAGAATGTTAATTGGCTTCATCAACCAAGGCCATTCTCCAAGAATGCGAGAATCTTCAACAGAAAGGGAGGAAATCTATTCCACTTTTACCTTTTAACCCCAAACTCCCCCCCCCCCTTCTCTTTCCCATCCAAGAATTGATGCAAATTAACTACACAACCTCAAAAAATGATGAATTAAAAGTTGAGCCAAACCAAAGAAGAAATCAAAATCCCATCTCCCAGGTGAAGTGAACTCAAACTTGGTGGTATTCCAAGCAAACAAACTGACCCTTTTCAAGCTTGATATCATGATCAAAACGAGATTCAAGGAAAAAAAATGTAGGACTTGATTAAGAAAAAGAAAGGCAGAGTCCTGTGGATCAATGCAAAGGCATCATAACAAGTGACAAGAACATAAACAATAGAAGGGGGGGGGGGGGGAGAGAAATTAACATCTTACTACTACTGTTCTCCATACAAAGCAGTCTAAAATCACTCTAAGAAGGTGTCCATTATATCAGAGTAAATCCTGGCATCAGAGCTCCTGTAGTCAATGGAATGATGTGAATGGTGATCTAGAGAAGTGGAAGAAGAAGATGAGGCCATTCTTGCAGGCAAAGTGAAGCTCCTCTTGAACTTGTTTTCCATCTTCCTGACATTGTTTGATTGGCTCTCCAAGCTCAAGTATTCGCTGAAATTCGCAATTCCTGTGTTATCACTTCTGTTCCCATGCTGACTCTGTGAATTTGGAGTCTCTGAGAGGGTCTTAGACTCATCAGCATTTCCACGAAGATTTAAGGCAGAGTTTGAATCCTCTCCCCCTGGTACAAATTGATGATGTTGTTGGTGAATCTTGTTTTCTAAGCCCTCGTGGCCGAAGAGAAGTTTAGCATCGTCATTCCGTCCGGTGAGTGCATTGAAGAATGATAGCCCATTTGGCCATTTTATGTCAGAGTCATGATCAGCCATCATGTTCATGTCCTCCATTTGGGTCTCAGATGAATGTGGAGGGAGAAAAAGATGAGTTTCATCTTTAGTCTGTGGCAACCCAAGTCGAGAAGAGTTCTGGAAATTGGGAGAAGCAAATACAGAAGTTGCAGATGGTAGAGGACTTTGACTCCATTTAAAAATGGGAGCAGGAGGACGGCTTGGAGCAAGGAATTGTTTCGAAGAAGAAGCAGAAGGGGAAGTATTCCTGTTAGTAGAGAAGAGCTGGGAGAGGTAGAAGCCAGATTGATACCCAAGAGATTCGAAGGTATGCCTCATTCTCAGCACAAAATGCAAGTCTTCTGGTATCTGAGGATAGATATTATGCAAGTTAATGTCATTGTTTCTTTACCAATCTGTATAAATGGGTTCCAAGACACACAAAACTTTCTGCTGGAGCATTCAATAGGAAGAATAATTATAAAGAATACAAAAGCTAGAGATGGAAACAAGAGAGAATGAAACTCACAATCTTGCAGGAACCCAATTGTAGAAGGCCATGACCAGCTTGAATCACAGCAATAGTCTGTTAAAAGAGAAATTCATAGTAAGAAAAACTATGGTGACCAAAAAATCAAAAAATTGCAAATAGCACATAAAACAAAAACAGTTGCATAAACAATCCTATTCTTACCTGAATGCCTGAATTAAACTGATCAGTCCATTCAGGAGGAATCTGCAAGGAAAAAAAAGTATAGGATATCATCTATGGATATGATAGCTGTGTTCTAAGCAGTTGCAGAGGATGAAACCATGTGAGCCAAGAGAGTTTGATTATTCTTCTGGTTTTGATATCTAATGCTTATTGTATACAAATTCTAAATTAACTATGTATTTCATGTGTTAGTTTACTCTAGGGTCACATACGTACTGCATCAAAAGAACTCTGCCAGTAATTAGAGATGTTGGGTTCACATTCTGAAGGCTCTTTGAAGACCCATTTATGACATTTATCTGAAGCAACCTTTCCCATTAACCTGTTCAAAACCATTCAACCCATCAAATTACAGAGACGAGATAAGACCTCATTATGTTTCTTTTTATTCCTCAAAGAAAGAAATTACGGAGGGAAAAAAAATTAAAAACACCTACCCACGTACCCTTCTCCGTAATTATACAACTGGATGGACATCTTGCTGAAAACCTTTCTGACTGGATCTTCTCCATCTATATCTTCAAGGCAATCTGCAACTCTTCCACGGCAAAATCCATCTTCCCACATCAACATCCTACACAAAACAAAAATCCTAATTAACAAGCAAAACCCATTTATCAAACAATACCAAATTGTCTCTGGATATCTTTTTCTCTGTCTTTTTATCATCCCCTGTTTTATTCCTCTGCTTTTTAGTAAGAACAAAGAGTAAAGGAAAAGCTTACTCACAAGCTGCCGTTGTCATCCCCAACCTTGCAAACATTACCACCTCTACTTCTTCTACAATCAGGAGAGAAAACCCATTTGAAGAAAAGAACCAAAAATGGAAGGAAACATATAGTACAGAAATTAGTCAATTCAGAGAGGGGAAAAAAAAAGAGCAAAGGGGAGTGTTGTTTACATACGGGCGAGGTCGAATGGTCCAGAAGACGGAGTAAGTCCAGTCTGAATTGAGACAAACACTCCTGAGGGCCTCGTGAAGGGCCATCATCCCAACCGCTTCTTTGCTCCTATCTGATGCTCCCGAGCCCACCATTTCTCTTCACCCCCTTTTTGATCTCTTTCAGTACACAATCACCCCTTTTCTCCTCTCTCTCTCTCTCTCTCTCTCTCTGCTATATATAAGTGAATTTCTCTAACTAAGCTTTTTTATCTTCTTCAGCATCTGCACTCTCCCTAGCAACAGGGGAGACCCTCTCTCTCTCTGTTAGTGTGAACTTTACCACTTGTTCGTTTGTTTCTCCCTAGTAATCAGGTTTGGTAATCGCAGGTGGGGAGAAGGTAAAAAGGATTATGTGAGAGAAGATTGTGAGGATTCTGGATTTATTCGTGCGTGGGTATGTGTTAAAAGAGAGGTGATATTCCTGCTGTTTGTAATTAACCACAAAAAGTAATCCGTGGGGACAGCTTTATCCTCTCTTCTTGTAAAGCACAGTCAGTGAGGAAGGGGAAGATTAAGGAGAGAGAAGAAAAGAAAAACGGTTTTTTTAATAATCAAATTACGGTCTTACCCTTTATAGTTTGGGTACAGGCCTACTTGAGGGTTTGATCCTTTCTTAGCCAAGAGGGTTTTTGGTTACTTGTTGCTTCCACTACTCTATTGAGTCTATTCTTAGACAAAGGATTATTGGTTGTATTAGTTCCTTCAACCTCAATCAAATCATTTCTCCATAGTGGAACATCCAAAGCATTCGTTAAACATGATCATGTCACTTCAAACGATATTCTCATAGCTTATCATGTATCAAAGTTACTTCCAAATCAAATCTAATATGTTCATCTCCATCTCCGATGTCTGATTGTCTTATAAAAAATTTTCTTTAATTTTTAAACGAATACGCTAATCACACAACACTCTGGACGCATCTTTCTACTCTATCCGTCCTATTTTAGTTCTATGAAAACATCATCCTCTATGCTCCACTTTTTGCGTTTTTATAGTTCAGGGTTCCAAGCTCCAACCTCAACTCTTCAAGAAATTTTTTAGTTAATAGTTGCCTCTACTACTCTATTCATAACCAAAGTACAATTGGTTTGTACTTTGTTTATGAAGAGAAATGGTTTGGGGATTTTGGCTCTAAACCTAACTTATGCATGGATTTGAAGCAAGAGCTGAATAGCTTTGCCTTGAACAGGGAACAGATTTGGAGATAAAAATTGTAAGAATCTACCATGCAAGCAGTGACACTTTGGATGAATGAAATTGTTTATTTAAAAAATTAAAACCATCGATCAAGACTACTGAGACTGATAGATATCAAGATTTACCCATATTAAGAGAAAATGGGCTTTGAACCTAATAACTGTTAAAATGAATAGGTACTTGTCAAATCCCAACTCTTTGTGATGCTTGAAGCTAACTATTCTATTAAGGAGAAAAATAGTGTTAGGCTGGCATCTAATACGACATGTGAAAATGCCTATTCAATAGAGGATCAGGACAGAACACTATGGGTCCCATTTGAGAGCTTGCTTACACCGAAAATTTACGTGTTCTAATGATGTTTTGCCATGTGAGCTATATATAAGTCTTTAAATATTTAGTTTGTCTACCATTGAAATGTAGTTAGGAATAATCATCCAAACATGTTAATTTTTACATGAATTTATAATATGCTAAATGAGACTATAATAAATAAATCTGTGTACTACATGTATAGAGCACAAAGATCTATTTCTTTTCTCTGGATCACGGATTTCACCTCTCCATATATGTAATATACAACAATTGTCTAATTGTTGGTCTTTCGGATGAAGTGTTTATCAATACATTAAAATCAATTGGTGGTAGTGAGAACACAACTTTATTTGCTTATGTAAGATGAACAGTTAATCCTAGAGTCACCAGTAGATGCTGAGCAATCTCGCCTTTCCTCTCAATGTTGAATTTTTTCCCTCTCAGGTTCCCTGCCCGATACGGTTGTCCAGTTCCTCTCATAGGGGTGCGAAAATGACAACTTAATCTCACTCGAGCAGTGTGTTCGGGCAGGGGGTTAGATTGTCATTTTCGCCTCCCTATGAGAGGAACCAGACAACTATACCGGGCAGGGAACCTAAGAGGATAATGATCCCTCAATGTTTGTTAAGTGACTTGAATCTGCGACCTTGGCTTTGATACGAATTGCTTGATCCGAAAGACCACTGGGGTAGGGTACGTTAACACCCTCATTGTCTATCTCTCTCGCTCCTCCTCACATAAAATGACTTTACTGCCCTCCTATGTACAATATCGTTTTGCTCACCTAAGTGATGTGCTCCTTTATTCCACTTGCTCAAAAAACCCTCTCCCAATAAATAATTCATTATATAGGAGTTTAGAAGATTTGCATATGAGACTCATTGCATATTTTGGCGACTGAGACTAGCCTTAATGAGTTGATCTTTAGACCAATTTGATGTACATAATCGAAAAAGAGTCTAGTTGTAAATTTTAATACTAATAATTAATTTCAACCAAATCCAACCAATAACTTCCATTAAAAAACAAAAACCCCCGCATCCAATAAAACATTTGGTCAGGAACCATCACCATCCATCGCTTAGATCGGTTTGAGTGTATATAATCATTAGCCTTCAAGGGAAACGCAAGCTGACTTCAGCTTGAAGAACATGACGCAGGGTCTTTGATTGAGGGCAGTTTTGGGAAACCAAAAGAATGGCACAGAATCTTTACTGGTCAAAAGATAATGTTGCCTCTGACTACTCTGAGAGTTAAGAGATTTGGTTTAATATTTTAATAAAATAAAATAGGTTGAGAAAAGGTTGGCCAAGTACGTTGGCACTTAGCACCTTTGTATCAATCTCTCTATTTATCATGCAAAATGACCTTATTGTCCTTCAACGTATGATACTATTTTATTATACATTTTTTACTATACTACGTTATCTCCTAGTATCTTTTTTAAATAAAAAATATATGGAAAAAAAACACTGTTTTCCTGTGACTCCTATGCCGCTTACACACAAGATTATGTAAAATTATCGTCCAATCTCTCTTGAAATAAAAAATCTCATTCGTATTGATACTCCTATACTTGCTCTCATTGGCGTAGGAGCTACATGACCGGGTAACGATCTCTTACCCAAAATATATATATACAAGAAGGTGTAGGAAACGCCTTACACTTAGAGACATATATATATTTCCTTAAAAAATATAAGGAAAATAATTCTAAGGAGGAGCCTGACACCTACGTCCAGAAACATAAGAATGAAATGACCACCACACTTCCATGAAATACGATAAGACACTCTTATTGATGCTTCTTTATGCACTCTCATTGGTCCCCACACGCACGCAGGGACCATACTCCCCCACAAGAAATGGTTCACCTACATATTAAATGTGGTAGTGTTGGATCACTTTGCAATGGTCTAAAGAGAATGGGCATCAGGGTAATTTCAGCACTTGGTAGAAGTATAAAAGAAACATAGAGGGAGTGAGGGACAGTATGTGGAGATGGAGGAAAGTCACGTGCTCGCACGTGCCGTAGCAGTGGGGTTAGTGCATCGTTAGGCATAAAGTAAAAAAGAGGAAACTAATACAATGAACTTAAAGAGACTTTTAAAGATTAAAAGACTTTTGAGTTTGTAAGGTAACGAGAGTAAAGGAGAAGGTGAGGCCTGAGGGACGCGAAGCGCGCACGAATTGCGGGCTATGCACCCCAAGCCCACGACATCGTCCGCCTAATCAAAATATCAATTTAAGGATCTTTAGAGGTCGTAGTCGTTGTCGTCGTTATCATCATCATCACCATATCATCTTTCATCATTCATTTCAATCTTCAATCGTGGTCGTCCATTATTTCACTCCTCCTTATGGTCATCTCCTACCCTCCGTATTGACCGCCCCAAGCCTCGGTTCTTTGTTTCTCTTTTGCTGACCCTATTTAGGTGGGTCCCCTCATCTCTTAATTTTTTTTTCTTCTACAACCCTAACCCTAACCTACTCCTTTTTGGACCTCTTTTTCCCAATGACAAAAGACTAACCCATCTCTTTAAGCGAGCACACCCAGTTTAAGATTAAAGACCTTTGATACTTTTTCAATTTTATAAAAAAAAAAGAGTTTTTGGTGATAGGTTATTGAAGAGATTCAGGTGATGTGATCTTGTGATTAGATTTTAAAACGATATATTCAATTTTCATATCTTGTCTTATACACATGGTTCCTGATTCCAGATCAGATCGATTGATTTTGGTTAGATCGGATCGGTATTGGTTACGACTGATCTTGAGATCGATCCGATACACTTGTACGGACAAGATAAAAAGGTTAAAAAAAATGGGACAAATGTGTCATATTTGGCTAGATTTTGAGGTTATATTGATCCGATCATAATACCAAGATTACCAACCATGCTCTTACACGGTCAAAACTCAAAACTACTCTTTCTTGGAAAAGAAATCCTCTCTATTCCCCTAAACATGTAGTTCAGGATTGGGAGATCGTCACCTGGTAAGCACGACATCCAACGGTCTGCTAAGTGTCAACATCCCACCCCCGACCTCCACCACACTGCACATGTTAAGAATTGGAGATGATTTTAATCCCTCTTTCCCTACCCAATATGGGTCTCAGCTGAAATGGAGTTTATTAGCTTTGGTATTGTTGACAAGTGCGGCATAGTCGCAAGTCTTCTTTCTTCATTTACACTGTTCACATTGTCCCATTTCATATTTTTTGGTAGATTGTCCCATTTCATTGGATTGACACATTTATTTTTATGAAATTATTTTAGTTTCAATTATGTTTATGTTTTTACCACCAAAGATAGCGATGCTTTGGTCATTTTGACCATTGAATGAGATCATATGTCCAGTTTGGTTGTTTGCAATTCTGTAGAAATGGTTGGTTAGTAATTCAGATCATATGAAATTTTTTTTTACTTGGTGGCCATATGATTGAAAATTGAGATAAGATCACAAATTCAACATGTGACTTATCTAGATCATTTTCCATCTATCAAACAGCTACAATGATGAAATAAGGAGTTACGTGGAAAACAATCCGGTTTAGTTAGCTACATTTATCCATCTTGAAAAGGAGAGTTTTCCATGTGGATGATTTAATGTCTGCCCCTATAGTGCGAAATCGATAATACCTTCTTTTGCTGTTCTTGATGCTCTCTTTAAACCAGTCGAATGCATCTGTGAAAGAATTCTCCTTTGATCGTGGTTATGAGACAATTGTCGTCTTTTGAAAATAATTCAACGAAAAAATGGGAGAAAGTAATTATTAAAGGACAGTTTTTCTCTACCCATAGAGGATGGACTTGGCTCCTGTCCAACCATGGCGGGAGCTGGACATCCAACACTCAGAAACCGGAAAAATATCACCTCAATTTGCTTGCCCGTCAATTCCTTCAATTCCCTCTAATAGAGTAAGGTGGGCCCCACCCCTGGCAAGGGATAGGGTGGTCATTTCTGCCCTCCTATTAGATGGAATTGAGGAAATTAAGGGGCAGGCAAATTGAGGGGATAAAGATCTCTCGAAAACCACCCCAAAAACAGGGGGTCATTTCACATGTGGGGCCCAAGTGGGGCCCACCTACCATCCCACCCCTGTTTTTGCTGTCGTTTAGCGAGGCTGGATGCTCCAGCTCCCACCACGGCTGGACAGAATCCTTTTCCATTGAGGTTGGCTTACCTACCATCCTAAGGTTCACAAACCCCTCCTAGGATTTTAGCAAGTTCAAAAAATACAGCCCTCTCACACCCCTCAATGAATGAGATCCCATTCACCAAGGGGGAGGGAAATTCGGTCCATTATTAAATTACAAATATTATCTCAAACAAAATATTCGAAGTGCCTTAAATTTCAAAATAAATACTTTTTCACAAGGCTTGACAACAGCCATTACAAATGTTAAGGAGGTTTCTCTCATTCCATGTTTATTCTTTTGGACGGAGGAAGAACCACCAATCACTCTTTGGACTTCAGCTTCACTAGAGCATGGGACATCAATATAGAGAAGCCCAAAATAAGTTTCTCGGACATTTCACAAATAGTACTGCATAATTCACCGGCCAAAAAAAAGTGAAAGAGTTATTCCACAAGATCAATCTGGCGGATCAAAGTACAAAATAAAAATAATAATGATGATAGTAGGAACCATACCAAATCCATATTGGTAGTCAAAGATCTTCTCGAGTGCTCTTCTCTCATTCTTGTCAGTCTTGTCTGCTCTCTTCTCTACACAAGTTCTTAGTAATAGCAACTAATGAACATTTCTACCTTTATATAGATAGAGAGCAAGGACCAACCCTGAAATAAGAGCAACCGGGTCTCTCTCATTATAAGGCTCAATCACTAATAAGCCCATTTAATACTCTACACGTAAGGCGGTTAACTAAAACCCATAAAACCCATTAGAAGATCACCCCCAATTGGGTTCCATCTACCTATCAACAAAAAAAGGGTGTACCCAATGCACAAGGCTTCCGCCACTGCAAAGTCTGAGGAGATTCATAATGTACGTAGTCTTACCCTTGCTTTCGCAGAGAGGCTCTTTCCAGACTCGAACCCATGACCACTTGGTCACAATGGAGCAAACTTACTGTTGCACCAAGGCCTACCCTCTAGGTCTGACTACCGACATCCACAAATCTGAACCCACACAATGACTGATGCATAGCCCATACATATTGATAATATTACATTCTCTGACTTGGACAGCAACATGTCATTGCTTCAACCTTGGATTAGATTTCGTACAAAAAAAAACCTGGATTAGATAAACGGTATATCACATATATATGAATTGTTGAAAATAGTTCACCTCAACTCATTACACCCTTGGTCCAAGGTTTTTTTTTTTAAAAAAAAAACTTAGATTAGATAAACTATGATCACATATAAGGAGCCATAGAAATTATAAAGCTCAGAAGTTAAGTTTAGAACGAAGGGAGAATTGGATCAAGTGAAAGAGTGAGAACTCCCCCAATGGATCATAAAATCCTTGTGGGTTATTTTTTCCCCTGTTAGTTTATTTGTTGTATGTGTTAATTAAGATGTGTGTTAATGGAATCGATGAATGCATGGATGTGCAATTTAAGGTTTTGTTCTTTTAGGATTGTTGCTTTCACTTGTATTAATTAATAACTATGAAGTGAATCCAATTTTTATCACCTACGGTTCCCCTGCCTGGTACGGTTCCCTAGTGCCTCTAATAAATGGGGGTGGACCCCACCCGTGCAGTGTGTTCGGTAAGAGGGTGGAATGGTCATTTCAACCCCTCTATGAGAGGAACCACACAACCGTACCAGTCAGCGAACCTCAGGGGATAAAGGTCCGTAGTGAATCATTGAAAATACACTCCTCAAGAACAACTTGTATGGTTAACTGTTTAAGTGCGTAGTTGGTCTACGAGGCTTCTTCTCAGTTTCGTGACTTCTTATATATATATTATGAGAGAGGGACAGGCACACCTCCCGTGTGCAGTAAGCGCCCACTGTGTCTCTTTTCCCATATATCATTTTTCAGTAATTTCATGTAGTAGAAGGTGCTGGTGTTAACTCCCAACAGTGGTGTTGTGGTTATATCCAGAGGAAATTATGATGTTGATCCTAAGCAAGTTAGACTTGGTAGGCTTCCATCGCTTTAGGGCAGTCTGCAGGTCCTGGCAATCGATTGCCATGGCTGCAGCCAAGAAGGATATAATGCAGTTACACCTGCTGCAACCTCAACAACTCCCATGGCTGATGCTTTTCGCCGTAACAGATCAATATGATCGATGGTTTTTCAGTCTCTCCCATGGCAAAGTTTTCAGGCTATGGCAACCACTGTTTGGCCTTCTGTAGACCAGGGGATGAGACGTGGACTGCCATTGGAAATGACCGATCCAGGTTTCAAGACATTATTTTTCTACAATGGAAAATAATATGCCATTACTGGCCGATTTGATCTTAATACTAGTGGAGTTAGGCCCTGTAACATTGCTCCTCCACCAAAGGAGGCAGCGCTTAACCGGATAGAATCCTTGCATTTGGTGGATTGCCTGGGAGAGTTGTTCATGGTTATGAGATGTCATTCATTAGTTGTCCTTACTACAACTGATAGGTTCATGATATTCAAGTTAGATCTGAAGGGTCGGCGCTGGATTAAGGTGGAGGACTAGGGTGATCAAATGCTATTTATTGGCACAATTACTGGCTTCTCTCTCTCAGCACTTCACTACCCAGGATTTAGAGGAAACTGCATATAATTACTCTTACGAGTATGAACCAGCAGGTGTGTTTCATTTGGGAGGTGATAGCATTGAACCCTTTTTTTCTCAAATTATTCGTGTTCCTGTCAGTTCCTCCCCTTCTGGTTCACACCGATTTCTTAGTAGGGAGGGAAGGGGTTTGGGGGCAGTTGCTGAGATTGGATGGGGTATCAGATTTATGTCTTCAAGCTTGTCTTATTGTTAACATTATGGGGGATAGAGAAGTAATGTGATTTTCTGTTCCTATTTAGTACTTTTTCTGTTCCTATCTAATGCAAATGTGATGAATGGGCTTCCAAATTTTTACAATGTTCAATTAGGGGTGGGTGGGGGTTAAGGGAGGCTTCTCTCTAGAATTGTTTGTTAAGTTTGTTTTAATAGAAAATACTAAAATTCATTTCTTGGATAAGTTTATCAAAGTGGTTCATTCCAAAACAAAAACGTCTCTAATTCCTGCGGATCAAAAACTTGAATTGATTGTACCCAATCCGAAACAAGAGAAAACAACAAGAACAAATTCTTTGTTCAATGATACAATCATATTAGCACTGATATCAATCCAGTTGTCAAAGATCTCATCGAACTCTCATTCTTATCAGTCTTAGCTGCTCTCTTCTCTACACAAATTCTCAGTGAAGATCTGAATCACATAGGTTTTTCTTTTTCAAATCTTCTAACTTAATAGTTTCTTGTTGTAATATGGGTACACGGGCAGATTTGTCTTTTGTCCTTGAAGGGCATTACTGTACTAGTACTCCTATTCTATTATAAATAGAGCATGAATGTTGTCACACTAACATAAGCCATCATTCCCCAAATCACATGTTATGAGCAAGGATCTACCTTCCCTAACACTACTATGAAGCCGCGACAATATCCACCTTGGGATCCTATAATCTCTCTCTCTCATCAAGCTGTGACACCCCCAACAATTTTTGTCACAAACTTGGGTAGAACTCATCCTTAAAAACTAACTGTTAAAGAGAAGGTGCCCAAGTGCCTATAAATCTCCACATTGAGCTACTCACATCTGATGTAGGATTATAATTTCCACCTTCCGCATGGAACCCCAACAATATCTCTCTCCACGCGGGAGCTACCAAGATCTTCCCCATCTCCCCCTCCATGGGAAAGCATACAATATTTTCTCTGATTTCATCTTCAAAGGCACACAAGGTTCTCACGCCCTGTCAGAATTTTGGCCCTACCACGCCCTGACCCTACCACAACCTTGGCTCTGATACCACTTGTTATGGACTTGGGTAAAACTCATCCTTAAAAGCTAACCGTTATAGAGAAGGTGCTCAAGTACCTATAAGTCTCCACATCAAGCTACTCATATCCGATGTGGGATTATTATTTCCACCTTCCGCGTGGAATCCCAACAATCTCCTCCACCACGCAATATCTACCAAGATCTTCCCCATTAGCAATTTCTTCTCCTCCGATGGTCTTTTTTATTGTTTGTTCTCTCCAGCTTTTTTCCTTATATGGCTTGAAAGACTTTGTATTTAGTGTTTTGATCGTTATGAAGATTTGATGTTGCAGCACTTCACTCAGGCTTTTAGGATACTATCTAGGTTGCTAGATCGAGTGCCGAAATAGAGTTCCGTGCTATGGCCCATAGTATTTGTGAATTGTTGTGGCTTTTCAGTCTTCTACAGGATCTTGGTGTTACGGTTCAGCTACCTATGCTGTTGTATTGTGACAGTAAATCAACCATTAGCATCCTTTATAATCCAGTTCAGCACAATAGAACAAAGCATGTGGAGAATGACAATCATATCATCAAGGAAAAGTTAAAACAGGGTTTCATTTATGTTCCATTAGTTAAGTCCAGTGATCAATTAATTGATGTTTTCACTAAAGGTCTTAGTAGTAAAGTATTTCATCATATTGTGTGTAAGTTAGACATGTGTGACATCTATGCACCAACTTGAGGGGGAGTGTTGTAATATGGGTATAAGGGTAGATTTATCTTTTGTCCTTGAAGGGAATTACTGTATTTGTACTCATTCTATTCTCTTATAAATAAAGCATGACTGATGTCACATTGACATAAGTCATCATTCCCCAAATCACAACACTTCTAATACTTATTATTAGGTTTGCCATTGCACTGGTTTGATATTTTACTGGCCAATTAAGATTTAAATCACATAGATGCCACGAAGACAGATAACCTGACATTGATATAATTATTTATTGCTTATTTATGGGGCAAAATGCTTAAAAACACTAGTTTTGCTTATATCATAAGCATATTCATGCATATCAAATCGTATCTGGCGTCACTTAACTTCGCTTCGATACATCTCTTAAACCAGCTTTCTGATACGCTACCCAATATCGATACTTGACACCTTGACTATGATCATATGTGAACCCAAATAACATGATAAGTCCTTTTGGTCCAGTTATTGTTATGAACTAATAGTACAGGTCAATCTGTATCAGATGATTAGAATGTGATGCCACTAAAAAATTCCAAGATACATTTGATATCTTTGTATTTGCAAAAAAGGGATTAGCACCAACATCTACGTTTAAATCTCATGTTTCAAAAGTGGGTTCCACTTTGAGGGGACCCTCATTGAATCATTTTCCTTGTGAGATACCATAAAAGGTATTAGCTTTGAATTAGGTTCTCTCCGCATGGAGAAAATGGAGGACCTGAATCAAAGGAACCCAAGATTTTGTGCGAATACAACCAAGTTTAGCCTCCACCTGCTATTCAGAAACAACACTATAAGGGATACCACTACTTCTATATCCTCTGCATGCATTTGAATGGAGCCTTCAGTAACCACTGGAGAAGCCATCAACTCTGTTCCTAGCTTTAGTCGATTCTATCACATAAGGATTCTGTATCTGCCTTCTAACTTCTAAGAGAACAAGAAGTATAAAAAATGGAACAAATGAACAAATGATACTACAGTAATAGCCACCAACGGAATACTGAAACAGTAAGTATCATGCGTGTATAACAAGAACAGCGAGTCTCAAAGCAAAGGAATATGGTTAAATAAAAAAGTGTGAGACATGTCATAATGTATTTCAAATGCTCACATGACAAAATGTCATTCAAAAATCATGAAAATTGTGGAATCCCTTCCTCATTCCAAGGCAAGAACTCATAAACAAAACTCATTTATAGAAAAGAACTGCACACCAATTAACAATCAGCAATGTGTGCATGCATAACAGAAAACTATAAAATCGACAGTTAACCATCACCCAATAATATCCATTAAGAACCAGAAAACCCAACAGACACATGGCATAATAATGCTTCAGAAGAACCAACCACAATGCATTTCAAAGCACACTGCTATTTCCAAAACAGCCAATTTAACATGAAATCCAACATCTTTGGATCTTCTATGTACCTCCTTGTCAAATGACTCAAAATCATAAAAATTCACTCTTTCTTGGGTACTCCAAAACATAGAATCAAAATATTAGCATAAATACATAATGCAAGGATGCATTCATGGTCTCTCGCTTGCAAGAAGAATAAAAAGAAAGATCCTACATTCTCATCAGAGGTAAAACTCAGGAGGAAAAATTAATCATTTTTGAAGCAAAAAATCCACAACATACCACATGAATCTCAGTGTTTGCTAGTAATAGTAAAGTCCAAGATAGACTTGAACAACTGCTTTATAACTTCAAGTTAGGGACAAATGTAGCTAACTGTACAAAAGTAATACCATTCAGCCACTGGCAGCAGACGATTTGGCATACTTATCAACATATCCCTGCAAATAAACAAGTGAATATCAAATTCCAGTAACTGAACCAAATTACAAATCCAAGGTCAAATGATTTGCAGAAACCGACAGTAAAATGCAAAGTCTCACCTCAACAAGCTTTGAAATTTTAGATCGGGAAAAAGAAAGATATTGGTTAATTGATTCTGTTGTACTAGGAACTTGATGGGGCTCCAATGTTCCAATGACCTTGTCAACTGCTTTTTTAACAATAGTTTTGTGTGCATCCTTGCTCAGATGACCCTCATGCCAAAACGGTTTTACCATTTCTTTCACAAATTCCACAAGATCAGTACGGAAAATTTTAAGAGCTTTTGATTCCTTGCTTGGTGCATCCACATCTTGCTTTTGTCCGGGATTTGGATGAAGATCCATTTCATTGATAAATTTACCCCTACCTGATTTTGATTCCTTTTTGTCTCTAGCATCTGTTTGATATCTAGGATTGGGATCATGACTTATCTCTTTTGTATTTGCAACATCTACAACAATGCCATGGCTAGGCCCCTCACTATTCCCTTCTCTATAGTTAGAAACTTTAGTTTGGTTATCAGCTACAGACATTCCAGTAGTCTCATCAGCAGCCATATGCAAGCCATGAAAATGAATATTCTTTTCCATTACACTGGCATGGGACTGCTGATTAAATGAAAGTGGATGTTTATCAGCATTATATTCTGGGCCATGTGACCAAGTTAAACCAGGGTCATGGTTTGTCTGCTGATGTGACATATGCCGGATGCCCACCCCATGACGTGAGGAAGAAACTTCAAAGGACTTGTGTCCTCCATTAGGTGGCTCAATGCTATCAAGACGGGGGTGATATTGGCTTCCAGGAGATAATATATTTGCAGGATCAAAGAAAAAAGATGGTTGAAAAGGTACAGATGGCTCCCAGTCATTTGAAATAGATTGTAGTTTATGTCCTGCAGAGCCTGCAGAGGTCGATAGATCCTTGGGAACACCATGTAGAGGCAAGTGGTCTGCTTCCAATCTTGAGTAAAATGGTGAAGAGGAAATTCGAGGCAAGGACGCAGAACGAGAAGCATGATAACCCCTATCACCATCCAAACCATTTACAGAGGAAGAGATATACGAGGATGAACCTCCTGGACAGGCAGTATGGTGTGATGGTGATATGCTTATGGAAGAAAATGGAGTGCCGGAGCTGAAAACTGATGATGTATGATCATAGATGATAGATTGACTCTGCTGTTTTGGACTAGCTGGTTCCTTCACACTTCTGTCATAAACAAAGGGATTGCTACTGCCTCTGTACATACTAGATGATAAAATTGAGGCACTTGAAAACAATCTGCAATCAGGAACCAACCTACCTCTGACAAATTCTTCCATATCTGACACTTTATTATCTGTCTTGGCAGAAAGAGGTTTCTGACTACAATCTTCTTGGATAGAGGATGCCCATGATTCAGAACAATTGGCTGGCCAAACCCTAGCACGAGTATCAAATTTAGGAAAATCACCCTGAACAACAGGTGAAGCATGCATGCTAAATTCATCTGTACACAAAAATTGCCTTGTATTCTCCCTGGCTACATCCCCGAAAGAGGAGGCAAGCCCATGATCAGCTCTAGTTGAAGAAAATGTCTGAAGGTCATGGTTGGGTAGTGATGTTGACCCACCAGCTTCCTGTAATATGCCTGCAGATGGGCTGCCTCTCTGGAAGGAAGAAAACCTATGGTCTTCAGGAAATTGATGCCACCTATGCTTTTCTTCATGCTCCCTGGGTAGGAATCCTTCTGAAGGGAAATGACACTTTGCTGAAGAAGCCAATGGTTCAGGAAAAGCAGAAAATTTTGATGTATCCATATCTTGTCTCAAACCTGATAAAGGAAAGGACACCTATTAGTAACTCTATTCAATGTCCAGAGTATTCCCAATATGAATACTGAAAGAAGATCCTAAAATACCTGCATCCACATCAAGTTCATTTTTCCAACTTGCAACAGGCACATCTCTCTTACCAGTACCATCTTGCAGATGCAGAAATCTACAAGAGCTCCCTTTTATACACCAACCTCTAGCAAAAAAGTCACAAACAATTGCAGGGTGTTTGCTTTGGTCCTCAAAGTCAGCACCAGGGGACAAATTTCTAGGCCTTTTCTGGGAAGTAGGAAAACTGGAAAATTTCACAATCATTAGTAACTGGTCCACGTACCAGACCATGACAAGGAGAAAAGTTACACCACAAATGAAATGCTATCCTTTTGAGCTAGAATTTTTCACCTATACTAAGACAAAACCAAGAATCTACTGAACCAGTATCACCACACCTTGATACCCTTAGCTTGAGGTTCTGCCCTTCCTCGATATCCATAAGCTTAGTCTCATTCGCAGTATTTAGAATGACATTAGAATCCTTCTTGCTGGAGCCATTACTCATCAGGGTCTCAGCACCTACAACTTTCTTATGTTCAGACAAGGATATGGTGTTGTGAGCACCCAAGGGACCGCTGTTACTTAAATAAGCTTCATCATAGACTCTTGGAACATCACGAGGGGGTTTCTTATCTGACGGGGATCCAATAGCAGATTTTGGGACACCATTATCTTCAGGGGGAAAAACACAGATGTTTACCCAAAATTAGATGCTTAAAATATCCATCATCAACATATGACAACTCACTGACATATGTGTAGCACAAAACCCAATATAACAATTAGACAAATTGAATCTGCTACTACTACTACCTTTCATGTCATGAATATCTGCTGGTAGACTTGGTTCAGATTTCTCTGGAGTGGAGGAACCAGACCTCAAATCCTCATCTTGCCCCTCAGACTTGATTTCTTGGCTAGAATCTACATGGAAGAATAGGAAAATTAATAAACGAAACAAAACTTTCATCTTCTCTAAAACAAATGGCACCAGCCAAAACATGATGTGTCTGCATTGACAAGAAATCGATTGTTGGATAATAATGAGAACTCTAGAACCCTTAGAGACACTACTTGAAAATCTGAAACTAAACAGTGGATCAGCTACCCCAAGGTACTATTAAAGGACCACGACAGATTAGATGAACCCAGAGCACACTCATGAAGGTGGCAAGAAAGCAGATGATATATCTCACAGGTAACAATAAGCACAAGAAAATGAATAAGGGCTAAGACCTGATGTCTGATATAAGAGAATATACAACCTTGCTTCCGGAAAAGGTGAATGCAACAACTTCATGATTATTCGGAGTATTAGTTTCATCTTCCGCCCTTCTACGAACATGGGAAATGCAACTTCATTGCACAAATTCGGAGTGGAAGATTGTCTAAGATACAGGAGCAAGAGCAACAAAGCAATATTAATGCCGTTCCGGTCCAAAATTTTCCTATTTTCATGAGTATTGGGCTCGGGCTTTTAATTAATTGGGTTTTAATTGTGATAGGCTGAAATATATAGCCCAAAATTGAGGGTCTAAAGTCTAAACGGGTGTACAAAAAAAGATGTTTTAATTAAGTAGTTAGTATTAGTTGTTATAGGGATCTTTTAGGGCCCATTCCTTAGCTGTTATAGTTTTGTCTTGAGTAGAGTCCTAAATCCTAATAGATTTAGATACTGTTTTAGGTTTTGTTAAAGATAAAGAGTCCTAATAGTAGTTTTTAAGTCAGTTTACTAATTTTATGAAAGTAGATATTAGGAGGATTCCGTTTTTATTTTATTTTCTCCTTCTTCAAATACATGTAATCACTCCTCCCTTACGTATGAATGGAATATAGAACTTGGATTTGAATTGTGTAGCCAAGAAGGCTACCTTTTTTTCTCTCCGTCTCTTCTCCCCTATCCCTCCCCTCTCTGTTCATGGTATTGTTCACTCTTCCTCTTCTCAGCAGATCGCACCTCTATTCTCCCTGCTATCAATCTGCCTTCTTACCTAGGCAGCAGCATGGTTCAAGATTTCGCGAAATATCGCCGATATATCGGTATATTTCGGAAATCTCGAGCATACCGAGACGAAATGCTTGGTCGAAATGAAAAAAATACCATATTTCGGCGATATTTCGAGATATCATAAAATATGGTTTTTTAACTTAAATGGCTCACGTGACTTGGGTTTAAAGTTCAAATTTCGCAAGTCTCAGTCGAAATATCGACCGAGACCTGCATAGAGCTCCAAATCCTTTATTTTTTCCTCTTCTTCCACTCTTCCAAGCATCATCCAAGCATTGTTCATCCTCATTTTCGACAGATTGTCGCCGGAAACAAGTCGGAGCCTCATCCAAGCACATCCTCCAAGGATTTTTCACTATTTAAGGTAAATCCTTTTTCTTTAAAACTATTTTTTTTGAAATTACTATGTTCAAGAGTTGTTTCTTCTCAGAAACTATACCATGGTCCACATATGTCTTTCAGACAGAGAGCAATGGACATCGACTCTAGCAGAGCATGAGTGGCGTCGATCCAGGAAGGCATAGCAATTATTATTAGGGTTTGTTTCATGACAGTTGTGACTTGTGAGTCTTGTGAGTTGTGAGTTGTAACTTGTGACTTGTGAACTTCTGACTTTGTGTATTGATTATTGAGTATTGAACTAATGACTTTATGCACTTATAAATTTTTGAGTTTAAAGTTTAAAGCCCAGGCTACATTTGACTTTATTTTTGATTCATTACTTTCTTTCAATTTGTTATTATGTCTTTGAATACTTATGCAATGTGTATTTAACAATTTATACCTCAGGGTCTGACCGTCTACTGTCAATCAAGGGTGCATACCCAAAACACCACTTTGAGTTCATTTTTTTGCAATATGAAGATTTAAATGTGTTTATTTAACTTAAATAAGGGCGTACATGAAGTATCAGGCCTTAATATGGCAAAAAACCCACCAAGATGGACTGCCGAAATATGGTAGAAAAAGTACCATATTTCGGCGAAATTTTGGCATATTTCGGATATCTCGAGCAGCCCGAGATACCGATATATCGCGAGATCTTAAACTATGGGCAGCAGCTCCTTCTTTGCTCCATCATAGGTTGTTGGAAAATACAAACCAGCAAGCTTCTAGGATTAGACTTGGCTAACTGCATACAATCCAGGGGCTGGTTTGTTAGGAAAATAGCCTAGACATGGGCCTGTGTTGCAGCCAATCGAACTGTTGATTACCTATCTAGGATTAGGGTTGGCTGGCTGCATCAATTATTCTTCAAATACAGGTAGCAAAAATGGTAATGAAGATGACCAAGTACAACTTATCCCATCTGTGAGTCTTATTTCCCCTATTCCCAATAGTGTAATCTGGATTATTGATTAAATATTCTTTAATTCTTCATTGATATGCGAAACATCACACTCAAAGGTTATCAAGGGTACTAAGGATTTTTTGGGAAAATATTAGTATGGATTTAGCATATAAATGGATGAAAGGTTCCAACAACTGCTTCTTCCGCAACCCAGGAATGTTTTTTCCTACATCAAGAGGAGTAAGAAAGGAGGATCACCCATCCCCCCTTCTTACCTCCCTTATGTTCATCTCAGTGGAGGAAGAAGCATGATGAATAGACATCTCTATAAAGAGGTATAGTCAGTTAATTGAAGGTTCTGTTGTTCATAATGCACAACCTCCAGTTTCACACTCTCAAATGCAAATGATACATTAGTCATTTTGAGACCCTCAAGCAAGCCACTTTTAGTGGGTGACCTAAGCACAATAAAGGTCTGCATGGACCTCCAAGCTAAGAATACTATTATCGGGATTGGCAGAGAGAAGAACAAGTGAATTGGGACACCCTCGAGAAAAGGCCAGACTGGGCAAGTTGAACGAACTAAACGTGTAAAACAGCTTTTGCAGGAAATGAAGGCTTCCCATATGCAGGGGATAATCCTTCCAGAAAAAGGAGGAAAAAGAATATATTATTGGACGAGTCCTCAGAGGAAGAAAACGACAAAACGGACAGGAATGAGTCAGAAGTAAGGGGATGGACAAAGTGAGGATGGACCAGAGGAGAGTGATGAAGAGAGGACTGTTGTGAAGAACGGATAGGAAGAAAATGAAAAGATAAATGAACAAGAGGCAGTGGCAGCCTTATTGGCTGAATTAGAAACATAGTTATCAAGGCAACAAGGCGACCAAGGAGCCTGGACAGCTTGATAACTATGATTAGAAAAGATAAGAATAAGAAGCAAAGGAAAGAAAAACTTCGAACTGGAGAGGGGAAGAAAAAGGAGCCCCCTGTTCAAGAGTTAAAGTCAAAGAAGAAAATGATCTATCGAATAAATCAGTAAATACCATGGTTCGGGTATGACCAGGTCTATAAGGTAGGTTCTATTATGTTCAGATATATAGCTATGGGTGAATGCAAGCAATACAACAATTAGAAACCCAATGATTTAAGGGTTTAGAGAGCCTATATCAGGTTTTTTACCTAAATTTGGCCACGATGATCTCAAAGGAGGCAAGTTGGTGTGGTTCCTGTTGGATTCTTCGAAAGCTCTAGCCTCTAGGACCTTCCCGAGAAGACCCTCTCACTGCCTCATTATTTTAGTAAAGATACACTCAGGAAGTAGGAGGAATGATTAATAGTTCTCTATATCTAATCTACCTTGCCCTTTATCTTAACTTCATTTAGAGATGATACAACTATACTGGTTTTGTCGCAGCTAGTCCAAAGCCTGGATAAAGAAGGCCGGTGGATAGTGGGCATAGCCTCTCACCTATTTGTTTTCGGGATAGGTAATAGTGATCCCATCTTTTCTTTTTCTTGTTTTTGGTACAAGTTATCTCATATTTCAGTAACTAGTAAGTTCCGAAAATTACTATTTATGATCTTTTTTTGTTTGAAAAATTCAAAATATATTTCATTAATCAAAGGCCCATATAAAAAGGCCAGTAAAAGCTAAAGAAATCAACTTACAAAGAACCCAATGAGATTCTATGGGGTTGCATTTACAATTTAGAATTATGAACAAGAAGAAGCCAAGCACCATATATTGTTTGTTGACACCCCCCCCCCGTCTTTTTTTTTTTTTTTTTTTTTTTTTTGGGGGGGGGGTGGGGGTGGGGTGGGGTGAATAAAAATTCATTACCAAGAAAGCCTCGAAAGGGGAGGGAGAATATACAAGAGAAACAAACAAACTGAGCCCAACTTCAAGAGCAGGAGGGCTGCAAGAGGGATAATGGCAAACCCCAGGAGACAACAATGAGCTTGTTCCTTGGGGTGTCTAAAACATTGCAATGGAGAAGTAAATGGAGCTTCGATCTGACATCGAAATAGATGGATTTCCAAATCTTTTCAAAGGAGCGAGAGTTGGAGGTCCATCTTCGAAGATTGCGCTCCATAGCAAGCCTTGAATTGGAGCTCCATAGATCCACTTTCCAATTCTTATAAAACTTGCTTGTAAACAAAGGAGAGGAACATTGAGTAGAGATTCTCAATTCTAGAGGAAAGCAAGGTGAAGCAGCACCCTCCATCCATAGTTTAGAAGTCCCTGAGGGAGGGGGGCACGGGTAGTCGATTTCTGCCCAGATCTACCGCATCATGCCTCAAGAACAAGGATCTCGGACGGCGGGCAGCGATCGGACGTCTATGACAGCAAAGCTACGAACGACTATCAAGGGAATTTGCGTGGTTGGGCTACCAGCCTGCTCTGACCCATCCAAATGTGAAATATAGTGGGCACCAAAGGCAAGTTTCCAAGCAACACAGATGGAGACCTAGAGAAAGTCATATCTACCCACTGCCTCTCCCTTGAAAAAGGGAGGATTCTTCTAGAATGAGGCCAGCAGCTACCCAAAACTCTTCTCCAGACCGAGGAAGCAAAAGGACATGAGAAGAAGAGGTGATCAACGTCTTCCCCATCCCATTCCAGCAAAGAGCACAATGGTGGGGGGGGGGGTGGGGCCTGGAATCTGCCTGCTGATGAGAAATGATTACGTGGGGAGGCAGTAGGATAACGCTCTCCAAACCGTAAAGCTATGAAGGGGAATATAACACTTAAACCAAACAAGCTTGCGCCAAAGAACAATAGGGGCACAAACTCTAACAAATTCCCAAGCTGAGGCAGAATTGAAGAGACCATTAGGGGAGTGGAGCCTGTTGGGGTAAATTCCACACATCACCAATTATAGTTTTGATGATAACAAATAAGTTAGTTGTACTAACTCTTTTCTAAAAGATGCATAGAGAAGAGTAGAGCATCAAGTGAGGGGGAGCACTCAATTCAAGAGATTGATGCTCAAAGCAAATTGAACTTGTCCAATCTTTCAAGACATCAAAGAATCATGAAGAATGGAAAACAACTTTTGAAGTCAAAGATCAAGACAAGTTAGAGGAACTCACTTTGAAGATACTCATGTAAAGAAGTGAAGTTCAAGACTTGAAGAATTGTGAAGACTTAGAAATGTACTAAGTTGTAAATTCATTTGTTAAAGTCCATATGTAATGCACACACTCACGTATGCATACATGTAGTGTGACCCTAGGAGGTTGTTTTACACACTTCTCACTTGGACTAAGACCAAAGAAATTGGCCCGGACCTGTCCAATGGAATCGACCCAAGTAAGTCCAATAAAGGACTTAATAATGTCAGCAGAAATTTTATGATCCAGCATACCGGATCATGAAACGGCATACCGGATCAGCTATTGATCTCAGGAAAATGGTCACAGTGGCTTGGTTAAGTAAGCTGGATAAGGATCCAGCATACCAGATCCTATTTGTCTGCTGTTTGCCCTGATCCGGCATACCGGATCACTGTACTACTAAGTCTCATTTGACCGTCATTCCTTTGTTTTAAAAGGAAACTAGGTGATCCGGCATACCGGATTGACATCCTGCATACCGGATTATATATGGCTTGTGGAATCTGATTCTAATCTAGATTCCAAATTAATTCAAGCCTCTTTGCCTATAAATAAACGCTTGTTTTAGGCTCTAAAAAACACAATTAATCATAATCAAGAGCCTCCAAGAACAAGTCACTCCCAAGTGAGATTTCAAGCACCAATCCAAGGCATTCAATCTCACTTAAGCTCCCTTCATACATATTTGCATTCAAGCTTCACTGTTTGAAAGGTAGCACAGTTTTCACTAAGGTTTGAGGTAATACTAAACCCCTTAGTGTTTATTTTCACTTTGCATAAGTTATTTGAGTCCTCTTGCTCGGAATCAAGAGTAGTTGAGTCCTCTTGCTCTTTATCAAGATTTGTACGAGTTCTCTTGCTCATACTCAAGATTTGTTTTAGTAGAATTCTCTCTAAATTGAGAGGAGTGGACGTAGGCACGAATTGATCGAACCACTATAAATCTTTGTGTCTCTCTTCTTATATTTATCTTTATTGCTTGTCTTTACATTTGGTATTTTTGTGTTAATTTCCGCATTTATTTTTAATCTTCAAACCTTCACCTATTCACCCCCCCTCAAGGTAAATTCACAGAGCCATGTGACAATGTCTGCCAAAGAGGATGGAGAAGACCCAATAGGAAGGGGGCAAGGTAAACAGCCCAAATAGCAGCTAGAGCGGGGTGGGAGGACTGAGGAGCAGCCCAAGTACCATGGGAGATGATAGTAGCCACTGAAGAGTGCCTGTCAATGCTAGAATAGTAGATAGCTCTAGCCCCCAGAACCAAAAAAAGGACTCCCATAGGATGACAGTTATCTAAGCATAGGGAGGTGGAGAGGCCGTGACCAATCTTGGAGGAGATAGCCTCAAGAGCTATGGGTCTAAGCAGGAGAATCTTGCACCAAACCCAGGAGGCATCGGAGGATGGGGGAAACTGACCAAAGGGAGTCATTGCGAAGAGTATCCAAGTAGATCCAGCTGACCCATATATTGTCTGTCTTGGAAACAATCTTCCAAATCAACTTGAGGATACTGGCCGTGTTAGCATCTTTGATCCTTCTCAAACCAAGGCCTCCATCCTTCAGGAGGTAAGTAAAGGCCCAACTGATTGGGTGGAGGTACCTAGAAGTTTCAGCCCCTTTCCATAGGAACGCACATATAAGAGATTCCATAACCTTGATAGTTGCTTAAGGCAGCCCAAAGATACACGGCTATAAATGTAAGAGGATTGGAGAACTGATCGAATGAGCTCAAGGCGCCCCATAAAAGATAGGAGCTTACCCTTCCAAAGTTGGAGTCTTTTACGGATCAGGTCAAGCATAGGAGTGCAATGGTGGGCTGTCAACCTAGCAGGAATAAAAGGGAAGCCCAAATATTTGACTAAGAGTATGGAAGAACTCCGCAGGTTTCGACCGAGTTGTCTCGGTTTTGTAGGCTACCGAGACAAGTTAGGAATTGAATTTAAATTCAACTAGGTTTCTATGGGTTTTGCATGGCTTTGATACTGTTTCGGCCATATTTCGGTAATTTTGCGAACACCTATATAAATTCACTTATCCCTGTCGAAACTTGAGGAAACTTGGCTCGAAACCAAGACAAACACTTATTTATGCCAAATATCATTTAAGTAAATGGTTTTATTTCATTTACTTAAGATATTATCATAAATAAGCAAATACCCCCTATTTGAATCCAATAAAAATACTTAAAAAATCAAATTCTAAAGGACAAAAACTCAACCCCCAAGTTCAAGAACAAAAACTGGATTTTCGGCAGTAGTTGGAATTTTCAACTTTTAAATGTTGGGCTTTCTCAAATCTATAAATTCCATAAATCTTAATATGATAAAACATTGCTAAAAAACCAAGAGCGGTAAAATATTCATTTGTTTTTATGTTTAAAAATTTATTTCCATTCTAAACAATTTTAAACAGCATTTACACACACCTAATTATGTTTGACCGGAACATAACTCCTTCAATATAAACAAATCCAAGTTTGCATAAATCTGATTTATATTGAAGGAGTTATGTTCCGGTCAAACCTAATTCAATACCATGTCCAAGAATAATATATACTATCAAACTTGGGACAAAACCACAAGTATTATTTTGAATGGTCGCTTGAAACTTTTGGGTCTTGAAACCAAGGTTTCGAGTTAGCCTGGAGAAAGTACCAGGTTGCGACCGAGATACGGTCGAAACCTAGGAATCTCGGTTTCTGGCTGGTCGAATCCAATGCCGGTACCGAGTTCTTCCGTGACGAGGAGGTGGCTAAGGGAGAAGCCAGTCAGCCCAAGAAAAGTAACCTTGTTAGCTTCAGAAACCTCAGCAAGGAAAAGGTAGGACTTGAGGAGGTTGATGCAAAGGCCAGACAAGGTCTCAAAGAGGTGCAAGGAGGACATGATGGTAGAAATGGAGGTGGGGTCAGCCTTAGAGAAGATCATAAGATCATCAGCAAAGGCAAGATGGGTAAGCTTAAAGGACTTACATTTCAGGATGGGGGAAATGAGGAGGTGGTTAGTATTGGATTGGATACTGCGGGATAGGACTTCAAATGCAAGGGAGTAGATGAAAGGGGAAAAGGGGCAACCTTGCTGGATACCAACAAAGGAGGGGAAGTAGCCAGCAAGGCTAACCTTTGACCAAAACAGAGAAGAAAGGGGAGGAGATGCAACAGTGGATTCAGTGAATAAAGATTGGGAGAAAGGACATCATGAGAAAGACATTTCGAATGAAATCCCATTTAAGGGAGTCAAAGGCTTTGTGGATGTCAATTTTCATGAGAGTAGCCGAAGAATGAGATTTTTTATCGAAACTACGGACAATTTCAGAGAAGAGAAGAAGATTGTCGGAGATGCTTCTACTAGCACTGAAGGTAGTTGGCAAGAATTTTGGCAATGAATTTGTATAGGAGGTTGCACAAGGCAATGGGCTAGAAGTCGGATATAGAGGAGGCACCTTCTTTCTTGGGGATAAAGCAAAGGAAGGTATGGTTTATCCCTTTGATTTGGCTAGGATTGAAGAAAAAACTCTTAAGGGCTTTAATGAGGCAAATTTTGATGATATCCCCAGCAAGAGGAAAAGAAGCCCATATTGAAACCATCGGGGCCAGGGGCTCTACTGGCTTCGTGAGAAAGAACAACAGCTGAAATTTCATCATCTAATGGGATGGCTTGCAGGGGAGCAAGGAGGTGGGCAGGAATGAACTCACTGAACAACCCATCAAGGATAGGGGAGGGAGGGGGAGGGGGGCTGAATATGTCAAAGAAATAGGAAACCGCTTAGGCCTTGATAGCATTGACACTAAGAAGAGAAGAGTCGTCCTGAGAAATGAGCATGGGAATAGAGTTGGCATTTGTGCGGGCTTTCAGGGAACAATGGAAATAGACATTATTGAAATCACCAAGATCTAGCCATTTGATTCGGGATTTCTATCTTCAGAAATTTTCCTCTTGAGAAATAAGGGAGATGAGCTCCGAGGCTAACATTTTTTCTTCCTCAGCAAGGAGGGGGTTATGAGTGTCAGTTTGGAGCCTGGATTAAACACTAGCCAAATTGTCTCTACAGGTGGTGATCAAAGTAGAGATGTTTCCAAAGGAGGAATTCCAACTCTTGAAAGCCCCTTGACATTGAGCTTGTGGGTGAAGGCAATAAGGAGATGGGAATGGTTGGGGATACGTTTAGACCAAGCTTCAGTGACAATCGAAAGGAATTGGGAATGGGAGGACCACATATCAAAGAATTTGAATGGTTTGGGGCCGAAGGAGATGTATGGCTGAATTAGGAGAAGGATAGGACTGTGGTCAAAGATACCAGGGAAAAGAAAGGTAACATGAGAGGAGGTAAAGGAAGCCAACCAAGCTTCATTAACAAGGATTTTGTCAAGTTTGCAGGCTATTCGGGCCTCCCCTTTTCGTCTATTATTCTAGGTGAATAAGGGACCAGACCATCTCAAGTCATTCACTGCTATGGCATCCAAACAATCATTGAAGGCATCCACAGAGTTGGCATCAATAGGGCTACCTCCCTATATCTCATAGCCGTATCTAACAACATTAAAATCACCTCCCATAACCCTGGGGAGGGAACCAAGGTGAGCAATATGATGGACGCAATGCGGGAGGCATTCTCTTGGAAAAATCAAGTTTCAAGGAGACGGCAAACGTTGACAAGATGGGCTTTGATGAGGGAGCGGATGTTGGCATGCTTGGCCGAGGAGTTAAGGCCTCGGACATTCCAGATAACTCCTTGGGACATTAGCAAGGGGGGAAGGGGGACTGAGAGAGAGGGGGCCGAGAGGGCGAGGGTTAGCTTTTGTGCCTCCTAAGATAGGCACAAAGAGGGCAAGAAGAGGGGTCACAGCGATAGGGGAAATAATTACTAAAGGGGGGTGATGACTTAATCTCACTAAAGAGGGTTGGGTCCAGCAGGTCGAGGTTGGGAGGGTTATAGGTTAAGGTGAAAGGAGAGAGGGTTAAGGGAGGGTCTAGGGTTAAGGGAGGGTCTTAGGTTAAGGCGTTGGGTTCAGGAGCCAAGGGAGGGGCCTAGGTTAGGAGAGGGTTCGACTGGGGATTAGGGACATAAGGGATAAGTAGTGGGTCCATCGACTGAGGGATGGGGCGAGACAAAAGGTTCGATGGAGGGAGGGGTAAGATGGGAGAAAGGGGAGGGGGACCAAACCTAGTAAAGGATCTATAGGCCACAGAGAGAGATGCTTGAGCAGATGCAATGGCAAAGGAAGATTGCAAGGCAAGGATTCTAGGAGGCGAGGCGGCTTCAGAGAGAACAAGGGGATTCAACTGAGAGCGAAAGGTTGGGACACTAGAGGTAAGGTCGGAAGGCCTGGGAAGTGGCGAGAGGCACAATTTCGAGGGAAGAGCCATCAGCATGCAGCGAGGGAAGTGCAAGGACCACCGGATCTTATAGCAAGAGGTAACTAAGGTAAGTTCGAAGGACTGCCAGAATGGTCGGTGGGGGAACTCGTGGCCGGCTGCTCTCGATGACAATGGGGTTTAAGGCGTTTGTCACGGACGGGGGATAGGTTAGGGTCTGCCAGTGGAAGAGGAGTAGGGGGAGCTGGGTAAATGGTATAGAGGGTGAATACGAGAAACGAAGGCGGTAGAAGTAGAGGTGGGTTGTTCAATTTGTGAGATTCCATCTGAAGAGGGGGCGGTGGTGAGGTTAGGGGTTGACCGGAGGAGTAGGGACAAGGGTTTTGGGAAGGCAAAGGGAGGAGTCATGTCCGAAAACTTGGCACACTACACAGTGGGGGTTTCCAAACGTAAAGGACATATTGCTCAAACATGTATCCCTCACCATTAGAGATGGTGATCGATGATGGAGGGGCCTCATCTACTGGAATGTCGATGCAGATCCGAGCATAGGCCAGACGGTCTTTCTTTTTAGTCCTCCCATCGGAATATAGTGGAGTACCTAACATTGAGCCACTGTGACTAAGACCATCAGAACAACAGAAATGCAAGGGGAGCCCTGGTAAGGAGACCCAAAGGGGAATGGAAGAGGATCAATCTTGCAGAGCTAAAGATGTCGATCCCAGGGCCTGAGGATGATCGGCTTGCGACCAACCTACTAGGGGCCACCTTCAAGGATGTGGAGCTTGTCACCTTCCTCAACAAATTTGAAAATGAAGAAGCCATTGTCTAACAAGTAAGTTTTCGACTTTCCTTGATCACTCTGATTTTGATAATGATCAAGACAACATTCCTATTGATATGAATACAGAGGCAGAGGCAAGACAAATAAAGCTTGCTAGTCAGTGATGTCCAATATTCACATTATGTTCCATATGTTGATGTTGAAGAGGTATGTGGCTGATTCATCGCATATTCTGAGTTATGAACCACTTCAGTTGAAGAATGATTTGTCATATAAAGAGACCCTAGTTCAGTTATTGGATCGTAAGGGGCAAGTGTTGCGGAACCGAACATTTCGTTCTTTGAAGGTTCTATGCAGAAATCATGCTTTGGGAGATGCTACTT
This sequence comes from Telopea speciosissima, assembly GCF_018873765.1. Taxonomy (NCBI): domain Eukaryota; kingdom Viridiplantae; phylum Streptophyta; class Magnoliopsida; order Proteales; family Proteaceae; genus Telopea; species Telopea speciosissima. Next base: position 68,815,627 of record NC_057917.1, on the reverse strand, counting down.
GGGAGCGAGAGGAGGATATGTTCCCGTTATCCCCACCTGTTTGATGATTGATGTATGTTCCAATTTCGAGGATGAAATTTTTACAAAGGGGGGGAAGATGTAACACCCCGACTTTTGAAACCCTAGAGTGATGGGCTTGCTTGTGTTTATGGGAGTGTATGAAGTGTGGGCTTGGTAGAACGTAAGCATATTTGAGGTATGTGTATAGGCGTTACTTATACACTATTTTTGCGTGTATTGCTAATTTTCTATGCATGTTGTCTTGTAGGGGTGATCAAGGCTTTAGGTCTCAGTTTTGCCACTGATTTTGCCAAGCCACAAAACCAAGATATACTGAGATCTCGGCAAGATCTTGCATATTTGCTGGCTTAACTCGATGGTTGGTTTCGGTGGCCATATGGCCAAGATAGGCCCTGAAGCTTGTCAACTACCCTATGTTAGGCCTTCTAAACACAGTGGAATCATTAGTTTTTACAAATTCAAACCCAAAATGGTACTTTGACTTCGGACCCTAGGTTGATAGTCTACGGCGTATGTGAGGTCTACCCTAAGCTAAGCCACACAATATTTAGAACTCATATAATTAGAGGTGCAAAACAACTTAAATAAGCATTAGAAATTAAAACACATCAAACCATAAACCATTTAAGCAGTAACCATCATATTCATATTTCATAATCATACATGGTGATGGTTCAACGGTTTGCTAATAATTGACTAATTGTTAGAAACTTGGAAAGAGACATAGATTAAACAAATACAAACTAGTATTGAAACGAGTGTCAGGCCGGATCACCATAATGACTACATTGTTGTTGTTGTTATCGTCGAATCAAGCTCTGATATGTTTGAATCACAAAGGCTGGCCATGACATAGTAAGTTGGAAGTAACACTCGAAATCGTGCACAACAAGAGTGATGAATAGTTACCTAACAATGTTCTTGAGATGTAATGCAACTACCAAGAGTGATGTTGAAGTTTTAATGTTGATTATACAAGCTTTAATCCCAACTTGGAGGTGAGATTTGCCAAAACAGTCGATAAAATATTTCCCTACACAAAGGCGAGAGAGTCGAAATCTCGACGAGAGGTTGTATTTAAGTGACAAAGTGGTCTGGTTCTACCATGTCGAACCGAGACTAAGATAATTCACGAGGTCTCAGTCGGGTTTTTGCACTTTTCCAGTATCGCTTATGATCTTGTCTCGAGAACTTCTGAAACCGAGTTTTTTCCGAGATCTCGGTGAGATCTTGTCGAGATATTGAACCATGGGGGTGATACCTATGGGTATTGCCATTTTATATTTCATCCTATATGTTTGTGCATGCATGTAGTTGTAGCCTGCTGGTTGAGAGTTGCTTTGCTTGTGGGAGGTACAAGATTCAATTCACGTGTGCACCAAGTTAAGTACAGCATTATTCTTTTGGAATTATTACCAGAGTTTGAGGGTGTTTTTGAAATTCAAATATTAAATTTAGAAGAGGGGGAAAAGAAAATTCGGCCAGCTTTGTATGGAGGGGCTCGCAGTCCTGGCATACACTATTTTGACAAGATTTTTTTATTGATTTTCCTACATTGGTTACCTAACTAGTAATCTCTCCCATTTAGGTAGGAGCTTGGGATGGGAATCTTAAAGTTAACACATGATGATTTCTTAGTCAATAGATTCATTGTATCTAGATGGACTTTGGGGGAGTGTTATTGAGGAACGGATTTGAAAAGTGACAATAAATTGAATCAATCAATCAAAGGGGGCTGATTAGGAAAGAATAATTTTTTATTGAGGAAATGATTGAAGGCATTAGTGGAACACATAATTAGGAATTGGGAGAAAGAAAGCTACCTGGGCACGTGCGGTGCACTGCCTCTGTGCCCAGACACAGGGGCATGTAAAATGACCGCTGCACCCCCATGGAAAGGTAGAATTTTCCGAGGGCACGATGGTCATTTCACACGCCCGGGTCTGGGCTCAGGGGTAGCCCACCGCACGCACCCAGGTAGCGTTCTCTTCCCTTTAGGAATTAAACGGGGGGGGAAACTCACATGATTTGGAGAGTCTCCCCAGCCCCAATTTCGTGGAACAAGAGAGAGAGAAGGAAAGGAGAAAAGGAGGACTTACCTCAAGGAGCTGCTTGAGGAGCCTTTGTTCATCTTCTTTAAGGTTCATCTCATATCTTCATTGCTCAAGTACAACCCCCACCAGAGGTAAGAGGATCTATCGTATGTTATTTGAGTTTTGGTCATGGGAGTACGCTAGGATTGTTATATGATTTTCATTTTAGACTTCTATGATGGATGTCATGTTTATATTCATGTTTTCTTTTTGGATGAATATATTCATGTTTTCACATAGGCATTCATGTTATTTTAGAGTTTATAACGGTTTGGATAATGGGAAATTCAGGTAAAAGAGGTGACGAGAGAGAAAGTATGAATTTTTCTTGTATTCTGAATTTTCTGGGTAGGACTGAACATCAGTCTGAAAAAGGGAAAATCATTGGAAAATATGGGATTTGATTTTGAGGCTGAAATTTTTACTAGAGACTCTTGGATGTGTGTAGGGGGTTCCCTATTAATTTCATGTAATTTTAATATTATTTGACCTAGTAATAAATTCGGGAGTGTGAACTGGTCCCTGTCAGGACCATATTCTGAATCCGAGAATGGGAAGATTTACAGACCTAGCTAGAAATTTTTAAATGGAATTATTTTTGGAACATAGTTAACTTTAATGAGTATTTTAACTTTTCCCACTGGTTTTAATGGATTTGTGTTGGGGGATTGAGTGTGATGAATTTTACAAATCGATGACTCCAGATTCTGTTTCAGGCAGAACAGTGTTCTTGAACTGCCTGTAACTCTATGCTAAGAAAATATTTAGGGTGTGTAGCCTTCTGATGACGTTTAGACAGGGATGTAAGCTTTCATTAGCCACTGGTATTGTTCAATTTGGGGCACAGGAAGTATATATTTCATATTTTTCTTTGACTCTATGTAAATCTGTGGCATGACAGAATTTGTATATGTGATGTTTTGACACAGAATGGAAAGGGGGTGGTGGAGGGCTTAGGAGAAGAGGGAAGCCTAGAAGAAATCAGAGTTGCAGGGGAGAGAAGAACGCATAAGAAGAAGAAGAAGAAGGGGAGAGAAAGGAACGCACAAAACCAGTCACGCAGGCTCTTCACAAACACAAACTCAATTCATCGTTTCAATCTATTCAACGATGGGGAGTTACACCATGTATAAAGATAAATAAAAGACTCCTAAAAATAAGACTAACTCTCTAACTAGGAAACAAAGAAGGAATTGTGAAACCAAATATCCTACGTAGCTGACTTATAAAATAAAAAGAATAAAATAAACTAAAAGACATTCTTTCCCAAAATAACATAAATTCTTAAAATCCTACTAGATCCAAAAACTTAAACTGGACCCGTTCATCTTCGTCTGGATACCCAAATGTGTTTGGGTCGGTCCAATGTAGTGTATCTGCATCAAGTCCCCCGGTGTTGAGAAAAACTCGTCCACAAGTTTTGTAAAACGAGAGAATCAGCATCATTTGATCGGTATACACAAATATCAACTTTGATGGGGCGATGATCCAGCACATCTCATGATCGACCATCACGATCTTCTGATAGTCATTAATAAACGACGTCTCTTCGATGGGAATCCGATCGTTGCGTCTCACAACTGAAATTGGACCACTGATCAATTCTTCAATTGCAACCTTGATTGGATTGTGTACTTCGGTTTGATCGTCACTTTCATCCACATTTCTTCCATATCGGATTCGCCTTCTGAAGATTGTATCATGCTTGACACCATATTATAGAAGCGGTTATTACTATTGGCAAGCTCCTGAAAACCTGTTGTCAAATTAGAAAGTTCTTTCTGCAGTTTACGAAACCCATCACTAATCGAAAGAAGTAAATCGTACCGATCAACCTCCATGACGTAGTGGGTTTATGATAAAATAGACATAATTGTAATTTATTGGGCTGCAAACTAAAGAGTGAAAAGAAGCATTAATAAGGATGAAAGTAGGCAAGGCCCCAAACCCACACGAGAGCCCAATTGAGGTGTGGAAGAATGTAGGACTTTGTGGTTTATCCTGGCTAACCAACTTGTTTAACAAGATTATGACCACTAGGAAAATGCCAAATGAATGGAGGAGAAGCTTTGTGGTCTCAATCTACAAAAACAAAGGAGATATTCAGAATTGTAATAACTACAGGGGCATAAAGTTAATGAGCCATACAATGAAGTTATGGGAGAGGTTTATTGAAGCTCACTTGAGAAAGGAGACTACTATATCAAAAAACCAATTCAGATTTATGCCAGGAAGATCATCAATGGAGGCAATTTTTCTATTAAGGAGACTCATGAAAGATATAGAGAGGGCAAAAAAGATCTTCATATAGTCTTTATAGATTTGGAAAAAGCCTACGACAGAGTACCTAGAGAGCTAATCTGGAATATTTTGGAAAAGAGAAGAGTGTCTTGTAAATACGTAGACATAATTAAAGATATGTATGTTGATGTGGTGACTAGCGTTAGAACGAGGGGCCAAAATAGCCCAATCTCAATTGGGTTCACCAAGGATTAGCCTTAAGCCTTTGTTTGTTTGGGCTTATTATGGATGACTTAACCAGAAGCATACAAAGGGAAGTCCCTTGGTGTATGATCTTTGCAAATGATATTGTTTTGATAGATGAGACAAAAGCAGGGATTAACGCCAAAGTGGAACTATAGAGATCAACCTTGGAATCAAAAGACCTGAAGATAAGCAGAACTAAGACCGAATACATGTTGTGTAACATAAATTCCAAAATCCTACTAGATCCAAAAACTCAAACTGGACCCAGTTCATCTTCGTTTGGATACCCAAATGGATTTGGGTCGGTCCAAGGTAGTGTATCTACATCAGGAGGTATTGTATATCAGCATGTAGGTAATATAATGTTTAGTTTTGATGTTTTAGATATAATTATACTTGTGTAGAGGCCTCTGTGATATAGTATTGGAAAGAAAAGAAACAAATAAGGGGAGATTTAGCAAATCCAGGAAGTGAAATACTGAAACACGTACATGTATGGATGTAGATACTTGAATTTGTTTTGATTGGGTGTCTTGCTATACATTTACTTGCTTATTTGTCATGATATTGCCTATATTAGTGTCTTAATATTTTAAGGAGAATTTGGATATTGCTATGCTTGAGATTCTATATGCTTCATGTGCATGAGTAAAATATGATTTGAGGGAGAATAAGACGATGAGTATTGTCTGTGGGATGTTGTTAGATGTTACATTGATCCTGTAATCTTAATTTTTGTCACATGATGACTATTTGGGAAATAATTGTGGTTGGCTTGAGCATGGTATTGTACTTAACTGCACACGGGGAATGCCTATGGGGGGCCCAGTCTATGATATGTCCCTGAGGGGGGACCACCAATCCGAGGGGATGTGCTGTATTATTTGTCCTTGGGGGGGGGGGACCACCTATCCGAGGGGATGAGGTGAAAAGTCTCTGATGGAACCACTTCCTCTAAAAGGCCGACCTTGTAGGAAAGGGAGGAAACAATATGTATATCATAAAGGAGCTCTAACATTACGAACTATCCAAAGGGGGACACGGGTGGATAAATAATTCAACACCTGCCTACTCCCAGGGGGACTCGATACCGTGACCCCTGCCTGCTCTGATACCATGATGGAACCGCTTCCTCTAAAAGGCCGACCTTGTAGGAAAGGGAGGAAACAATATGTATATCATACAGGAACTCTAACACAGCGGACTATCCAAAGGGGGACACGGGTGGATAAATAATTCAACAGTCTCGCTCTTGTTTCCTGAGGGGGAAACAACCTATCCTAGGTGGATGATGGGTGCAATTCTGTCACAACACTGTGGGTCAATCACTTGTGATGGAAAGAGATAATTACAAAGATTGGACTTTATTAATATTATTAACTTGATGTAAATCCTTATTTACATTGTATAATTGAAGGACCTGTCATGTCCTGCTTTGGTTTTTCTCTTACTGGGTTAGTTAAACCATTATTTACAAATTTAACAGATCATGAGACCGCTGCTTGAGGAGTTCCATTTCTGGAGAAGTATGCTTGAAGTTGAACTCTAAATTTAGTCATTTGCTTTTTTAGAAATAAATGTACTAGGAGTGAACCTGGAATGTGATGGTTTTAAGACTTTATTTTGAATGGATTTGGATTTAATATAATTCCTAAACTCTTAGACTTGGAATTTTGAATAATTTATTAATGAAGTTAAGGAAATAAATAAATAAAAATTGGACCCATTGCTATGAATCCGAGAGGTGTTGTGCAACCAACCCTGACGGTTTGGGTCGTTACAATAGTGTTCACTCACAAACTTGGCGTCCATTTGAGTCTCAGTCTGGCAGAGATGATGACAAAGACATCGAGTGGTCACATTCCTCCAACGGTACTCACATACCTTACCCCACTCAAGGCCATAATGATGATGGTGGTAATGGTGGTTGTGGTGGTGGTTATAACTTATAATGTTGGTGATAGATTTACAGTCTTACGCGAGGAGCACGACCAAATGACGTAGGATTAGGAGCTAGAGCCCATCAGATTCACAGGAGAGACTCAATTCGATCATGCCACATAGGACCAGGACCATGGTGCACATACCAGTAGAGGCTATACACTCAAGGTCCATGCTAGCAATTCAGACCTAAGGAGGAGGCAACTGGGATGGGCATAGATATATCAAGCTTTTCTGGCAAACTGGAAGCCATGAGTTTAGGGACAGTAGAGGATTTGGGCATTGGCGTGCACCATCCTTCACAGGGGAGAGCCCTAGTCCAACACATCATGGTGATAGTGGCTTCAAGAGTGTTGGTTCAGCATCACATGTTGAGTATGGACCGTATAGTGGATATGGTGGTGGACTATCTTTTGAGAGAACCAGTTCGTTATTTGGAGGGTACGGTAGCTATGGTGGATGTTCTACTTCATTCTCCAACACTAAGTATGGCGTAGGGGTCAGGTGTTGTGTCATCGTTCGTCGACAGCATCTTCTTGTACTCAGCCCAACCATTTATGCCAGCTCCACCCAGTTCCAATCTCAGTGAGTCATTCCCTAGGTCAGTATACCTCCGATATGTTGATGATGGGGCTTATAGGTGGGTAGTCATGGACTATCCAAACAATTGGTCACAAAATGTGTCATGGTATATAATGGGGGACCAGGAAGGAGAAGAGAAAAGCTAGAAAGAAATCAGAATTGCAGAGGGGAAAGAGAAGAAACTGTGAGAAGAAGAAGAAGAAGAGGGAGAGGGAAGGAGTGCACACGCACACTGCCTTCTGCTTCAATTCATTCTTCAATAGTCTGTCCAATACGTTGGTTACAACCATATAAATAAGAAAAATAAAAGACTTTAAAAAAAGGAAACAACTACTCTAGGACTCTTAACAAAAAAAGACAATTTAAAACTTACTAAAACTCATCCTATGAATCCTACCCAAATTAAAAGATCTCCTTACATAATTTTCCCAATAAAATAAATAACAAAATCCTAAATATCTACCAGAACAAAACCATATTTGGATCCGGTTCATCTCCATCTGGATACACAACTGGGTTTGGGTCGGCCAAGGTAGTACACCAGTTGGGTCGGCCCGGCCCGGCCCAAGATTCTCCTGCATCAATTCTCCCGGAGTTTAGAAAAACTCCTCCACGAGTTTTGTAGAACGAGAGAATCAAAATCGTGCAATCACCGTCAACTATCAGCCACGTTCAACCTATATAAAATCCACGAGCCGAAATTCTTGATTGATGTAACCATGGAAAAGCAAATATTCAAATGGATCAACAAAGCCATCAACCATCACGATTTCTTGATGTTCATCGACCAACGGCATTGCCTAGATTGAAATCTGATCATGGAATTTCAATTCTTCAATCGGACCGTTGATTTCATTGAGATCTTCAACTGCCTGGGTCGAAATCTGGTCATGAAATTTCAACTCTTCGATCGGACCGTTGATTTCATTGTGATCTTCAACTGCCTGGGTCGGAATCTGATCATGGAGCTTTAACTCAGCCTTCAACAATTCATGGTTTACTTGAAGAGCTCTTATGACTTTGTCATGTTGTTGGAGCTTGAACTCAGCCTTCAATCATTCATGGTTTGCTTGAAGGACTCTTATGGATTCGTCATTTTGTTAAAGTATTCTGGCCCACTATTCAGGACTCATTTGGGTAGTGGAGTTAAAGAGAAGAAAAGAAATGTGGTGTAACGATTGGTGGGGCTAGGGAGGGGTAAGGGAGGGGTAAACTTGGAAACTAATAATAAAAAAAGACGAAGTAGAATAAGAATAGAAAAAGACTTCAAATAAGGTATGACGTAAGAGGGGGTTAATATGGGAATAATGGGTTGTAAAAGAGGAACTTATCATGGGAATCTTGGAGTGGAAGATGTGTTGAGGCTGTCTTCTTCCCAACAGACAACCAGTGGCTAGAGTTCCACTTCGAAGTGGAGTCTTCCATGCAGTCGAACCAGAGGAAAGCAGCTAAAGAGACGCTGTGAGTTCTGGAGATGAGCAGTGTGAATGATCTATGCGACTTCGAAGGGGATGATGCAAAGAAAGGGAAGATCAGTGGAGTTCTCTGCCTCTCGCTTTCTCTCTTCTTTTCTTCTATCTCTTCTTCTTCTTCTTCTTTTTAGAAGGGGATGGGAATGGTGGGGTTGGGGTTTCAGTGGGGTCGGAGGAGAGTGATGGGAGATGGGAGGATGATACATAGGATTTTTTTATTTTTTTTCACTGCTGATATCGGCAGAACAGTGGTGGGGATAGAGAATAGGGAAACGGAAAGGGGTTACTGCTGCTGTTGTTCGATCACAACCACAGTGAAAGGAAAAGAAGGAAAAAGAACAGAATGGGGAGAAAGATCACTGAGAAGAATAGCAGGGGAGAGAGACTGAGAGGATGAAGAATGAGAGAAAGAGAGATTCACCCAGGTTTGGGCTTTGATACCAGATAATGGGGGACCGGGAAGGAGAAGAGAAAAGCTAGAAAGAAATCAGAATTGCCGAGGGGGAAAGAGAAGAAATCATGAGAAGAAGAAGAAGAAGAGAGGGAGGGGGGGGGGGAAGGAGTGCACACGCACACAGCCTTGGGCTTCAATTCATTCTTCAATAGTCTGTCCAATACGTTGGTTAGAACCATATAAATAAGAAAAATAAAAGACTTTCGAAACAGGAAACAACTACTCTAGGACTCTTAACAAAAAAAATGACAATTTAAAACTTACTAAAACTCATCCTATGAATCCTACCCAAATTAAAAGATCTCCTTACATAATTATCCCAATAAAATCGATAATAAAATCCTAAATATCTACCAGAATAAAACCATATTTGGATCCGGTTCATCTCCATCTGGATACACAAGTGGGTTTGTGTCGGTCCAAGGTAGTGCACCAGTTGGGTCGAGTCGGCCCGGCCCAGCCCAGCCCAATATTCTCCTGCATCAGTATACATATGTGTTGCATTCGGAGGAGCATCAACGAATTCGTCAGTCATACGCAACTCGTGGATTAGACCCGCCAAGCAACTCCACGTGACATTGAGTGGAGAGTGTTGTATGCTTGTATTTCCCAAACTTAATGTATGTTTTGATTGTTTTAATTGCACTTTTACATTTCCAGTGGCTAATTATATGTAACCAGTTTTTATAATAGGGCTAGTGTACTGCAGCATTCAGCATACACTAGCAAACTTGGGTCCAAACCACAAGTACCATTTTGGGTGATTTTTATGTGAAACTAATTCATGGAATAGGTGTAAATGGTAAAAACACACAGCACCAAAAAAAGGGTCAAAAAACCATTTTCTGTGCCTCGAAACCTAGGTTTCGATTTTGGCCCAGAAAAATCCCAGGTTTCGGTTGAAACCTGGGAAGTTTCTGTTTTGGTCAGGGTCAAAACCGGCCCCAAAACTAAAACCTAGAATCTTGCTTTTATCAACTGGGGCATTTTGGCATCAACCAAATCCCAAAGGAATCTCTCTGAATTTTCTCAGCTTTCACTATGATTTCGAGTATTTCTATCCTTCAAGGAAATTTAATTTTCTTTCAAAAGGCAAGTTCTTTGATTACTCAACAAAAAAGCCTTTGAAGTGCTCATATTTTAAGCTGTTCCCTAAACCACATGTAAGTTACTTGGGAGACCAACCTTGCCACATTTCTATCATCCATATAGATTCTTGAAACTCTTAAACTTTCCAGATTTAACTTAAGCCCTTCATTTTCTGGATAGGCAAAGAAGAAAGAAACTTCTTGACATATCAAAAGACTTGAAAAGAATGTTCGTAATCAGAATATACACCAACCATAAATAAGCAGAACTTAACCCAACCCTGATACAACAAATATAGCATTTGAAATCAACACCAAGAATATAAATGAATCTGAACCCCAGAACCATCTTAAATCCTGAAACACAAAAACAGTATCCCAAACACCATAAAATCTTAGTATATTTATATGCATCTATAATCCCTTAAAGAAAATTTTATCTCATGAATCGATTGCAAATAATCCATACCCTTCTCTACACGGAACAAGATATACCAATCCCTTCAAGTTCTTATCGAAAACAATCCAATCGACAATAAACAACAAATATAAGCAGATACTTATAGGATGTATATATAAATTGCCATTGAAAATCCATTCAAAGCATTTGTGAATCCCTACAAGAGTCACAACCATATCTATTTATTAACCCCAAAAAAATTAGGATATTTTTTGTAATCATGACAATTTTTTGGTAGTCAAGTTCAACCCTCGAGTACAATTCCTTCCATTTCCAAGACCTCCAACCTCAATTTGAAGACTTACTTTGACACATCAACCAAAGAGACTTGCTGATGCAGATTAAATCAATGGAAGATGATTTTCTGGTGGTCGTTTCAGATCTAAAAAATCAGAGAAGGAAGGTGGATATTGATAATCTATCTGCTTGCTGGTTCTTTGTTTTAGCAATCAATGGGAAGAAAATAGGGTAATAAAGAAATTAAGATGGGAGAGAAAATTTAGGGAATAAGGAAACGATTGCCAGGGACAAAATAAGAGAGAGAATAAAAGAATAGAGAGATCACGGAGGAAGAGAAGAGACAATCTCTTTCAAACAACTACTTCAATCCATTCCACAAATTGTTCCTTTAGCCAAAAGGCAACATTCTTTATAAAGACTCAAACGTGAACATAAAAATAGAAAACAAAGATTGACCCAGTCTCTCAATTGCAAACTATATGGGAAGTTTCCTAAACTGACCAAACAACCTAATTTATTAAGGAAACTGAAATAAAATACCTGGACTTATCCATAAACCACTTAAAAAAGGGCGTACCCAATGCATGAGGCTCCCGCCACTGCGGGGCTAGGGAGGGTCATAATGTACACAGCCTTACCCTTGCTTTCACAAAGAGGCTATTTCCAGACTCAAACCTGTGACCATTTGGTCACAATGGAGCAACCTTTACCGTTGCACCAAGGCCCTCCCTTTATCTGTAAACCACTTAACAGCAATAAAATAAACGAAGTTAAAAATCCTAACACTATCCCACGATTAGATTGTAGATGAAGTTTCTAAAAACTTGAAAATTGGGAACCGCAAGCAACCAATGGGGACCCATAAGACTGCTATTAACTTAAATATTATCCTACGCCACTAGGACCATATTCCACGAGTTTCTACAGCTGTGATTTTTACTTTTATTATTATTTATTAAGGAATTGTGGATGGAAGTCAGATCAGCCATGGAGCTAGTTGAGTTTTAACAGTGTCTACACTTTAATCATTTAATTAGTTAAGTCAAATTAGTAAAGTGGCATGATGTTTTGATTTAGATTCCTGCCTTGAGTCTTATATTTAATCGAGTCATGTCAGGCTATTAAGCTAGTCTATTTTGATTTTAGTAAAATGAATAAAGTTTTCTCACCAATGGAAGCCACAGTCAAAGTTTTGCCCTACCTTTGCTGTCGTTGTTATCACAAGTTCAATTCTGAATACTGGAGTATTCCCAAAAGGTAAGGAATCAACACTAAATTTAACCTAGAGTCTTGTTAGCTGTGATAACATTTACTACGATAAAAAAACTAAGGAGTTCATTATGTGATGCCAAAACATTAAACCAGCTCCTGCAACAACTATCAAGCCTCCACTACGACAATAAACACTATCTATCAACATATGGTCACAAGACTCCGTGCCTGCTCACCTCATCAACATAAACAATCCAGTATACCAATAAATGCCATAGTTATGCCCCACTAAAAGCCCATTCTTGGTTTTTCCTTTCCCCTAGCGACATTTCTTTGATTGAAGGCAACTCTCTGTAATGCTGTTTCTCTTCTGTCTATCCATTCCCTCACCAGGCATTGTCTTTGACATTACTACTGTTATTGCCACCTAGGCGGCAGGCTAATTGAAAAGAACAAACTACGACATCTGAGAGGACTTTACAGGTTATGGAAAAAAATTTGGTAGTACAATACTTCAACCAAATATAGAAACAACCAATCATTATCAGAGGAAAGCTGTCACAGTAGATTTTAGCAGATAACATATCATTTTGAAGATGAAGCGGGGAATCATTTTTATGAATCAAATAAATTTTAGCATAATCTGTACCTAAATTTGTTAAAACAAACACCACAAAACACGAATAGAAACATTGGACCGATTCAAAAATCGCCATCGTTTCTATCGTTTTATATTTTCTTACCCGTTACCAATCAGATCATATACAAAGAAAATCCATAACAGTGGAAGGATAAAGTCATAAAGAATAAGCAACAGAAACTTTCCATAGAGCTCAGATATGATTGAAAAATAGAAATTTCAGGAGGCATCACCGTTTGTGGTTGCAGAATCTGACAAATCAAAGGCTCTTCCACCATCTCCCTGTTCGTCTTCCGCTTCCTCGCTGTCGACATCTTCATCGTCATCGTCGTTGTCGTTGTTTTCAAATCCAGAAACATAGTCTTCGTCGGAGACTTCGGTGATGACAGGCATGTCATCGCTTTCAGAGGATGAGGAATGCATTGGTGGGGTATCCCAATTCCCAAATCCCAACTCGGCTGTTCCGCTTCGCTTCTTCTCAATCTATCTAATTATGTATGAAGAGTCCACAAAATCTCTGCTTTTGGAAGCATATCGGGGAGTAACGCCAGTACGCATGGCGGAGAGCTGGCTCAGCTCCTCAGTACGGTTATGTTTTTTCAGGGAAAAGGAACAAATGAAGTCCGAAATCCGAATGGGGTAGATGCCATCATGCCAACGTCATCGTTCTCTTTAGAGGACAGATGGCGGAACCAAACCAAGTAGTCTAGACTTGAAACCGAAAGAGTAGACTGGTCAGGCCATGTTGGACTTTGGAGTGTATTTTTTTATGTTTTTTGGGTGAATAAATAAAACTCTATATGTTTTTTCGGTACATAAATAAGGGTAAAGTATACGTACCCCCTTATAACACCCCAATATTTCTCGTAACCCCTAAGTGGTTTAATATTTCACGTACACCCCCAATGTCAGATCTAATCCGTTTAATTATGTCAATATTTTGATCATTTTACCCTTTGATTCATTTTCTTAAATCTAAAAAGATTTAATTACCCTCACTTATTTATTGGACTAAACTAATTAAAAAATGACCATTTTATCTTTTGTTTTATTTTTATAAATAAAAAGATCTAATTGTCTTCACTTATTTATTCTTAAAAACCTAACTCAATTTAATTATTAAAATGCCCTTACTAGGATATAATTACTAAAATACCCTCATCTTCCCCAAATCTCATCTTCCCCAAAATCCATCAACCCTCCATCGTCTTCAAGTTCAGCTGTTTCAACGCAGAAATGTTTCCGAGGAACGATGGAATGATTCCATTGAAGAGGTTTTCAACAAGTGAGAGCACCTCAAGCCTGGGAAAACGGCCCAAGCTCTCCGGAATATCTCCGGAGAAGTTGTTTCCGGTGAGGTCAAGCATACATGGAATCTGGCACTTGCGTAAGGAATCTTGTTGTTTTGGCAACATGAAAACTGTTGTGTGTGAGAGCTAGATTTCAATACCTTTACAAATTTCAGTGGAGTCATTATTCTTTCCATTTCCTCTCAATTTCGATTTTGATATTCACTCAAAGATAAATATTTCGCTAAATTTTCCCAATTTCGAGGGAAGCTTGAGGAGATTTGGGATGTCGGAAAGGGAGGATGGAAGGGAACCCATTAAGAGATTCTGGGCAAGGTTTAGATGCTGGAGATTCCGACACGCAGAGATCTCTTCAGGGAGAGACGAGTTGATCGAGTTGTTGAAGAGAGAGATGAAAGAAAGGTTATGGAGATGGCAGAGGAGGGTAGGGAAGGGACCAGCGATGTTGGTGTTAGAAAGGTCGACGGAATTGACGGAACCGGTCACCGAGTCACATTTGATGCCATACCAGTTACATGGAGTCTCGTCTCTGTCGTTCCAGTTGGAGAGTGCTCCGTTTGGATCATCGAAGCCCTGCTTGACTTGTTGCAGGTATAGACCTTCCTGGTTCAGAGACAGAACCAGATTAGGTGAGAAAAGAAGAAAAAACCATAGACGATGGAGGTTTGATAGATTTTGGGGAAGATGAGGGTATTTTGGTAATTATGCCTTAATAAGGGCATTTTAGTAATTAGGTTAGATTAGGTTCTTAAGAACAAATAAATGAGGGCAATTAAGTCTTTTCATTTATAAAAATAAAACAAAAGGTAGAATGATCATTTTCAATTAGTTTAGTCCAACAAATAAGTGAGGGTAATTAAGTCTTTTCAGATTTAAGAAAATGGAGCAAAGGGTAAAATGATCAAAATATTGGCATCTAACGGTGATATTTAACGGATTGGCCCTATCTGGCATTTGGGGTGTAAAACAGGGGTGGTATGTGGAATATTGAACCGCTTAGGGGGGTACGAGGAATATTGGATGCATTATAAGGGGGTATATGTACTTTACCCAATAAATAAAGGGAAGTAGTAGTGTGGCCTACGCCAGCATTCCCATGAATCTATCTCTCTCTTCCTCAAAACAAGGGAGAGAGATAGACTCATGGGAGTGCTGGTGTAAGCCACACTCTTGGACAGAGAACTTTCTCTCATAAATAAAATTTTGTAAACTAAATCAATAGAGTAACATCATTACATGTATATTAATTTTTTTCCATGATAAGCCTTGCATGAATGCAAGATCTTGAGCTATAAATATTTTACAAAAAACAATAGAGAGAAATATGAACGTCTTATCCTTTTTTATTAACACATCAGAAAAAGGTACTCAAAATGGATTTAATGTCTCACAAAATAGTGAAAATATCCCATGGTCACTGACGGGTATCTTGCTCGATCCACTCTACCAAGTCTCCACAATCTATCCAAATGAAGATGTCATTGGTTGTAAAGGTCCATATTCCTTGCAAGCCTGGGAGAAGTCCTTGTGCGTTGGATTCTTGAGTTGTCCTTGCACAACCAAAATCCGCATAAGCAATGATAAATTCTTTATTATAGAAAACCAAAGAAGCTCAGCCTGCTTCACCCGTTTCTTTGACGAAACTATCATCACAAATCAATAAAAGAGCCTTTGGTGGTGCCAGAGATATGCAATTTTCCAAAGTTGGAATCAGAAATCCATCTATCAACATTATGCAAAAGTATAGTAGAGTTAGGTTGAAAATTGTAAAATACAAAATGATTTCAAGCATCCAAGGAAAATAATATGTGATTGAAACACCAATCGGCAAAAAAAACTTGTCAGAGACAAGGGACGAGGAGGGTATCAATAGATGGTATAAAAGGTCAAATAGAGAGGAACCTTGGATTCTTGGAGGGTACTATGTCTATAGTCCTAAAAACCCCGCTGCCCAAATTCTCTTGGATAGAGGGCATGATAGGAAAAGGTGCCATAGTGTTTATGTATCTTGTTCATATAGAACACAAGAGTCATCAATATTGATAAATGTGTGACATATACCCCTAAACGCAAGACCTTCATTTAAAAGTTTCCAACAAAAGATCTTGAATTTTGGGTGGATGTTCAACTTCCACGAAACATTCCAGAAACCATTACTATTATTCCTAATGTGGGTGAAAACTACGGGGTGATGCTGGTCGTCAGATGGATGGACTTGCAACCAAGAGAGTAAACACAAGGGAAAAAATTTTGCTGCTATGCCGATTGCAGGAATGTTCCTGCTACAAGGTTAGCAACCAAGGAAATGGAATAATTCACTTCTCCTTTGAGTTCATAAATATCCTCTTAGGTTTTTATATTTTCTAAAATACCCTTTAAGATCCCATTTCTTTGGCTGCCAGCCTTGTAGCAAGAACATTCCTGCTACTAATGTAGCATCAAAATGTCGTCCAAACACAAGGGGGACCGAAGATGGCTCTAATGGGATCCTTTGATGCCCAAATCAGTTCTCAGAGAGAGAGAGAGAGAGAGAGATGGAATCCTTTGATGCCCAAGTCAGTTGAGAGAGAGAGAGAGAGAGAGAGAGAGAGAGAGAGAGAGAGAGAGCTACTTCATCCCGATGCAAGTTTGTTCCTCAACCAACAACGACGAATGTTTGCTGTCTGTCCCATTTTGACATCTATGCCAGATGTAGGCCTACGATTTGTAGGCTGGTAGAATACTAATTCAGAGCTCAAGGGTTGCAGGTTGTGATCATTGAGAATCACTTTGAATTTTGCCACATGTCGATCATCTATAGACCAGATTTTTAGTGGTATATCAATTCCTATTCCCACAAGGAGTATCCATATCCACAAAGGTTCCATAAGATAATAAGCTTGTTGCCACTTTGGTCGTTAAGAGACCATTCCTAGTAAAAGGACAACAGAGAAAATCAATATGTAATGAGTTTGCAAGGGGAATCTTAGTATCCGCTTGATAACCTTATCAAAAATAGTTTCTGGTGTTTTTTTATTTCGAGAAACGAAAATTCCATGTCTTACCAATTAAGAGATCAGAGACATATCTGCTGTTGTAACTGCAATGCTACAGGTGCCATGTGGGGTCGCTGTGCACATATGGCACTTGCGACACCGCACGATGAGTACAACAACACTGCAGTTACAACAGTAGATTAAAATTCGAAAAAGAGTCCAATGCTTGCATGATGAAACTAAGAGAGCCATCAGACCATTTAGGGAGCCAAGGATATTCCCATAGGTTTATTAAAACCCTTGCCCTAACTTTCCAACAGATAAAACGGCGGAGATGTGGGATGAGATGGGAGATGCTAGTCCAAATCCATAACCCCTTTTTTGGAACAAAATTTTGGTATCACCCCTCATTAAATACTTTGCTTTGAGCAATCTACTCCATAACGCATCCGGTTTAGTCAGAAGCCTCAATAAGAAAGATTAATTATGACATGGATTGAGGCGAAAACCTAGTCTTTCCAGATTTTTTGGTTTACACATTGTAGCCCACTATATCAATGAAAGTTTTTTACCGTTTCTCTGGGGTACCTTGTACAAATGGGCATTAATGGAATCCAGTTGATGACACACAAATTTAGAAAGAAAGGGAAGAAGAAAAAAGAGGTACGTTGGCATTGAACCAATGACTGATTTAATGAGAACAACTCTGCCCGCTTGCATTATCAAAGAAGATTTCCTAGGTTCTGAATTTTATGAACAATGGATTGGAGGAAAAGTCTTCGGGCTCGAGTAGAGAATAAAGGTAAACCCAAATATAAGGAGGAAAAGGACATTTCCTTCATACCCAATTGATAACAGATCTGAGTATTTAAAGCTTCTGGAATGTTCTTATTGAAGAACACCTCACTTTTAGAACAATTGATAGATAGATAAACTAGATAGATCCCCAAACAAGTACAAAATTGCTTGAATAGTGTCAAGTCCTCAAAATTTGCACGACAAGAAACAAAGACATCATCCACAAATAAGAGATGTGTAATTTTAGGCCAAGAGCGTGAGATTTTTATACCCTTGAATAAATTTAGGTCAATATAAATACTAAATAAACGTGAGAAACCCTCCATGGCCAAAATGAAAAGGTAGTAGTTGAGGGGGCATCTTTGTTGGAGCCCTTGAGAAGGTTCAAAGATATCCGAAGCTCCACCCTTTAGTTTTATAGAGTAAGTGACATATTGGATTACATAACTGACGAGGTTATACCAATGAGAAGAGAAACCTAAGAAATCAAGAAGAGCTCGAATGAAACCCCATTCTAAACAATCATAAGCCTTACACATGTCTGATTTTATTGCTATCCAGGCTTGCTTACCTTTAAATTTTCCCATGTAATGAAGGATTTCATCAATAACAATATATTATCACTGATTTGCCTACTTTTCACAAAGACAGCCTGAAATGGGGAAATAATTTTATCAAGAAACCTGTAACCGTTCAGCCAACAGTTTTTTGAAATAATTTTATAAGATACAATACACAAGCTTATTGGCCTAGACTCTTAGGAGAGAGAGAGAGAGAGAGAGAGAGAGAGAACTAGTTTTTTTTGGGACTAGAGTAAGGTCCCAAAGGAAAGAGATGACATTATTAAAGAAATTATATACAAAACCAACAATGTTCTTAACCCAAAAGGTCCCAGCATTTATGATAGAAATGGCTGAAATACCATAATGACCAGGGGCCTTGTAAGTTGTAAGGTCTGATACTAATAGCAACCTCTTTAACTTCCTTGGTCAATGGAAGAGACACAAGAACCTCATTCTCTTAGTTAGATGGCAAGACATTGGTGAGTTCTATGGCTAACTCCATTCCTGTACTACTTCATAAGGGTGTCAATCGGATCCATATCGGCCTTTTGGTTCAGCTTCTGTTCGATTCAAGATGTAGCATGAAAAAACCAAAACAAGATTGAAACCGAATAAGAGAGTCTTTTTCATAACCGGGATTGAACCAGCTTGGTTCAATTTTTATTCAGTTCCATATTAGGTTTATTTGACTCGGTTTGTATTCGGTGGGTCCTATATTTGGTGTTTGGGCAAACTTTTTACATATTCACCAACAAGAAGCCCCTTATTTATCAGGGCCATATTACACTAAACTTTATCCAAATAGTAAAAAAGAATAGAATTTATCATCTACATTGATTAAAATAAAACAAAAGGAATAGAATTTTTATGGTTCTTCAGTTTGGTTCGATTTGAAAATGGGTCAACCCTATATCAAAACCAAACTGAATCGAAAAAAGATTCAAGATTTTGAAACCAAAATCTAAACGATTTGTATCATTTCAATTCAGGTTTAAACGGCTGGTTTCGATTTCGATTTCAGTTCTAAATTGACATTCTTACTACTTCATGACATTACGCACTCGGCCACTCATACATATGCTCATTAACTGCTTATTGACAATGACATGGGCCGGCCCACATACTAGCAAAGTGTGGACTTATTCTCTTCCAATTTCTAAAGGTAGTGTCAAATGACACCATTATACATACGCGTATTTAGAACTAGGCACTTTCATTTAAAAAATTCCAAATGTTGGGATATAAATGAGTTTTCAAATAATTTGAAAGTAACATTATTATGTTATTTGAAAAAAAATCTTTTTTTGTCTTGCACATTTTTCAAGTATGCAAGTTAAATGACAATATTTATCCTCGTTGAGAAATAAAAAGGTTTGTTATACTAAAAAGTAAAAAAAAAAAATGTAAAATCACGAATCTCAAAAAAAAAGAAGTAGAAGGTCAATTTCTTTCTGAAAACAGTGTACATGCTCTTGCTTAAAATCGGGAGCATGGGTTTAGCACCAACCTGTTACAGTTTCTGCTTGGTGTTAAGTCCCACCTCAGAACATTACTTGAAGCAGTTTTGTGAACAAACACTGTATAGATAAATCAATGATGCACTATTATCAATTGATTTTCGGTTTCTCTCATGCACGTAGTCAAGGTATAAATTGTGTTGATTAGCTTTCTGCTGCAAACCTGAGAAGGCTTTTATAACGCAAAAATATACAACAGATAAGCTCAATCATCTCAACTATACATGATTTTGTTGTAGGCCTTCACAGTACCTGTACTTGATCCTTGATTCCCAAGCTTATGATCCTTGATTGCCATCTGAAGATTTTGACCATTGAGGCAACCAAACGTATTGGTACTATACATGATTTTGCTGTAGCTGCTTAACAGCTTGTACAACTCCATTGTTCTTAGAATTTCTCGTATAGGCTGAAGATGACAATCTGGATGATGATGGCTGGAAGAACTCAAATGGAGATTTTGATCCTATAGTCCTTTTGGTAGCAGTTGGTGAATCAGAAAGTAAAGGTTCATAAACAGGGTTGCAATTTTTGGGTTGAGTGGCAGACAAAGGTGCAACATCTTCGCCCAGAGACCTAGGCTGGGGATCCATATTTCCCAGAGACAAAATGGGTCCTCCCATACGTTCTGCCTGCTGAAGTATATTGATTGCACTTGGTCTGTAGGTGTATCGGAAGTATTTTAGAGCTAGCACAGGGCCCATACCTACTGCCACAGTCAACTGTTAAGAAAAAAAAACCATTGGCATATAGAGTTCAATATGAACAACTACCCAACATAATAAGAAGCAATAGAAAGAGTGACAGTTCAACTAAGAAACTTACAAACATAGTTATCCAATAAGATGGTTGTCTGCACAGTCGGAACATGATCGTGTACATCCCAGATGATGGCAGGGCACTGACAATCAAGTTAATAACATAGAAGGTAGCTAAATTCCCCCAAATTGCAAGATGCTGCAGGGCTGTGAATGAACTGCAATATTGATAAATTCAGTTCGGAATATGAAGCTGAAAAAGTACATGGAATTGTCCTCTGAAAGAAATGATGGCATTAAAATATTTGGATTACGATCATAATTGGAATCTTGTGCTTACTTAGTCTCCAGTGTCACAACAAAAGCTTGTAGCCAGATACTTCCAGAGAGTGCAACCATTGACAGCTCTTCCATCTCACTTTTCTCATAGGCATAAGCATGTATGGTAACTAAAAACACGACAAGTGCCTGCACAACAATTCCATTGTCATTGGTACAGGAAACGGTAACACAAAAACCATCCATACAATAACTGACCAAATACATAAATCATGTCAGGCATCAAATTGGTCTTCCATCATATTTATGTTTGAGAAAAATGGGTAGAGAACTCGGACTAATTCAAGCATTAACAAGATGTTCTTGAACTACTTTGAAAGTAATAAAAAATCATCCTTTCACACTATTATATAAAAGTATGTATTTTCTCTTTTAGTATTCTTTTTCATTGGACCAAAATACTCGTCCTCACTTATCCCTCCCCCACTCTCGCTCTCTCACAGATCTCTCTCTACTCTCTTATCTGAAAGAGGCGGGAAACCCAAACGAAGAGGGTTGTTTACGATTTAGAAGAAACCCAAGCGAAGAAAAAAGTCATTGAAATCCACCATTAAATTGCAGTGCGGTGCCACTGACAAGAGCCATTCTCTTAGACAACAGAAGGTTGCTGTGAAACATCAAACTTATTATCATAATCCTGGTGGAAAGGGTGCATTTCAGAGGGAAGTAGAGCTGATAAATGTAGCAGTTCATTGAAATCTTCTTCGTTTGATTGATTTAGCACAACCACATTGGAGAGAATTCTTGTTTACCCATTCATGCAAAATACCAGGTTGCATATCGTTTACGAGGTAACCCCCTTATGAGCTAAATTTTTTGCTATGGTAACATCCCTTTTTTTTTGGGTGTTTAAAAATAATTTATTAAAAGAACAAAAGATGCAAAGCCAATAGGCAGGAGACAAGCCAAATTAGTGAGAAACTAAGAGGCACCACAAAAGCCTTGGGCAAGGCAAAGGAAAAGAAAATACCAAAACCATACGGACAACCACAAAATAAGTTTTCCATTCCTTGGAGTGAAGGTAGCACGGGGCAAATCTTTTTTTTTTGGATGAATAAATATTAAATTACGAAGAAAAAGAAGGAATAAACAAGCCCAAGGGCAAAACCGAAGCTAGGAACTAACTAGGTCAAATCTTAAGCGGTAACTCCATCCAGTGTAGACGTAATGACCATCCAAATCATTTTTACCATAGTGCTACGAAGATTCTTTAGAGTAATGCAGAAGGAGGCTGCCAATCAGGAATGCGAAGGAAAGGAGATTCCAAGATTGGGTCCATGATGGCATCACTTAACTTAGACTCTGAAAGATCCTCCAAAGAAGCGACTGATGAACTATCAGCCTCAGGATTCACTTTGTACTGAGTGCCTGAGTGGCCACTCTAGATTCAGGAGGAAGGGGGGGGGGGGGGAGGGTGAAGAGACATAATAGAGTCTCCCTCACGCACAGCTTCCAGGCTCACATCATAGCAGACCCTAGAAGCAGAAGAGACTTAATTTTTCCTCCTTCTTCTTCCTCTTTCCAGGGGACTGGATAAGATTTTGATCAACAACGTTTCCTTCCACGTGAGGAGAATCTGAATCCGATTGGGAAATATTATCTTGATTCTCGTCATATCTTCCGGCTGGGCAACTCTCCATATTCGAACCAACTTTCATCATGTCCAGATGTCTCCTAACCGTAGCCTCATCCGATTCCTGAAATATCTCCAAACTAATCCCTTCATCAGCATGAACTGCAGTCTCTACCAATGACTGATCCCCATAACCATTCCCAGAATCTAAAGAACTACCAATAATACCCACTTCCTTAGCATTCAAATTTACCACTAAACCAGCCTCCAAAATTTGGTCCAATTCCAAAAAAATAAAGGGATTTTCTTTTACATCTCAAGTTTGAGTTTTATTTGAGAGAGGGTATTTTCTATAGTCAAGTTCTATCATTAAGGTAGAACAAAGTTTGTGGACTTTGTGGTTAATTCCGATTCTGCTTCTACGGTTAGAGTGATCAACCAGAAAAAGTATAATCTCTGGAAGGAGTGGTATTGGTTTCAGGAAATCATGATGCTTTGTAACTCTACTCGGTCGTCTATTACTTTTACGTTTAGGAAAAGTAACAGAGCAGCGGATTGGCTGGCTAATTTTGCTTGCGAAACGGCGGTCAACAAAGTTTTCCAGTTTGGGTAAGAGCCTCCGGGGGAGCTTCGGCTCATTATCCAGGAAGACAGGGCTGGTTTACCGGTTCTTCGGAAAAGGTAGTTGTAAATAAATTAAGAAAAAGGAAGAAGAAGAAGAAGAGAAGCCGAGAGAGAGAACAGGAGGCGAGAATCTGCAGAACTGTGAGAGTTTCACGATATGTGTTACTCTCCTCTAAACCTTCATTAGTAAATAACTTAAAGGGTAAACCAGTAAACATCCAAATAAAATAAAAGAAACAACTTAATGGCTGATTAGACTAAAATACCCTCCTCACTGTGCTCTCGGTATTAGCTTCTTGCGCTAATACTAAGATCACGATAACACTCCCCCTCAAGCTGGAGCATAGATGTCAATCATGCCCAACTTGTTAAAAATATAATCCACTCTTGCACTTCCCAATGACTTTGTGAACACGTCTGCGAGTTGTTCTCTTGTACGGACATGGCCAGGAGAAATCAAACCTTGTTGTAACTTTTCTCGAATGAAATGACAGTCAACTTCAATGTGTTTCGTCCTCTCATGAAACACCGGATTTGAAGCAATATGGACAGCAGCCTGATTATCACACCACAGTTTCATTAGAGCACCATCAACAAAGCCAAGTTCAGTCATTAATTGCTTTACCCACATCAACTCACAGGTAATATGTGCCATAGCCCTGTATTCTGACTCTGTTTTGGACCGGGCAACAACTGTCTGTTTCTTACTCTTCCAAGACACCAAATTTCCACCAACAAAGACACAGTAACCTGTAGTAGATCGCCTATCAACTGGAGATCCTGCCCAGTCAGCATCTGAAAAACCTACTATCCGCCCATGACCATGATCACTGTAGAGAAGACCAAGTCCAGGAGCCTTTTTAAGATAGCGTAAAATATGCACAACAGCCTCCCAATGAGTCGTCCGAGGAGCAGACAGAAACTGACTCACCACACTAACCGGAAAAGCTATATCAGGCCTAGTCACTGTGAGATAATTCAATTTACCAACAAGCCTCCGATACTTTTCTGGATCACCTAAAATCTCACCATCCTCTGCAACAAGTTTTAAGTTAGGATCCATAGGAGTATCTAGAGGTTTAGAACCTAGCATTCCTGTCTCTGACAAAAGATCAAGAACATATTTCCGCTGTGAGAGCGAGATCCCTTTCTTTGATTGAGCAAGTTCCACACCCAAAAAATATTTCAGCTTTCCCAAGTCCTTGGTCTGAAATTTCTGCTGCAAGTGTGCCTTCAAACCATCAATTCTAGAAACATCATCTCCGATACAAACAGTGGAGGCAGCAATCGACCTCCTCAACCAAAACCCTGACAAAATCTTCACTTCATCTAAAAACTTCTTCAAATATTCCTCAAACAAAAAGAGAGACCTAGTTCTTAATTCATAGCATGAACTAGTCTCTAAACAAATCCGAAAAACAGCATAGAGTGCTGCACCCCTTCAAACAAAAAATAGAAGAAACCGCATGTGCTTTAAGTCTTCAAAAAAATATTTAAAACTTCAATCGAATGCTGGAGATAAGGAAGCAATGATCCACGAAATTTGTAGCAGTCCTTACAGCTCTGATACCATGTAAATAAATTAAGAAAAAGGAAGAAGAAGAAGAGAAGCCGAGAGAGAGAAGAGGAGGCGAGAATCTGCAGAACTGTGAGAGTTTCACGATATGTGTTACTCTCCTCTAAACCTTCATTAGTAAATAACTTAAAGGGTAAAACAGTAAACATCCAAATAAAATAAAAGAAACAACTTAATGGCTGATTAGACTAAAATACCCTCCTCACTGTACTCTCGGTATTAGCTTCTTGCGCTAATACTAAGATCACGATAACAGTAGTGCTTGTTTTTTTTTTTTCTCTTTGTGTTCTTGAGATGTAAGGAGTAGGGATTTTCCTTGCTTGAGTGATTGAGTGTTTGTGCTCCTTTGGGTAGGGGTAAGGCGGCAATGTCCCCCCCTTGTACTTGGTTTTTAACTCCAGTTTTTTAATAAAATTTTAGGGGCCTCCCCGGGGTCCCAAATAATATTCGGGGGTGAAAAAAAAGATACATTTCAGTTTCAGTCCTTTTCTTTTCAGAAAATAGTTTCACAATCATGGTCCATTAACTTTTAAGAGGATGAAATATATAATGCACCATGCAAATTTCAGGAAACATTATAAACACTAAGAGTAACTCACAGATACACACTGAGACAAGTCATTGTATTTTACATATGGCTAAAAACTGAATATATTTAAAACCTAGGGAGAAAGGCTTGTACTGGCCAACAAGAAAACACGTGGATTTTGGTGCAGCCCATGGCTTGGAATATCTGCACGAGCGTCAAGCACTGTAGCCCCAACATTGACTCATGTCACAACCCAAGTTCAAGGAACAATGGGACATTTCACCAAGTATTTGTCCACAGGAAAAGCCCAACTTTTGGGGGTAGGCCTTGGAGTCGGATGCCTAACCTTTTTGTATATGGTACCATACAATAATACATATTCCAGTTGACTACGACACCCGACTCAAGAGGGAATGGGAATGTAATATTAAATATTTTAATATTGCAATTCGACTGGACAAATGCCTTTAAACATTGTCCATTTTCCTTATTCAAAACTCAAGTATTTAGATGGGTGATTAGAATAAAGGGTAATTATTTATAACTTTCTTTATATATTCTGTTCTTTTTATTATTTTCCCTTTCCCTCTGCCATACCCAACAAGTCAATCCAGTACATAGCCTTATGAACTCTATTGTTTCTCTATTTATCTGTTTTTTTGTTCCTGGGAACAAAAAAATAAGAGAAATCCGTTTGTTAACACCGGTTCATTTTTTTGTTCTTGGGATTGAAACTTTGGGAGAAGGTTATTGAAGCCCATTTGAGAAGAGAGACTCATATCTCGATGAACCAATTTGGCTTTATGCCAGGAAGATCCATGACAAAAGCTATCTACTTATTGAGGAGGCTTATGGAAAGATATAGAGATAGTAAGAAGGATCTCCTCCTTCTGCAACTCTGAGTTCACTTGGCTTGAGCTCGAGGTAGATCAGCGGCTCCGCCATGTCAGATATCCCTCTAGTGGCTCTGACCGCCGGTCTCTCCCTCCCTCTTCCTCCCCCCCTCCTAACCTCTTTTCCAGCTCTTCCCTCCCCCTCCCTGCTCCCGGCATCAAGTCCTGGAACTCCCTCTTTAAGTCTACTTCCTCCTCTGATAGGGAGGGATATCATCTCCACTATGTGCCTCCTTCCCTTGTTGACGACCAACTTGTTGGCCTCTGTCCGTCAGGGCTTCTTGACTCTGAAATCTTCAAATGGTCAAAGTGCTTGGTTGGTCACTTCCTTGGGAGCACACCACCCTTCAGTATTGTCAAGGCTTCTCTATGCAAGCAATGGCTATCTCTTGGATCAATGGATACCTTCCTTCTTGAATCTGGAGTCTTTATCTTCAATTTCTTTGATGAAGAAGACCAATTGAAAGCCCTTGACGGAGGCCCTTGGCAGGTGGGGAAAAACACCATCTATCTTCGCCAGTGGGATCATCATCTGCAGCTAAACAAGGTTGATTTCCTCTCCATCCCTTTATGGATTACGTTGCCTGGTCTTCTGCTCCATTTTTAGTGTGAAAAGGGCCTGAGCATTATTGGATCAGTCATCGGAAATCCTCTTTATTCTGACAAGCGCACAAAGAAGATGGACAGGTTATCATTTGCTAGGATCTGTGTACTTGTCTCTACTGAAGCTCCTCCTCCATCTTCTGTCACTATCTTCGATGATGAAGGCTTCTCCTTCCAGCAGAATATCCTCTTCGAAAGGTTGCCGCCCCATTGCATTATTTGCAAGACCTTCGGTAACTCCTCCCATGTTTGCAAGTCCTCGTCCACCGCTGGTTGTGATGTAGCTCCTCTTTGCAAGACCCCTACTGCCGCCGCTGCTGCTGCTGCTGTGTATGTAGACAGCCCCACCGGGGCTTGTAGAAGTCCCTGTGTGTATAATGATAACCCCCCTGGGATTTGAGCCAAAAGCCTCGTCTCTTCCTGCATCATCTGCTCATCGTGATCCCAGCTGTGGCCGGAGAAGAAGCCGCAATCGTAGGACTCGCTGGAAGGTCCTCCCGGCGTCAGTTTCTCCTTGTTGCCCTTCTCCCTCTGATTCGTTGGTCCCCCAGCCTACTACAGCAGGTCCTAATCGCTACTATGTCCTTTAGTTTGCCACCTTCAGTGGCGATGATGTCTTCTCCCCCCCGAGGAGTTGAACACCTCTACCCCTTCTCTGCTCTCCCATTCTACCTGTCCCTTTCCTGTGTCAGCCCCCTCTGCTCCTTCGCCTGTCGAGCCTGGCTTCCCCAAAGCTCCCCTTGAACGTTGGGATTTCCTCTTTTCTCCAAAAGCAGGTCAAAGGTTTTTCATCCTCTTGACCTCACCCCCCCGGGCCCCCTGATGGTCCCTCCTGTGGCTCCCTCTCTAACACGGCCCACTTTTCCCCTTTCTTTGGCTGGCCCATCTGGCTCTTATGGGTCAGTCCCCTCTTTGGCTGATCCTTCGGATTCTTTTGGGCCCATTCCACCCCCGATCCAGCCCATATTCACTCCCTCTTTGCCTGGCCCTTCTAGTTCTAATGGGCCAGCTCCCCTTTCTCCCCTAATCCATAATTCATCCCGCCTCCCCTCTCTTTGCATCACTCCTCTGGCTCTACGCCTCTCCATGTCTTCCGTCGCCGTAATCCTAGATCCCCTCCTTTCCCCAAGAAGCGCCCCTACATTTTCTACTCTCTGCCCGGTCCGGAGTTGTCTTCGCCTATCATTTTGGATAGCAGGAATAGCGCTATTGATGGTGAGCCTATTGACCAGGGATAGTCAGGTCCTCTTTGCGCCAGGCCTGGTTTTCAGATAGCTAGGTGTTTTTTCCTTTTGCGAGCATATGGCTCCCCTTTTAGTTTGCGCTTTTTGTTTAGGCCTTGTCCCTTTTGCCTGTCCTAGCCTTTGGTATGTCTTGGATTTTGCTTGTATTCTCCCCCCCTTTTTCTTCCTCCTTTGGTAATTGAATTATTTATTCATCCAAGAAAAGAAGGATCTCCATATGATCTTTATCGACCTGGAAAAAGCCTATGACTGAGTCCCTAGAGATCTAATCCAACATGTTCTAGTGAAGAGGGGGGTGTCAAGTAAATATATGGATGTCATTAAAGATATGTATGAGGTCGTGGTGACTAGTGTGAGATCTGTGGGAGGTCAGGGCAAGGAATTCCCAATTACGATTGGATTACATCAGGGTTCAGCCTTAAGTCCTTACCATGTTGTGCTTATCATGGACGATATAACCAAGAGCATTCAAGATGAGGTCCCTTGGTGTATGCTCTTCGCAGATGATATCGTCTTGGTGGATGAGACAAAAGAAGGGATTAACTCTAAGTTAGAGCTTTGGAGGTCAACCTTGGAAACAAGAGGATTTAAGATTAGTATAACGAAGACGGAGTACATGATGTGTAATTTTACATTTTTAGTCACACTTTGATGGATACAGGTAAGGAGATCAACTTGTGACAAGATCACAGGTAAGGAATAAGACAAAATTTCCAAATAATTTTAATAACAGAGAATCAAGGGAACATATTCAGCCAAAATCCTGGTCAAAGGCTTTAATTGAATGGGAGAGTATAATATTAGAAATCAGGCTTGATCCAATGGTCAGATTCTTACTTGAAGAAAGAATTCCCAAATCTGAGAATCAATAACAGGTTCAGACAAACTGGGTTAGAGATTGATTTCAGCACCAAGTAACAAGCCTAATGATAGTAAAAAATCTGAGATCAGGCTTAGAAAATCGATTAAACTGAAACTAGGTTTGCAGTAGGAAATCAGTTTCAAGTTTGAATTTTGCAACTGTAAGAAGGCTTAGAACAGAAACAAATTGCTAAGTATGGAAGCAAAATTAAAATCCAACGGTTAAATTTGAAGTTTCAAAAAATTTCTAGTTGGAGTAGGAATTCAAGAAACCACAAAAAAAAAAAAAAAAAGATTTTTATGCTGAGAACAGAATCTGAACTTTAAGAAAATTGTAAACAACAATTCAACAACCCAGATCAACCAATCAAACATCAGATTTAAGTCAATAAAAAGATGCGTAAAATATAGAAAGTAAGGGTACTAACCTGGAATCGATGGACGAGAGAAAGAGCACAAACTCAAAATTTCATTCAAAAAATCCATAAATTCATGTAAGATTATAACCCTACTTATAAAGACCAAATATGTTGAGGTTAGGACTCCTAAGCCAAATAAAAAACTACCCCTTCAAGTAACCTAAACAAAAATAACTTAAACCAATCAAATACTTGCCCTAGGAGACTCCAAACAACATAAACTACTGATTAATAATATGGAGACCCAGGAAAGAAAAAGCTATGCTATTGACAGACCTTTTGTAGTGAATTTGAATCCGTAGGTCTCCCCTTTATTCTTATTTTGTTTGAGGTGGGAATAATACAGAATGAAATACAGAAGTACGGGAAGTCACCTTTTTTTGGTTCAAGGGAAAACCCCTTCTTGCGCCAAAGATCTTACCATTTCCGAAGGAACTGAAGTTACATCTCTTTTCCATTTCCATTCAAGGGTTCTTTTACTATTTTTTTTTGGGTGAATAAAAAATTCATTACCAAAGAGAAAGAGGACTACAACAGCCCCCTAAAGAGGGAGGGGGAGAGAGAGAGAGAGAGAATACACAACTATACAAAAAGACCTCAAGAAGAAGAGGAGGCCCGAAGGGTGGAGAGAGGGAGACCCCAGGAGGCTACAATATGCCTATTCCTTGGAGGATCAATACAAGAAAGGGGAACCATAGAAATCTTGGCTTTAATGTCAAAAGAAATGGAATCTCAAATCTGGCGAAAAGACCGAGAGTTGGAGGTCCATTTCCTGATATTTCGCTCCATCCAAATGTGATTAATAGCAACGCAGAAGGCTAGCTTTCCCACAGTATCACAAAAAGAAGACCCAGCGAAAATCATATCCACCCAGATCCACTCCCTTGCGAAAGGAACAATATGACGCCTTCTGGGCCAGCACTTAGCAAGGATGCCTTTCCAAACAGAGGAAAAGGGGCACTCAAAAAACAGATGGTTGATATCTTCAACCGCATTCCAGCAGAGGCAGCATGAGGAGAAGACAGCCATCTAACAGTGGAGAAGGAAGGACTGCGTTGAGAGGCAGTTGGTGAAGGCCCGCCTTGATCATCTAGGGTTCTTTTAATATTGTTTCCATGCCCTTTTGAGAACTCAAAACATGGACAATTTTTTTTTCTTATTTAGCTATACTTTGGCTCTGGTGCTCCTATGACACTTGAACTGAGTAAATGGCGAAGACCTAGATGATCTTCTGATCTACGACCACCCTCCTTGATTTCATGGAATAGCCTAAATTGAGTGATCAGGGTTCAGAGCTTGGTAATTGCAACCCGTCAAGATCGATATATTTATCCTGTTGAGTCTCGACCCTTTCATTAAGAAAGGCCCAGTCAGCAAATTGCGGCCCTACTACAACATAAAGGATGCTAACGCGTGCTATGGAGTTGTTTGGTTGTCTAAGGTCATTGCTGCTTCTCCAACAAACATGCAATAGTATGTTATAGACCCTCGATCATCCTGGCTCCCTGCCCAAACAGCATCAACATATAGAAGACGTGGAGGAAAGGCGAACTAGCTCCATACCACTACCTATTGATCTACTAAAGTAATCAACTCTATCTGTGTTCAACCCAAAAGGCTATTTCTTTGGCCAGACTTGATGACTATCCCGGTTGCACATTTTTTTTGTTTGGAGAGGATGGGTCTTCTCCCTTTAGGTCAATACCTGATTTTGTATTTAACTTAAGATCAGACTGAACGGTGGTCACACTTTCCGGACTACTATGACCCTCCACCCACAAGAAGCAGATAACGTAACCTCGTTCCACTGGCGGTTGTCCTTGATCTTCCCTCTTGCTTCTGAAATGTTGATTACTAAAGCTATTCCCTGGTGTATGCTTTTGAATTGCGGATTGTTTCGTGATACTGATTGTCGAAGTAGTGTGTATTTGATGTATGGGCCTAATTTAAATTTTTTAATTTAAAAATAAATTTGAATTGTAGTAAATGGGAAGTACTTTTGGACACATCCTTCAGAGGCTTTTGTGAAGAACTAAAAGCCTAGCAAAACGAGTTTCATAAAAAAAAAAAGCCTAGCAAAATGAGAGTTCTCCCATGACTAGACAAGATGTTAGAGACACGAATGGTATGCCATCCACCAGCAAACTCATGGATAGAACTAGTAGGGCCCTATCCAACACTTGACCAATACCAACGATTTGGGGTTTATTGATGTAATGAGCCTCTTTTGTAAGCCCATATTTGGAGTCTCAGATATAAATAATGGGATTAAGTATTGGGTTTTGGGCCCAATTATTATGACTTGATTTATTGGGCCCATATTAATTCACTTGAAGGGGATTTAATCCAGACCGTCCATTGTGAGATGGATTAGGTTTGGGGTTTATTTATAGTAACCCTAGGTCCCTGCTATCTCCTAATTCAATTTTGTGACTTTACTCACGGAGTTACAGAGGGATAATATTGTTTGGGGAAGACGGGAGTAATCTAGGGCGGGTCAGAGCGTGTGGCTGTTAATCACAAGATTAAGCTTGGATCTACTGCAAACGTTTGGAGAGGTATGAATATAATTCCATCCCTATTATTATTCTGTTGATTGTATTCTAGCCATGTGAAGCATGAGGATCATGTTAATTTCTTTAGCCTAACAAGTGGTATCGAAACGTCTATGGTTGGTTGCCTAAAGAAAAGTAATTGGGTCTTCCTCTTGTCCAATATCAAAATCGCACTCATTCAGATAACCGACATAATCCGAATGTAGGGTAGACTTGCGGGCTCTGGTAGATCTCCTCAAAGGCTCAGTATCAGCAACAGAATCAATAGGAACAGGTGCCTCAGCCTCTGAATATACAACAATCTCTTCAATGGGCAAACTATCAACTGCAGGAATGATGCCGTCCACAATTACCTCAAACGGTGCTACAACAGGTGAAACAGCACCAACAAGTCTAGAAAAGGAAGTCCCAATCTCTCCAAAACTCCCAGCACATGGCCCATCAAAAACCAGGTTGCGAGAGACAGGCATCTCACCCTCACACTCTGACAAATGGTTGGAAGCTATGAAGGATGAGTTGTTGTCCATGCAGAGAAATGGTGTTTGGGAATTGGTTGAGATTCCTCAGGGATGCAAGGCTGTTGCATCAACGTGGATTTTTAAGACCAAGATTGACTCTCAGGGGAAGGTGGAACGCTACAAGGCTACACTAGTAGCGAAAGGTTTCACTCAGAGAGAAGGCATTGACTACAAGGAAACCTTTTCTCCTGTTTCTTCGAAGGATTCATTCAGAATCATCATGGCCATTGTAGCTCACTTTGACCTTGAGTTACATCGGATGGATATTGTGTTAATTTCAATAAGAATGGTTTCACATTACTTTATGATTTTGTTGCTGTTGGGTGGTGGTTATGTGTCTGACGGTCTCTACAGACTAAATTTAGCTTCTTTTATGATTATGAATATTGGAGTGAAACGCCCTTAGTTTAATAAGAAGTCCTCAATGCTCTGGCATAGAAGGCTTGGTCACATTGCTAGGAAGAGAATGGACAGACTAGTGGAGGAAGGAATACTAGATAACCTTGACTTCAAGGGCATGAGCAGATGTGTTGGCTGCATCAAGGGGAAGATGACTATTTCCAGGAAGAATGATGCTTCCCGGTGTGATGGAGTTTTGGACATTATCCACACAGACATATGTGGACTCTTTCCAACTCCAATACTTGGGAACCAACAGTATTTTATCACCTTCATTGATGACTTATCGCGTTATGGGTATGTTTTTCTGCTTAGTGATAAGTCAAGTGCCTTGGATGCTTTTAAAATCTTTAAGGCTGAGGTGGAAGTTTTCCATTCCAGAAAGATCAAGTCTGTCAAATCTGATAGGGGTGGAGAGTATTATGGAAAAAGTGGTGATGCTGGTCAACACCTTGGGCCTTTTGCCAAGTTCTTATAGGAACATGGGATAGCTCCACAATAGTCCATGCCTGGAACTCCTCAGCAGAACGGGGTTGCAGAAAGAAGAAATAAAACCTTAAAGGACATGGTAAGGTCAATGATGAGCAATTCCAGTTTGCCAGAATTTTTATGGGGTGAGGCACTTAAAACTGCCACTTACATGAATAAGATTGTGTTAGTCCCATGTACTATTAAGTAGTGAAGTTGGAACACATCCATGGGCCAAAATTAAGTCTTCTGAGGCATAAAATTTTGAACTTAATTTCTTTTGGAATTTTAGGATTTGATGAAAGTAAAAAAGAACAGGATTTTCCAAAAGCTTCAAATCAAAGATGATGATCATTCTATTCTTTGTATGTTCGTCAATTGCTACATTAATATGTTGAAGATATGTATAGTAAGATGAAGCAACTATACATGGTACTTGGTCTGTCCCTCCCCCTTCCCCTTTCCTCTGTTTGGGCCTCCTTTCTCCCCCTTCAGGCCAGTCCCCCTCTTTGTCCAACTCTGTTTCCTAGCTCCTTTCCTCTAATGGCCACTTTGGCTCCATCTCCACTTAGGACTTTGTTAGAGTTCGTATCCCCCTTGTCCTCCGCATAAGATTGTTTGGTTCAAGGGTCACATTCCCTGCCATAGCTTTATAGTTTAGAGAGCCCTTACCCATTGCCTACCCACCCAATCGTCCCTCCTTCGTAGACAGATGCATGTTTCCCCCATCTGTGTTCTTTGTTGTAATGGTGAGGATATTGACCACCTTTTCTTCTCTTGCCCCTTCACAACCTCAATTTAAAAAAAAAACCTTGGATAGTTGCTGCCTCGTCATAGAAGAATCCTCCCCTTCTCTAAAGAGTGGATTTGGTTAGACATGACCTTCTCAGGTAGCTCTATATGTAATACTGCAGGTAAGCTTTTTTTTGTGCCACCATCTCCCACATCTGGATGGAGCAGAATCTTCGAAGATGGACCTCCAACTCCTGTTCTTTCGACATGATTTGGAAAGCCATCTACTTTGATGTTAGCTCCAAGATTCACTTATTGCCTCATCGTTCTGTTGTTGATACCCCAAGGAACAGGCGTATTGTTGTTTCCTAGGGTTTACCTACGTCCTTGATCTAGTCTCCTGTCCCTTCCTCATGGGGAAAACGCAGGCATTGGGTATGTTGGAGGAAGGTTTGTAGGCCGATTGATGAAGGGGGCTTGGGGGTTAGGCTACTGGAGGATGTTGGCCTCTCACTCAGGCTTAAGGGCCTTTGGAGAGCTGTTTTGGATCGCTGCCTTTGGAGTGATTACTTCAGGGGCAAAGTTCTTCAAAAAGTTACATGTGGCTTTAGTTGGGTCGATTGGGATTGGATCCAAATCGTGGCGTAACACTCTGGCTTTCAAGGGGTTTTATATGGAAAATTCTAGATGGGTGCTTGGCTCTGCCAATATCTCCTTCTGGCTTGATAACTAGGCTGGGGTGGAACCTCTGCTTGACTATGTTGATAATGGTCTCCTGGTTGATACGGAGCTGTGTGTCAAGGATGCTTTGGAGGAAGATGGCACTTGGAGGCAAGACATTCTTAATCACATTGATTCAGCCGTGATTAGAGATAGCATTACTCTGGGTAACTTTACCCTTTCTGACAGAGAAGATGTGTTAGTTTGGGCCCCTTCTAGTGATGGTCGTTTCACAACTAGATCAGTTTGGAATGCAGTGCGGGATGGCTCCGCTATGGTATCCTATGCTAAGTGGATTTGGAACCAGTCGATGCCACTAAAGGTAGCCTTTTTTTCGTGGCAGCTCCTCAATGGGAGAATCCCCACCGATGACTCTTTGATGGCGGTTGGCATCCCCCTGGCTTCCAAATGCAGCTGCTGTGGGAATCCAAGGAGGGAGACTACTGATCACTGCCTGGTCTCTGGCGGTACAGCTTCCAAGGTGTGGGACTATTTCACTCGCATTTTTTATGTATGTTCTATTCCCTCACAGGATGTCAAAGGCCAAATAACTCTTTGGCAGGAATCGGCTAGCTGGAACAGCTTAAGTGCCTATATCACAGGGATCCTACCCTCTTTGATAGTTTGGGAGTTATGGAAGGAGAGAAACAATAGAAGGCATGGGGAAGTCAGGCATACTGCCATGTCAATAGTTGAGCGCATTAAAGTCTGGGAGAAAGAAACCCCCTTGCCAACCAAGGTGGGTCGGAAGGAGTCCTCTAGAGAAAGCCTAATACTACAGTGTTTTGGCCTTGTGGCTCCAGCTTCCAAGCCAGCTCGGCCTGTTCCAGTGTATTGGTGTCCTCCTTTCGCCATTATAAAGCTGAATGTGGATGGAGGTGGTGGAGGGGTCATTAGGGACTCAAATGGTGTGGCCCTAGCGGCCTTTGCTAACTTTTATGGTGTGTGCACCAATTCGATTGTAGAGTTAAGGGCTTTGAGGGATGGTTTGCATCTTTGCCAGGAACTAGGTTTCCTTTATTTAGTGGTTAACTCGGACTCCGCTGCCATTGTCGGAATGGTTAACCATAGGAGGTGTAACCTTTGGAAGGGTTGGTATTGGTTTCGGGAGGTCCTGGACTTAGTCTCATCCACTCGGGCTTATGTGTCCTTTACTTATCGTGAAAGTAATAGTACGGCTGATTGGTTGGCAAATCTTGCTTGCCCAGGGGTGTGATTCATGGTATCCTTCGGGAGAACAAGGCTGGTCTGCCTATGCTGAGGAGATAGATTTTATGCGTTCTCTCATGTTTTCTTGGGTCGGGAATAGCTTGTTCTTGTGAGGCCTAGTGTGGCTGGGCTCCGTGGGTAGGGGTAAGGTGGAATGTCCCCCCCTTGTATTCTTTGATTATTTCTGGATATTAATAAAATTTTAGGGGCTGGCCCGGGTCCCAGGTAATATTCGGGTTAAAAAAAAAAAAAAAGGGTCAGGAGTTGTGTTTAGACTTCTCCTTCTTTCCCTTTTCCCCCTTCCCCCCTTGTGTACTTCCCCACCTTTTGGGGTTTTGGTAATGAATTATTTCTTTTTTTTTTTCTTTTTCGGGGAGGAAGAATAAAAAAACAACTAAAATCAAATTGACACTAAAATACATAAATTCAATCATTCTTTCTCGAGCCGTACGAGGAGAAAACCTCCTATACGGTTCTAGGGGGGCATTGTTCATCTATACCCCCCCCCCCCAAAAAAAAAAAGAACAAAGATTGAAGCAACGAGATTGGATTTTTATTGATCAACGTAGTCAAATATCCTAGAGAATTATATCAAGGGATAGTTGATAGTGTTTAGCTGAAGAAATAAGAGGTGATCAAGTTGGGACAAAGATTGTTTTACCCACATCTTTTATTGGAGGACCAAGAGATATGCGTCGAAGGTATCTTGATGTTATGGCTTTAGTACAACAATTTGGAAAATCTGTTTTACAGGTGCATTATGCACCCATGGCCACACGGGCAAGTTTGGTAGTCCAAAATAAACAATCCTAGGTAATGTAGTCCTAGATTGGTAGGAGACCAACTAGGAGCCAGTAAACCAGGATCTGATATGAATTGGTGATCCGATTAGGTCAAAATATGGTTTAGGTCAAAATTAGGGTTAGGGTTAGGGTTTGAGGTGTTGGTTATGCTAGGCAGGTGTAGGGGAGTCTATCAGTGAAGGTCCTGAGATGTTTTGATGAGCAGAAGTTAGGTTTAAGGTTTCGGGTTTTGAAAAAGAAGAAAAGATGGTTTTCTAGGGTTTGGCTGGTCAGAAGTTAACCAAACTTGAATGGTTTTCTTACGAGGGTATGAGAGATAATCGATCAGATTTGTAGACTGTTCTGACAGTTGGTTTGGACTGGGCAGAAATTAGGGTTTATAGGGTTTAATAAAAGTGGGGTTTTCTAGGGTTTGAGTGGGAGGATTGGGCTAGGGTTTGGATCGAGTGCTATAGCGGCATGGGTGGAGAGTTTGATCTAAAAAAGGAGGGATTTTGCTGGCTGGTTAGGTCTGTGAAGATTTTAGGTTATGGGAAATTGAAAATAAAAAAGGGGAAAGCTAGGGTTTGGGCTGTAGAGGATTAGAAGAAGAATGGAGGGGATGGGGATCCCTTCTAACTTACTGTTGTTGCAGAAACTCTTTGGCAGCAGCTTGTTGGAAGTTGAAACTTGAATAAAATTAAGTCTTGAACTAGAACTTGAAGGAGAGCTTCAAAGAACCACCCGGGCTTCCCACCGCAAGGTGTCAGTCGGATCAAACACCGATCCCACAAGCCTTGATCAAATACAAGACAAAAATCTTCAATGGAGAAGAAGAGCAACAAAAGCTTTCATTAATATCAAAATTCGTGTTCCATGCTTGCCCACCCTACAACCTTGTATAAAAGACTCAAAAATAGACTCCTCCACTTAAAAGGAAAGGCCTAACTCAATCCTTGACCTATTAGGTAACCTAAGCTGACTAGAAAAGTGAAATAACAAAGGAAATAGATTCAAAACATGGCTGGGCTTATAGAATCCTAATCCAACCCAACTTAAATAACAATTAAATAGTCACATGACCACTTAATCAAGTCACATGATCACTTAAGTGATCACATGACCACTAATCAAATAAAAAAAAAAATCTACTAACTAATCCCGTATGTAACCTTAGTACCCATATTTTAGACCCATAAAAGTGGCCTATTACATAGAAAACCCATGGGATCAAAGGCCCAACATGTCTATAACCCAACCCTACACTTATTTCTAGGGAAAGAAGCCCAATTTGGTGATAAACCTGCATCACTAGGCAGTAGTCAGAATTTTTCCCAAGTATATTTGGCTGTTGCAAGAACAAGCAACCATTTGATGAAAGGGCTGAAAGTCAAGTAGAGTAATTATAAAAGGGTATTGAAAGCCCACAGTTGCTATTCTGAAAATTTTCATTCCCATGCTTTGACACACATAGTTTCATATGTCAGCAATCTTGAACACCAGCTGAACCAGTAAACTGAGTCTTGGTCATCAATACCGGGTTTCAGAACATTTCATAGACCAGATTTTCAAGACATTTTGCTTTGTAATTTCTAAACTTCTAAGCGGGGTTTCAATGCTAGCAGGTATGTTTTAACAATCACCAAAATGGAAAAAGTTCCAAAATACTGCACTCACATGGAAAAGAGACCTCCCAAACCATCCAGCAAAGGTGCTTGGATTCAAAAGCCTGGTTCAAAAATGACTCTTAGTCCAATGATCAGCAGCAAATCTATGAAAGGAAGGCAGTAAACAACCTAGCTTCACAGTCCAACAAATGTGGTATTCCCTATGAATTTCTTTTAAATTGAATTAGACAGCAGATAATGAATAAACATAACCAACCTTCCTGCTTGGCAATAAAAGAGGATTTGTGGGTGTTGCATCACTGTTATTCCACTAAGATCTTTGTCAAGGACACTGACTAGAACTGGGACGCTAGTGTAGAAAACATTATATGCCATCAGACTGACAGAATTAAAAAGGCTGGTTCCAGAGACACCTGAAATGAAAGAGAAACTGAAATTGTTCTAGTGTTAGTTTGAGAACCACATTGAATCAAATATGAAGTCATCAGGAGCAGTGGTCAAAATATGGATACATTTTGTTAAGATTCTGGAATCAATGTTAAAGGCTTCCACAAGCAAAAAGTTGTAGCGATTTATTTAATTCCTCCCTCCCTGCCCTCTCATGTAAAGATGAAAAGCTGCTTCCAGAAGCATATCCAAACACACCATTGGCAAAGAGAAGGAACGCAAAGGGAAAAATGTATATATCAGAACTTACAGGATCTGGATAAAACATATCTTTAGAGATTTATAGAAGGAATACTGGGAGAGAAATGCTGTCCTGTTGTATGAATAACGACCATGGACAAGTATCAACCTTTTAAGAAACCTGAACTCTGCAAAACAATGAAGTCAGCCAACCTAAATGCTTGAACTTATGGCCACCAAAATATATCCAAAAGATGCTTTAACTTTGAATTTATATGCATAGCAGAAAACAGACAAAAAAATCAATAAATAACGAAATAAAAAGTACAATAGTAAAGTTAACCTCCACTACACAAATTATGATTTGCCTTTTCACTCTAACACCATATCTCCATATCTCCATGAGTCCTCAGCCCTTCTCTCACTATCTTGACTCAAATCCTTTTTGTCCTTTGTCCTTTTATGTACTTCTTACACCATACCACTCGTACTGGTAAAGTCATTTGTCTTTGCCACGCATGATAGCACCATCTGCGCCATCTTTACCTTATATTTTCAGCGGTCACCTCTTGATGCTAAGAAAAGGTGACAACAACATGCATTCATTTATAGTCTGATTTCTAGTTTCACAATTCATTCGTCTCAATGTCTTAATCTCAGCTTCTGTGTGTGTATAGCTTCCTGATTGCCCACCCTTCATTTTGCTCGACCCTTGTCTCAACATCATTATAATTGAGCTTGGTTGAAGAAACATCACTAGGGAACCAGTAGCATGCTGGGTAGTGGGTGGTAATGTAGGGTATCCATTGGGTTCCAGACTGAGATTTTTCAAATTCTCCTAGCTGAGATTATTGGGTGTTTAGAGAATTTGGCATTAAACTCTTCATTTTGTTAGGTTTTAAAGGTTTTAAGCATAGTTAATATATTTTACTCTATTCTAGTCTTATATTGTCATTTATGTCCAAACACAGTTTTGAGTTGTCTTTATTGTATATTAGTGGCTTAAGTTGAGTCTGCAATGTGCAAGCAGTTCCCACTTCCCAAGTTTTTAAGCATTACTTTCGGTGTGAATACCACTACGTTTGGCTCAACTTCGGAATTATAATACACAAGGAATAAAACATTGAATTGATGGGGAAATCAGCAAGGCGATCTCAAGAAACGTCATCACAGATTCAAATGGACATGCTGGAACTCAGGAAATATATACACATACATAAGAAAATAAAGTTGGGATAAGGCTGAGAGGTTGTGTACATAAGAAAAGAACATAAATCTTTAAAGGGGAAATTATTCCTGTCCAGGAG
This sequence comes from Telopea speciosissima, assembly GCF_018873765.1. NCBI lineage: Eukaryota > Viridiplantae > Streptophyta > Magnoliopsida > Proteales > Proteaceae > Telopea > Telopea speciosissima. The sequence goes on along the minus strand of NC_057917.1, from coordinate 68,775,410 downwards.
CGTAGCCTCCGTTAGCTCTCCCCTTCTCTCTTCTCCCATCCTCTGAAATGACCTCTCTGCCCTCTGAAATGATTCTTGTCTGGGGGCACTCATTGGGTGTTTCCTGTCGGCATAGGCTATGCTTCCGGACAGGAAACATTCTCTCAATCTTTAAATACATAAAGAATCCTTGTTTTTTAGCATAATCAGAGTAAATAAGGAATAACAATAGATATCTAGTTACTTTAATGCATTTTATTACAATTTTCAACAAACATTATCATTTTGTTTCAATTTTCCCCCATTTTTAAGTAGATTAATGTTGATAATTCACTAAAAATTTAAATGGATAAAAAATAAATAATTTTCTTAGATATGTCATGTATCAACTTGGTGTAGGCACCCTTGTCTTGCATCATCAAGGAACTCAAATCCTTTCAGAATTAGCAATTTTCTTTTTTCGAGATCCTATTTGACGTGATGAATTATTTTCAAGTGCATTTTGTGTTACTTTCTCTCAATTCTAGGTTTATATCTGCTAAAAGAATAAAAGTTATTATACACATAGTTTGAAATTTCAAACCTAAATGTCAAAATTTCGACGACACATTTCTCTTTCGACACTTGTCGAAACTAAATGACATGCGAATTGAGGGGTCTTCAATGTTTCAGTTTTTTCACCAAAATGGACCATATTTCGGCCATTTTGGTGTCATTTCAGCCATTTTGACCGGTATATTTCGGTCAAATAGGGTCGAAATCCTAGTCGAAACCGAAATCTTGAACCTTGATCATATTATATTTATAAGTAAAAATATAATCTCCATAAATCTTGATAACCAATCTCCTTTCTTTGGGGTTTTTCCCACATCTTTGTTTGGTTTACCCCCATGGGTGTGTGGTTGTACATGTTTTGTTCACAACCTTTGGCTTGGTCTTGATATATTATTCCTACGTGCTACCAGGTGTGTGTTTCTTGGATATGCTCGCACTCAGAATGGTTATCGGTATTATGATCCTATTACGCCTCAGCACTTTCTCAGTGCTGATGTTAACTTTTTTGGAACTACACCATATTTTTCTGCTGAGAGTCGTTAGATGGATGTTGATCTTCTTATTCCTCCACCTATTCCTGCACTTATTCCTCTTACTGACTCTCCCACTACTAGTTCTCCACCTAAGAAATTGCAAGTTTAGAAGCGTCGTCCCAAATCAACTACAACGGCCTCAAATTATCCTTTATTACCCTCTACTTCATTAGAATCTTTGCCTGGGGATCCTTCCTTTCTTGACTTGCCAGTTACTCTTCGTAAAGGTATTCAGACTTGTAATCAAAAGTCTAATTTTGATTATCCTGTTTCTAAATTTATTAGTGTTTACTTTGCAACTTTGCTTTGTCTTTATCCACTGTGTTTGTGTCTATTAAGTACCAGGAAGCATAGTCACATCCTGGTCATAGTTGTCAAGGCGTCACCTAGGTGTCCAAGCACCTAGGCAGGCGCCTTGTTGGTGTCGCCTCAATTTTGGACCCTCTCCAACGCTTTGGGTCGCCTAGACGCTGTGACAACTATGATCTTGGTTGGAAAATGCAATAGATGTAGAAATGGATGCCTTGTTGGATTGTTAGACATGACCTCTTACTGACTTACCCGCCCAGGAAAGGAGCTTGTGAGGTGTCGTTGGGTGTGCAAAGTTAAGTACCTACTGATGGTTCAGTTGAGCGGCTGAAAGCTTGCTTGGTTGCCAAAGGATATACTCAGACATATGGCGTCGACAATTTTGAGACATTCTCTCCAGTGGTTTGTCTAAATTCTGTTTGTGTTCTTATCTCCTTGGCCGTTAATCTTAATTGGCCTCTGTTTCAGTTAGTTATAAAAAAATGCTTTCTTTATGGTGATCTTGAGAAAGTGTATGTGGAGCAATCTCTTGGGTATGTTGCTTAGTGGGAGAATGTGTCCAAACTATGTTTTCACAAGGCTATTTATGGGCTGAAACAATCTCCCCGTGCTTAACTTGATTAAGTTCAATAAAGTTATTGGTGGTTATGGGTTCACGTTCACTCAATGCTTCTCTGATCACTCTGTATTTGTTCATCGTCATCGAGATAGAGTCGTCATTTTTGTTCTGTACATTGATGATAGTATTATTTCTGGTAATGAATCTTCTAGCATTGAAGATGACAAGGCATATCTACACTAGCATTTTCAGATGAACTTAGGGACGCTCAAGTATTTCTAACAAATTGAAGTTGTTCATTGCAAGAAGGGTGTCAGTTTGTCTCAGAGGAAGTATGTGCTTGATCTTCCCTTTGAGACTGGCATGTTGGGCTGTAATCCCGTTGATAACCCTATGGATCCTAATCTAAAGCTTGGGGCGTGTGATGACAAAGATTTTATGGATAAACATTAGTACAAAAGATTGGTTGGAAAGCTTATTTATCTGATTGTTACTCGTCCCAATATTTCCTTTTTTGTTGGAGTTATTAGTCAATTTATGGAGAACCCTAAATATGCTCACTGGGATGCTGCTTGTCACATTTTAAGATATCTTAAAGGTACTCCCGGGAAAGGTATGATTACTGATGTCATGGTCAACTGATATTGTGGGTTACTCTGATGCTGGTTAGGCTGGTCCTGCCAACGATCGCACATCAACTATTAGACTCAGTTTTTTATATAGTAGTCATTACACACTTCTTTTCATGATGCAAGCAGTTATTAGATGCTTATAATAGAGGCAACCTTTTCTTTTTCTTGTAAATCCTCCGAGAAACTTGTTGAAAATAAGTTAGTGTTTGGCATCTGGTGTAGACTATACATTTATATGCTTTAGTCTTCTTCAGATTACGCGATTGCAACCTGTTGGTTGCAGGTTAAAACTTGGAAACAGCCTTTCCTGCGAAGCAGGGGTGGTAAGGCTGTGTACATTTGCCCCTCCCAGACCCTGCAGTAGCGGGAGCCTTGTGCACTGGGATGCTCTTTTTTTGTCGGTGGTAATCTTGTGACATTAGTGGAAGGCTAAGTCACAAGACCTCACCCCAGGCAGGATCTCAGCAAGAAAACTTCTTCAAGACAAATCGCAAGCTCTATTTTGAGTATTCTATCGATCAACAGTTCCAGCAGAATAATCCTTCACTACAACAACAACAACAACAACAACAGTAAACTTAGGCCCCATGATTGTGACATTAATGTAAGGCTAATTTCATCCCCTTTTCTTTTGCAAGCCCCTGCCTCCCTCCTTCTGTAAGGCAGGGTCTTGTAAGTTTGTTGTATTGTTTGTTCCCTCCCCTCTTCTTTCCCTTGGTAATGAATTTTTTATTTAAAAAAAAAAAGGTCCTGAAATTCAGGAACTCTATCCTGTATCACCCACTTTCATCATTCTCCTCTTGTTGGAAAAAACTCACCCTTGAATTTTGTATTACGGGTGAATCTTGAACGCAAGACCAACCACCTTCCTCCTTGACCCAACGTAATCAACGATCAAACCATGATTCAACGGTACAAAATCAACAACAAGAAAATCGTTGTTGGAGCCACAATTTGGAAACACAAAATCGAATGGCTCAATCAAAAGATCAACTAGTTTATTATCTTCCGCGGGTTGTTCTTCAACGACAACTGGTGCCAGTTTGTCCTCCATCATCGGTGGCTCGTCTTCATGCTCTTCCTATACAATGACTGAGATCAGCTTGTTGAAGAAGCGTCTAGTTGTTCGAGCCAGGGCAGCGGCTGCTGTTGACATTCCTCAAGATGCACACTAACTATTTACATACATTCTTGATTCTAAAATAAATCGTGGGCTAGTATTAGGACTTTATTTCCTTTTATTTTTATTATTATTAAGTTGTTTATTGAGCCTGTGTTATGCCCAGTCCTGTTTCCTTTTAAAAACTATCTTTATATTCAGTATTTTAGTTGTTTAAGGACACTCCAAACTTAGCTTGCATATGGAGCAATTTAATTAATAGTTTATCCTTGTTTTTAGGAAGTTTGAGTCATTCAAGAATTCTTCCAACAAAGCTTGTGGCTGGAGATTCCTACTTTATTTTTTCTTTTAATTATTTGCTTTTTAGATAAGGTTTGATTCCTATAAATATATGTAAGGCTGTTAGCAGTCCCCATGATTTGATTGAATGAACTCTCTCTCTCCCTCTCCCATGATTTAGCATCTCTCTTCTCTTCTATCAAACATGCAATCTGAAATCCCACCACCAGCAGATCCATCTATTTGATCTGCATCACTCACCCATCAATTCTGCAGTATTGTTCAATTCCTACTAGCAACAGGATTCTTACATAAGTGGAAAGCCAGCTGTAAGAATTAAATCATATTTCTCAGACCTGCTCTACCTATTATTTTGAGCATTCGACCTAAATTTAAGGCTGATCAAAATTGACTTGTGTTGAGTTATATGGGCCAGAACACAAGCCTCACAAAAAAAGTCATCCTTAGTATGTAGGGTGACCAAACTAGGAAATAAATGTGCTAAAATTCCTAAGGGGGGGTGACCTAACCCAGAGTGCCACTGGTAGAGTTCAGAAGAGACCAAGGAGTTCTGGTGTAGCGGAGAAGGTAATGGTGGTGGAGAGAAGCGACCGTCATCAAGCAGGTACAGTCCATCGTACACTTTACCCAATCTAATCATCTTCCCAGATTCCAGATCTTGAAGCACACAATGAGAAGGAAAAAAAGTGACTTTGCAGTTAAGATCACGAGTAATACTACTAATTGAAAGAAGGTTAGTAGTAAAATTAGGAATGTGCAAAACAGAAGACAAGGGAAGAGCGGAAGTGCAGTTGATGATTCCTTTTCCAGATATGGAAGAAAGGGAACCATCAGCCACTTTGACCTTGTCTTTCCCAGAAGTGGGAGAATATCTGTGAAACAGACTAGAGGAACCGGTCATATGATCTGTAGCTCCAGAATCTATGATCCAAAGATGGGAAGCTACAAAAGCACAATGACCTCCAAATGGAATACCTGACCGGGCAAAGTGTGAACCTGAAGGAGCAGAAGAGTTGGCAGTAGCTGATGTAGTAGAGGCAGCAGCAGCGGAAGACCTTAGCATACGTAGGAGTGTCTGCAGATCATCTTGGGATAGACCAGTGTCAGTAGCAGGGGCTGTAGTAACAGTCTCAATTTGATGGGCCTTGGTCTTTGTCTTTATCTTTGTCTTGGCAGCCCTTTTAGCTTCAAAGTCAGCCGGTTTCCCATGAAGTTTCCAGCACTTCTCTTTGGTGTGGTAGGGTTTGTGACAGTGCTCACAAACAACAGTCCCTGTAGTAGAATCCCCAAGAGAAGCAGTGCCAACAGGTGCAGGAGTAGCCGGGGCAGCAGCCTTGAGGGCTGATCTGCCAGTAATAGGTGGGTGCAACATGGCAGCCCTACGGTTTTCCTCAGAGGACACCAAGGCATAAAATTGTTCAAGTGTGGGAAAAGGCGTATGGCCCAACACTTGAACACGAATCTGATCATACTCCACATTTAAGCCAGCCAAAAAATCATATACCCTGATCTTGTCCACATGCTTCTTATAGGAAGCAATGTCAGTAACTGTAGTAGGGTGAAAGTCAAAGAAGTGGTCCAATTGTTGCCACAGACTGCGTAGAGTAGCATAGTATTTGGAAACTGAAAGTTCTCCCTGAGTGGTGTGAAGGACCTTCTTCCGGAGTTCATATACTTGGGCATCATTGCCAAGCTGCCCATAGGTTTCCTTGCAAGCAGCCCAAATTTGTGAGGCTGTGTCAAGGAGAAGAAAGTTATGCTACAAATCTGAAGTCATAGAACCAATCATGTAGGACATGAGAACACCATTATTGGCAAGCCACCTTTCCTAAGCAGGTCCTTGTTCATCTGGCATAACACTGGTGCCATTAATATGGCTGGTGAGACCATGGCTAGCAATGGCAAAGGAGGCAAATCTGGACCATAGAAGGTAATTTGAGCCATCTAGTTTAATAGGATTGGGTGGAAAATTGTGGTAGTCTGTCTTGCTTTGGCCATCATGAAGTGGCTGATCTGAAGTAGGCGTAGACTTGGCGAAATCATCCATACGGCACGGAGAGAAACCCAATAAATTCCTTCAAGTTAAGGGCTGAAAATTGGAGGAGAATCCCCTTTCAATGGGAGTATATATGTCTCCAAAAATCAGAAACAGCAGCCAAGTAGAACCCCTAGATCGATATTGTCAGGGTTTTGAAAAAAACCCTGATTTGCTGAAATCGATGTAGAGGATAATGAGCCAAAAAACTGTAGGGAAGTGGCTGGAACTGAAGTCGAGGTAGCCTTTATGATTGGAGAAGCACCCTTCAAAAAATCAAAAGCAATAGACAGCAGCAACCCCAAGATCGATAGGTGTCAGGGTTTTGAAAAAAAAAACCTTGTGATGGTGGAATCGATCTCAAGGAGGTCTTCAAAAACTGTGAGATAAGAACTGAACCAAAAGGGGCAATCCTGCTGCAGTTCGTGGCCTTCAAAGGGAGGAACTGATTCCTTGTAAGTGTAATAGAAGCAATCCAAAAAAAATTGAAGATCCAAATATCGTAGGCAGGTGTGGCTGGTTCCTATCGAGCAGAATAGTGTATCATTGTAATGAGGTGATGGGGGCAGCAATTGGATCTAATGATCACCTCATCAGTGCTGCCCTATGTGGGAATGGAGAACAAGGAAGAAGAGAGAGAAGAGAGAAGAGAAAAAGCTGAAATTAAAAGGGAGGTGGTCCCTAATTCGAAATCTGCTCTGATACCATGTAGACAGATTCAGAATTAGAGTAAGGCTTGGATGATTAATTATCACCCAAGCACATCTATTTATAATCATGAAAGAACAGAGAACATAGTTACATGAGCAATGTGGGACTAAACCACTTACAAGAGAGACATAATAAAAGACATAATAATATGGGAAAAAGTCCAGAATACCCCCACGGTATTCTGGCCCATATAATCCAACAACTTGATTAAGCCATTTATTTTTCTCCTAATCTGGTTTGTCCTTGCAATTCTGTCGCAAACTGATCTCCCACTGGATCTCACTGGTTCGAGATTAGCACTGCATTAGGTATTAGAAAACATTGTTTTCTAATGTTCTAATTCAGTAAATGGTAATGTGGATTTATAGTTAGAAATCTTCGTAAAGCAGGTTCCATGAAGTTTAGCAAACCTTCCTACAGCAAACAAACAAGCATAGATGTCTTTCAATGAAATAAAGTTCATGAGAACCAATCCAAGCGTTGGTGTAACTTACTGCCAATGCTATAATCAGCTGCCCTTGCTGCCTGCAAGCCTTCTCTCCCTCTAATTCCCACCCCTACATTAGCCTGTTGTATCATCCTCACATCATTTCCCCCATCACCAATAGCCAATGTTCTGTAGCCACTTGACTTCAACAGTTTCACAAGCTGCATAGAATAAAATATAAACATGAAACTACATTTCTTTTTTTTGGGTGAATAAAAATTCATTACCAAACCCCAAAGAGAGGGGACCAGAAAAAGGGGGAGGGGGAAAGGGGGGGGGGGGGAACTATACAAGCTCAAACCACAAGCCTAGGAGGCCTGACTAGGAGGGCCAAAGATAGAGGAATCTAAGCCCCAGGAAACAACAATGTGCCTGTTCCTTGGGGAGTCTATGAGAGAACCATGAGAAAGCATGCGCAGTCTAGAGGTGACATAAAAAAAGATGGCTTTCCAAATCAGGTCAATGGACCGGGAGTTGGAAATCCATCTACGAAGATTCCACTCCATCCAGATGTGGGAGATAGCTGCGCCAAACACAAGCTTGCCAACAGTATCACATATAGAGCAACCAGAAAAAGACCTGTCAAGCCAAAGCCACTCCCGGGGGAAGGGGAGGGGGCGTCTATTTCTGGGCCAGATGGACTGCAAAGCTTTATATAGGTGGTTATCAGGAATTTGCCGTAATAGAAGCCTTCTCTCTGTGTGTGTGTCTCCAATTGGATTTGTGGTATGAACCCTCCAGATATTATGACTTGGTAAGATAGCAAAAAATAGATGTGGTTTCTGCAAATAAATCTAAAATATATTTGAATGCTTATGTCGAATTTATTTTCAGTCGGTTTGGGATTGTTCCCAGAACATCCCGCCAATGCAATGTTCAGGGAACATTACAGGAAGGATCCCAAACCAATCCTTAATGTCCAAGTTCATCACCATCAGTCAAATAATCTCCAAAATCTGCTACTCTTCATGTATAGCCACCAGATTGTTTTGTTCAGGTTGCAATCCACCCGCAACCAGACCTGAAAAGTTGTATTAAAACCTAAAAAAAAAGTACATTAATTTCTACTTCCAAGGCTGTTTTGGTATGATTTCTATTTCAATTTCACGGGGTCATAAATTGAAATTATGGTGTTTGGTATGATTATTTCACCTTGTTTATGAGAAATTAAAATCAATTTCATCTGAAATAGTGAAATAGCTGAGGACCTGGTTCAATATTGAAATTGAACTATTCTGCGCCCCACTTTAAGGAGCATTTGTTAATAACAGGGGTAAACATTTGACACGTTTAAAAGAAATGAAAGCAAGATCAATGTAATTTGTCACCACCACCACCCTCTCCCAAGAAATTTAGAAAACCTATTCTTAGAAATTGAACTGCCAAATGAATTTCTTATTCTTTAAATATTTCAGATTGATGCAACCAAAACAATATCAATTTCTTGACCAAAAATCTATTTGTTAACCTTCTCATGAAAACAATCTGAAATTGAAATTGAAATCATACCAAATCAGCCCTAAGTCAGGTTCTATGTTGGAAACCATGAAACATGAGCCTTAAGGTCCCTGGATGAGGACTTCTCTAGACTCACTTAATGAACCACCTTGAAAATTGAATTTTGGCACAACACATGCAGTGGTTCTTTGTAGAAAACCTAGGACCTGTAACCAGTAACTCTAGAGAGAAGAAAATAGAGAAGAGAAGATGGAAGTTGTAAATACTTGAATAATTGCTTATTTTAATTGATAGGTAAGCCCCTCCATTTATAATAGAGGGGAAAGTTACAAGAGACTAAAATAGGCGAAGTGGGACTAAAAGCCACATAGCCGACTCACACTTAATAACATAAAAACTACCCCAAAAGGACCAGAAAACCCCCATGGTATTCTGGAGTACATATTCCAACACTCCCCCTCAAGCTGGATTAACAAATAATTAAAGAAAGAAAATCCAGCTTGAATTAAAGGAAAAAGAACTCCATAATAATGCTAACACTCCCCCTCAAGTTGGCGCATACAAAGTACTAATGCCCAACTTGAACAAAATGGGAAAACAAACAAAGTTGCAGCAGAATCCAGTTTGACATATGAATGTAGCTCCGAAATAAACCTTCCAGAACTTGAAAAATAGATCTTCAAAACTTGGACAGACATGATCAGCAAACCGGGACTGGAATGTCTTCCAAAAAAGGCAGCTTTCAACGACCTTCAATAGCTATCTAGTGATGAATCTCAGAATGTGACAATGATATACAATCTTGAAGTGAAATAACTAGAGCAGCAAGTAACGAAAACAAATTGAATCAGGCAACGGAAAAAAAACTGTATCAACCCAATCGAAAGTCCTCAAATAGGCAACAACCAAATATCTTCAATATTTCAATACTTCAATCTCCCCCTTACGGCAAACTCAACCCAATAACAAAGTAGATACCCATTGGCAATGGTGAAAAGTCTGATCGTCTATGCTTTGCACCAAGTGTTCCTGCAAGTTCTGCTTCTACAATGTCTGCAGGTGTACTGTATATAATCCCCCCCTTACGTGTAGTACACGTGGACATAACAGAGATAATGTAAAAGATAGGGCAAAAACATAATATTCCAGAATTTTCTAAAAGTGCTATGGGTAATTAAAAAGGAAGGAATGGCAAAATTATAATTTACCAGAAGTTTCCAAAGGTGTTATGGGTAAATACCAAAGGTATGGGATATGAAGGGAATTAAAATTATTGAAAGGGAATGGTGTTGGTAAAAAAGATGGTATGGCTGTAATTTGGTGGAAATCCACTTTTAAATACAATCCAAGCCAAAGGGAAAACTGGTAATAAATCAGAATTTTTAAGGGTCAATTGGGTAGTCAAATAGGAGAATATATTAAAAGATAATGGCAGTTCCATAAATAGCCAGAATTTTCCAAGCGGCTTTTTGGTAAACAAAAAGCAATGGGATGCAATAAGTAAAATAATGGCTATGGAGAGTGGCAATCTTGTAAATAATGTAAATTTAAAAACCCATTAAGAAAATTGTAACAAAACAAGGATATAATGGGCATTAAATTCAAGAGGGAAGGACAGAGTAGGAATTTCAGAGAATATAGGGGCAAATCAGAAATAACTTCAGGAAAGAACAACTTTTGTATATTTTTAAAGGGTTGGCCTTGAGTGTAAACACCAAAAAATTGTATCTTTCTTCCTTACGGTTTCTGAAAGCAAGCGTAAAACTTGTTGACAGAGGAGCAACACTAGGCAATAAAGTAGGATTTACCAAAGATTCCAATATTTTTTTTTTCTGGTTTTGGTTTTCCTTTTGATGTTCGAACTTTACCTCGTAAACTCTTTTAGTGACTTCGAAAAGCTGCTCCTGATCCCGAGAACCCTAGAGAAGCATGGTCGGAAGTCGTCCAGGTTCCATGGACGTCGCTGTCAAAGCTAACAACAAGAAGTTCCTCTGTAGTTACGGTGGCAAGATTCTCCCCCGTTATCCCGACGGCAAGCTTCGTTACGTCAGAGGAGAGATCAGAGTCCTCGCCGTTGATCGTTCCATCTCATTTGCAGAACTATTGGTGAAGCTTGGAGAGTTGTGTGGATACTCTATAAGTCTAAGATGTCAGTTGCCGACGGAAGATCTAGACGCCTTGGTGTCAATTACCTCAGATGAGGATCTTGCTAATATCATGGAGGAATATGATCGAGTGAGTATGTGCCGAGACAAGGCGGCACTAGTAGCGGCTTCTTTTCCGTTGAAGATTAGAGCTTTTCTCTTTCCCAAATACGTGAAAAAAGTCTCTCCTCCCCCGTCGGCTATGTCCAGTGTCATCGACGCTACTCCGACATGGAAATCGCCCTACGCAGCCGCTAGATCCCGTTCGTCTCTTCCTGGCTTGGTTGCTCACCGATGCGTCCATCACGCTTTCACGCCGATTGGATTTCCCTACCGCTTCGAGGAATCTATCGAGAAACTCCGTTACAATGCCTATCATGCTGATGGGACTCCTAGGCATTTCTCCTACCTTGTGCACAACGGAAATCACAGGCAATGACCCAAAACAGAGGGGAGAAAAGGAAGAGAACACATATTTTCATATTCAGCCATTTCAGAACCCCAAAATCGATAGCAGAAACCAGACAATCCATGCGGTAGAATAAACACCACGACCAGCAAACCGTCAAATCAAATATGTATGATTCATCACACGAAACCCCAGTTCTTCTTCTTTTATGAACTAGGGTTTCCTTCTTCAAACCAAACTTAAAACGACTCTCAAAACGGCTATGATAGAGAGAATTAGTACTGGTTACAATAGCTCTGATACCATGTAGAAAACCTAGGACCTGTAACCAGTAACTCTAGAGAGAAGAAAATAGAGAAGAGAAGATGGAAGTTGTAAATACTTGAATAATTGCTTATTTTAATTGATAGGTAAGCCCCTCTATTTATAATAGAGGGGAAAGTTACAAGAGACTAAAATAGGCGATGTGGGACTAAAACCCACATAGCCGACTTACACTTAATAACATAAAAACTACCCCAAAAGGACCAGAATACCCCCACGGTATTCTGGAGTACATATTCCAACATTCTTCCATTCCCATCTTGTCATCCATTGTTTAGACTGACATTTGCACCAATGGCTAAGGAATTCCATCATCTTCAATTGGAAGATATTATTCACTCAGACACCTATTTCAGTACCCTCCAAATAGAACTACGAACCAGAGCACCGGTATTAATATATTGAGAGAGTCTGACCTAGTAGACATAGTTAACAAGGCGGCAAGGTGACCATGGTGTTGGAGAGGCCGAGAGGGTCTAAACTCAAGGCAACACAAACAAGGCAGCAAGGTGCCTGCCTAGGTGACCAAGGTGTCACCTTGATAACTATGCTAGTAGATCTAGACCACTCCCAACAGGTATCCTACTATGTCCTGTACATCTCAAGCCCCAGAAAAAATAATATATACTATGGTAGGAAACACTGTAGCCATGAACTGCAAATGACAATCTTCCGTAACAATGAAGGGGAAGCATTGATGTTCTATTAGATAAATGGCACAAAGAAAAAGAACACAAACTAGATATGAAGAGCACCTGGGCTTTTTGTGATGGTGTCACACGACAACAGATAGCTGTTCTCGACAATATTGCTAATTCAGTGAATGCTTCACGATAATACTTGAGTACAATTTCAAGTGCCCAGCCATCAACAACAAATGCCACATCCTGTTGCCAAAGAGAAACAGTGAGAGGATCTTATATATCTTCAAAGAAGAAAATAATACCAAAACCTTAAAAGCCTAAACAGAATTGTGGCACATTCATCCTCAAGCATCAGCCATAAAGATCCTACAAACTCAGTCCCTATAATCAATGATCTAATTAAGAACATTTACATTCTCAGTTGGGGATTGAGACAATTTAGAAAAGCCTTTAGGATTTTTTGTTGGGTTGCCCTACTTCCCCACGCATGGGAACTTACCTCCTGAATGTGGATGGTTCTGAAGACACAAGAAGGACGACAGGGTGCTATTATCAGGCAGCTCCTTTTCGGAGTAGCCGCTTGTATCTCTTGGAGAGTCTGGTTTATGTTGCAGGCTACTGAGAAGGGGCTGGCATTACCAAAGAAAAAGGACAACCAAAGTTCTGATTTTGCAGATTTTTCCCTCATGGACTTGCGTAGAGAACTAACCGATCAGACTTGTGTGTGAATAAAAGCTGCTACTTTCATTCAAGACCGATCTAAGAACCATGTAGAGAGAGTGGAACATTGTGACAGAACAGTCATCTTTTCTGTCCCTCCATAGCGAACTTTGTTTCAAACCCAGATAACATAGAGAAGAAACATTGATGAAATCTAGCTGTGCAGATTACCAGAGAAATAAATCAGAAACTTAGGGAAAGAGATTCAAAGCTGCACTAATAACATAATTTTGACAGGATATAAAATATCAGGTCGGCAATACAATACACCCTTAGAAGTTACAACTCCATAAAACCCTACTAAGAACTGGACAAAAATAATTCCAATACTAACTCTTAAGAGGGGTATAAAAAAAAGTATTTAAGACTACAGAAATAAAGCTATTAAACAGAATTATAACCACTAACCAGACGCTACCACTAATCCTAGCACCAATAGAACTCTTGTATTGGCCGTTGAAAACCCAATGACTTCTGTCTCACTGGGCCCCACTGGCCCATACGACTCTTAACAAATAAGAAAACTAATAAACAGACAGATAAATACGGAAAACTAAAAGAAGTAATGCAACTTCTGCTATCAATCTGGAAACCAGGGACCAGAACAGAGACTAATTCTACTACTTGCACGGGACCTTTAAAGGCTTGGATCTGCCAAGTAACCCTCTGCCAACATCTCTACATCACCTGAAGAGGTTCACACTTCACAGTGATATGCTTACGAATGTTTTTTTTTTTTTTGGTGAATAAGAATTTCATTACCAAAAGGAAGAAAAAACAAGGGACCCTGAGGGGAGGAAGAAAAAATAGAAAGCACAGCCCAAGCTTAGCAAAAGGCCAGCTGTAGCAACAAAAGAAACATTAGATAAACCCCAGGAATCAACAATGAGCCTGTTCCTTGGGGTGTCCGAGCAGCAAGAGGGAGGAGCTAGCATTAACTTTGCTTTGATTTCGAAGGAAATGGAATCCCAAATCTTCTGGTAGGAGCGAGAATTGGAGGTCCATTTTCTGATATTGCGCTCCATCCAAATGTGGTTGAGAGTTGCACAAAAAGCTAATTTGCCTACTATGTCAATAGATAGACCCGCAAAGGTCATGTCAATCCAGATCCATTCCCTTGAGAAAGGGAGAATTCTTCTGCGAGAAGGCCAACACTTGGACAAGATTCCTTTCCAGATGGCTGAGGCTGTAGGGCAGTCAAAGAAGAGGTGATCCAAGTCTTCAATATTGTTCCAGCAGAGGCAGCAAGTAGGAGAGACTGAGATCTACCTAGAGCGGAGGAAAGCCTGAGTTGGGAGGCATTTGGTGAAGATTCTCCAAGCAGTGAAGCAGTGATGGGGTATGTGAAACTTGAACCAGAGCAGCTTGCGCCAAGGCGCCAAAGGGCCGTTCATACGGATGAGGTTCCAGGCAGCCTTGGAAGAAAAGGTGTAAGAGTTGCTGGTCTTCCAAGTGACACAGTCACCTCTAGAAGCAGGCCTTCTAGAGATGGTGTGTAGCTCATTCCAGATGAGATCAAGGGCGGGAGAGAGAGGAGGAGACCAGCCAGCTTGATCAATGATATCAGCCACTAAGGATAGCTTGTTGAAGCCTGAAGCATAGATGGTTCTTGGAGAGACCATATGGAGGAGTATTCCTTTGGGATGCCAGTTGTCCAACCACAGGTAGGAGGAGAGCCCATCGCCAATACTAGAGTGAATAGCTTGGAAGACTGAGGGCCGGCTAGCAAGGATCTTACGCCAGACTCAAGAGGCATCAGAGGAGGCTGAAGCAGTCCAGATTGAGTCTTGGCGAAGAAGACTTGAATATAACCAGTCTACCTAGATACTTTTCTGCTTTGAGGCAATCCTCCAAATGAGCTTGATGATACCCGCCGAGTTCACATCTTTTATTCTACGAATGCCTAGGCCGCCTCCTTTTTTGGGGAGACACATAGCTGCCCAGCTGATAGGATGCAGGAATCTAGCTGATTCATTGCCCTTCCAAAGAAAAGAGGCCATGAGGGACTCCATTGACTTAATGACAAATTGAGGAAGGCCAAAGATGCCTGACCAATAAATGTAAGAAGATTCCAGAACTGATTTGATGAGAACCAATCTACCGGCGAAGGAGAGAAGCTTGCCCTTCCATAGCTGCAGCCTCTTCCTAATAAGATCAAGCATAGGGGTGCAATGATGAGCGGATAACCTAGCTGGGATCAAAGGGAGGCCCAAGTATTTGACAGGCAAATGGCCTTCAAGAAATCCTGATTTCTCCAAGTAAGCTGATTTGTCAAGGTCCGAAACCCCCGCGAAGAATAACAAGGACTTGGCTGGATTGATGCGAAGGCCAGAGAGCTCATGGAAGTGCTGAAGACAAAGCAAGATAGACTCAAGAGAGGCAATCGATGCCTTTGAGAAGAACATCAAGTCATCGGCGAAAGCCAAATGAGTAAGCTTGAGAGCTCTGCACTTGGCCAGCGGAGAGATATGCATCTGATCAGTGCTAATCTGGATTTCACTGGAGAGGACTTCCAAAGCCAAAGTAAATAAGTAGGGGGAGAGGGGGCAGCCTTGGCGGATACCCACCGAAGCACCAAAGTAGCCTGCAGGGCTGCCATTCACCAGAACCGAGAACATTGGGGTCGAGATGCAAGAGGTGATCCAATTGACAAAGACCATAGGAAACCCCATCTTGTACATAACTTGAGCAATGTAATCCCACCTGAGCGAGTCAAAGGCCTTGTGGATATCAATCTTCATAAGGATGGAAGGAGCATGGTTTTTCTTGTCAAAGCCTCTGACAATGTCATTGCACAAAAGAATGTTGTCTGCAATATTTCTACCAGGGATAAAAGCAGATTGGTTGTCACTGACTAGCGGGTCCACTATCCCCTTTAGTCTTCTGGCAAGGATCTTGGCTATAAACTTGTAGAGCAGGTTGCAAAGAGCAATAGGCCTGTAGTCATTCATGACAGAAGCACCTTCCTTTTTTGGGATGAGGCAAAGGAAAGTGTGGTTAATGCTCTTGATCTGACTGGGATTGAAGAAGAAACTCTCAATGGCGGCAATGAGGTCCGTTTTGATGATATCCCAGCAAGCAATAAAAAATCCCATGCTAAAACCATCAAGGCCCGGGGCACCATTCACCTTGAGGGAGTGGATAGCAGCTACAATTTCCTCTTCTTTAGGAATAGCACACAAGGAAGCATGCAGCTCAGGGGCAACAAACTTGTTGAGCAAGTGATCAGGGATGGGAGGGTGATCCACCTGATGACTAGAGAACAAGTCTTTAAAATGCTGGACAGCCAGGTCTTTGATGCCATTTACTGTAGTGACAAGAGAGCCATCTGGGTGATAGAGCTGAGAAATAGAGTTTGCATAGGCTCTAGCTTTTACAAAGAGATGGAAGTACGCAGTATTCGAGTCACCCAGATCCAGCCACTTGATTCTAGACTTTTGCTTCATAAAACTCTCTTCCCTAGCAAGCAAAGAAGCAAGCTCAGAGGTGATCTCTTTCTCTTCTATTGCAAGGGAACCATTGTGCAAATCAGATTGTAACCGAAGCTGAATGGAGGCCAACCTGTCTTTGCAATCTGCCACCTACAAATTAATGTTCCCAAAAGTATTGAGGTTCCAAGCCTTGAGAGCAGCCTTGACATTCTTGAGTTTTTTTGAGAAAGCAAGCAGGGGGTTGGAGAAGGAAAAAACAGGTTTGTTCCAAGCTTCAAGAACCAGTGGCATAAAAGAGTGAGAGGACCACATGTCGAAGTACTTGAAAGGTTTAGGGCCAAAAGAAGAGAAGGGTTTGATGATGAGGGAGATAGGAGAATGATCAGAGATACCCAAATTGTCAAAGTAAGCATGGGAAGAAGGAAATGAGGTCAGCCACTCTTCATTGACTGAGACTCTATCCAATTTACAAGCAATACGATTGGGACCTGCCCTTTTGTTGGACCAAGTAAGAGGAAAACCAGTCCAGCTGAGATCATTTGCCCCAATATCCTCAATACACTCATTGAAGGAGTCCATAGCATCCGAATCCGCATGATCTCCACCTTGCTTTTCTATGCTGTACAGGATGACATTGAAGTCTCCTCCCAAACCCCAAGGATGGTTCACAGTAAGATGGGCAATAGATCGGAGATCAGTCCATAAAGAGGACCTAAGAACAGGACAATTATGAGCATAGACCACTGTGAAGTAGAAAGTGAAAATGCCTTGGCAGTCCGAGAAGGAAGTGTGCAGAAACTGGGCAGAGGAGAAAGAAAGGGAGATGGAAATTTGGGATGCGTCCCAAATGAGCCAAATTCTGCCATTGCGGTGGGAGGAGTAGTTGGAGAGCATGGACCAACCAGGGGCAATGGATGAGAGGATTTTTTTGGAGTTAGATTCCTTGATATGAGTTTCCAGACGGCAACAAAAGCAAGATTTGGAGGAGCAAATACGGGAGCGTACTGCAGCTTGTTTCGAGGCAGAATTCAGGCCTCAAGAGTTCCAAATGGTGCCTAGGATCATGAGGGAAGAGGGAGCAGGGGCATCGAAGACTCTAGGAGTTGAGAAAGAACAGCGCGAGACCTTGTTTCGTTGTGGTGACGACGCCGGTAGGACCGGCCAAGAGGGGAAACAGAGGTGTAAGGGGGGTGATGAATTTTCCTGGAAGCCGTGAAGGGCGAGGAGCAGGGGCAGTCGGGTAAAGGAGAAGAAGAAGAAGATGGGTTTGGTAAAATACCTGACCCTGACCCAGCAAAGGTTGAAGAAGTGAAATGGGTGGAACTAAGAGTCTAAGAGGACCCGTCAACAAGAGAGGGGGGCCCACAGGCAAAATGGAAGAACTAAGAGGAGGGCCCCACAGAAGCAACGTCAGCAGACAAAAAAGATGAGCCAGGTAAAAAGGCGTCTAAAGCATCAGAAGGCAAAACCAAGGTCATGTTGCAGGCACTAGAGGCCAAAGTGAGAGAGCCAAAAGCAATGGTCTCCGTCGTTGGGCAGGGAGCGACGACTTCTCCAGAGCTTAAAGAGGGGGGTGCAGCCGAAGCAGCTTCAGACATCCTGGACCTACTCCGAAGAATAACACCAAAGAGGGGCTTTTCGGGGCAGGCGATGATCTCCTGGTCGTCAGAGGACTCCACAAGGCTGAAACGGTTCTGACCCAGTTAGATCAATACCAAAATAATATTCAGATCGGATATTGGAATAGAAAACTCGACCCAATTATTATTTTTTTTTGGTGAATAAAGAATTCATTACCAGACCCCAAAACCGGGGAGAGAAAAGAAGGGGGGGGATACACAGGGGAAAGAGAGAGAGGGGGGAGAAAAGACTCAAACCCTAGAGAGAAGGGACCGGAGCCTATAAAAGAGAGACAGGTAAGTCCCAGGGGCCAACAATACGTCTGTTCCTTGGGGAATCAGTAATAGAATAACATGTGAAGCTTGGAGCTGACGTCAAAATAGATGGCTTTCCAAATCATCTCAAATGAACGGGAGTTGGAGGTCCAACTGCAAAAATTCCTCTCCATCCAAATATGGTAGATAACAACACTAAACACAAGTTTGCCTGCAGTATCACAGATAGTATTGCCAAAGAATGACATATCCAAACAGAGACACTCCCTTGAGAAGGGTAAAGGTCTTCTTCTACTGGGCCAGCAGGTTTGAAGGGCCTTTTTCCAAATAGAGAGAACAAAGGGCAAGAGAAGAAAAGGTGGCCGATGTCCTCAAGACCGTTCCAACAAAAGATGCAAGAAGGGGAAACAGGTAGGTGTCGGTGAAGAAGGAAGGATTGGGTGGGGAGGCATAGCCCCAATTATTATTTGACCAGTTATCTTTCCAAACATAATGTGGATATATGTAAATTCCTTATGCGACATAACACAAGGTTTTACGAGTCAATTTCAAAGATAAGGCAGTTATTCAATATTTTATGGCCTTCTTTTAGTTCAGATAGGTTTATTTTTTCTTAGGTTTTCTATAAAATTTACTTAAGTTTAATCTGTCCTTTTTGTATTCTTTTTTAATTTAATCAGACATTAGTTATTGGATATGAATATGGATCTGGAGTGTCGGATAATCACGTATTACTGTTTGTATCGGTTAAAAAAACAGGTCGGATATCGGATACACAATTTGCGATCTGTATCCAACCCATTCATAGCCCTACAATCCTTGCTAAACTTCGAAGTGGATGTAATTATTACAAAACAAGAATGACGTAAAGCCACTAAAATTTAATAATTTTTTTTTTACTGTGGTTGAGGGACCTGCTTAACATCCTCCCCACCCCTTCCCTTGGGGGTGGGGGTGGAGAAAGGCAGAGAAGAAATTTTCATCTTTGCACATGTAATCTGAGTTTTGATATCCATTCTAAAAATATGCTGTAAAACATTAATATACCATAAGATGTATATATAGTGGTATGGAGGTTGTAAACAGCTCATCCTCCTGACTTTAGGATCAAATGGTGGTTTTAGGGTTAGAATTGTACCTTCGGTTCTGAAGTAGTTATCCTCATCGTAAGTAACACTCTCTCTAAGCTTCTAGAAACTTCATCTTCAGTTTTCCCATTAATTAACAGAAGTTGGCCTTTTGGTTCTGTTAACAAACTCAAAAAACAGATTTTGTGAGGAAGATTGGTGTACCAAAATTTTACAGTAGGCATGAAATAAGATTAGCAGTTAAAAACTATGGCGTTAAAGAAATGAAAGCTCATGTATCATTTGAAATCCATTTTCAGGCAATTATGTCACATTGTTACTTACATATAAAATGTAACAAACCTTTTCAATTCATCTCACTGATCATAAAGGATAAATACAGAAGCACTTCAATTTGAAACAAAAATTAAACAGAAGTACATAAAATATTTGACATTACTGTAATTAATAAAGATAACCTATTCATTCTGCTTTCTTCTCTCAAGCATTTTGATTACAGTTCCACCACACTGCATGGCCATTTTGTTGTGAAAGATTACTTCTGATTATGAAAATACTGGGGTCAAAAGCTGATGAGAGATTGCACCCAGTTCACATATAGATACCCAGTAATAGGTTTCAGTTTCGAGTCTGGTTTCAACCAGGCTTGAAACCGAACTGTACTCTTTTTTTATTCAAGTTTCAATGGTTGGTTTCGGGGGCCAAATGGCCAAATTAGGTCCTGAAACTTCTAGGACACCGTATTTTAGCCAGACCCTCTAAACATAGTGGAACCCTTAGATTTTAAAAAATTACACCCAAAAATGATAGTTTGGCTTCAGACACTAGGATTTTTTTGGTTGAATAAGGTTGGTAGTGTACAATGTATGCATTCTCTAATATGGCCTATTCTACACATTGTTTTTTACTAGAACACATAATTCAAGTAAAACAACTTAGATATGTATTAGGAATGATTACATCAAATATAACCATTTCATAAATCATAGATCATACATGGTTTGTTATAAAGAGTCAAATATATCATAGTCAACAATAGAGGTACCCTAACCTAGAGTATCACAGTATGGCTGAAAAAATGGTAAAAAACCTCCACAACAGCCCTATAAATGGAATCGTTGACAAACTAGAGGTACCCTAACCTAACCTAGAGTATAGATCTCTGAAACGTGAGGAACTCAATCGAGAGCCATTACTACTGGATGGTGCCTGTGGAACTGTCACCGGTATGTATGGTGACTGTGGAACCAACATCAACAATTATGGCTGGGGGGTCGGGAACGAGATGTTATCCACAAACCCAATATGTGACTGACCCTCATACTCAGAGGCAGAGGGTAATTACAATGAAGAACTAAACTGCACATATGGACCATACCCAGTATAACCGGAACCGTGCTCCCCGTGCAATATGATGGTAACACGCCACTGCCCCCATGCATACCACCCTTCTCCTTACTTAATCCTCCGAGAGTGTTAGTCAAGCTCGTGACATCAACGTCCATGGACTCCATGCTATCATCATCCTCTAGTGGTATCAATCGGCAACACGGGCCTCTCAAGTAGCCTGCACGTGTAGGGGCATGTGAACCGTGGTCCTCATCCTAAGTGGCATGAGTAACTGAGTCTCGCCTGTGAAGCGCATTGGCTTCAGCTCTGGCTCCGGCTCTTAGTAGTGGTACCTCTCACACATCCCTCCATCACCATCATGACCTTAGGAGGAAAAGAGGCGAGGAAAGACATGCATAGCTTAGGCCTTGTATCAAGTATGACCTTGAATAGAGCTGATTGGAGGGCAAAGATCCATGTAGCCGACCCCATTTAGTTGAGATAAGGCTGACTTGTTGTTTTACCAAGCCTTAAGCTTGGGTATTTTCTGGTTCACTCAAAACCAAAATCGTGAGGGGTTTGTTGGAGTTCTAAATTTTGTTCTTTCTTTATTTAATGTAAGGTAGTTGGGTTGAATTAGGATTTGTAAGTCCTTCCCTATTTTATTTCCTCGCTTTAAAATTTTCTATTTGAATTAGGATAATCCAAATAGCCAACAGTTAGGAGTTTTAGTTTTCCAGGTTTGTTTTGTTTCTTACTTAGAGTTAAGAGACTTAATACTCAACTCTAAAGAATTGTGTACTTGTGTAGTGGTTGTCACGGCGTCTAGGCGACCCAAGGCGTTGGAGAGGGTCCAGAACCAAGGCGCTCATCTAGGCGACCAAGGCGCCTGGATGCCTAGGCGTTCTAGCCGACGTCTTGACAACTACTAGTGGTTTAAACTCTACCCTACGATTTTATGATGAAAGATAATTTGCTTTTTGCCTTCTATAAACAACAGTGAATTAGATGACTAAAAGAGAGAGAAGGAAGAAGAAGTAGACTGCAATGCTTTGGGGAGAACAATCGATAGTCTACTCTCCCCTCTTCACTAATATATATAAAATAGGGTAAAGCTAAGTTACAAAAAGAGAATAAAACACAAAAAATACCCTCACTAAATCAGTCTTGGTTTCTAACACTCCCCCTCAAGCTGGAGCATAGATGTTAATCATGCCTAGCTTATTACAAATATAATCAATTCTCACACTCCCCAAAGACTCAGTAAAAACATCAGCAAGTTGCTCCCCCGTACGAACATGTTGTGGAGCAATAAGACCTTCTTGTAGCTTTTCTTGAACAAAATGACAGTCAACCTCTACGTGTTTTGTCCTTTCATGGAACACAGGGTTGGAAGCAATGTGGATAGCAGCTTGATTGTCACACCATAACTGTATAGGTGACTTGTCCACAAACTTCAATTCAGCCAACAACTGCTTCATCCACATCAATTAACAAGTAACCTAGGCCATAGCCCGATATTCTGACTCTACACTAGATCTGGCTACTACTAGCTGCTTCTTGCTCTTCCAAGACACCAAATTTCCTCCCACAAAGACACAATATCCAGTAGTAGATCTCCTATCCACGGGAGACCCTGCCCAATCAGCATCACAAAACCCCTCAACCCGTCCATGATCACGATCAGTGTATTAGAGTAGACCACGGCCTGGAGCCTTCTTGAGGTACCTCAAAATCCAAATCACAGCATCCCAATGTGATGCCCTTGGAGAGGACAAAAACTGACCCACTACACTGACTAGAAAGGCAATGTCCAGTCGAGTCATAGTGAGATAATTCAATTTACCAATAAGTCTTCAGTATTTTTCCGGATCATCAAGAACATGACCACTGTCACCTATCAACTTCAAATTCGGTTCCATTGGAGTATCCAAAGGTTTAGACCCAAGCATACCTATTTCTGTAAGCAGGTCAAAAACATATTTTCTCTGGGAGAGAGAAATACCTTAGCTAGATTGAGCAACCTCAACCCCAACGAAATACTTCAACTTGCCAAGATCCTTGGTTTGAAATTTATGCTGCAAATGAACTATCAGCTGCTTAATGCCTTCAACATCATCACCAGTGATGACTATATCATCACATATACAACCAAAAATAACCTACCAGCTTTGCTATGCCGGTCTAACACCGAATGATCATTGCCACATCGAGTCAGCACAAACTCCAAAACCACATCACAAAATCTCCCAAACCAGGCTCTAGGAGATTGCTTCAGACCATACAATGATTTCCTGAGTTTGCAAACCAAACCAGACTCCCCCTGAGCAACAAACCCAGGAGGTTGCTCCATATAAACTTCCTCATGGAGATCACCATGAAGAAATGCATTCTTCACATCCAACTGATAAAGAGGCCAGTGATGGGAAGCTGCAAGAGAGATCAAGAGGCAGACAGATGCAAGTTTGGCACCTGGGGAAAAAGTGTCAAGGTAATCAACCCCATAGACTTGGGTATAACCCTTTGCTACCAACCGTGCCTTCAAACGGGCTAAGGAGCCATCAGGATTCACCTTCACAATATACACCCACCTACAACCAACAGCCTTTGTACCAGCAAGTAAAGGGACTAAATCCTAAGTGTGATTTTCAGCCAAAGCAGACAATTCCTCCTCCATAGTTGTCCTCCAACCAGAATGAGTTAACGCCTCTGAAACAAACTGAGGGGTAGGACAAGACTCAATAGTAGAGAGACAAGTAGAAAATTTAACAGACAAACCAGCATAAGACACAAAATTAGACAAAGGATGTTGAGTACAGCTACAAACACCCTTACAAAGAGCAATGGGAATATCCAGATCGAAAGGAGGAATACTTAACTGAGAAGCAGGATCGGTAGACAAAGTAAATGTTGGAGGATCAGTAGAGGCCGGGGGTGTTGCATCAACACGAGGACGACGAACAAAGGTGAACCGAACCGGTGGAGGTGCTGGCCGAACAGACGGAGGAGGAAGCAGAGGCGGTGGAGATGAAACTGCTGCTGGTGGAACCTGTGAAACAAAATGTTGTACCACATACAAAGGAAGCTCATCGTCCAACTCAGAGGAAACAAAAGATTCATCATGAAATGAGGTGGACTCAAAAAAGGAAACATCGGCAGTGACAAAATATTTTTTAAGGGCAGGGGAATAACACCGATAACCTTTTTGAGTCCGCGAATAGCCCAAGAAAATACATTTAATGGCTTTGGGATCTAACTTGGACAGCCCTGGGCGATGATCACGAATAAAGCAAACACAGCCAAAAATATGAGGTGGTAAAACAAAAAGCGGTTCAGTGGGAAATAAAAGAGAATGAGGAATTCCCCCCTTCAACATAGGAGACGGCATACGATTGATAAGGAAACAAGCAGTCAAAACAGCATCAGCCCAAAAAATTTTGGGCACTTTCATTTCAAAGCGAATGGCACGGGTCACCTCCATTAAATGTCTATTCTTCCGTTCAGTCACACCATTCTGTTGGGGTGTATCTGAACAAGAAGACTGATGTAACATACCACGGTTAGCCATAAAAGAGTTAAAGGGTGCAGAAAAATATTCCAGTACATTATCACTATGCAAAACACGAATACTTGTACTAAATTGAGTCTGAATTTCAATAACAAAGGTATGAAAAATTCCAAATAACTCAGAATGATGCTTCATTAGATAAACCCATGTGACTCTAAAATAGTCATCAACAAAAGTAACAAAATATTTAAATCCCAACTTAGAAGGAACAGGACAAGGTCCCTATACATCAGAATGCACTAAAGAGAAAGGGTTCGCAAACCGTTTATTTATTCTAGGGGAATAACTCATACGGTGGAGCTTTCCAAACTGACATGACTCGCACTCTAGACTAGAAAGAGAACTAAAATGAGAATCAAACTTCTGTAAACTCTGCAAAGATGGATGGCCCAATCGACAATGAACTTGGTGGGGAGACAGAACACTGGAACAAGCAACTGAAGAAGAATCATCAAGAAGATACAGCCCCCCTTTCTCACATCCCCTACCAAGCATCTTCTTCGTCATAAGATCCTGAAAAACACAAGAATCAGGAAAGAAGGTCACTGAACAATTATATGCTTTAGTAATTTTACTGACAGAAAGCAAGTTACAAAGGAAGTCAGGTAAATTGAGGACAGAAGACAAAGATAAGGACTTAATTGGACAAACAGTACCAGTGCCAGTGACTTTGGCAAAGAAACCATCAGCCAATGTAACACTAGATTCAGTAGACTGAAAGGAAGAAAAATTACCTGACACACCAGACATATGATCAGATGCACCTGAATCAATGATTCAGGGGCGAGAAGATGAGAAACACGCAGTGGCATTACCTATCTGGGCAAAAGTAGTTGTGGAGGAAGATGTAGAAGGCTGAGAAATTTGAAACTGTGTGAACCGAGCATAATCCTCATCCGACAATCTCACCACCTTACCCTCAGAAAATGGAACAGAAGACTCAGTACTAGCCGCTGAATTAGCATACTGTTGTTGTGGTGGTTTGCCATGCAGCTTCCAACAAAAGCATTGGATATGTCCAGGTCGACCACAATGGTTATAGGTTTTCACAGAACCAGAATTTTCACCACCACTACTGCCTCTTCAACTACCACGGCCACCAATGCCACCACCGCGGCCCCCATTACATTCACCATTGCCTCTCCCTTGAGATGCAACAAGGGCTGAACTCTCACCATTAACAGGTGCTAATTCGTGTGAAGTATCACGAGAAACATGAAGTACACAAGAGAAAGTCTCTGCAAGGGAGGCAACTTGATCTCCAAGAATAGTAGAGTGTACTGAGTCATACTCCGGACCCAATCCTCCCAAAAAACCCATAACCGCGAGTTGTTCCCACTAGTCCTGCATTTGTTTTACATCAGAATTAATGGGTAGCAATGCATTTAACTCTTCAAACATGCGTTTATAAACAGCAAAATATTGGGTCAATGGACTACCCTTCCAATCAGCCCAATAGAACTCTTGGGATAGTTCATAAATACGAGATAAATCATTCTGTCTAGAATACATAATATATAGATCGTCCCATAACTCCTTCACAGTATCGATGTGAGTCACTAAGTCAACAATTTGGGAATCCATACTGTTCAGCATCTGCGTCAGAATACGTGCATCTACAATTTCCCATGCTTCATCATCTTCTGGTTTGGCCTTTGTAAAATGTTTCTGTTGGCCACGACCAGTCAGAACTACCCAAACAATTTTCTTCCATTGCTAGAAGTTACTTACACCTTCCAATTTCTTATCTTTGATGGACTTGGAAGAGCCCGAGACAACTTCAGCAACAGCGCCTTTGGAATCTCCACTTGTGTCACCCATCTCGATCAAACAAAAATTACAGCTTAAAAGAACTTCCAAAAAATCGATCACCAATATTGGACAGCAATAGTTCTTCCAAAAGAAATAAAATTACTGATTTCTTCTAGGTCTTCAACAAGCCAAAAATCGAACTCCACAAAAATCGATCCAGGGAAAAAAAAATTCGAACAAATCTGCCAACACCGAAATTTGAAATTGAACCTCTTCTCAATCGAACTTCAATTACTAACCCTGAATTGATACAGACCACAAAAATTAAGACCTAGTTCTTCTTATATCTTCATGAACTAGTCTCAAACAATCTCCAAAAATCGCAGCATAGGGTGCTGCAGCCCCTTCAAATCAAATCCACGAAAAAACTTCAAACCTGGAAAAAACTGCCAATCGCAACTTCTATGAGAACCGAGAGTAATAGAGTAGGTCCTAGGAACTTAAATCGATTCCTAAGAGCCTAGCTCTGATACCATGTAACCAACAATGAATTAGATGAATAAAAGAGAGAAGGAAGAAGAAGTAGACTGCAATGCTTTGGGGAGAACAGTCGATAGTCTATTCTCCCCTCTTCACTAATATATATATAAAATATGGTAAAGCTAAGTTACAAAAAGGGAGAAACACCCAAAATACCCTCACTAAATCAGTCTCGGTATTAGCACCTGCGCCAGGCGCTAATACCGAGATGCTTATTCTCGGTTTCTAACACCTTCTATATCCTGTGAGATTAAGAATTGCTCATGTAATGCAACGGCAACCCTTGGTGAGATGCCAAGGTTGGATGGTGGGCTTCCAACTTAGTTCCAGCCTTCCAGGTGTGAAGCTTGGTCCATATACTTCTACCCTTCTTCCATCCTTCTTCCTTTTCATTATTCTGTCTAGAAATCAGGTTAGTAAATAGAATTTCTTTTCACTTTCATGCATATACCATACTTGTTCAAATTTGGAATTTGCTTATGCTATACTCTATAGATTTCAGATCTGATCATGCCTACAGTAACCACACCTATTGCTTGACTGATCTACGGTTTCAAATTTTGATTTTGGTACTGATTTCAAGGAATCCTACTTCAATTTGGATTCCAAGCAAACCCAAATTAGAAAGCCAAACCAAAATCAACAGAAAAGTAAACCCTCTCAGATGAAGGTCAAACTCCAACAAACAGTCACAAACAATGAGAATAGGAATCCTTCAGAAGATGGGAATGATCTAACGGCTAAATTAAAAGTAATTAGAAAAAAGCAGAGTAAAAGAGAAATGGAAGAAATAGCAATGGGTTTCCCATCAATGGATCAGAATCCCACTGTCCAATAAGGCTTCACACCCTAGACTGAATTGCACAGCAACATTGAAGAAACTTCAAACTTTCATTAATCATCAAATCGTTCCTGAGCCTATGGCTCTTACAACCTATTTAAACAGAAGTTAAAGCAGTCCAAATCTTACTATGAAAGTCAAATGCTATTAACTATTAGCAACCATAACATAAATAGGAAACTTATCCCTAAAAGAAAACCACTAACGTACAGGTGAGAGAGTTCAGAACAACTTAAATAAATAAACTCCTACTGGAACTACAACTATAATAAAGTAAATAAAACTAGAAAGACTTGGCTCCTGCGAGCTGGCTGGTCCATTTAAAGGGGCTGCTTGATCTCCATGAATCTGGTCCACTTTGAGGTCTTGGTTCATGACCGTTCGAGTGGTCCAAACTACATCATCTAGGTTCTCTCTCTAGCTTTCTTCAAACTCTTTTTCTTTTTTCTACTTGTTTGCTTCACCAAGGCTCTCGAACCAGATACTGGCTCCACTCATTTGCAAGTATGTTTATTAACTCTAAAAGGAAGATCATGCAGTGGCTATTTTTGCAGAGAGGAGAAAAGAAGAAATAGAAGAATATAGATTTTAAGGTACCTGGGGAAATGAAATTGCATGAACGTGCGATTTGTATGGCTGTGTTCTGCTTATCTCCAGTCAGCATCCAAAAGTTGATTCCTGCCTTCCTAAGTGTCTCAATCGTTTCCGGAACTCCATCCTAGAAATCAAAATAGAAAGAACAAAAAGCTTTTACAAAAATAACAATGTCTATGTGCTTCTTCTGACTAAAAAGATCACTGCCATAAAATTATGCTAATCAATAGTGAAAATTGTATAGTCATTCTATTAAATGACAGTAGAAAATGCAATCACCTGTAAACGATCCTCAATTGCAGTAATCCCAAGGATTTCAAGGTCGCGCTCTAACCTTTGGCATACGTCAGCCAGTCTCCACTGTGAAAGGAAATGGTAGAATGGCATTTAGTGTTTTATCATTAATTGTCCACAAGTACCCTTAACCAAAGGATCTTCGTAATGATCTACGCTTTACCTCCCTATCAACCATTGTAGTCTTTGCCTCTTTAAACATCGAAGACCATTCTTGATATTCATCTTCATTTAATTCACGCCAAGCCAAACACAATGTCCGCAGTCCTAATTGAGCATACTGCTCCACAGCTTCAACAAATGCCCTTATTTGTTGCCCTGGAGTTAGTACTCGGCATTAGATAATACCAAGCACTGAAAGAAGAAGAGACTGTAATAACTGTAATTAAAAGGTTAGATGTTCACTTCCTGACTTCCAACTTTCAAATTGAAATAACGGCATATATAAACAGATTTTCAAGATAAGGAACAAAGTAAATACTGGACAAATAATAAGGAACAAGTAAGAATGTCAAACCAAATTTTAGAAGCAATGATCAAACAAAATATTCAGGTACGACGATTTATTTTTAGGCAATGCAAATTTATTAGGAAGGTAACATAATGAACAGCTATAGGCAGTCTACGACAATAAATGAAATAGTCCCATCCAGGGTATTAAGTATGGGTAGGTATCACATCATATTGGCCGATACGTATTGGTATCAGTGGGTATCAATACGATACTTATTTTTCAAAAAACGTTTGTATCGACTGATACAGGGCCGATAAGGGTAAGAATGTAAGATACACCTCCTTCAAACCTGCAACACAGAAACTGTGAGTGAGGTACGAAACTGAGAGCAACTGAAGCCCTTGGAAACTTGTTTTTCTCTTCGATACGAGTCGGAGGAAATCATCCCACATAAAAAGACTCTAATCTTCACCATTTCGACAAGTTTTGGCGACTTACATCTTTCATATCACGGACCAAAATAGTTTTGGGTAAAAAAGTGGTACAGTTGCAAATCTTTTTTTTTTTTTTTGGTTATGCATCAAAGATAGACAAAAACGACTCAAGTCTTGCATCAAGTTGCATAAGCACATCCATGCATTTCTTGACCATTTCAATGCATATCTTGAGCGTATCTTGCATCTCTCCTACAATACGATGTGCCTTAAAATCACCCCTCCGATAACGATACTTAAATCCTCCCATCCCATTAATGCGTAGTTGTCACATCTAGGCGAACCAAGGTGTTGAAGGGGCCTGGACGCAAGGTGATCAAAACGCCCGCCTAGGCAACCAAGGTGACACTAGTTGTCAAGGCGCTTGGATGCCAAGGCGGTCACCTAAGTGACAGCAGGCAACACCTTGACAACTATGCATTGATGTCAAAAAAGAGAGATTATAATCCCTCTAAACTTAAAAAGAATCAAAGCCCAAGCAAAGACAGCTAAAAGCAAATTCCATGATCTTAGGACAAAAGCTGGTTTATCCTAGAAGATTGTTGTCTTCCAATCTTCCCATACTTTGTAAAACAGAATGTGAAAACAAGACGAATCGATAATTCTTCACCTCCCTAAGAAAGTAGGAGAAAGAATCTGCAAATGGATGAAGCGTAATATCAGGAAATGGACCTCCAACTATCGGCCTCTTCGTCAGATTTGGGACTCCATTTCTTTTGACATCAAAGCCAAGCTCTCTGCTGTTTCTTCTATTAAGAATAGTTGTATCAGGAGTATATATGTACATAACCCCTCTTTTATGTATTCTTTGTGTCATTTGTATAAGGCCAAGGGCCTGTGTGTAATTATATATTCTTTTCAATATAAGCATGTTAGTCTCTTGTTTTGAGACATGACACACCAAACCAAAATCGTGGCTGCTCTCTTAAAGTTTCTTCTCTTCTTCTTCTTCCATTCTAAAAGCTAACATGGTATCAAAGCATTGATCCTGCTGTTTGCAAATGTTCGAAGGAAGTTTGAAGTGTGAAGAAGGGTTTCATTCACTTGTTTTCTGCTGCTGTTCGAAGGACTAGTTAGGTCATCTTCTCCAGCTTGTTTCTCTCTCGTTTGGAATCCAAATGGAGTGTTTCCTAGTGCTCTAGTTTTGTTTGGGGGTCCTCTTTTATCTCCTTGGCTTCCCTTAAGCCTTCTGCAAGCACTCATTCATCCACATTGAATCTCGGTTTGGCTGTTCTGCCCAGGATTTCCGTCAGCTAGGGTTCTAGATTGGCACCAGCTCTTCAATAGAGCCTTGTTTGGCCATTTTTTATGGTCCATTTGCATCGTTTTTAGGTAAGGAGCATCACTCCTCTTTAATCCGCTGCTATTTGAGTATTTTTTGAAGATCTACAAGTGTTTCAATCCTTTTTTTGGCTATTGTTTGCCCTGTTTTTTGTGCCTACGGTTTTGAGACAAACCTGTTTGCTTGAAGTGTTGTTGTTTACTCCTTCTAAGTGGTTGATTTAAGATCAAATATGGGTGAGAAAAATGTCGAAACACCCTTGCCCCTTGTGGAAACAGCTCCATCTCCCCCTTCTTCCTTTGAGAGCCCCAATATCCAACTTTCTATTGCCAAGCTTGAGAACCACAACTATTTGGATTGGTCCCGATCCATGAAATTGATTCTTCGGTGTAGGGGGAAGATGGGGTACATAAATGGTACCATCAAGGCCCCCCTTCCTACCGAGCAAGGGTACTCCAAATGGGACACTGAGAATTTTCTTGTGATGGCTTGGCTTCTTTTCTCAATGAAGCCTGAGATTGGAAGAAGGTTTATGGGCAAGGAGACTGCCAAAGACATTTGGGATAGTGTGGCCCGTATCTTTGATCGAGTTGGGGACTCTACAAAGGCGTACCAACTTCTCCAACAGATTGTTAGCCTGCACCAGGGTGATAGAGGCATCTCTGACTACTATAGTCTTGTTGTGGGCCTGTGGAAGGAATATGATCACTATAGAGATCTTCAGTTGTGTCCTAATGATGAGGTCAAGGTGCACCGGTTGTTTGAGAAAGAGAGGGTCTTATTTCTCCTTGCGGCCTTAATTCTGAATTTGAGCCTCTTAGGGTACAAATCCTTGGCTGACCAAGTCTTCCCTCATTGGAGGAGGTGTGTGGATATCTACAGAGTGAGGAGACCTGTAAGGGTGCCATGGGGACTACTCCCACTGTTGAGCGCTCCGCTCTTGTTTCTTCCACCCCTCAGGACTCCACTAAGGGAGCTGATAAGGGGGTTGCTAAGGGAGCTGATAAAGGAGCTGCGAAGGGCCGATTCTTATGTGACCATTATGGCAAATCTGGGCATACGAAGGATTTTTGTTGGGATCTCCATGGGAAGCCCCCTTCTGGTTCCTGTGGGGGACTGAAGGGACAGCGGAAGAAGGGGCCTAAGGCTCATGTTGTGGGGTCATTGAATCTGACCCATCCTCTCTTTCCAAAGAAGGCATTGCTGCATTTCACCGGATTGTAGCCCACCTGGATGGTTCCTCTGCTACCCCTACTGCCACTGCAATACAGGCCTCTTCCTCCTTCGGCACCACACCTTGGGTCATTGACTCGGGTGCCACGGATCATATGACTGGTAGGTCTCAGCTGTATAATTCCTATTCTGTTTGTTCTAGGAAAGATAAGGCAAAAATTGCTGATGGTTCTCTTCCATTTCTGGTAAGGGAGATATCCAGGTTACCCCACTTTTACCCTTGAAGTCTGTCTTTCATGTTCCCAACTTTACCACTAACCTTCTTTTAGTTAGCCAATTGACTAAATCTTTGAACTGCTTTGTCACCTTCTTCCCTACCCATTGTCTTTTTCAGGATTTGGTGACAAGGACGGTGCTTGGCAGTGGTCGTGAAACTAACGGCTTATATGTTTTGGAGACTGGTGCTTCCCCTGTTGTGCAAGCTCAATCCTATGTTTGTGGGCAAGAAAGTGGACATACTCAGGAGGATATTTTGCTTTGGCATCGTCGTTCGGGGCACCCTTCTTTTTCTGTTATGAAGAAACTGTTGCCACATTTATTTACTTCTTTTACTGTCACTCATGTTTTGCATTGTGAACCTTGTCTATTTGCCAAAAGTTGTAAAACAGTTTATGCATCTAATGGTAATAGATCTACTTCACTTTTTCAGCTTATCCATACTGATGTTTGGGGGCCTTCCCCTGTTACCTCTTTGCATGGCTTCCGCTACTTTGTTTCTTTCATTGATGACTATTCTCGGGTTACTTGGGTTAACCTGTTGAAACACAAGAGTGATGTCTATGTTGCATTTAAAATTTTTTATGAGTTAGTGTATACCCAATTTCAAACTCAGATCCAAATTGTCCGTTCTGACAAAGGTGGGGAGTATATGTATAGTGGTTTGGAAACCTTTTTTTCTGACCATGGCATTATTCATCAGGTGGCCTGTGTTGATACCCCACAACAAAATGGGGTGGCTGAAAGGAAAAATCGCCATCTCCTTGAAGTGGCTAGATCCCTTTGGTTTACCATGCATGTTCCAAAAAATTTTTGGTCTGATGCCCTACTCACTGCTGTCTTTCTTATTAATCATATGCCGTCTAGTGTCTTAAACTTCAAGGTTCCTCTTGATGTCTTACCCTCACGTTCTTCTTCCTTCTCTCTTCCACCAAGGGTGTTTGGTTGTATTTGCTATGTACATATTAGCAAATCTGCCCACACTAAATTGGATCCTAAGGCTCTAAAGTGCATCTTTCTTGGGTATTCCTCCACCTCCAAAGGGTATAAATGCTATCATCCTCCTACTCGTCGGTGGCTTCTCTCCAAAGATGTCCATTTCTTTGAAACCATACCGTATTTTCAGTCACCTCTTCAGGGGGAGAGTTCATCTCTTGGTGGTGTTGAGGGTGAAGAGGTTCCTGAGTTAGTTTCATTTCCTTTCTCCTCTCTTGTTCCTATTTCCCCTTTTCAGATTGACAAGGGAAAGAAAAGTTCTGTGGATACTGTTGTTGAGGGGAAGCCTCCTAGTGTTGTTGAGGGGGAGCCTTCTGTGGATACTGTTGTTGAGGGGGAGCCTCCTAGTGCACAGGTGAACAGAGAACAGGGGGAGCTACTGGTGTATACGAAGGACAGGAGAAATCCTTCTTCATGGCTTCCTATAAAGAAGACCTGCCAAAATCCTTCTTCGTCTCCTCATCCTGAGCCTCCATCCATCGAGACAGGTATACCTTCCTCTACTTCTACATCCTCAAACTTAGATCTTCCTATTACTCACCGTAAGGGAACTCGGGCATGTACTAATCCCATTGGCAAGTTTGTTTCTTATGATTCTATCTCCCTTACAGGTATAGCCTTCACTGTGGCTATCTCATACATATCTATTCCCAAGAATGTAGCAGAGGCTATGGCAGATCCAAAATGGAGAGAAGCAATGAACACAGAGATGTTGGCTCTTGAGAAGAATCATACTTGGGACCTTGTTGAACTCCCTAAAGGGAGAATCCCTGTTGGATGCAGATGGGTATTCACAGTCAAGTTCAAGTCTGATGGTACTGTGGAGAGGTATAAGGCAAGACTTGTGGCCAAAGGTTATACACAGGTGTATGGCATTGACTATCAGGAAACCTTTGCTCCAGTGGCCAGGTGTACTTCTCTTAATGGCTGCAAATCTTGATTGGCCATTGTACCAGCTTGATGTAAAGAATGCATTCTTACATTGTGACCTAGAAGAAGAGGTATATATGCACTCTCCTCCTGGGTTCAAGCATCCTGGTGACAATGGGAAAGTGTGTCGTCTTAGGAAGGCTCTTTATGGACTCAAACAGTCTCCTAAGGCTTGGTTTGAGAGGTTTAGACAAGCCCTCTTACAAAATGGATATACTCAAAGTCAAGCTGATCACACATTGTTTATACAAAGGAAGGGCAGCACTATTACAGCTCTCATTGTTTATGTTGATGACATTGTGGTCACGGAAAACAGTGAAGCTGAAATCTCAAAGCTTAAGCTTTATTTGGCTCGGCAGTTTGAGATCAAAGATCTTGGTCCATTGAAGTATTTTCTGGGGATTGAAGATTCAAGATCCAAGCAAGGGATCAATGTTTGCCAAAGGAAGTTTGTTCTTGATCTACTTACAGAGACAGGCTACTTAGGATGCAAACCAATCTCCTCCCCTATTGAGCAGAACCATAAACTAGGGGAAGATTGTGGTGAACCTCTTGTGGATGTTGAAAAATATCAGAGATTAGTAGGCAAGCTAATCTATCTTTCCCTTACCCGACCTGACATAACCTACGCTGTTGGAGTGGTGAGTCAGTTTATGCATGCACCCAAGATGGGACATCTTAATGCAGTTTACAGGATCCTCAAGTATTTGAAGTCATGCCCTGGAAAAGGCCTTCTCTTCTCTAGGAATGGTCACTTGAGAATTGAAGTATATACAGATGCTGATTGGGCCGGGTCTATTTTTTATAGAAGATCCACCTCCGGATACTGTACTTTTTTTGGGGGAAATTTCATAGTTCTAAAACTCGTCTTGACTCGGCGAGATCTCAGCGAGTTTCTCGGTTTTCTGAGAAACCGAGATGGGATGGCATACGGTACATAAAAATGCAATATCTCGCCGAGATCGGCGAGTTCTTGGGTTGACCCATGGAAATGACCCTTCTACTATGTATTTACTTACCTAACTCGACAGAACTTGACATATCTCGGCAAGGTCTCGGATCTCGAGTCGAGATCTCGGGTTGACCCATGGAAATGACCCATCTACTATGTATTTACTTACCTAACTCGACAGAACTTTTATATGCTTGCTGTGGAGCACTATATGCAACATTACAGCAACACTATGTCAAAGGAAGACTATGTGACACTAGCAAGGACTGAATACTTGATTCAAAGTCATTTTATGTGATGATAGTTGTAACTTGTAACACTGTTAAACAGTTTGATGTATCACTTTAACATTTCTAATTCTTATTTAAGTTGTTTAGCTATTAATTGAATGTTTTGCTTGCTTTCTATTACCAAATTATGTGTAGAGTAGGGTATTTTAGTACGTCATCGCCTACCAACCTATGGTCCGAATTGAAACTCATATTTGGACTTAGTTTTTACAAAATCTGATAGTGCCATTGTGTTTAAATGGCCTAAAATAGGCTGAATGCCAAGTTTCAGACCCAAACTAGGTCTAAAACCCACCAAGTTGAGGCTTCGAGTCGGAAAAAAAAAATGCACCAACTCGACAAGATCTCGGCGAGATCTCGACTCGATTCGGTTTTTCCAAGGGCCGAGTTGGTACCGAGACCCGAGTTTTAATACTTTGGGAAATTTAGTCACCTGGAGAAGTAAGAAGCAACCTGTGGTAGCTAGGTCAAGTGCTGAAGCAGAGTTTAGAGCCATGGCTCATGGTGTGTGTGAAATCTTGTGGTTGAAGAACTTGTTCAAGAGGTTGGATTTGAGAGTCTATATTGCAATAACAAGGCAGCCATAAGTATTGCTCACAATCCGGTTCAACATGATCGAACAAAGCATGTTGAGGTTGACAGACAGTTTATCAAGGAGAAGATAGAATCGAAGACTATTTGTACTCCTTTTGTGAAGACACATGAACAAGTGGCAGACATCTTCACCAAAGGACTTACCTCTCATCACTTTAGTTTTATGTTACACAAGCAGGGTATGTGTGACATATACCACCCAGCTTGAGGGGGAGCGTTAAGAATTGTTGTATCAAGAGTATATATGTACATAACCCCTCTTTTATGTATTCTTTGTGTCATTTGTATAAGGCCAAGGGCCTGTGTGTAATTATATATTCTTTTCAATATAAGCATGTTAGTCTCTTGTTTTGAGACATAACACACCAAACAAAAATCGTGGCTGCTCTCTTGAAGTTTCTTCTCTTCTTCTTCTTCCGCTTTAAAAGCTAACATCTTCTACTTGTAATGACACCCCAAAGAACAGGCATATTGTTGTTTCCTGGGGTCTTCCCCCCTTCTCTATTCAGTCCCCCGCCTCCCCTCTTTGAGGTTGGGTCTGCTTGTGTATTTGTGTATTTTTTCCTCTTTCCCCTCTTTCAAGGGCTTTTGTAGTCCCCTCAAGGTACTAAAACTCGGAACTCGGTACCAACTCGGTCCCTTGAAAAACCGAGTTGAGTCAAGATCTCGTTGAGTTGGTGCATTTTTTTTTTCGACTCGAAGCCTCAACTCGGTGGGTTTTAGACCTAGTTTGGGTCTGAAACTTGGTATTCAGCCTATTTTAGGCCATTTAAACACAATGGCACTACCAGATTTTGCAAAAACAAAGTCCAAATAGGAGTTATGTACCGGTCAAACTTAATTTGGTGTGCACGAATGCTGTCAAAATCGCTCTGAATGAAAATATTTTCTTGGACATCAAAACAAATGAATATTTTACCGCACTTTTGGTTTCTAGCAATGTTTTACCATATTAAGATTTATGGAATTTTTAGATTTGAGAAAAACCCCAGCATTAGAAAGTTGAAAATTGCACCTATCGCCGAAAATCCAGTTTTTGTTCTTGAACTAGGGGGTTGATTTTTTTTCCTTTTGGAAATTGATTTTTTAACTATTTTTATTGGATTCAAATAGGGGGGTATTTGCTTATTTATGAATAATATCTTAAGTAAATGAAATGCAAATACAAAAGCATTGTGTCTGTATACCAAGGTTTGCATAGATAGGTGTCTGTATACCAAGATTTTCCACCAAGTTCTTGAGATCTGGCACTCATATAAAGGAGTTTGGGTCGAGATTTTTGAGATCTCGGTCGAGTTGTTGCACTTTTGCAACTCGTATGCCAACTCGTCTCAGTTTCTCAAAAAACCGAGAAACTCGCCGAGATCTCGCGAGTTCTCGAACTATGAGTCCCCTTTCTTTTGGTAATGAATTATTTATTCACCCAAAAAAACAAGTCTGCAAATTTGCAGTTAAAACAATAAAAAACACATGAAGGCCAAAACCTATCATCAACTACCAATTAAGTGTTGAAATTTACACCAGAAATTTGTAAAATTCAAACAATATCATCTGTAAAAGCTCTATCACAAAAATTCAAACAAGTTCACCCAATTAAATGAGAAAAAATAAACCTTTCTCCACTTTAGCCAGAATTAGCACTTACGCAAAGGCATACATGCAACAAATGGGCCATTGATCAGAAGACTAACATTTCTACCAAAAGAAAAGATCATAAGCCTAACATTTCATCTGAAGCCTGAAAAAAATGAGCCAGGGCCCCTTTACCTCTACCATTTGGAAAAAAGCCCTTTCGTTTATTTGGCCCCATAGCTGGAAACCCCTCCCCTTTGCTAGCAAGATTTAAAATCTTGTTTAGTTTCAGTGTTTCGATCTAACCGAAATTTCCAAGATACCGAAATTTCTATGAAATTTCCGAGATACCGAAATTTCGGCAAAATTTCGTCGAAATATGGTATTTTTTCTATGAGTTTTGCTTGGCCATTTGTGGGTGTAAAATACCAAAAGACCGAGATTTCCGAAATTTCACCGAAATTTCCAAAATATTGCATTTTTTCAATTCAATGTTGCATTTCATTTCGACTCGACCGAGATACTCGAAATTCTTGAAATCTCAACCGAGACGAAACGAGTTTTTGTACTATGTTTGCTAGAGAGTGGCTCTGGTTGGTCATGACTTTCCCCGGAGGCTCTATCCGCGACACTATTGGGAAGTTGGTGTTTGGCGCCGCTCTTTATCACATTTTGATGGAGAGAAACCTTAGGAGATGGACCTCCAATTCTCGGTCCTTCGACTTGATTTGGAAAGCCATCTCCTTTGATGTCTCTGTGAAGCTATGCTTTCTTCCTCATCAGCCCATTTTGGATTCCCCAAGGAATAGGCATATTGTTATCTCCTGGGGATTAGACAGCTCTATTTTTCAGCCCCCCTCCTAGTTGGTCTGGGGTTTGTATTGTTTCCCCCCCCCCCTCTTCTTCCCTTTGTATATTCCCCCCCCCCCCATTTTTTCTCCCCGGTCCCTCTCGGACTTTGGTAATTCATTTTTTATTCACCAAAAAAAAAAAAATGAGCCAGGGCACAGAAGGAACTAGCTTCAAGCATCAATATAGTTAATTAGCGTTACAGCACAGAATTCAAACTCAACCAAGTGACACAATTGGATACAATCATGGTTGAATTATTTTATACTTGTGTGAAAATTTTCTCACACAAAATGTTCATATTAGATTAAAGTGGATCCCCAGTACTCCCTTCAGGCTGGAGTGCTCAACATACAGGGACAAGTACAGATATGAATTCCGTACAGATGCCTCGACTAGTGAACTGTCACTTCCATGGCATGAACAAACAATAGGATAACATTTTTGTCAATATACAACAGCAAAACAAAAACAAATCTGCAGCCAAAAGGAGGACCCTTCATATATAAACATGAAGAGAATTCTAACATAAACTGGTACTCTCCAGTTCCAAGTATGAAATTGTGAACCATGTAACTTGAAAGCTGACAGTCTCTATAGACAAATTCCATGATATTTACCAGAACACACATAAGGAAGAATTGCCTCATCTGCTCCTTTTGACAACAGGATAATCTTCCCATTCTGACAATTTTTTACCACCACTGACATTCTTTTCCGATCAGAAGTGAACTCCAGAGTATCTAATATTTCATATGGAATGACTGTGCCATTTAAATTGATTTCTGCAAATCATTTAAGTAGAAGAAACTTGTGTATCATCTCCATGGTTACAGAGTTACTACAATTAGTATCAAAAAAGAAAAAAATACCAAAAGAATGTCTCGTACCAAGAATATTCCCACTCTTATTGATGAGAGCCATATGCAAATGAGCGGCAGCATGAACAAGAGCATCCTCATCCTGGGATTGCGCCTTGTAGGTAATTGCTCCATTTTGGCTGCAGAGATTAAGAGGATAAGTGACAAAGATAGGAAAAGATAAATGAACCAACTGCAAAGAGATCAGTGGTGACATACTGAGACACTGGGCTAGAGGATTCTCTTGAAGTGTTTACCGCTACTCAAGGGCAAGGTTTAAAGTATCGGTATCGTGCAGCGTATTGAAAGGGTGATTTTAAAAGACATATCGTATCGTGTTGGAGAGATGCAAGATACACTAAAAATATGTATGGAAATAGTCAAGAAATGTATGGAAATGCTTAGGATATGCAAAACACAAATTGAAGCATAAAACACTATAAATAAGTAATATGTAAAATATACCATGTATAAAAAGATAATAATCTATGATCTATCTCCAAGTGTGCCAGATAAGGAAGAATAATCTATATCCATGTCAATGTTGTCATGCTTGGAGCGCCGCAGTAAACCCTAAACCCCAGCCCCTCCTCCCGGCAGACCAGCCTGCTGGTCCCTCCCCCAGCCTCTTTGCCATAGTTGTCGAGGCGTCGCTTCGGTGACCGCCTTGGCATCCAGGCACCTTTACAACTAGTGTCGCCTTGGTTGCCTAAATGAGCGCTTTGTCGACTTGGTCGCCATGTGTCCAACCTCCCTCCAACGCCTTGGTTCGCCTAAACTCCATGGCAAGTATGCTCTTTACCCCCTGCCCCTCTCCTTTTCCCTCCACCACCCCTCCCCCTCCCCCATCCCCCTCTGCCCCTGGCCAAAAGGTCTGGAGCTCTCTCCAGTCCTGCCCCCTTCCCTGCTCATGAGGACCACCCCCCTCCACTTCGTCTCTCCTACCTTGTTGGCGACCAAAAAGTAGGTCTTTGATCTACTGGGCTGCTCGATTTAGAGATTTCTAAATGCAAAAACTGTTTGGTAGGACATTTCATTGGGAGCAGACCCCCTTCAGTATAGTCAAGATGTTCCTTCGCAAACAATGGAGAACTCTTAGGACGTTGAATACTTGCCTGCTTCACAATGGAGTCTTCATCTTTAAATTCTCTGAAGAAGATGATAAGCTGAAAACCCTTGAGGGAGGTCCATGGCAAATGGGAAAAAATCCCATCTTCCTCTATCAATGGGACCAATACCTACAACTCAACAAGGTCAACCTGCAATCCATCCCGCTATGGATAACGCTTCCAAGCCTTCCTCTCCATCATTGGTGTAAGCAGGGCCTTAGCATCGCTGGGTCCATTGTTGGAAACCCACTCTACTCAAATGAAAGAACAAAATCATGTACAAGCATGCTTTTGCCCGTATTTGCATAGAAATATTGGCCGATGAGCTTCCTTCGACCTCTATCACCATCGTGGACGATGAAGGCTTCTCTTCGAATGGCTCCCTCCTCAGTGCACTGTCTGCAAGATATTCGATCACCCCAACAAGGACTGCTCTCCCAAATCTCTTGCTCTCGATGTGCTCGAAGACCATCATCCTTCCTCTATGGTAGACCTGGCTCCTCCATTTATCCACCTCCCCCAGTCTTTTGTAGCTTCTAGATCCCGTGGCCCCAGTCGTGGTTGGAGAAGTGACATCGCCACCCTCGCCGCAAGGTCCTCTCGGCGTCTAGTTCTCTTCAAAGACATGAAGAAGCCAGAAAACCCCTCAGGCCTCCAATCCCCCTTGTTGCTACCGATGGTCCAAACTGATTCACGGCGCTTCAATCCGTTGGTTGTTGTGTTGAAAAGGACACCTACTCTGACCACCCCTCTAGCCCCTGTCATCTTCTCTGGTTAGCTCCATCCCCCCTTTTGGTCGATCGATCAGTCGCTCTCACCATCATGCAACCTCTACTACTTCTTTGCCATTGTCTCTCCCCTCCCCTCTCGCTCCAACTCTCACCCTCTACCCCCAACAAAGAAACCACCCTCCCGCATATGCCTCTCTTACCCTCTCCTCCCTACTTTGTCTCATCTGCCTCCTGTGGGGGGACCCACCCCTCCTACTCACTTAACCCCCCCCCTTTAGGGCTCGACCCCTTCTAGTCCCCCAACCTCGCAAGCCCCAGCCCTTCGCCCCCCTCTCCTCTCGAGCCCCTTAGCCCCCTTAGGCCTAAACCTCTCTTAGCCTTTGCCCCGCTGCTTTGGGTCTTCTGTGCAACCCACCAGACCCAGTTTTTCCCCTTTCAAAGTCTTCATTGTCGCCCGTGCCATCCTACGATAGCTTCCCTTCCAAGATGCCTCTGCTATCCTCCTCTATGTACACCTCCCTTGTGAAGGTGATGGAGATTTATCACCAAACTGGGCTTCTTTTATTAGGAATAAGTCTAGGTTGGGTTATATACATGATGGGCCTTTGATCCCATGGGTTTTCTATGTAATAGGCCACTTTTATGGGCCTAAAATATGGGTAATTAGGTTGCATACGGGATTAGATAGTTTAGTCCTATACTTGGTTCTATGTTCATGTTTTTTATGTTTTAAATTGAACCGGCCCAAAGCTGGTTTGAACCAGTGGTTCAATTTAAGTGATTTTATTAGTTTTCTTTGAAGTATTTAAGTTGGGCTGGATTAGGACTCTATTTTGAGTCTATTTCAGTTTCCTAGTCAGTTTAAGTTACTTAATAGGTTAAGGATTGGGTTAGGCCTTTCCTTTTTAGAATAGAAGTCTAATTTTGAGTCTTTTATATAAGGTTGTAAGGGGGGCAAACATTGAATACGAATTTGATTAATAAAAAAGCTTTTGCTTGTTGCCATAGCTGCTGCTCTGCTCTGTTGAGTGTTGCCTTGTGAGTCATATCAAGGTGAAGGGACTGGTGGATCTCCAGTTGACTCCTTACGTCTTGCAGACCAGGAGGATCTATTATAAGGGATTGGTGGATCTCCAATCGACTCCTTGCATCTTATAGATCGGGAGGACCTGTTTATTGTCTTCAAGCTACTGCCATTGAAGATCTGCAACTCCAAGTAAGTATTCAGCATTATTAACCATCCCCCCTTTCTTCTCCTAATCCTCTAAACCCACCCCCTTGGATCCCCATTGCCAATACTCACTCCTTACTACCCTCCTCATCCACCATTAATACCATAGATCCATTAGAACCCTAAAACCAGCAACTATTCTTCTTTCCTTCTAGAAGGTCACATGCAAGGTGATTTTCGTGAGAATTCTGCCCGGCCAAATCTAACCGTTAGAACTAGCTAAGATTTTGATAAAATCTTCCTCTAACCCTACATAGACTCGATCCAAATTTCAAAACCATCCACCCAGCCGATTGTTTGAAATTACACTTTTACCCCTCTCCTATCTCTACTAGGAAACCTCCATAACTCTAGATTTAACCATTTGATTTAGCTGTAACTTTCAGCATATATTCCCGTTATAAACCCTAGATTCCATCATCTTCCATCCTACCCACACTCAACCTAAATATTAAGCCCATTCAACCCCCTGATTTCCTGTTATTATAAACCCTAGATTCCATCATCTTCCACCTTTCAAAATCCTAACCCTAGTTGCTGCCCAAATCCATCAAACCTATTTCTACCCATCCAAAACCCTTAAGACATAGTCCATTAGACTCCCCTACACCTGCCCAGCTTTACCATATAAGACACACCTCCATTAACCTAACCCTAACCCTAAAATTGACCTAAAACCTCAATTCTGCCCCCATTGAACCAGCAGCTTAACAGATCCTGGTTGTTTGGCTTCTAGTGGGTCTCCTACCTATCTAGGACTACATTAGAAGGGGCCTTCCTTGACTTCCGCCTTGGCCGACGCTCCCCCTCCCTCTCTCAAGGAGCATCACTAGAGTCATAGGAGCCATCCTTCGACCTCATGCCCTGTCCATCCTCAGTCCTACGCCCTGCAGGCATTGCTGTACCACCCCTCCTGCTTAATGTCTTCTTGAATCATTTGGAACGTTCGATGAATCAATTCCTGGGCTAAACAAGCTGACAGCCGCTCCCTGCTTAAATCCAAACAAGTTGTTTCTTTTGTCTCCTTGAAACATGAGTTCTCCTTAAAAATGCTCCCTGTATCACTGCCTGGGCTAAACAAGCTGACATCCGCTCCCGGCTTAAATCCAAACAAGTTGTTTTCTTTTGTCTCCTTGAAACATGAGTTCTCCTTAAAAATGCTCCCTGTATCACTGCCTCCATCACCCCTCCTAGTCTTTCCTTTCTAACTACTCCCACTATCCCAATGGCCGTATTTGGATTCTATGGGACCCCTCTAAACTTCACATTTCTTGATCCTCCTCCCAATTCATCCACCTCTATATCTCGGAACCAAATGATTCTAATGCTTTCTCTTTTCTGTAGTATACACTCTCAACCGAGCTACTGATCGTATCCCCCTCTGGGATGATCTCCACTCTATTGCTCCCCAGGTTGGCTCCCTTCCCTAGGAAATGGGTGCTGACTTCACTGTTGTTAGATTCGGGCATGAAAAACAAGGTGATGCCTCAATTAATTCTTCCCATGTTGATGCCTTCAATGATTGTTTGGAAGATATTGGTATGAATGATCTCAGATGGTCTGGTGCCTCCCTAACTTGGCATAACAGAAGTAGCCCCGATAGAGTGGCTTGCAAACTTGACCGTGTTTTAGTGAAGGTTGGTTGGCCTCCCTCCCCTCTTCCCATGCCACCTTTGACCTCCCCGGCATCTCTGATCACTGTCCCATACTCCCATCTCCCTCCTTGTCCAGCCCTACATCTCCTTTGGCCCCAAGCCCTTCAAATTCTTTGATATGTGACCCAACACCAAGACTTTCTCCCCATTGTTAAAGCTGGCTTGGGAGAAGCCTGTCCACTACTCTTCCCCCCTTCTAGGTCAAATGGGCTCTCAAACGTTGGAATGCCTCCATTATTGGGAACATCACCTCATTCTCATGTCCAATTGGTTGTGCTAAGGGCTGAAGGAGCCTGGCTGAGAGAGCCTAATCCACCTATTCCCCCTACCTTCTAATTCTCTTCTTCCCCATTCTCTCCAACTCCAATCGAAATTCCCTTGTGCTGCTACTGTTGCTGGATTACTTCAAGCACTGGAGTTCCCTTTTGAAGGCTGCAACCACACCAACAACCAAGGCTGTTGCTGCTACTGTCTTCCTCATTCGAGTGCAGGCTGCTGTTGTTCGTGGACTTGGATTCCTGCTGCAACATCTAGTTTGATATCTCTATATTCCTTCATCAAACCCTGCTGGGTTTTGAAGCACAACACCACACCTTTATCCCCTCCATTTGATCCCCACTTCTACCCCCCATTAGCTGGAATCCTCAATATTCACAAACCTTCTATTTTCATACCACCTTCATAACTTCACTTCCATCCATCAGAACCTCACCAAAATCGCAGCAAAGACTTCCCTCAATAGGCCCCAACTGGTGGCTGGTTTGGCCTGCACAATTTTAGTTTCTATTTCTGTGTTGCTGCCATATCTTCCAATTCAATCATCAGAATCAAGTGAGACTTTCAGCAGTGCTTCGACCCCAAACAAGCATCAATCGATCCAAGGTTGTTGAGTTCCAGTGGCTGGTTTGGTTTGATTTACTAAACCTTCTAATTCTGCCTTTGTTTCTAATTTGGTTTGTGGGTTTATTTGGGACTAAATTAACCCTAATTTAGTCTTACATTAGTTACAGATTCCATTTCAGCTTACTTCCAGAACTTGGAAGTTTATAAAGAAAAAGAAAAGCAGGCAAGATGTCAAAA
Source organism: Telopea speciosissima (assembly GCF_018873765.1). Classification (NCBI taxonomy): domain Eukaryota; kingdom Viridiplantae; phylum Streptophyta; class Magnoliopsida; order Proteales; family Proteaceae; genus Telopea; species Telopea speciosissima. Next base: position 68,730,631 of record NC_057917.1, on the reverse strand, counting down.
TCACCTTTTTATAGGTATCACTGTATTGCATATCGCCATAACCATGAGGAATTGGATGACATCAGGAGAGTTACTAGCAACAGCATGGAGAAGCAACGGATCTGCAGATTAAGAAAATAAAATTATAATCAGATGCCATACATCTATCGAACAACCTAAAAGGATATTCTTCTGAGAATCAGAAGAAGGTAATTCAGAATGTGGATATCAAAAACAGAAGCATAAATGCAGAAAATGCTTATATACGTAAAACATACACGCTCACAGGTAACAATTAGAGAAGTCTCTCTTGCAGGAAATGGCAAGATACATTTTATTATCATGCATGCCAAAAAGGTATAATTGTTTGAATGCCAATATAACAAATATACAAAGTAAAAGGGACATAGTTGACATCAGAAAGTGAAAAAGAAAGGATGTTCTAAAACATCTGTAGAAATCTGACTTTAACTAATGTTAAGAACCCCCAGACTTACTACAAGTTGCCTTTAAAGCTGGTCCAGACAATGGATTGTTCTGGCCTGGCATTCGGCAGGATCGTCTGAACATCCAGTCCAATCATCACAATGATCTGAGGGGTTTAAATAGGACATGTTATAACTTTAAGTATACGTTGTATAAAGTGTGTTCTTCTAGCACAAGGAGCACATTTGGAATGGTGAAAACTTTCACTTGGCATTGAATCTCTCTCCACCTTATGCTATATACAATTTTTTTTAATAAGAAACACGTTTCTAACCACCCACGGCCTGGTGGCTGTCAACACTCAACAATTAATCGACTTTCAGAGGCCCTTCTCTGTTTCGAGGGTGATACAAACTGTTTACACCTGGTAGACAACAGTTGAACTGCCCAATCCAACGTCCTGTGAAAATGCGGACTGAAATGGGGTGCGGCAAATTTGGGTAGACGGCCCCATCCCTAATGTAATAAGTTCCATATAATATAATTTTGGGTCCGGCTTGTGCTGACTGTTAGTAGATTTGGCTCAATTTCCATTACAATGCCCTATGAAGTTTGAACAGCCGAAAACCTTTCAAAGAACCAAAGCTGGCAGATCAATCGAGTCTAGACTCTTACATAAAAGGTGATCCATACGGGGTCCATATTAAGACTTCGATGGTACTAATAGAACACAACAAGTTGAAGGGTATGTATTTCTTAATGCGAAGGAGAGGGGGAGGGGAATTGGCAAGTGTTGATAACCTCTTTTTCAGTTCTTTGGTGGGGGTGGGGAGAAGGTAAGAATCTTTGTATTGCAATAGGTCAAAAAGAGCAACCTGGCTTGATAACTTTGAAACTCTAATTTTCGAGAAATAAAAATTTCCACATTTCAAATACCCAGTACATTTCGAATTTGGCTTACCTTTTTAGTTCGTCATTTCAACATATCAGAAAAAAATTATATTTGCAGTTTGTGTCCAAACATAACAAAATTTTTATGGGCGGGATGTTTTGTTGGGGTAAAATCCACACATCACCCATTATGATTTTGATGATAACAAATAAGTTAGTTGTACTAACCTGTGTTATATTGTATAGAGAGACTTCATAAGAGATGAGCATCAAGTAAGGGGGAGCATGTAAAAGCTTGATGCACCAAGACAAAGATTTCAAAGAATGTTGTGAAGTGAAGGACTACTTTCAAGACTTCTATTCAAGCAACTCTTTGAGATACAAGACCTCAAGAACTTGTTTATTCTTGTATCTAGTTGTATCATAATTTAAAGTCACAATTGATGTAATACACACACATGCATGCATTCATTTAGATGGACTTTAGGAGGTTTAAATTAAACCCAATCCATGTGACCAAACCCAATTGGAATCATCCAAGTAAGTCCAATAAAGGACTTAACAAATTTCAGCAGAAATTTCAGGTGAAAAGGTACAGCGGATCAGGAAAAGGCATACCGGATCAGGTGAACCGGCATACCGGATCATGAAACGGCATACCGGATCATGAAACGGCATACCGGATCAGTGTTGCAATCTCAGGAAATTGCCTGCAGTAGCCTTCCAGCCCACGCCGGATTGTAATCCAGCATACCGGATCATGAACCGGCATACCGGATCATAATCCAGCATAGCGGATCAATAAAAGGCTATTATAATTTGACCGTTATTCCTTTATTGAATAAGGAAATTAGGTGATCCGGCATACCGGATTATATATGGCTTTTGGAATCCGATCTTAATTTAGATTCCTAATTAAATTAAGCCACCTAGCCTATAAATACCCACTTGTTTAAAGCTCTAAACACCATTGCAAAACATAATTAAGAGCCTCCAATACAAGTGACTTTCATGTGAGAATTCAAGCATTCATTCAAAGCACACTCTCTCACAAGCTCCTTCACTTAGCATTAAGCTTCAAAGTTGAGAGGTAGCAAACTCTACTAAGGTTGAGGTAATCCTAATCTTTAATACCTTTTATTTTATATATTTGTTTGAGTCCTCTTGCTCGGAATCAAGAGTAGTTTGAGTCCTCTTGCTCGGAATCAAGAGTAGTGTTGAGTCCTCTTGCTCTCAATCAAGATTTGTACGAGTTCTCTTGCTCATACTCAAGATTTGTTTTAGTGGAATTCTCTCTAAGGTGAGAGGAGTGGACGTACCACTATAAATTGTTGTGTTATCTTTGCAATTTTAATTCTCTTATTGATAACTGTTTTAATTCTGCATAAGTTTTTATATTCCACTACCTTCACCTATTCACCCCCCCTCTAGGTGAATTCACATGTTTATGAATGGGGTACAACTTGTACAAATGGGAGACCATATAAGTTCTTTACCTCCAATTCCTATCAAATTATTGATGCTTTGACCTGATAATTGATGCTAATAGGACTAACACCCCCCCAATCCCCCTCCTTTTTTGTCTTCTTTGATGCCTTCAAAAAGAGCATCCCAGTGCACAAGGCTCCCGTTACTACAAAGTCTGGGAGGGACAAATGTATGCAGCCTTACCCCTGCTTGGCAGAAGAGGCTGTTTCCAAGTTTTGAACCCGCAACCAACAGGTTGCAATAGCGCAACTTGATCCCCTTCTTTGATGCCTTCAACTTCTCTAATTTTTCTATTGTCTATATTATCAGTGTAACACCCTGCATACGTGTTATGATTATTTTATTATTATGTGGAATGGTTACGAATATTTTAATGTTTCTATGAATATTTTATTAATATTTACAGCATGATGGGAGTGCTTTCCTATTTTTAAAATTATTTTATATGATCGTTGCTATATTATTTTAATATTTGTTATGGGGTGGTGGCATGACTGTAATTCTTTGTCATTATAAATGGCATTGGATATTGAATTCTTTAATGTTTTATATTCTGATTTTAACTATTTATTATTATTTAAATATGAGATGTACTATTGCATAATGTTATAAAGTAACTTATATTATATTATTATTATTCTTATAAGATATTTGTTTATAGGTATGTACTTATACACCAAGGTTTATATATATATGGGAAGTAGTTTTCTGTCCGGGAGTGTGGCCTAAGACAGCACTCCCATGTGTCTATCTCTCTCCTCCTCAAAACAAGGGGGCAGAGGTGTCTTTTCATATGGAGAGGAGAGAGATAGACTCTTGGGAGTGCTGACGTAGGCCACACTCCCGGACACATATATATATATATATATATATATATATATATATATATGGTATATATATTAGATTGATATCTTAAATGGTTATATATATACATCATGATATGAGCTAAGGTATATGATAAGTTATACACTAATTGAATAGTGAAGCTAGTATGAATAGTGAAGTCGGAGCTGGGTACAGCGTACAGTTATGGTAATGAGGGGTTAAAAGGGGTTTAATAAGGATTTAACAAGGATTAGGGGATAATGGGATTTAAAGGTTAGTGGAAAATGCAATGTTTCAAAAATTTCGGTCATCTCGTTTCGGAAATTTCGGTCATTCCGGCATTTTACACTCACACATGGCCAAGCAAAACTCAGAGAAAAAATACCATATTTCGCAGAAATTTCGACACAGTATCTCGGAAATTTCGGTCAGACCGAAACACCGAAACAAAACGAGATTTTAAACCTTGGGTTCATGGCTATGTTATGTGATTCCAATGTACTTATGATATATGAATAGGAAAGTATTTAAGATGTATGATTGAAATGATAGTACATAGATATGCTTGGTTATGTATGCTATGTAATGATATATGAAATGTTGAAATGCCAAGCATGCTGGAATATGATTTAATATCTTAATGTATGATGTGGAGTATGCTATGAAATGTCTTATGAGCTCTATGGAATGTTACCTTTATATGATGAATGAAAATGGAAATGAAATATTGAATGGAAGAGAAAGAAAGAAAATGAAAGAGATGCAAATGAATGAATGAAAGAAAGACAAATGTGATATGTATATTGAACAACCCTGTGGCTACCACCCCTATCCAGTAGGGGGTTACGTACTAATGCGTGCACATATGGTAGTTCACAAATGGCCATGACTTGACCTAGTTAAATAAAGAATGAAATTTATAACTATTACTTCTGTTTTATTTTATTGACTGTACTTATGAATGCTTGAATGTATATGACCATGTGCACCTCACTGGGCGTTAGCTCACCCCTTTATATGTTGATTTTTAAGATAAGGAGACAAGAGAGGAGCCATATACAGCTCCAGCCTCCAGGGTTTGAGGGCTGAGAACCCTGGAGTAGGACTTGAGGGTTTTTTTGGAATTTACTTTGAATTATAAGAACAATGTTGATTTGGATTGTATATAGAATTGTGGATGTACTAGAACAGCTTTATGGATATGTACATAACTGAACAGTTGTGTAAATCAGGTCTTTGGATGTACAGGACTATATATATTGCCACCAGAGTATAAACAATTCGTTTTGTGTTCTGTATATATAATGTTTCCGCTGTGTTACATGTGAGACTGGGACTTTTATCATTGTTTATACATGAGTGATGGTGACTTTCTAGGTCGGCACTCGTGAGAGCAGTGCTTTGAGTCTTGTCTGGGTTCGGGAAGTCACAATCAGTCAAAACCATAAACCACAATCAGCATTTTCCATCCTGGATTCATCAGTTCAGCCAAATCTCCATTGCGAATTAATGCAAACCACAAGCAAACCCATCATATCCTACCTCAGTATAATACCTTGTAATTGACCGGACCTTAATTAGTCATTTGGGGGAGGGGGGCAACATTTTCTCTCTGCTTTGTGTTTCATTTATTCCTCTTACACCCTTAACGTGTAAGGAAACGATTTCTACAACAGCAGCATCTTAAATTAAAGAGCTGTAGCACAAAGTTTTCAAGTACAAGAAATAAAGAGGTAACATGAAGATAAAGCAATACCAATGCTATTAGTACAACTTATAAAGACAAACCTTTCAAGGCATCACCACTTTCATTTCCATACAAGATACCATTAATACAGCATCTTCTAAAGATCATTCTATTCTCAGTAAGAGTCCCGGTTTTATCAGTTAAAATGTACTCAACTTGTCCCAGGTCCTCACTTATTGCTGTGCTGTAAATAACAAGAAACACACCTTACCACAAGAAACACAACAGACCATGACATTGATGTATCTCAAATTCATAGTTGAGATTTGTATTTCTTACTTTGTTGCATGGGGTGCAGTGCTAGTTTCATGGTCATGCATCTCCTGGTCCCAATCGATAAACTTCGCATACAAACTCTTGACAAGGTCTAGAGATACCTGTCACAGATAGTTATGAAGAAATCTGTTTCCATCAATTCAAACATGGATACAAGTCTATGTAGATGGAAATGAAGGTTTCTCAATTGTTAGTTAAGGACCTTATGGTTAACTGGGTGACTTAAAAATACCAATAGAAATGCACTTCCTATCCATGCTATCTACTTGGCAATGGTTGCCTATCATACCTACATATTCCACAATTTGGATAAACATATCCTCAAGCATACATCAACATATAAAATTCATCACTCAAGGGACCTTTATGTGCTGTGCCCAACAGGCATGGGAATCCTGCGACTATCTATTATAGATGGTGTTGTAAGAATTAGTCTGGCAATACACCCTGTTTTATGTTTGTTTCTGCATCTTAGGTCCACAAATCAGTAGAAAATCCTGGCTGATGTTTTAACTACAACTTTCCCTTTTTTATGTTAGTTTCTGCATCTTAGGTTTCCTATCAGGTGAGACCTGCAGTTTTGTGGGGTTGCAGTGAGGATGTGGTTGGAGTATTAGGGACAATGTTGTTCCTTGTTGGAGGTAAAGGGTGTCACTCTGATTGCCTGGTTGTGCGTGGCAGTTGGTGGGAAGTTTAGGTTGCCTCGTCAATGATACTTGGCTATATTCCCTTCCTTCCTCCTATGCCTCCTTTGACCTCCCTGGCCTTTCTGACCATTCCCCCATATCTCTCTTTGCCCTCCCCTACCTATCCTTTGGCCCTAAACCCTTCAAGTTCTTCGACATGTGGTCCTCCCACCCTGACTTCCTCCCCCTGGTCCAATCGGCTTGGAATATTCCAGTCCATCTTCTCCTCCCCTCTCCTGGCCTTCTCCAAAAAACTCAAGAATGTCAAGTCAGCCCTCAAAGCTTGGAACTCTTCCACCTTTGGTAACATCTCCTCTTGTCGGGACACCCTCTCCTCCATTCAGCTTCGCCTCCAGGCTGATCCCCTCAATGCTTCCCTCGCTATAGAGGAATCCTTAGCTGCTTCGGACCTTGCCTCCTCTCTCTCCCAAGAAGAAAGCTTTCTTAAACAGAAATCCAGAATCAAGTGGCTTGAACTCAGCGACTCTAACACCGCCTTCTTCCACCGATCTCTCAAAGCCCGCTCCAACTCCAACTCTATTCTCTCCCTTTCCTCCCCTGATGGCTCGACCCTCTCCTCTGTTGACGCCATCAAAGCTGAAGCCGTAAACTACTTCACCGGTATCTTTTACCCCCCAGCCACCGCTCCCTCCCCCATTCCTGCCGACTTTATCAACAAATTCCTCCCTCCCCACCTCCTTAGCACCCTCAGTTCCATCCCCTCTGACTCTGAAATTACCTCTGCTGTCCGCTCCCACAAGGCTAGTAAAGCTCCAGGCCCTGATGGGTTCAGTATGGGATTCTTCTCCTCTTGCTGGGACATCATCAGTGTCGAGCTTATCAACGCCATCAAGAGCTTCTTCTTCAATCCTCACCAAATCCAAAGCATCAACCACACCTTTCTCTGCCTCATCCCCAAGTCCTCTGGTGCTTCATCCATGTCCGACTTCAGGCCCATCTCCCTTTGCAACCTCCTCTATAAGTTCATAGCCAAAATCCTTGCCAATCGCCTTAGCCTTGTCATTGATTCTCTTGTCAGTCCAAACCAATCTGCCTTCATTGCTGGGAGAAGCATCTCGGATAATATCATCCTTTGCCAGGAAATTGATCGAGGCTTTGACCGTAAGTCCCACTCCCCTGCTGCTCTCCTAAAGATAGACATTCATAAGGCTTTTGACTCCCTTCGCTGGGATTTCATCTCCCAAGTCCTCCTCAAGATGTCTTTTCCCCCCATTTTTGTCAACTGGATCCACTGCTGCATCTCCACCCCCCGCTTCTCTGTTCTCCTGAATGGCAGTCCGGCTGGGTTTTTCCCTTCCTCCGCTGGTGTCCGCCAAGGCTGCCCCCTCTCCCCTTTTCTCTTTTACCTCTCCCTTAAGGTCCTCTCTCGTAGCATCCAGTCTAAAACCGATCTTCACCTCATTTCCCCCATCCCTAAATGCAAGCCTACCAACCTGACCCACCTGGCCTTCGCTGATGATCTCATGATCTTCTCCAAGGCTGACCCCTGCTCCATTGAGTCCATCATGTCCTCCCTCCTTCTTTTCCAGAACCTTTCGGGCCTTCGCATCAACCTACTGAAGTCCCAAATCTTCTTTGCTGGAGTCTCTGACCTAACCAAAACCTCCCTGTCCTCCCTCACAGGCTTTACCATTGGAACCCTCCCAGTCCGCTACCTTGGCCTCCCCCTCATCCCTGCTAGACTTTCAGCCCACCACTGCTCTCCCATCCTGGATCTCCTTCGCAAGAGGTTGCAACTTTGGAAAGCAAAACTCCTTTCCTATGCAGGTCGCCTTGAGCTTATCAGATCGGTTCTTCAGTCTTGCTACATTTATTGGAGCGGAGTTTTCGGCCTCCCTAAGGCAACCATCAAGGAGGCTGAATCCATTTTGTGTGCTTTCCTCTGGAAAGGTGTGGACTCAGCTAGATTTCTGCACCCTAAGAGCTGGGCTTCCCTTTGTGTTCCCAAATCTGAAGGAGAGCTCGGGCTTAGAAGAATAAAAGATGTTAACAACGCTGGTTCCATAAAGCTTATTTGGAAGATCCTCACCAACAGATCCTCCATCTGGACTTCTTGGGTTTATGCTGGGCCTCTTCGCAGAGATTCTATTTGGTCTGTTAGTCCAGGAGCTAACTCCTCTTGGGTTTGGCGCAGGATTCTTCAGGTCAGACACCTAGCCAGGGAGGCTATTACTTGCAGGATTGATGACGGTTCGACCACCCTGCTTTGGCTCGATAAGTGGCACCCCTCCGGAGTTCTCTCTACTATTGTGATCCCTAGAGATATTTACTCCTCTGGTTTGGACAGATTTGCCCACGTCGCTGCCATCATTTCCAGTGGCTCCTGGTCCCCCCCCCTCCCCTTCTCCCCCCCTCTCGCCAACCTTTGGAGCTCCCTCCCCCCCATTCCCCCTGGGCACCGCGGCAGAGGTGACACCATCTTGTGGCTCCCCTTCCAATCTGGTAGATTCAGCTCTCACTCAGCTTGGGATTTGGTTAGACATAGAGGGACCCCCTGTCCTTGGTACAGAGTTGTTTGGTTTCACGGTCACATTCCTCGCCATACCCTCACCGCTTGGCGCACCCTAGCTGGCTGTCTCCCCACCCAAGCCTTTCTTGCTCATCGGCATATTCAAGTTCCTCCCAGCTGCTGTCTTTGTTGGAATGGGGCTGAAGATGCCGATCACCTTTTCTTCACTTGCCCCTTTGCCTCCTCCATCTGGACCCGTGTTCTCCGCCTTTGCTGGCCAGGTAGGCGCATTCCTCTCCCCCTTAGCCGAGAGTGGATTTGGATAGATATGACATTCGGAGGGAAGTCGATATGCGACTCGGTTGGCAAGATTGCCTTTTGTGCCACTATTGCTCACATTTGGATGGAACGCAACCTCAGAAGATGGACATCCAACTCCCGCTCTTTCGACATGATTTGGAAGGCCATCTTTTTTTATGTTTCATCTAAAGTTAGATCCCTCCCCCTTAAGGATGTGAAGGATTCCCCAAGGAACAGGCTCATTGTTGTCTCCTGGGGCATCCCTTCTTCTATCCTAACCACCATGTAGTTCTTGCTTCGGCTTGTACATCCTTTCTCTTTTCTTCGTAATTAAATTTTTATTCATCCAAAAAAAAAAAAAAAAAAAAAGGTTGTTCAACTACTATTTAGGTTTTTTCTTTCCCAACACCAAAATTAGTTTTAAATTGAGCCCACGATCAAATCTATTACTTCTCCTTATGCCTTATTTTCGTTGCAGTGTAGAGTTTCAAAATTTCCTGTTCTACTTGATTTTGATGTCATTAAGAAGGTTTCTCAGCTAGCCATCTAATGAATCAAATATCTCCCAGAGCCAACCTGATTAGGAAGAATAAAGAATGATGAAAAAAATTATTGGTAATCCATGACACAATAACCATTTTGGAATTTGAGTAAGATCTTATATTTATATAAATTTCTCTTTTTACTAGTTTTACAGACAAAGTAATTAAGAAATCACTGCCACCATGCTGCAAGTCCTGTTTCAAACAAAAGAGATAGTAAGATGCATTCTAGATCCTCAAAGAGCATTATCGGTTTCGAAAGTCCAAGGAGAATGGAAGCAACTAATTCCCAATGTTGCTTCCTCATAGGTTTTGTAAGTCTTGTTGACACGACTACTGATGCGAAATCAAGTCCTAATGCAAACCAAGCAAAAATAATTGACAACATGTTCTCTTACCTTGATAGATATAGGGATCATAATAGAACACAGAAGCTCAAACCGCAGAGGGATGACCAGTAGCTCATACCATGGACCTTTATTTGGATATAAAACGTACCATAGCTACAACAGAACAAAGAATTGATGATATAAATTCTTACTGACAAATAAAATGGTAAAAGAAGAATGTATAAAGTTAGAGATCTTAGTCCCTCCATAATAACATAAATACCGTGACTCCAATCATAATAATGAGTATAGAAAAGAAGATTAGGTTAATAACGAAACTATAACATATCCAAAGTATAAGTCCAAACTCTCAGTTTCGACTCGGCAAATGCAAAGAAACAGTTCAATTTCCAATACCATTATTAAATTAAGGCATTTCACTACCTTCATCATAATCAAGAAGGCAAAATAATGTAGTCCTAGGTTTGAAAAGTCAAACTAGGAGCCAAACAACCAGGATTTATTATGAACACCAATCGGGTAGGCCAAAAATAGGGTTTTTGGTCAATTTAGGGTTAGGGTAAGTTGATGTAGGGGAGTCTATCAATGAAAGTTACGTTAAGTTTTGATAGGTCTAAGAGTGTAAACTTGATTTGGCAGCAACTTAGGTTTAGGGTTTTGGGTTTTTTAAAAGAGAATACTGGGGAAATCTAGGGTTTAGGAAGGGAGTTTAGGGCATGGGCTTGGATCGAGTTTCCACAAGGATGAGAGGGAGATTCGATCCAAGTTTGGGCTGATTCTGATGGTTGGTTTGGTCTATAGAAGTTTTAGGTTTTTTGGGGAACGATTTGAGATGGGGAAGTTAGGGTTTTAGATAGTTGGGATGGGCAGCAAAGGAGATCGAGTTCTCCTAATGGGCAGGGGGTTAAGTGTTCCAATTTTGGGGTTTCGTAGATGGCTGGTCAGGTCTAAACAGGTTTTTGATGTTGGCAAAATGAAAATAAAAAGAAGGATTATTAGGGTTGGGATGAGAGAGGACTAGAAGAAGAATAGCAGGGATGGGGAATACTTCAAACTCCCTGTTGTTGGAGAGAAATCATGGCAGCAGCTTGTTTGAAGATGAAAACTTGAATAAAAATTGAAACTTGAACTAGAACTTGAAGGCGGTCTTCAAAGAACCACCCGGGCTTCACACCGTAAGATGTCGATTGGATCAAACATCAATCCCACCAGCCTTGATCAAACACAAGACAAAAAACTTCATTGGAGAAGAAGAGCAGAAAAAAGCTTTTCATTAATGACAAAATTCGTCGTCAATACTTGCCCCCTTACAACCTTATATAAAAGACTCAAATATAGACTCCTACACTAAAAAGGAAAGGCCTAACCCAATCCTTAACCTATTAGGTAACTTAAACTGACTAGGAAACTAAAATAGACTCAAAATAGAGTCCTAGTCCAGCCCCACTAAACACTTAAAAGAAAACTACTAAAATCACTTAAATTGAACTATTGGTTGAACCAGTTCCATTTATGAACAAAAACACCAAAATAAAACCAAGTAGGGAACTAAAACAACTATGCAACCCAATTCCCCATACTTTAGGTCCATAAAAGTGACTTATTACATAGAAAACCCATCCAATCAAAGGCCCAACATGTATAGAACCCAACCCTTGATAACACTTAATGTAGTTCTAGATTGGTAGGAGACCAACAAGAAGCCAATAACCAGGATCTGCCATGAATAGGGTAGTTTGAATAGGTCAAAATAGGTGTTTTTGGTTAAATTAGGGTTAGGGTTAGGGTTTGAGGGTAGGGACATAGGGTTAGGGTAAGTTGATGTAGAGGAGTCTATCAGTGAAGGTTACGTTAAGTTTTGATAGGTCTAATAGTGTAAACTTCGTTTGGCAGCAACTTAGGTTTAGGGTTTTGGGTTTTTGAAAAGAGAATAATGGGGGAATATAGGGTTTAGGATGAGAGTTTAGGGCAGGGGCTTGGATCAAGTTTCCCTAAGGGTGAGAGGGAGATTTGGTCCAAGTTTGGGGTGATTCTGAGGGTTGGTTTGGTCTAAGGAAGTTTTAGGGTTTTGGGGAATGATTTGAGATGGGGATGTTAGGGTTTTAGATGGTTGGAATGGGCAGCAAAAGAGATCAAGTTCTCCTAATGGGCAGGGGGTTAAGTGTTCCTATTTTGGAGTCCGTAGATGCCTGGTTAGGTCTAAACAGGTTTTTTATGTTGGCAAAGTAAAAATAAAAAAAGGGGGATTCTTAGCGTTGGGATGTGAGAGGATTAGAAGAAGAAAAGCGGGGATGGGGAATACTTCTAACTCACTGTTGTTGCAGAGAAATCTTGGCAGCAGCTTGTTTGAAGATGAAAACTTGAATAAAAATTGAATCTTGAACTAGAACTTGAAGGAGATATTCAAAGAACCACCCAAGCTTCACACCGCAAGTTGTCGATTGGATCAAATACCAATCTCACCAGCCTTGATCAAACACAAGATAAAAATCTTCATTGGAGAAGAAGAGCAGCAAAAAGCTTTTCATCACTGTCAAAATTCGTCGTCAATACCATGCCCTCCTTACAACCTTATATAAAAGACCCAGAAATAGACTCCTATACTAAAAAGGAAAGGTCTAACCCAATCCTTAACCTATTATGTAACTTAAACTAACTAGAAAACTAAAATAGACTCCAAACAAAGTCCTAGTCCAGCCCCACTAAACACTTAAAAGAAAACTACTAAAATCGTTTAAATTGAACCATTGGTTGAACCGGTTCAATTTATGAACAAAAACACCAAAACTAAGTATGGAACTAAAACAACTAATCCCATATGCAACCCTTGTGAAATCACCTAGAGGGGGGTGAATAGGTGAAGGTTTGAAGATTAAAAATAAATGCAACACAAAAATACCAAACATAAAGACAAGCAATAAAGATAAATATAAGAAGAGAGACACAAAGATTTATAGTGGTTCGGCCAATTCGTGCCTACGTCTACTCCTCTCAACTTAGAGAGAATTCCACTAAAGCAAATCTTGAGTGAGAGCAAGAGAACTCGTACAAATCTTGATTAAGAGCAAGAGAACTCAACTACTCTTGATTCCGAGCAAGAGGACTCAACTACTCTTGATTCCGAGCAAGAGGACTCAAACAACTTATGCAAAGTGAAAATAAACACTAAGGGGTTTAGTATTACCTCAAACCTTAGTGAAAACTATGCTACCTTTCAAACAGTGAAGCTTAAATGCAAATATGTATGAAGGGAGCTTAAGTGAGATTGAATGCCTTGGATTGGTGCTTGAAATCTCACTTGGGAGTGACTTGTTCTTGGAGGCTCTTGATTATGATTCAATGATGTTAATTGATGTGCTTAGAGCCTAAAACAATTAGGTATTTATAGCTAAAGAAGCTAGAATTAATTAGGAATCCAATTAAGGAACGGATTCCACAGTCTATAAATAATCTAGTATACTGGATGTCAATCCAGTATGCCGGATCACCTAATTTCCTTTTAAAACAAAGGAATAACGAATAAATTATAACAGTCATATCTTGATCCGGTATGCTGGATTATGATCCGGTATGCCGGTTCATGATCCGGTATGCTGGATTACAATCTGACGTGGGCTGGAAGGCTACTGCAGGCAATTTCCTGAGATTGCAACACTGATCCGGTATGCCGTTTCATGATCCGGTATGCTGGATCATAAAATTTCTGTTGACATTATTAAGTCCTTTATTGGACTTACTTGGGTCAATTCCATTGGACAAGTCCGGGCCAATTTCTTTGGTCTTAGTCCAAGTGAGAAGTGTCTAAAACAACCTCCTAGGGTCACACTACATGTATGCATGCGTGAGTGTGTGCATTACATATGAACTTTAACAAATGAATTTACAACTTAGTACATTTCTAAGTTTTCACAATTCTTTAAGTCTTTAACTTCACTTATTTACATGAGTATCTTCAAAGTGAGTTCCTCTAACTTGTCTTGCTCAAAAGTTGTTCTCCATTCTTCATGATTCTTTGATGTCTTGAAAGATTGGACAAGTTCAATTTGCTTTGAGCATCAATCTCTTGAATTGAGTGCTCCCCCTCACTTGATGCTCCGCTCTTCTCTATGCATCTTTTAGAAAAGAGTTGGTACAACTAACTTATTTGTTGTCATCAAAACCATAATGGGTGATGTGTGGAATTTACCCCAACAACCCTACCCATACTTTAGGTCCATAAAAGTGACCTATTACATAGAAAACCCATGGGATCAAAAGGCCAAACATGTATAGAACCCAACCCTAGACTTATTCCTAATAAAACAAGCCTATTTTGGTGATGAATCTGCATCACAAACTTGTACCATTGTGATTTGCAAAATGTTAAATGGGACAAGAATACACCACTTTTAGATAGTAGAAACGTAGAACCATTATTTACCCAACAAATTCAATTAAATAAGAGCCAAAGATTCCAGCTAACCTTGTGTGCTTTTGTCTCCTTCCAAACATTACCAGCTGTGCCAAGAACAATAACCACCACCAATTGAAATAGAAATATTGCCCCCATCAATCTATCAATCATTGTATCAACTGCTGTAAGTTTTGGTTCTGGTACACCTCTACTCATGCCCAGTTTGGTTTCATTACCTGAAAAATAAGATGAAATAAATAAAATTAAGAATGGCATTGAAAACATGGCAATCCTTTTTTAGCAATTACTATTTATATCGCATTAGCATGTAATTCAATATGTGATAATTCATAGTTAAAAAACTAATACATTTATCTAGGAATTATTTCCTGGTGTTCAGTTAAATTGTTAATCTGGAAATAGAGATGTATGCCAATGTTTCACACAGATTTATATAAGGCCATTTTTGCTTGTGGCCCCACACAAGCATCTTTCAAGACAAGAGACTGGATAAATGTCACTGCATAGGGTTTTTTTTTTTTGGAAAAATAAATTCATTACCAAACACCCAGAGGGGGCAGGGGGAAAAAAGGGGGGGTATACAAGGAGAAGGGGGAAGAAAAGAAGGGGGGGAACAGAAAAGAAAACTTTAGGCCATCCTAAAAGGAGGAGGCCGCGGCAAAAGAGAGCTGTCTAAACCCCAGGTAACAGCAATATGCCTGTTCCTTGGGGGTGTCAATAATGGATCTATGGGGGATGGAGCTGAGCTTAGAGGAGACATCGAAAGAGATGGCTTTCCAAATCAAGTCGAAGGAGAGAGAGTTGGAAGTCCATCTCCTAAGGTTCCCCTCCATCCAAATGAACACAAGCTTTCCAACAGTGTCTCAGAGAGTGCAGCCATGGAAGGTCATGTCCATCCAGAGCCATTCTCGATCAAAGGGCAAAGGTCTCCTGCTACAGGGCCAAATGGATGGGAGGGCTTTGTCCAGATGGAGGATGTAAAGGGGCAGGCAAAGAAAAGATGGGCAGTGTCCTAAGAACCGTTCCAACAGAAAATGCAAGAGGGGGAGACAGGGATGTTACGGTGAAGGAGGAAGGCTTGGATGGGGAGGCAAAGGTTAAGGGTTCTCCAGACCGTGAAGCTATTGTGGGGGATGAGGCCTTTGAACCAAACTAGTTTGTACCAAGGGACAGAGGGTCTAGGGTTACGAACAAAATTCCAGGCCGATCTAAAGCTAAAAAGACCGTTGGGGGATGGGAGCCAAATGACCTTATCCGCAAGAGCTGGGGGGGAGGGACTGCCAGATCTGAGAGAGGATAGGGATATGAAGGGTATGGGGAGACCAAGAGCCAAGTGAGATGATGGAGGAGAGGGGCTGATTTGGGGATGCCGGAGGAGTAAATCGCTCTGGCTCCAAAAACATTGTAGAGAACCCCTAAGGGGTGCCAGGGATCGAGCCAAAGGGAGGTGGAAACGGTTTTGTTACAAGTTTGTGACATGTTCGTTTGCTGTTGCAAGGCCAGATTTGTGATTGAGTGGAAATAAAGATTTTTCTGAGGATTTTTATTTATTTTGGAGCATATTCTTATGTCATGACAGTGCGATGTGGAACGAGATGATGACTTGTATTAAGAGGGTTGCCAAAGATGTGCAAGGAAAAGCGAAGGGTAGTCGTCAGGCCCATAGGGAGACTTGGTGGTGAAACAATGTGGTCCAAGCAGCCATTAAGGTCAAGAAAGATTATTTTAAGTATGGAAGAAGAACTCGACTGAAACCTGTCGAAACCACCGAGTTAACTCGGTTTCGCAAGTTTCCGAGATGAGTTGAAGGGTGATTTTAAAAAATCCAGGGTTTCGATCGAAATTCGATGGTTTCGACTAGTTTTGACCGAGATGTTGGTAATTTTGCAAGTTTCGACACTTAATGCCCATCGAAACTTGGGGAAACCTGGCTCGAAACCAGTACAGATACTTAAGTATGCCAGTAACCAGGCCAGAAACCAGGACGAACACTTATTTAAGTAAATGTTTTTGTATTTGTATTTCATTTACTTGAGATATTATTCATAAATAAGCAAATACCCCCTATTTGAATCTAATAAAAATAGTTAAAAAGTTAAATTCCAAAAGGAAAAAAAGTCAACCCTCTAGTTCAAGAACAAAAACTGGATTTTCGACGATAGGTGCAATTTTCAACTTTCTAATGTTGAGGTTTTTCACAAATCTAAAAATTTCATAAATCTTAATACGGTAAAACATTGCTAAAAACCAAAAGTGCGGTAAAATATTCAATTATTTTAATGTTTAAAAAAATATTTTCATTCAAAGCGATTTTGATAGCATTCGCGCTCACCAAATTAAGTTTGATTGGTACATAACTCCTTCAATAAACTAGATTTAAGAAATCTTGTACTTGTTGGAAAGCTATCAAAACAAAGATTTCTAACAAATCCAAGATTGCTTAAGTCTGATTTATATTAAAGGTGTTATGTTCCAATCAAACCTTATTCGATACCATGTCCAAGAACAATATACAATATCAAACTTGGATCAAAACCACAAGTATTATTTTTAGTGTTCTCCATGTGAAACTAATGCATGGATTGAATTTAAAATGTAAAAAATAGGCAGCACAACAAGAATCAGGGCAAAAACAACTTCTGGGCCTCGAAACCAAGGTTCGAGTTAGCCTGGAGAAAGTTCCAGGTTTTGACCGAGATATGGTCGAAACCGAGATGAACTCGGTTTCTGGCTGATCGAAACCTAGTCGAAATCCAAGTTTAGAACCTTGGTTTTAAGACATGGCAAAGGACTAAAGAAACAAAAGATAAAAAGAGGTAAAATGATGCCACTAACAAAACTAGGAAGATTGTGGAGATGGTTAGGGCGAAGAAATATGGGGACCTCTATACCAACCTAAACACAAAAGAAGGGAAAAAAGGTATATATGATAGCTAAGATGAGAAAAAGAAGAGTAGAGATTTCGATCAAGTGAGGATGGAAGAGTGTTGGTAAGGGATGAGGACAATGTGAAGAGATGGGATGAATATATTTGTGACCTACTAAATGGAGATAGTTCGAGCAGAAATGACCCGAAAGATTACATTATTCAGCAAGAGACCATATGTAATAGATATGTACGAAAGGTTAGTATGGCGGAAGTTAAAGAAGCCTTAAGAAAGATGAAAGCAGACAAGACACCAAGCCCTGATGAGATTCCAATAGAAGTGTGGAAAACCCTAGGAAGTTGTGGGGTATATTGGTTAACCAATCTGTTTAACAGGATTATGAACACAAGGAAGATGTCAGAAGAATAGAGGAGAAGCATTGTAGTCCTGATCTACAAAAAATAAAGGTGATATCCAAAGCTGCAATAACTATAAAAGCATTAAGCTAATGAGTCACACTATGAAACTTTGGGAGAAGGTTATTGAAGCCAGTTGAGAAGAGAGACAAGTATCTCGATGAACCAATTTGGCTTTATGCCAGGTAGATCCACGACAAAAGCCATCTACTTATTAAGGAGGCTCATGGAGATATAGAGATAGCAAGAAGGATCTCCATATGGTCTTTATTGACCTAGAAAAAACCTATCACCGAGTCCCTAGAGATTTAATCCGGCAAGTTCTAGTGAAGAGAGGAGTGCCAAGTAAATATGTGGATGTAATTAAAGATATATAGAAGGGCATGGTGACTAGTGTGAGATCTGCGGGAAGTCTGAGCAAGGAATTCCCAATCACTAAGAGTCTCCTCTTTGGCATACATGTCCCTAAGACCCTTTGGTCTGATGCCCTTCTTACTGCTGCCTTTTTAACTACTAAACTTCTTGGCTCCAAATTCCCTTTGGAAAGATTGTCTCCCCAGACTTCTGCTTTCTCTCTTCCTCCCAAGGGGTTTGGGTGTGTTTGCTACGTCCATGTCAATAAATCTGCTAGGACTAAGCCTGATCACAAGGCCCTTAAATGCATCTTTCTCTAAAGGCTATAAGTACTACCATCCCTCTTCCCGCCAGCGACTTCTTTCCAAAGACATCAGCTTCTTTGTGTCTGTTCCCTTCTTTACTCCTGTTTAGCATCCCCTTCAGGGGGAGAATAGTAGGAGTAAAGAGGCTACTGAAGTCATCCCTTTTCTTCACCCCCTTGTCTATTCATCCATTTCAGCTTGATGTTGGGAAACATAAAGAGGTGAAGATTGTTGATATTTGTGATAATACATGTGTTGGTTCTGACAATACAAAGGAGTTAAAAGTGTACAAAAGAGGTTGCTAGAGGAAGAAGACCTGCCAAGAGTCTTCTTTGGATCCACATCCTAAGCTCAACCCTCCTCAGTCATTTAATACTTCTTCTCTTCCCTCTAAGTTAGATCTTCCCATTATTGTTCGAAAGTGCAAGAGAGTTTGTACTAATCCCATAGCCCAGTTTGTCTCCTATGGTGCTCTATCTCCCACAAATAATTGCTTTTACTACTGCCCTTTCCACTATTTCCATTCCCAAGAATGTTGGTAAGGCCATATCTGACCCCAAGCGGAAGCAAGCCATGTCTGAGGAAATGCTGGCACTTGAAAAAAAATGCACTTGCAAACTGGTTGATCTTCCCAGGGGGAGAGTTCCAGTTGGATGTAGATGGGTCTACACAGCCAAGTACCAATCAGATGGTAAAATTGAGAGATACAAGGCTAGGTTGGTGGCCAAGGGATAAGGTTAGGTGTATGGGATTGACTATCAGGAAACATTTGCTCCTGTGGCTAAGCACAATTCTATAAGAGTTCTCTTATTATTGGCAGCCAATAGAGATTGGCCACTATATCAATAAGATGTGAAAAATGCCTTCCTCTATGGTCACTTAGAGGAGGAAGTGTACATGCAGCCTCCTCTTGGCTTCAAATTTCCTTCAGCTGAAGGGAAGGAGTGTCTCCTCAAGAAGGCTTTATATGGTCTCAAACAGTCCAGAAGCTTGATTTGAGAGGTTTAGACAAACCATTTTGAAGAATGGGTATTCCCAGAGCCAAGCTGACCACACTCTATTTACCTGGAAAGGTAATGGTACCATCACAGCCCTTATTGTCTATGTTGATGACATTGTAGTAACTGGAGATGACAGAGCCGAGATAGATAGGCTGAAGACCTACTTGGCTCAACAGTTTGAGATTAAAGATTTCGGTCCCTTGAAGTATTTCTTGGGAATTGAAGTGTCAAGGTCCAAGAGGGGAATCAACATATGTCAAAGGAAGTATGTTCTTTTTTTGTTGAAAGAGACACACATGTTGGGCTGCAATCCAACAAGTTCTCCTATTGAGCAGAATCACAAACTAAGAGAAGATTGTGGTCCCTCTCTTGTTGATGCAGGGAAGTACCAGAGGCTAGTGGGGGAAGCTCATCTATCTATCTATGACTTGCCCAGATATTTCTTATGCAGTGGGAGTGGTGAGCCAATTTATGCATGCTCCCAAGAGTGGGCACTTGGATGTTGTATACCGCATTCTCAGACTCTTGAAGTCTTCTCCAGGGAAAGGACTATTATATGCCAAGCACAATCACTTGAGAGTAAAAGGTTTCACAAATGCCGATTGGGTTGGATCCATCTCAGACAGAAGGTCTACATCTGGTTATTGAACATTTGTGGGTGGTAACTAAGTCACATGGAGAAGCAAAAAACAATCTGTTGTAGCTAGATCCAGTGCAAAGGCAGAATTTAGGGCTATGGCTCATGCAGTTTGGGTTTGCGATCCCATATGGTTGAGACGATTGGTCCAGGAGTAGGGGTTTGATACTGAAGAACCTATGCGGCTCTACTGTGATAACAAAGCAGCTAAGCATTGCTCACAATCCATAGCAACATGACAAAACAAAACGCATTGAAGTGGACCCGTACTTCATCAAGGAGAAGATAGACTCTAGCTACATTTGCACCTCTTTTGTGAAGATTGGTTATCAATTGACGGACATCTTCACCAAAGGGCTCACTTCTCTGTAGTTGGTACCCTATTATGCAAGCTGGGAATGCATGACATTTATTCTCCAACTTGAGGGGGAGTGTTAGAGTTTATGCAGTAAGGGTACTTTAGGAACTAGTTTGTTGACTAGTTGCCTTATATTATAATTTCTCATATTTACCTTTACCTCCCTAGGGAGGTGCACGTAATTCCTTCCTTATTATTAGTGAAGTAATATAGGTGTGGGGGAGAGAATACTCCAACACACAACATTTGCACGATCATCTCTCTTCTCTTCTCTTCTCTTCTCTTCTCTTCACTTCTTCTTCTTTTTCTCCAACCTTCTACTTCCATCTATCTCCTTGCTCTCCTACATTCCTTAACTTCCAACTAATGTACCTCCATCGTAGTTGCTTGATGGACCAGACTAATAGGGCTATCGGGGACCTAGGAAGGAGAAGATGCTATCGACGAATGATGCCACACCCTGCGACTGATCATTATGAGTAGTGCGGAAAGAAGATGATGAAGAGCCATTTCCACCATACCCGACATTGGATGTGTCTGTGGAAAATGATGGTGCACGGCACTGTCTAAGCTGCCTGAACCCACTACTACCCTCCAGACTGAAGCCTCCAATTGTGTCAGACAAAAAAGAAACATTTATCTCCATGTCAATACTATCATGCTCCTCATCTAGTCTAAACCTGCGATGCGGGACTCTGGTATAACCTGCACGTGTGGGGGCACATGCACCATAGTCAACATCCTGAGTAACATGATCAAACTGAGTCTCTACTGTGAATCGGATGGACTCCGGCTCCTCTACCTAGTCATACTCCTCTTGAAGGCTTGCATATCTATCTCCATCACCACCACCACCACCATCATCATCAACACCAGCAAAGGGCAACAATGAGCGAGTGCGGCCATTGGAATACCACCAGTCAATATCCTCATCATCCCCGCCAGGCTGGACTCAAAAGGTCTAGGTGTCTGTGTGGACGTGACCCTCTCAAGAAGACATGAACTCGCTAACACCAGCCCCCATCTCACTGGAAATCTCAGGGTCGGGCCTACCACCAGCCTGATCAATCATCGAGTCACCGCGAACCCTCACCCACTAGTACAGGGGATTCTCCTCATCTGATTCCAACTGGAAGATGTTGCTGAGTTCAATTGGGTCTTTGTCATTCTCCATCCCTATGCGTATGTGCTAGATCTCAAATCTCATATTCTCCTGTTGAAGTGCACAAACAGCAATTACTCAAGACGTTTATGACCCAACCAGTTCCGGCTCTTCGAGTAGAAGAGTGAAAAGTGAAAACGTACTCCAATTGCACTTGCATCCAGAGGCAAACCATGTATGGGAAAGCACTTTATTCTATGTTTCTCATCCAATGGTGAGGTTGCTCCATTGTGACCTAGTGGTCGTGGGTTCGAGTAAGAAAACAGCCTCTTCGTGAAGAAAGGGTAAGGCTACATACATTATGACCCTCCCCAGATCCCGCAATAGCGGGAGCCTCGTGCATTGGGTACCCCTTTTCTTTTTCTTAGCCAACAATAGGAGTTACAAGAGATTATTCAGTTACAATAACAGTTTCCCAGTTTGAGTTCATTTTGTTTGAGTCGTTCTCTTTATATATATACATAAGCAACCCCTCGAAATAGACACATTGAAATTGAATAATAAAATTTTATAGAGAGAATGGAGGGTCAGTTGCCTAAGAGCGTACAGCTCCGCAGCCGAAATGGAGACCGATGGTCTTATATCCAAGCATATCCTCATTAGCTTGCGCTCGTGTTTGCCGCTCACGATGTTTCTTTTCTCAAGGTCATGAGCTGTGTCTATGCGTGCTATTCGTTGGAATTGGTCAACGGCTGCCGTTGCCCTCCTCTGGCTTGTCTTGATTCAGCTGTGAACTTCCTCTTCTTCACTCTTCTATTTCCTAAGTTCTTCATCCTCTTTCCTCCTTGTTCCTTCTCCTTTTCTTCTTGTTAGTTGGATGCCCTGTTCGGATGTAGGCTCATCTTGCATACAAATTCTGGGGGTCCCAGGTCCTGCATCCACCAAGAACATTTCTTCCCTTAAGCGTAAAACTGCAGATTGTGAGGCGTTTCCACTACATAAGAAAAAATTGGAATTAGATTTTGGAAATGATCGACTCAAATAGATGCTCATCATAAGCTTTTTTTTTTTCCTCCTCTTCCTATTGATCAGAAGCATCCAGCAGCGCTTGGGCTGTTCCCGAGCCAGGTTCCCTGGATCCATTCTGACCTAAATGGATGAATGAAGAAGGGAGCGGGCAGATACGACGGCCACACACACACCTCTTTTTAGCCGACTAAAGCCGGATCCACTACACGGCTAGGATCAGAGAAAGATTGAGAAAGCAACCTAAACCTACCGCATTCAGTTCTAGCTATTTCTGCACCTTCTGGTCGACCTGAACAACAAATACGGATCCCCTCCACCCCATTTGGCATTACTAATGGAATATCCCTCACTATTTGACTAAAAATGGAACGAAATGATCTTGTTTTGTTCCTCGGTTGACACCACCTTTGTTTAAGCAAGAGAGAACTTGATCTTTCTCATGTCTTGCTCTTTCAACTTCAAATTCTGGGGTTTGAATCACAACCTCAGGGAAACCCTGTATGCATAGTTCCAGTCTGAAAGACTGGCTGAATTGATATTTTTGAACAGAAACTCAGACCTGATTCTTCTTCTTCCACCAGGTTCAGTTCAGGGGTCATTTGATTAATTTCAGACAATTGCACCAAGGGATTATTGTGTAGAATTCATAGGGAGTTATTGATCTTCGCCAAAAGTTTCAGTTTGATTGGAGATCATACAAGGGAGTTCTCTCTAATGAAACAGCTTCTGGTTCTACTGCTGGTTTCTGTTCAACGAGAGGAAGAAGACTTCAAGTTTTGATATTTGCCTTTAAGGAAGTTCTTATAATCTGCACAAAACCCATACTTTCTAAATTTGATTCTGTTTTATCCCCCATTCTAATATTCAATTCTAGATTGATCCTTCCCTAAAAATTTATTTAACAATTAGTCTCCCTTCCTGCATAGTTCAAAAACTTGGGTTACGGTTTCGTTTCATTTCGTCCTGACCGAACTAACCGAAATGGCAGACATTTCGCCGAAACAGTGCAATTTTTTTTGGTTGGCCATATTAAGCTCTAATACTTCAGGGAAGCCTTATTTTAGCCTATATAAACATATGTAAACCTTTATATTGCAAGAAAAATCACATAAAGTGGTGCTACGGACTTGCACCCTTGGTTGACACTTGGCAGTTTACGCTGAACCCCATTGTATACCTTGTGTAATACACAGAAAAGGCAGGTAAATTATGCACCATGAATGAAGAAACAAAAAAAAATATGTACATAAACAAAAGAAAAAAAATCCAACACCATGAGGCCATAGATTGGGCTCCAATGTCTTAACATATAAAAAATTCATCACCAACTTTCGGGTATTTATCATAATTTTTGCAAAAACTCATTTTTTGGAAGAAGCTCATACCTTTAACTGTTGAATGTGGTCAAATCTTCACTAATATGCAACAAACGATGTAGTTTGAGTGACATGGAAACCCCCAGCAGCGTATTCCAGCAGTGTGTGGAGGTGAGGCGGTAAAAACCAGCAAATAATGTGGGTTTTCCTTCTTCCTGTAGAACAAAGGGGAGAAACAAGGCGAGATGTTCGAGTGGCTCGAAACAGGGTATTTATAATATCTCCTAAACCGTATCACCGAAACGATACGCTATGGGGTCAAAATTTCAGCGAAACACCAAAATTTTGACCGAAACAGTGTTGAATCCCTGATTTGTGTGGCTTTAAGTCTCGGCCATGTCGCTGAGGAAGATTTGAACCACCTTTCTTTGCTTGCCCCTCTCTTTGTCCATTTGGAAAGGCATCCTTGATAAATGCTGGCCGCGTAGTCGAAGAATTCTCCCCTTCTCAAGGGAGTGGATTTGGGGGTGGACATGACTTTTGCTGGCTCCTCTATTTGTGACAAAATTGGAAAGCTGGCCTTTTGGGCTACCATCAATCATATTTGGATGGAGCGTAATATTAGGAAATGGACCTCCAACTCTTGGCCTCTTCGACAGATTTGGGATTCCATTTCCTTTGACATTAAAGCCAAGCTCTCTGTTATTTCTACTTCTTGTAATGACACCCCAAGGAATAGGCATATTGTTGTTTCCCGGGATCTTTCTTCATCCTTTCTCCAGTCGGCTGCCTTCTCTGTTTGAGGCTGGGTCTGCTTGTGTATTGTTGTATATTTCATTCTTTTCCTCCTTTTGGGGGCCTATGTAGTTTTTTTCTTTTTTTTCTTTTTTTTTTTTTGAACAAAAAAATCAGTACCAAAACCCCTAAGGCAGGGGAGGAAGAGAAAAAGGGAGGCGGGAATACAGAGGGGAAGGAGAAGGGGGAGGGGAGCTATACAAAACTCAAGCCACAGACTTAGGGAGTCTGGCTAGAATAACAAAAGAGAGAAGAATCTAAGCCCCAGGTAACAACAATGTGCCTATTCCTTGGGGAGTCTATAAGGGATCTATGGGGAAGCAAATGAAGTCTAGAGTAACATAAAAAAAGATGGCTTTCCCAATCATGTCAATAGACCGGGAGTTGGAAGTCCATCTACAAAGATTCCGCTCCATCCAGATGTGAGAGATAGCAGCCTCGAACACAAGCTTGCCAACAGTGTCACAAATAGAGCTACCAAAAAAGGACATATCGAGCCAAAGCCACTCCTGGGCGAAGGAAAGGAGTCGTCTGCTATGGGGCCAAATGGAATGAAGGGTTTTTTTCCAAATAGAGGAGGCTAGGGGGTAGGAAAAGAAAAGGTGGTCAACATCCTCAAGGCCATTCCAGCAAAGGATACAAGAGGGGGAGACAGAGATGTGGCGGTGAATGAGGAAGGCTTGGGTGGGGAGGCAAAGGTTTAGGGTTCTCCAGACATTGAAGGAGTGTCTAGGTATGTAGCCTTTGAACCAAACAAGATTGCGCCAGGGGACAAATGGGCCATGGGGTCTAACAAAATTTCAAGCAGAGTGGGAGCCATTGTGGGAGGGGAGCCAGGTTACTTTGTCCGCGACTCCGCGTGAGAGGGGTGGGGAGGGGGAGGGGGAAGGAGGGAGAGAGGCCTAGACATGGGTGAGACCAGGGGAATGGGGAGGGAGGGACTAGGAGCAATGAGAAATAAGTAATGAGAGAGGGGCTGATTTGGGGATACCAGAAGAGTAGACTCCTTGGGCACCTAAGAGGTTGAAAAGGACTACAGAAGGGTGCCAAGGATCAAGCCAGAGGGATATGGATGTACCATTACCAATCACTGATGAAGTGGCACTAAGGGCAAGGGGACGAAGGAGAAGGATTTTGCGCCAGACCCAGGAGGGGTCCGTAGGCTGGGGAACAATCCAGATGGAATCGGTTTTGAGGAGGTAAGACTATACTCAATTGACCCAAATTGAATCCTGTTTGGAGGAGATTTTCCAGATCAGCTTAAGCACCCCAACAATATTGTAGTCATGGATACGACGGATGCCAAGGCCTCCTTCAGATTTGGGCCAGTAGATTGATGCCCAACTAATCGGGTGGAGGAATTTAGAGGACTCTTGGCCTTTCCAAAGGAAAGCACAGAAGAGAGCGTCCATAGCTTCGATTGTGGATTACGGAAGACCATAGATACCGCACCAATAGATGTAAGAGGATTGGAGAACGGATTTGATCAGGACAATCCTACCCGTGAAGGAATTGCCCTTCCAAAGCTGAAGCCTCTGGCGGATGAGATCTAACATAGGGGTGTAGTGATGGCTGGTCAGTCTGGCAGGAATAACAGGGAGGCCAAGGCATTTCATGGGAAGGAACCCGAGGGAAAACCCAGTCAAACTGAGGAGGGTGGCTTTAACATCCTCCGAGACCCCGAAAAGAAAGATTTGAGATTTTAAGAGGTTAATGCTCAGCCCCGAGAGAGACTCAAAGAGCTGAAGAGAAGACATGATGGAAGAGATAGAGGATGGGGAAGCCTTGGAGAAGATCATAAGATCGTCTGCAAAGGCAAGGTGGGAGAGGTTGAGACTTTTGCATTTCGGAATGGGGGAGATGAGGTGTTGGTCCGTTTTAGCCTGGATGCTTCTAGATAGGACCTCAAGGGCAAGGGAGAAGAGGAAAGGAGAGAGGGGGCAGTCTTGGCAGATACCAACTTTCGAAGGGAAAAACCCGGCAGGGAAGCCATTAACAATGACCGAGAAGAAGGGAGAGGAGATGCAAGAGTGAATCCAGCGGACAAGACAGGGGGAAAGGACATCTGAGTCATGACATCACAAATGAAGTCCCACCTCAAGGAGTCGAAGGCTTTATGGATGAATTTTTATTCACCCAAAAAAAAAAAGTCTCGGCCATGTCAAAATCACCAAATTTTCGAAATTTCAGCGAGATTTCACTGAGTTTTTGAACTATGTCTTCCTATTTTCTTAGCCAAAGGCGTTTTGAACTTCAATATATTCAGAACTGCCATTGCTCCTTTACATTTGGATTTTTATCACTTAGGTGGACCCATATCGACCCAAAAGCAGGGTTTTCTAACCCGAGGTTGCATAATACCCCCTCTATACAAATATGAACCCTACTAATTCCCAGTATTTCACAGATTCGCATCTCTAATTCTAGAGCAAGAAGAATCATACCAAAATTATATAATATTTGATACTATTCACCAACAGATGGACTGGAACAACATGGTTATTGAATACTATAATATTTATGTGAAAGAGATCACTGCCTAGGCCTCTAGAGCCTGCGCACTCACGCTGGACAATGGGAGTGCACGTGCAAGTATCGCCCTGGGCGGGATTTCCGCCTTTCCATGGGGCAGCGCGGTACTTTCGCGCGCTTCTGTGTCTAGATGCAAGAGCCACACGGGCCACGCGACCAGGTAGTGTCCTTTTCCCAAACATTTATTTATCTTTTCCCTTTTTTTTTCTAATTTATCGCAAAAAAAGGAGACAAAGAAAATATGGCTTACAATAAGATTGCAAATTGGAACTGAGATTTTTTTTTTCCCAGAAAGATAAAAGCTTGCCTGTATACACTGCAACCCCACATGCCCATCCAGTATTTCGCAAGTAACATGACTGAAGCAATGTGTTGTTGATGGTTAAAGGGCACAAATCATTATCAATAAATGGAGGAAACAATCTCAGATTTGCATCAAATCTCCTAATATCCTTGTCTGGATTTGGACATTCAGTGACACCCTGCTCATTTAAGAAAGAAGAGATAAATTAGGTGAACAGTCGAGCCTTCTGGGAAAATATGCTATCAACAAAACTTCTAATCAATAAATAAAGGAACAGGAAAAGATTATGATTGCCTTGATTTTGTGCAACAGTTCAGAAGCAATCCCCGCACAAGCAGAGGGTATAACCCTCGTCTTCAAATCAGTTTCACCATCAAGCGTGGCAGTCTGCAATTGATAGATAAAGAGCATTAAATCATTAATTCATTACTCTTAGGAAGTACAAGAACTAGACTGAATGAGGTGACACAGAAATAGTAATCCACATAAGCATGAATAAGATCAGTTGGACCATCAAACTGTATCCAAACTCAAATAAACCTTGATACAAATGAGTTCTCACTACAAAAAGCATTTCTGAACCAATTTTTACATTATTTAAATAGAAATTCTGTCGGTCATGGATTTATTAAATTGACAAGAATACAGATAGAGACTAGCTCCACAGAGACATAGGATGGGGAAAGCAAACAAACAAAAGAGAACCCAAAAACCATGGATCCAAAACCAGGAAATTAGGAAAAAGAAAAAACCATGTATCAAACCTGACTTCAGTCTCAAATGTGCACTCAATAAATGATAGCCAACCTCCCTCCAAAACAGCAACCTTAAGAACCCAAACAAGAAACAAGACAAAGTCCAAGTCTCCATCATCCTAGCTATCTAACAACTAACAAACACCCATGCAACCTTCCTGCTATCCCTTTCCTCTTCTTCCTCTTACCATGAAGCATGGCCACCCTTGCATGTGTGAGAACACAATAAATCTC
Source organism: Telopea speciosissima (assembly GCF_018873765.1). Taxonomy (NCBI): domain Eukaryota; kingdom Viridiplantae; phylum Streptophyta; class Magnoliopsida; order Proteales; family Proteaceae; genus Telopea; species Telopea speciosissima. The sequence goes on along the minus strand of NC_057917.1, from coordinate 68,702,232 downwards.
ATTCCCAGTCGATCACTTTTCAAAGAAATCACAATTTCAATGTGGCAGCTTTACTATTGCAGTAACATCAGGCACGTTTCCCTGACAATAGTCATCCATTTTTGTTCCTCTAGCTGTTCATTATACTTAACTTCTATCAAACCAATAAACTGGCTCAATTTACTTGCTAATCTCTAATGGAAGTTTTGAAGCCTCCTCAACTTTAAATTCAACATTCTTCACCATGTCCCCATTCCGATTATCAATCGGAACATCCTGAGCCAACTCGGATTGGGGCTCTAGATGAATCAGCGAAGCTTGCAACGGACCTCCAAACACGGCCATCTCAGCATCCATCAATTCGACTTCATCCAACACAACTTCGTGACCATTAAGATCAATATAGATGGTGCCTCCCTCTACCATGAACCCCATCTTTAAGCACCACTTCATTCCCCAAAGAACACAAATTAGAGATATCTCCATCCGTGGGGACCACAAGGGATGAAGAGGTAGTGTTGCCTACTACTACTACTCCTCTAGAAGCCAACAAATTGCCACCTAGTCCCTCCTCAACGGGACTAGCGTGAATCAGATTTTGAGTTTCATCAGTATTAGCAATACTGCCAATCGAGACTCTATCTGTAATAAGTTGATGCGACTTCTCAATTTGCTCCACGGGGAGATGAATGACAATGCTTCCCCCCTCCATTGGTTCACCATCAAGTTCCAGATCGTCTTCAGGCCCAGAGGCATCCCCTTCTAGAATATCCTTCATATTATCATAACCTGCATCACCAACAGGGGAGTTGGGACCAGTAGAATCACCATCAGTGGCATCATCAGGGAACCCCATTTGAGTACTACGCCTGCCATTTTTGAGCCAAGAACTCTTTCTTGAAGCAAGAATGGTAGCACCATTATCTATCGCAGCAGTGGCATAGGCAGGCTTGACAGAAGCAGCTCGCACTGAATGAGGATTGCGCAAGAAATGGTCCTCCTCGCCCTGGCATGGCGCTTCCTTTCTCACAGAACCCTCAGAGGAGGTAGGTGTGCCAGAGACTTCCTTTCCCACAGTAGCACTTTCAATCTGAGTTGCGTACCCATCTATCAGACTGCCAGGCTAGCCATCCTCCAACACCCTAGTGTTAGAGACGTTACACTCCCCAGTTTCCAAAGTCTCTAGAGATTCAAATCTATTTTCTATTTGAAGGTGAACCCTCGTACAAGCAAGACTTAAAAGCTGTGGTACTATCCCCAAAAAACCAGTCACAGCTACAACTTCAGGACTCTTAGCAGCAACAGGCCCAGCAGTACCCGCATCCCTTTCAACTCCTTCTTCTTCAACATTGATTTCACCTGCGATAGCAGCAGTCAACGGAGCAGTCTGAGTTGCACCTGAGGTCCTTTCTCTCACAGGAGGCACAACAGATTTTTGCCTTCTTCTACGAGTCTTCGTAGTATGGAACTCTTCCTCCACCGTGGGCTGAACACCATCAATGTTCTCATCTGGTGTCCCCCTCAGCGCGTGCTGCTGATCTTTGGGCTTTAGAGCATATTGTTTCTCTACATGACCAAAGAGAAGACAAGAAGCACACTTTGGTGTTTTCCAGTCATAAACTATCTCCTGAGCAAAGGCAAGACCCCCCGCCTCTTGGATATCAATAGAGTGAACCAAGTCTTGCTTGGCAGAAACTTCTACACATAAACGGGCATAAGACAACCTGTCTTTCGTTTTCGTCCACTTATCAGAGAAGAGAGGGACCCCAATGGTGCTCCCAATAATGCTCAAGGCATTTTCTGTCAAAGATGGAAATGAAGATTTGGGAGGTTCACCCACAGAGGAATAGAGTGCAAAGATATCCTAGAGAGAATAACTGAAGTAGTCCAAGGACAAAGCACAAGAGGCCTACGCTGCACAAACCATAGGCCACCTTCAATAACCTTCAGTTTTTCCTCTTCAACCAAGAACCTGAAGACAAAGACACCAGACTCCAAAATAGAGATATTTACTTCCCCTGTGCATCTCCATTGACGAAGGAGGTTCTCCTTAACAAAAAAGAATGGCAGCCTCTTTCCTAGGAAATGGCCAACCAAGGTGTTACTCCAGAGCTCGAGTTCCTCATTAACCACTCCAGAAGGACAAATGGTCAAGGGCTTTCCTTCCCTACAGCTTGTTTCAACAAAATGAAGCTTAAGACTCTCAGACGTCTCCAAAGCTTAGAGAATAGAGAAGTCCAACTATTCGAAGACTCAGATAAATCAGAAGAAGAGCGCACCTTGGGATGTAAGGATGAGCTAACCACCTCCACTTTAGCCTCCCCATCTCCTTCGTTCACATTAGAAGACCCTGGGAAGGACCCAGCAGCAAAGACAGCTGGAGAAGAAGACCCTTGAAGACGCCTCACCTCACGTACTGCCACCAGGTCTGAAACAGGCGCCTTTACAGAACTATCCCCAAGATAAATACTCAACACAGGGCAGTGGCCAAAACCTCTGGAAGGAAGGGGAGGAAACTCTCCAAGAATCTCAAGCTCTCCAACAGGAACAACCAAACTTATCACGTGCCAGAGACAGCAGCCTCCCAAACCCTCTCCCACCTTTAGCAGCTCCACCCCCAGTACTACCGAAACCTCAACTCTGCCCAGACGGAGGCTTTGGAAGCCTTCCCAGGGTACGGCCACCCATGACCCATGAGGAGTCATTTGATATTGCAAAGGATGGGATTCTACCACCATTGAGCAGCTATCCAAGCCTCTGGATATAAGTGTCTTCCCACTGGGTCCTCCAAGCACGCATTAATTGGCATTGCTCATGGAAAGGTTAATGAGGAACTCTCCCCAACCCTAGACTTATTCCTAATAAAACAATCCCATTTCCGTGATGAATCTGCATCAGCGAGGACGACTTTTGGGCGAGCCCCCAAAGCTGTTCAAAGTGGAATGGTTTTTGCCAGTCCTGGACCAAAATTCAGACTAGGTCACTAGGTCCAAACAGAACTACCAGTAGGCAGGCTGGGATCAGACCAACCTGAACATATCAGGCCAAGTTGATGGTCCCCTTTTTTCCAGTTTTGCTACGTAAAACCAGTTCACAAATCGTAACCATATGATGTTAATCAATCTATGGCTTCAGCTTTAAGAAAATGACAGCAGCTTATAAAATATACCTATCACCTATGTTATGTAGATAAGGTAGTATAATAGTAGGCAATGTTCACCTAAGAAGAGATTTCAGTTCCTATGATAACCATTCAAAAAAATATATTTGATAGATAACAGCAGAAAAACTTTTACTGATGAAAATAAGATAGACATTACAATAAATTTTTTTGTGTAAGACAATCGGGCTTCTTCAAGTCAACTAGAGGGGTGAGGCAAGGGGATCCCTTATCCCCATCTCTTTTCATACTTGCAGAGGAGGTTCTCAGCAGGGGCATTAAAAATCTGTTTGTAGAAGGGCATGCATCCTTTTTCAAGCTACCGAGAGGGTGCCCTGGGGTTTCTCATTGCCTATTCGCAGATGATACTTTTATATTCTCTAGGGCGCTGAAGGGCTCACTTAAGCAGATCATGGGGTTTCTCAGCAGATATGAAGGTTTCTCAGGTCAGCTTGTCAATAGGCAGAAGAGCTGTTTAGTTTTGAGCAGTATGGCGTCTCCAGCTAGGGCCCGCCGGGTAGGGGAGATTACAGGATTCTCACGGAAGTCACTGCCTATCACCTACTTGGGGGCACCTCTCCACTCGGGAAGACTGAAGATTTGTTTGTTTGATGGGTTGGTTGATAAGATAAGAAACAATGTAGCAGGCTGGCAGGGAAGGTTGCTGTCCGCAGGCGGCAGGATCACCCTTTTAAAACATGTGCTCTCTTCGATCCCCATACATGTTCTTGCTACGTTGGTTCCGCCTAAAGCGGTCCTTCGGAGAGTTTATGGAGTATTTGCTGTTTTTCTTTGGGGAAGTTCAGAGTGGGGAAAGCAGAAGCACTGGGTTGGTTGGCAGAAGGTCAGCAGGCCGCTCGAGGAAGGTCGTTTGGGGATTAGGCTGCTAGAGGATGTAGGTCTTTCCCTCAGGCTTAAGGGACTGTGGAGGGCCCTTGCGAAACGGTCATTGTGGAGTGATTTCTTTAAGGCCAAGTACTTTAAGAATCAGCATGTGGCATTTTCAGAGTCGTCTGGGGCTGGTTCGAAGTCCTGGCGGAACACGCTGGCTTACAAGGATCTCCTGTTGAACAACTCCAGATGGTTACTGGGGGTTGGTAATATATTCTTTTGGCTGGATAACTGCACAGGGTTTGGCCCACTGATAGACACTGTGGACAATGGGCTCCTGGTTGACTTGGGGCTGCGGGTAAAGGATGCCATTTGTGAGGATGGTTCCTGGAGGCAGGACGTGCTGGACAGCATAGATTCAGTCATTTAGATGCTATTAGAGATTGTATTTCGTCAGGCTCCTTGTTCCTGTCTGAATGCGAGGACTTGTTGGTTTGGAACCTCTTTGGTAATGGCTTGTTCTCTACCAAGGCTGTTTGGAATGAAGTGTGGGGTAGGGCACCAACGGTTTCCTATGCGAAGTGGATCTGGAATCGAACACTCCCGGTGAAAGTGGGTTTCTTTTCATGGCAGCCCTTGAATGGGAAGATACCTACTGATGACTCCCTGATGTCGCTAGGCATCCCCCTGGCTTCAAAGTGTTATTGTTGTGGTAGGCCTCGGAGGGAGGCGACGGATCATTGCCTCATTGCTGGTGGCACGGCGACCAAAGTCTAGGGCTACTTCTCCCGTGTTTTTTACATTGTCCCTCTCTCTACCCAGGATGCCAGAAGCCGGGTTTTACTTTGGCAAGGGATGGCGGGCTGCCACTGCCTCAGTCCGTATATTACAGGGATTCTGCCCTCTCTGATCATTTGGGAACTCTGGAAGGAAAGAAACAACAGAAGGCACGGGGAAAAGAGGCGGACAGCTAGCTCCATAATTGAATGCATCAAAACTTGGGTGAGGGAGTTACCCTTTCCTCCCAAGGTAGGTACTCACGGGTCTACTAGGGATGGATTATTACTCCAATGTTTTGGTTTGTCGGCTCCCCCTCCCAGGAGGAAACGCCCTACCCCAATATACTGGTGCCCCCCTTTTGTCTTGGTTAAGCTGAATGTGGATGGTGCATGTCGCGGTAATCCTGGCCTGGGCGACGGGGGAGGGATCATCAGGGATCGACATGGGGAAGTTCTGGCTGCTTTCTCTAACTTTTATGGCCCTTGCACTAACTCACTGGCGGAGCTAAGGGCACTGAGGGATGGGCTGAAGTTATGCAAGGTGATGGGCTTAATGGATGTGGTGGTTAATTCTGATTCAGAGGCAACTGTCAAGGGTGTTAATCTGAAGAGGTGCAGACTGTGGGGAGGATGGTACTATGTCAAGGAGATTATGGAGTTAATGGCTTCCACGCGGGCTCACGTGTCCTTTGCTTTCCGGGAGAGCAATAGGGCGGCAGCCTGGTTGGCCAATCACTCTTGTGATACTGAGACATCTGCCAGGTTTCAGCCTGGGAGCATGCCTTTGGGATCCCTTCAAGGCATTCTTCGTGAGGACAAGGCAGGTTTGCCTGTCCTACGAAGCTAATGGCTGTATTTTCTTGCTCATGTAAGGGTTGGTAAGGCTGTCTTGAGTGGTGTGTCCTCTTGGCGTCGTGGGTTGGGGTAAGGTGGAATGTCCCCCCCTGTATTCTTTATTATTTTTCAGGATTCTAATAAAAGCTTAGGGGCCAGCCCGGGTCCCAGGTAATATTCGGGTTAAAAAATAACAACTACATTAAGTTAACCCCTCCTTTCGGAGCAAGACTCGGTCCTTATGAATACCAAGATTAAAGGTACCAATGTCTGAGGCTTCAAGCACAAAGTCATGAACGCACTAGCAAAAGGTGGCACACTCAAGTGAAAAACGTAATGTGCCTTCAGCTCTTACAGTTTGCAAAATAGTCATCATAAGAAACAAGTATCATGCACCAAAGAAGTTAGCACCAATAAACATTACAAAAATGCAGGCAGCCAAGGAGACCATGTTCTAAGTTAAAATCTTCCTAAAACTTTCTGAAGAGAATAATAAGATATTACACATAGCTGCAATAACATGCAAGAATTTATCACCAAGCTGAGTTAAATCATGCACCAAAGAATTGATTACCAAGCCAAGTTCATATTTTACACCACTAGCATGATAATGGGAATCAATAGTTTCTACTGCTCCAGATTAAACAAATACTTACTTGAAAAATAGAAGAAAATGTGTGAGTATTACCTCCACATAGCAGACACCTTGTAGATCAGAAGTACCAAGTAAGACAAGATCACAAGGCACTTCATCATTCTCACGGAGCCAGACTATGTTACCAACATGAATGTCCTGAGCTTGGACCTGTGGGGCAGAGAGAGAGCGAGCATCACAAATTTAGGGAATAGGTCAGATAGTTAATAAGAAAAGCAAATAAAGAGATTACCTAAACTAAGAGCTTAAAAGAGACGATAAAAAATTACAAATTTGTTACTAAAAGTCAGAAACTTTTAAGACAGAAGAATTGCAACTTGCAATCACATTAATGAAACAAGTAGAAACCAAAACATTGAACAGTGAACAGCCATGATCAACAAAGTGACAATCAAGGTTACCTAACATATTAGGCTTTTGAGATATAAAGAATCTTGTTTGGGCCAAATACTGTTTGTGCAGATCCTGAGTGCAAAGGTTGTTCTTTGTTACTTATGGCAATACAATTCTTAATTTTTTCTATCAAAACAAAGGGTTTCTCTATGCAATTGTTCTTGTGAAAAAATCTGTCAATAATAGCCAAGAAAGATAATTTTCCACAACAACAGGACATGTGCACTATGACATTAGAGACAAGGTTTGAAATTTCTGATTTTGACCCCAATTCGATTTTTGTCGAAACCAAAAATATTTTGGTGAAATTTCGGTCTGTTTTGCAAATTTCAGCCCATTTCAACATTGTAATTTTGAGTCATTTCGTTTCAATTTCGGTCGAAACCGAAATAATTCACGAAATTTCGAACCATGATTAGAGATCCTCAACTTTCATATCACACGGTTAAGAAATACATTTGTCTTACAAGCACTTATTACCCTTCTTTTGGGGAGAGGGAGAGTTACTGCCATATCTACATCATCCCAAGCCATCCACCCCTATTTTATTTGTTCACTCTATACAAAGAAATTTCATCCTACCATTTGGTTGAGAACGGGTAGTATAACCCCCTCAACAAACCAACGCCCAAGAATCCTTCTTGGCTCCTTTCTGCTTCTTGGTTTTCTGATATACCTTTTTCTTCAGATCCCAGCATAGTTTCAACCTGAACCAGCTTCCTGAACACCACTACCCTCTATTAGAGGGGGGGAAATATAACAAACCCCTGATGTACATGCAATTCCTAGCCATGAACAAACAGATATTACTGTATCTCATAATGTTCTGAATTCAGATATTTGCAGCTCCTCCAGCAGACAAAACAGGACTAAACCCAACTCATGGGTCTATACACCTGCACCTTAGACTGTAGGAATTCAATGTGAACTCGCAAGTACAAGAAAGCATCCATAGCCAACCATCACACATGGAAAGCAATCTTTCTATAAATAAATCAACAAAAGAACTGATGTTTCTATTCAAAAGCAATCTTTACTCCCACAGAAAGAAAGGAAACATGATGAAGCCCAGCAGAAGAATTCCCCTGACAAATAAGACAAGGAAGTCACAGCAATTCAAACGACACTGCAGCACTGACCACTCCCCAAAGGAAAATAGACATCCCAATTAAACCGGGAGGAAGAAAAAAAAACCTTGCCAGGTATCATAAGCAGACAAGGCTCTATAGTCTATACCAGAAGGACCAGTGCATGATTCTGTTAAGATCATACCAGAAGGACACACCAGCTACAATACCAGAGAAAAGCCAACATCAACAGCCAGTGATCATTCTGTCATATCAATAGACTTGAGCCTATCTCCTTGGTGAAAAAACTTATCAAGCTTTCTAACCATATATATACCAAATAAGAAGACCAAATAACACATTGCACTATCTAAGCCCCTGGTGCTAAACACACCTCCCCCACCCACCCACCCACCCCCCCCCCCCAAAAAAAAAAAACCAAAAATGAAGAAGAAACACCATATACAGGCCTTTGCATAGGATATGAGTTACCTCCAGATCCCCCCAAAAATGTAAAAGCTAAAACTGTGGTTTTAGGTGGGGAGACGAGAAACATAGAGAAAAATGGAGGAGAAGAAGAAAGGAGAATACGATTGCATGCACATTTAGATTGAAATTTTTCCTTGACAGTCAATTTCAATATGTTTTGAGCGGTCATGCTGAACTGGATTGTGAGCTATACAAATAGCTGCTTTGTTATCACAATATAATCTCAAGGGTTTGTCAGCCTCAAGGCCCAACTCCTGGATCATTGACAAATTCCATGAACCATGGCTCAAAATTTAGCCTCATCACTCGATCCGGCAACAATGTAGTGCTTCTTGCTCCACCAAATACCAGATTCCCACTAACAAAGGAGCAATATCTTGATGTTGATTGCCTGTCTCTGACTGATCCTGCCCAATCTGTATCAGACTATCAGTAAATGCCTCTATTCTTAAGTGATTATTTTTCTTGAACAGTAATCCTTTCCCTGGCTTGACATTATATACCTGAGAATCCAATCAACTGCTTCCATGTGACCACTTCTAGGGGCATGCATGAGCTGGCTAACAACATTGACAACATATGCAATATCTGGACAAGTGAGGGTGACATAAATCAACTTCCCAACAAGTCTCCGGTACCTCCCTGCATCACTGATCAAATGTCCACTCTCACCCAAAAATTATTATTTTGGTCCATGGGTGATTTTATAGGCTTGCAACCCAACATACCTATTTCACCTAGGAGATCCAGGACATATTTTCTCTAACACAGCTAGATGCCCTTGGCTGACCTCAATACCTCAATCCCTACGAAGAATTTTTAAGGCACCTGGATCCTTAATCTCAAACTGTTGAGCTAGATACTCCTTCAGCTTCTTTACTTCTTCCTCATCATCACCAATCACCACAATATCATCGACATACAGAATGAGAGATGTAAGCTTGCCATCTAATCTCTTGGTGAACAAAGTATGGTCCGTCTGGCTTTGATTGTATCCATTTTTTACCATAGCTTGTCTAAACCGATCAAACCAAGCTCTTGGTAATTGTTTCAGACCATAGAGGACTTTTTCTAGGCGACAAAATTTATCATTAGCTTCAAAGACCTAAATCCTGAGGGTGTCTACATGTACACAATACACCTCCTCCTCCAGATTACCATGTGGAAAGCAATTTTTTTACATCAATTTGATATAGAGGCCATTCCCGAATTGCAGCCAAGGATAGAAGAGCCCCTAATAGAGTCCAACTTAGCTATAAGGGCAAAGTTTTCTTGGTAATAAACTCCATATACATGACCCACTTACTTTTTCTTTTGTTGATTTCTAATGTTTACATTTTTACAATAGAATTGAGTAGATTGGAACTACCCCTTTGCTACCAGTCTAGCCTTATATCTCTCAACAGTGCCACCAAACTTATATTTCACTATGTATACCTATATGCATCCCACTGTATTTCGTCCTTCACGAAGATCAGCCATCTCCCAGGTGTTATTCCTCTCTAGTGCCTTCATTTCCTCACACATAGTTTCCTTCCACTTTGGATTAGTCAAAGCCACTGAGACACTTTGGCAGGTCTTCTACTTCTGACAATATACAAGCATTTACTTCTTGCCTATTCTCTAACCTCTCATCTCTCCCCTATTTCAGATTCAACTACTTTTTCTCCCCTTGCATTTGATTCCCTTATTCCTCCAGACCGTAAACATCAAAGTGCTGAACTTTGGTCGTCAGTGGGAGGTGAAACGGTGATCCTTCTAAAATTTTCTTTCTACCCAACTGTCATTGAAGGTTTGCCTTGGATCACAAAAGTCACACTTCCTAAAGTCTGGCTGCCATATTGATAATGGGGCCTCAACAAAACTTTGTATGAACCATTGGCATCCCATGGGAGTGCTCCTTCACCTTGTCCCCCCAGAGCTATCTTCAACTCTGGTCTCTCTAGGCAGGCCATGGTCGCTGACATCAGCCATCTTGATGATTCCCCCCCCCCAATTTCGTCTCATCCGGCGCTTAATGTTCTATGAAATGCTTTGCCCTCTATCCATAGAAGACCCTCTGGGAGGGGAGATCGAGTAGTATGGACAACTTCTTCCTCTGGTTCCTTCAGCTCCAGTGCGACCTGGGATTTCATGCGATCCAGAGGCCCTCCTTCTCCTTGGAGGAAGCTTCTTTGGTTCAAGCATCACATCCCCCAACATTGTTTTACGACCTGGCAGGTCTTCACCAACTACCTCCCAACGCAATCCTTCCTACTCCACCGTCAGATGGCTGTCTACTCCTCGTCATGGTACAAGAACTCGGCGAGATCTCAAAATTATCTCGGTTTCTCCAAGTCTCAAGACGAAACCAGTAACAATACAGAAAAATGACAACATCTCGGTCGAGATCTCGGTATCTCACCGAGATCTTGGCACTTATCTTGGTCTCGATTCAACTCGGGACCAAACCAAGCTATAAAAAAGGCACCCTCTTGGCGAGATTTCGACCTCAACTCGAAATCTTGCCTCTCTCGCTTTGCTGTGAAGGAAAAACACTTGGAGGTGAGGTTATTTGTGCTTTTTTTTGGCAAATCTCACCTCAACTGAAGATTAAAGCTTGGAGATTCAAGATTGAAGCCTCAACATCAGGAGAGGGAGCTGCATTGCATCTCAAGAACAGTTTTAAGCACACTTGTATTTGTTTAATCTATGTCTCTTTTCAAGTTTCAAACAATTATTAACAAACCGTCGAACCACCACCATGTATGATTATGATTATGATGCCTAATGCTTAAATGGCTTATGGTTTGATGTTTTTAATTCCTAAGGCTTATTTAAGTTTTTTTACACCTCTTTAATTATATGTTCTAAATATTGTATGAAATAGCCTAGGATAGACCTCACGTACGCCGTAGACTACCAACCTAGGGTCCGAAGTCAAAGTACCATTTTGGGTTTGAATTTGTAAAAACTAATGTTTCCATTGTGTTTAGAATGCCTAAAATAGGGTGGATGTCAAGTTTCAAGACCTATCTTGGCCATATGACCACCGAAACCACCATCGAATTGAGATAGGAAAAAAATTCACCATCTCGTCGAGATCTCGCCAGAACTCAGTTTCGTGGTCTGGCAAAACCAGGGGCCAAACCGATACCTAAAACCTTACTCCTAGTGCTGCCTCTACAGGAACGCGGTTGAAGATATCAACCATCTTTTTTTTGAGTGCCCCTTTTCCTCCTCTGTTTGGAAAGGCATCCTTGCTAAGTGCTGGTCCAGAAAGCGTCATATTCTTCCTTTTGCAAGGGAGTGGATCTGGGTGGATATGACCTTCTCGGGGTCTTCATTCTGTGATATTGTGGGGAAACTAGCCTTCTGCGCTGCTATTAATCACATTTGGATTGAGTGAAATATCAGGAAATGGACCTCCAACTCTCGGTCTCTTCGCTAGATTTGGGATTCCATTTCTTTTGACATTAAAGCCAAGATTTCATTGGTTCCCCTTACTTGTATTGACTCTCCAAGGAACAGGCATATTGTTGCCTCTTGGGGTCTCTTTCTCTCCTCCCTCTAGGCCTCCCCCTCTTCTTGAGGCCTTGTTGTGTATTTGTGCATTTTCCTTCTCTCTCCCTCTTTAGGGGGCTGTTGTAGCCCGCTTTCTCTTTGGTAATGAATTTTTTTATTCATCCAAAAAAAAAGATTATAAAACAAAAAAATCCATGCAAAAGGTGATTGGCAGAATATACTAAAGTGTCGGTTGTCGACCTGACACACCACTATAAGAAAATAGATATAGTTATTAGAAAGGTATAAACAATGGGTTCCCAAACATTAAATATAAATATATCTCTAACCAAGACAGAGGATCAGCTAGAAAATGAGACAATCTCACATAGGCTTCAAACAATGGGTTCCCAAATAATAAATATGCCGAAGGATGAAACATCAAAAGCTAACACAGCAAAAACAGAGACCATAAATCTCTATTACTATTTACTAATACCTTCTCAACCTAAAACTCACTTCGCTAAATAAAAAGCTAGAAAGAAAAGTTTGGCACAATATAACAAACACAATAACAATAAAAGAGAGCTGGTATAATAAGTATGTATAAGAGGATGTGCAAAATGATACAGGAACACAAGAGGAGGGCCACCCTGATGCTACTATAGAAATTAACAAAAGAAAGTATCAGAGCCAACCAATAATCAGTTCACAGATAAACAAATAGCAGCCAACAAGATAAACAGCTCAAGACTTGATAGGTAAAGTAACGAACTAAACACAGTAATCATCGTAATGAAGTAATAGATAAAGTAACAAACCATACACAGTGATCATTGTAAAGAAACAGGTCACAGATAAAGTAACAAGCTAGCTACCAGCATCAACGACATACAAAGCACGAAAAACAGAAGGTTATTAATACAGTAGATGCTAGAGTAACCAAGTGCCCTTCCCTCAAAGGAGCCGAAGATTCTTACCGAAGTGATGTACTATACCATAACTAACCGATTAGTGAGATCCACGAGGCAGCTCCACCGAGGGTTGCAGCAAAGTACACAGTAGGTTACCAACACCGTGGTTGGTGCAAAGTACACATTGGGTGGTCGGGTTGGGATATTCAGTCGTTTAGGGGGAGTTGTCTGCACAGGCCTGAAATGGGGTGAGTGGGGTTGAAGGGGGGAATCATTTAGGGGGAGTTGTCTGCACGGCCTGAAATGGGGTGGAGAAGAGCTAGTCGGGCTGGGTCGGGAGGAGGTGAGTGAGAGGCTGAGAGCTAGTAGGGCTGTGGGAGCGGAATCTTGGGTGTGGGTGGCTATGAGAGGGAGTCATGGAATGGGGATGTAGGAGCGGGTGGTAAAATCACAGGGGATGGGTGTAGGTGAGTGGGGTGTTAGTAGCAGGGTGGGAGAGTAGTGTTAGTGGCTGTGGGAAAGAGGTCTGTGAGAGGGGAAATCGGTGAGGCAATCGGTGCAGGTGAGTGGGTCGGGACTAGAGTGCGAGTGTCTGTGAGAAAGATGTTTATGAGAGGGGAAATTGGTTAGGACAATGGAATGAGGGAGTGCGATACTCGTCAAGCTGTGAGAGGTGCGAGAGAGAATGTGGAGGACTCGTGGTAGGGGGTGGGAGGAAGGTCGTCGGTCTGAGAAAAAGGAGAATCGAAAAGGTAGAGGAGGAGGAAGGATCGTGGTATGTGGTGAGAGGGAGCCCGTCAGTTTGAGAAAAAGGGAGAATCGAAGAGGAAGAGGTCTGTGAGAAGGTAATCGAAGAGGAAGAGGAGGAGGAGGAGGAGGAGGAAGAAGGGAGAGGGTCTAGGGTTTACGAAGAGGGAGAATCGAAGGGGGGGGGGTTATGTACCTGGTCAGGGAGAATCAAGAGTCTTCACAAGATAGCTCCACTGGAGGGCAAGTGGCAAACCGTTGCAGTGGTGGGGGCTTAGAGGATGTGCAACCGGTGAAGTTGCCGGGTTAACTGCCTGAGATGAGAGCAAGAGAAAGGAGAGAGAGAGAGAGAGGGGCTCACCGGTCTCTCTGGTATCACCGGGCAACCCTGCAAAGCTTTTTAAATGGCCTTGCATTAGGCCTTGGGAGTGTGGAATTTGAGAGCTACAGTAAAAAATCAGAGTTGCAGACCGGGAACTTGCAAGGCTTTGTAAATGGCCAAGTCAAGATGGCTTGGATGGACTGAAATTGTGGATACACAAACTGCCAATGAAAAATTAACCAATATCATAGTTTTTTTTTTTTTTAGATAAATACCAAAGCACATTTGTCTCTGTTTTTTTCTTTTCCACTTGTTGGATGTGCGGCAAAACTAGGAAGGATAAAGTGAGGAACGAACGTATTAGAGCTGATGTGGGTGTCGCCCCGATCAGCAATAAGCCCCGAGAATGTCGTCTGAGGTGGTTTGGTCATGTGCAACGAAGGCCTGGGGATGCCCCAGTAAGGAGGAGTGATCTGATTTCCATTGAAGGAGATAAAAGAGCTAGGGCAGGCCTAAAATGACAATAGGTGAGGTTGTGAAGAATGACATGCATAACCTAGGTCTTGTGCCAAGTATGACCTCAGATAGAGCCTATTGGAGGGCAAGGATCCACGTTGCAAAGACCATGTAGCTTTGATTCTCCTGATTTCCTGGGCTATCCTCTTTCCACTTACTTTCATTTTTCATTTTCCATTTCTCACTTTTTTTTTTTGTACATCTCATTTCTTCATCTTTATTCTTCATTCCTTCTACACCTTTCCCTTTGTGTGGATCTCTGTTTTACTTTTTTTTTTCTGAATGGATCCATGTAGCCGACCCCATTTAGTTGGGATAAGGCTGAGTTTGTTGTTTGTTGTTGTTGTTAGAAACGAATAAAGAAGTTGATGCAGGTTCATCATAGAAATTGGCTTATTTCTTTCGAAATAGGCCTAGGGTTGGGTTATATACATGTTGGGCCTTTGTTCCCAAGGGTTTTCTATGTATTAGGCCACTTTAATGAGCCTAAACTAGGGGTACATTGGTTGCATACGGGATTAGCCCAATACTTAGTTTATTTTTATGTTTTTTTAATTGAACCGGTTCAAATTGGTTGCATCCAATTGGTTCAATTTAAGTGATCATGTGACTTGATTAAGTGGTCATGTGACAACTTAAGTGGTCATGTGACAACTTAAGTGGTCATGTGATGTAAGTTGGGTTGGATTAGGACTCTATAAGTCCAGCCATGTTTTGAGTCTATTTCCTTTAGTATTCTAGTTTCCTGGTCAGTTTAAATTACCTAATAGGTTAGGGATAGGGTTAGGCCATTCCTTTTTAGTGTCTAAGTCTATTTTTGAGTCTTCTATATAAGTTTGTAAGGGAGGCCAGCATTGAAGACGAATTTGATTAATAAAAATTAGCTTTATGCTAGCTGCCATTGCTGCTACTCTTTGTGAGTGTATATCCTTGTGGATCTCAAGGTGTATAGGGTGGGTGGACTCCTGCGACTCCTTGCGTCTGTCCAGTACCGGGAGGTTCTTCTTCTTCTTCAATCGAGCTTCTTCAAGCTGCTGCTGCTGCCTCTGAAGGAGATCAAACCAGTAAGTAATCTTAGTTTCCTACATATATCCTTCCCCTCTTGATCCTCTAACCTAATCCACACACCCCTCCATCCATCAAACCCTAATTTCCATTAAACCTGCAACTCCTACCTTAACTAGGACTCCCTCATAATTTCATATCTGTCCATCAATTTCAAACCAAACTTCTAGCCTATAACCCCCACACTCAATCCAAAATCCAGCTTATAACTCCCACTCTATCCCCTCCATTCCTCCACTCCATTAAAACCCAAAACCTGCAACTCAATTCTGTCCAGAATTGCAGAATTTTAAACCTTCCCAAATCCTATTATTTATATGCCATAAAAGCACCCTAGACCTGCATATTAAAGCCACATAAGACCCATTCCCAAATCCTATTATTTATATGCCATAAAAGCACCCTAGACCTGCTTATTAAAGCCACATAAGACCCATCCCCAAATTCCCATCCTAAACCCTAGAATTAACCTAAAACCTAGTGCTGTCCATTCGAACCAGCAACCCCTTTTGCTATTGATCCTGTTATCTGGCTCCTAGTAGGTCTCCTACCTATCTAGGACTACATTAGAAGTATATCAGGCTTTCAGATTGTTTAGTGTTGATGATACAGAAAAAGAGTGATTCATTTTCATGACAATATGCTCTACTGTTATTTCAAGCTAATAAATTTCAAAATCTTAAATTAATGGAACATGGAAAAGCTCTTTTCCCTTTGAGAATGATTAACCGAATTCATTAGATGGATTTATAGAATGTGGAAGAAGTGAAGTAAAATGGGAAGCTGAACCATAAGTCAAAGCAAATTAGCAAATCCTGAAGAAATCAACTTATAGTTGAAAATATAACCAACAATAAATCAATTTGACCCACTTAATTGTTCTATCAAAGATCAAAGAGCAAGAACAACCATGCAAAGTTGGCAAAAAATAAGATTGCTGAAGAGGTCTCATACAAGTTTTTTAACTCCTTGCTTTACAACCCACACTTCTTTCTCATTTGCTTGCTTGTCTAAGAGATATCTATTATAGTCATCCCAGGCCTCTTTTGCTGCCGAGAGTGCAAAAATAAAGATGAGTGGACCCCATGTAGTTACAGGATTTACTGGAGTAATAAGGGGCCAAAGTTGGAGGCATGCTATCAGCAAAAAGTATTGGTTCATGAAACGGCTGAAACCCAAGAAATAGAACTATCAGAAAAGATTCAAAGAGAACATTACAAAAATATTTGTAGTCAAAAGTATCATGGATGTCAATAATTAAAAAAAAATCCACGTAAAGCACTTCTGAAATAAAAAACAGTTAAAAGTATTTAAGTTCATAGCAGTGGAAGTTATCTTGCACCACAATGTAAGCCTCAGGCCCTCAACAGAAAAACAAGAAATTCAAGCACCTATAGGAGGACTTCAATATGCTAAGCTACCATGACGTTAGACTTGCCGTGGAGATGGATGCATTGCAGGTGGTGCAGAGGCTCAATCAGGAGAATTACAGTTGATGGCCTTCAAAATTGCATTCCTTTCGAAAATTAGATGCTATGTATATTTTATTAGCTATATTATCGATATTCATCATAGTTCAAAAATGTTTCTCATTACAGGACAATTGGACTTTACAAACCCACACATCTGGTGAGTGATTTAATAAGTTCCCACTTCGATTAGAACATCTATTGCAGATAGACACACTGGAGGATATCCAGGCAGAACTTTGTGGAATGTCTACCTATCAATCAAGAAAGAAATGTTGAAAGGCATCAAGCCTAAAGGACAAATATTAAAATATTCAATGCAAGAAATGTACAGCAACATAAACTTGCAGCTCAAAATCTTCTGAATTCATAATGGTCACCAGACTTTACCCTTTTTTTTCCAATTAGAGTGTCTATTTCAATAATTGATAAGAATTTGAAGAAAGAAATGGCTTCTTTTTTTTTGGGGGGGGGGGGGGGGGATGGATAAAGAAATAAATTACGAAGAAAAAAGAGCGGGATATACAAGCCCAAGGGCAAAGCAAAACAAAAGGCAAGCCAGCCTAATGTGGGTCAGGCTGCAAAAGGGAAATAGGAAGACCCCATGATACAACAATAAGCCTGTTCCTTGGGGAATCCTTTACAGGAGCTTGGGGAAGCAAACCTATTTTAGTGGAAACTTCGAAGATGGCATTCCAAATCTTGTCTAGGGAGCGGGAGTTGGAAGTCCATCTTCTAAGGTTACGTTCCATCCAAATTAGGGGTGTCAATAAAGCTCGGCTGGCCCGAACCCGTCCTGAGCCCGGCCCGGACCCGACCCTGATGTTTCAACCCTGAGGGCGGGTTTGGGTTTAGTTATAGTCTGGCCCTGGCAGGGTCGGGTCGGGTCAGGGTTTAGATCCCGGGCTTTGCCCGGCCCAGCCCAACCCGACCCTGTATTAATTATAAGTATATAATATTGCATATATATATATATATATTTTTATTTTTTATTTTATTTTTTTTGGGGTCTAATATTTATTTATATATATAGCCTAATAAAAAAATTAAAAAGCAAAAGACAAAAAAAGCCCTAAAGGCACATGGGATTACAGACAAAATCAGGGTCAGGGTCAGGGTCAAGATAGGGTCAATCAGGGCCGGGTCGGGTTAGGAAAAACCCTGGTAGGGTCGGGACTAGGTTGAGGGTTTCTTGGCCCTGGCAGGGTCGGGTCGGGTCAGAGTTTAGGTTAAGGCCACTAGGGTTGGGTTAGGGTTTAGGGCAGGCCCGGCCCAACCCGACCCATTGACACCCCTAATCCAAATATGGGAGATAGAAGCACAAAAGGAAAGCTTGCCAACTGAGTCACAAATGGTCTTCATTCCAAAAGTCATGTCGATCCAAAGCCATTCACGATGAATGGGGAGGGGTCTTCTTCTGCCCGGCCAGCAAGAACTCAAAACTCGTTTCCAGATGGAGGAGGCAAAGGGACAAGAGAAGAACAGGTGGTCTGTGTCTTCTTGCCCGTCCCAGCAAAGGCAGTAAAGGGGGAGACCTGTATGTGGCGGTGGATAAGGAAGGCCTGGGTCGGGAGGCAGTTTGAGAGGGCTTGCCAAGAGGTAAAGCTGTAGCGGGGGAAGTGACCTTTGAACCAGACCACTTTGTGCCAAGGGGAGGGAGAGCCTCTGTGTCTAACCAAATCCCAAGCAGAATGGGAGCTGAAGTTACCTGAGGAGGAGGGGAGCCAAAGGATTGAGTCCCCTCTAACTCGAGGCCCGGACCGGATGGGAGGAAGGGAGCTCCAAAGGTCCTCTAAAGGAGGAGAGGAGGGGGACAGGGACCAGGCACCTCTAGAGATGATGGTGGCAACCAGGGAGAGCCTCTCGAGACAAGAGGAGTATATCTCACGGGAGCTAAGGACAGAAGAGAGGACACCTGAGGGATGCCATTTGTCAAGCCAAAGAGAGGTGGTAAAGCCATCATTAATCTTGCAAGAGATAGCAGCAATGGCTATGTGCCTGACTTGTAAAATTCTGCGCCACACCCACGAAGCATCGGAAGAGGGGCTGACCAACCAAATGAAGTCCCTACGGAGAGGACCAGTATAGAGCCAAGATGTCCAAATGCTGTCTTTCTTGGTGAGGATCTTCCAAATAAGCTTGAGAGAGCCAGCCAGGTTGACATCTTTGATTCTTCTGAGGCCAAGAAACCCTTCTAATTTGGGGAGGCAAAGGGAAGACCAGCTCTTAGGGTGGAGAAATCTGGCCGATTCCACCCCTTTCCAAGAAAGGTACACATAATAGACTTTGTTGTCTTGACGATTTCCTTTGGTAGCCCAAAGAACCCACACCAGTAGATGTAGCAAGATTGGAGCACTGATCTGATGAGCTCCAGGCGACCTGCATAAGAGAGAAGTCTAGCTTTCCAAAGCTGCAACCTTTTGCGAAGGAGGTCTAAATTGGGGGAGCAATGGTGGGCCGTTAGCCGAGCAGGGATGAGGGGGAGGCCAAGGTATCTAACAAGTAAGGAACCCAGGATGAACCTAGTGAGGCTAGAGAGGAGGGTTTTGGTAGCGTTGGAAACCCCAGCGAAGAAGATGTGGGACTTAAGGAGGTTAATGCGGAGGCCAGAGAGGACTTGGAAGAGGAGGAGGGAGGCCATGATGGACTCAATGGAGAGGGTATCTGCCATGGAGAAGATGATAAGATCATCGGCGAAGGCAAGGTGGGTCAGATTAGAATGCATACATTTGGGGATGGGGGAAATAAGGTGGAGGTCAGTTTTGGACTGAAGGCTACGGGATAGGACCTCAAGAGACAAGCAAAAGAGAAAGGGGGAGAGGGGGCAGCCTTGACAGATACCAACTGAGGAGGAAAAGAACTCAGCCGGGTTAGCATTGACTAGGACTGAGAAGCTGTGCGAGGAAATGCAGGAATGGATCCAGTTGACAAAGTTGGGAGGAAAAGACATTTTTAAAAGGACTTGGAAGATGAAGTCCCAACGGAAGGAGTCAAAGGCTTTGTGAATGTCGATTTTCAGAAGGGCAGAGGGGGAGAGGAACTTACGGTCAAAGCCTCTAACTATTTCCTGACAAAAGACGATGTTATCGGCTATGCTACGACCAGCAATGAAGGCAGATTGGTTAGCGCTGCCCAGGGAGTCAAACAGGCTGGAGGCGATTGGCAAGAATTTTGGCCATGAAGTTGCAGAGGTTACATAGGGAGATGGGACGGAATTCAGCCATGGAGGAGGCTCCAGATTTCTTAGGAATGAGGCAAAGGAAGGTATGGTTGATGCTATGGATTTGCCTGAGGTTGAAGAAGAAACTCTTAATGGCATGGATGAGGTCAGCACTGATGATGTCCCAACAGGAGAAAAAGAATCCCATACTGAACCTGTCAATACCCGGGGCTTTCCTAGACTTGTGGGAACGGACAGTATCAAGGATCTCGGAGTCAGCGGGGATGGATTGAAGGGAACCAAGGAGATGGTTAGGAATGAATTTATTGATGAGGTCTTCCAGAAGGGGAACATGGGGAGAGGGGGGAGGGCAGAAGATCTTAGTGGAATAGGAAACCGCTTCCGACTTAATATCCTCAACGCTGGAGATGAGGAGCCATCATTGGAGGTGAGCGAGAGGATGGAGTTAAAGTTGGTTCTGGCTTTGAGAGAGCGATGGAAGAAGGAGGAGTTGGAGTCCCTGAGTTCAAGCCACTTAATACGGGATTTTGTTTAAGGAAGCTTTCCTCTTGGGCAAGAATGCTAGAGAGCTCGATAGAGGGTTGCCTTTCCTCATCCGCAAGGGTAGGGTTGAGGGGGTCAGAGAGAAGACAAGATTGGATGGAGGCGGGGTTGTCTCTACAAGAGGAGACTCGGGAAGGGATGTGGCCAAAGTAAGAAAGATTCCAAGATTTTAGGGAATTTTTAACATTCTTGAGCTTTAAGGAGAAGGCAAGGAGAGGAGAGGAGGAGTGGAGTGGAATGTCCCAGGCGGCTTAGACAGTGGAGAGAAAGTCCTGATGTGAGGACCACATCAAAATATTTGAAGGGCTTAGGACCAAAAGATATATAAGGGAGGACAAAGAGATGGGGCAGTGATCCGATAGGCCAGAAAGGTTGAAGAAGACATGGGAAGAGGGGAAGGAGGAGAGCCAGGTCTCATTGACAAGGACTCGGTCAAGTTTGCAAGCAATTCTATTAAGGCCAGAGCGTCTGTTGTGCCAAGAGAGGTTGGCACCCGACCATCTAAGGTCGTTAAGCCCGACGTCCTCAAGACAAGAGTTGAAGGCATCAACAGCTTGTTGGTTTAAGGGGGACCCACCAATTTTTTCGAGGTTGTACCGAACAACGTTGAAGTTTCCACCCAAATCCCAAGGAGAGAACCCACAGAAGAGGAGAGGGAGCGGATATCGTCCCAGAGAGGGAGGCGATCAGAGTGGCGGTTCAAGGCATAGACCATAGTAAAGAAGAAGAGGTGGTTACCAAGATGGTCAGAGATGCGAAGGTGGATGAATTGGGAAGAGGAAGAAGAAACAGAGATCATAAACTTTGAGGGATTCCAAAGGACCCAGATGCGGCCATTGGGGGAAGGGAGTAGTTGGAGATAAAGGACCAAGATGGAGCAATGGAGGAAACAATGCGGGACGAATTAAGCTCGAGAACTTTTGTCTCCAAGAGACAACAAAGAGAGGATTTAGAGGCTTTGAGGCAGGATCTAAGGTCGAATTGAGAGGCTGGGGCATTGAGGCCACGAACGTTCCATATGGTCCAAGGGATCATTGAGGAGGAGAAGGGAGGGGCAGCAAAGGCTCGGGGGAGCACAAGCAAGCGAGGGGAGGGGTACTACGGGGACGGAGACGGTATTCCCTAAGGGGGGGGAAGCAGACCAGAGGGGCAGGGGTGGTACGAAGGGGAACCGGAGGAGTTGGTGAGATGGGATGAGGGAGCAGGTTTGAAGAGAAGATTTTTGGGTCAAGTTCAGGGGGAGGTTGGGTAGAAGGGAATATGGATGGGTGAACCGGGTCCAGAGGGGATGGGCAAGTTGAGTCAGGGTTGGGTTTAAGAGAAGGGATGCTGCGTTTTAGAAAGGATAAAATTTAAAAAGGATCGAGTACGAGTGGGGACAAGGGTAAAAGAGGAACGTGAGGGTTTAAAAGGTTGAGGCTTATTTGGAGTCGCAGAAAGCGACAAGGGGAGTTGTCGCAGGTTGGACTAGGGAGCAGCAGAGCTCAAAATGGGGCGACAAAGGGAGTTAGCAAAGGTGGGGAGGGCAACAGGGGTCTGGAAATGGAGGTCGGGGACAGGCAAGGGGTAGGTGAAGTCAAAGGGGGAGAGGGGTTACAGGTTTCAACCGAAGGGAGAAGGCTGCAGCTCTGCGAAGGGCCAAGAGGAGCCTGAGAAGCTTGCAGAATCAATCTGGGCTCAAAAGGAGCAAGCGACAAGTCACCATCGGCATCAGAGTTGATGTCCTGGAGGACAGAGAACCAGTTGTGGCCAGTTGAAGGAGCTCAATTGTCCAATGGGTCATCAGAGCACCTGGATGGGCCACCAGAATCCTTAGTTTTGAGTTACGATGACTCCTAGATCATCTCCGGCCACGAGAATGCTCTTGTGGCTTCTCCAAAATAGATAAGTTTGCTTCCTTAGAACCAACAGGCAATTTGGCAAGGTTGGTTTCCAGAGTTAAATCAGAGATGGGAGGGTGATCTTCGCTGGGAACTTAAGGACTATCAGCAGAGGCGCAAATCTTTGTAGGGTGGCCAAAGACTTTGCAAGAAGAATAGTAGAGGGGGAGCCAATCGTACTGAACCCTCTGAGAGAAAGAGTGACCATCTTCTTCGATGATGGTGACAAAGTCAGGCGGAGGAGCATTGGCCGAGATTTCAACGCAAATCCTTGCAAATGCTAGACGATCCATGCGCTTGGTGCGCTCATCAGAGTAGAGAGGATTCCCTAAAATCGATCCCACGATGCTGAGACCAGTGGGACACCAGAAATGAAGAGGGAGGCCTGGGAGAGAGACCCAAAGGGGAATGGACTTCAGATCGATTTTGCAGAGCTTGGTATGCTGATCCCATTGTCGCAAGAAGATGGGCTTCTTCCCCACCTGTCAAGGGCCACCTTCCAGGGCACGGAGCTTGTCTTCTTCGTCGGAGAAACGGAAGATTAAAAATACTGTTAGTGAGCAGGTAAGTATCAAAAACCCCAGCAGTCTTCCATTGTTTCTGAAGAGAGGATTTAACCACATGAAAGGGAGGACGGTTGCTGATGAAGTGACCAACAAGGCAGCAGTGCCATTTGGAGATTTCGTCATCCAAGAGTCCGAACGTACAGAAGCCAACTTTGGAGTCATCGATGATGGAAGGTGGAATAAAGTGTAGGGAGTGTCCCTGACAGGAAGTGGAGGGGGCAGGTTCAAAAAGAGAGTTCCAGGGTTTGGAATCAGGGGCAGCGGAGGTAGGATGAGATGGGGGTTGGTGGAGGCCTGAAGGTGAGATGGGGACATGAAGGTGAGTTGGTGGAGGTAGGACAGAAGCCAACTTTTGATATCTCAGCATACTAAAATCATGGGGACATGAAGAAGGTGCAAGTCATAATGAAGGCACAGTAAAAAAGAAAATGCGACCTGCAGCAGCAGCCATCCAATAAGCTCATTTGATATCAGGGGTCTGGTCAAGCTACAATTTGAACCAAGGAGAAATTCACAAGTTCAGATGGTGCAAGTTAGTTTTTCAACAAGTTTACTTAGCCAGTTTTAGAATCACATTTAGTGCTGGAATGATAGTCCAGCACTTTCAGGTTTATAGGCAGAACAAGTTTTCTAATTATGGGATTGAAGGCCCTAAACTAATTATTGATCTCAAAGCTTGACATTGAATAAAACATTACAGTTTGAACAAGGAAAGAATGGCTGCTGCAGAGCATCTTGGAATTAGATTAAGAGGATCTCAGGGAGCTGTTTTACGGGGAAAAATTGGCCTAACAAAAGACTAGTGCCAATCCATCAGAAAGGATGTTATACTCGAAGCAAAGGTCCAAGGTTCAGTTTTTGGCCAGAGGAAACATGAAAATTTTCTTCCACAAAATGATCAAAGACAACCTCAAAGCCGAAGGCTGGATTTAATTCAATTTCAAGGACGGGAGGAGATTATATAGTTTTGTATCATCATGAACTGTATACCGAACATTATTTAGACAGAGCTAGATGGACTAGCTTTTGGCAGAAGGTTGGAGTCTAAGCTTGGGTAGAGCAACCTTTTAATGAATTATGAAAGAAATAAGCAGAGATAAAACTTCCAGTCCTGAATACACCATTATATTCTTTCAGAAGTGCCAGATGGTGATCCAAAATCATGAGCTCACAGAATTTCAGGAAGACAGAAACTACATCACAAAGCTTCTATAGATTATCGCTACAATGCTAGAAGGTGGTACCGAACAGGATCAGAGCCAGGAATTTTCTCTTGATGGAACAAGGTAACTATGGTGCCTGTTAGCTGGTACTCCTGTGCTAAAAAGCATAAAGACAAATAGTTAAACCCCCTTCAATACAAGATGATAAGGTCTACATTTAGTTGTACTGGCTCGAAAGCAGGAAAACATCAATGTTATAAGACCTAACACAGTCATAAAGCCACCTTGGGGATAAATGGTGGTGATGATGGAAACGATGAAAAAGAAGGTAGCAACTGACTTGCCGGGATATATAACATGGGGCTCAGTATCCTTCCTACTATTAAGTATTAATATGGTTGGAGGCATCCTGAATCCAAACGGCCTGGAACTACGGTGTGGTGAAATACTGAAAGTTGTAGACCCTTTATGGGAAAGTCCTATTTTTCATCGTGTGACATAGCTTAGAAGGTAGTTTTCAGTGGGTTCTTATAAGCATATTACTAAATCTCGCCGAAATCTCATCTCGGTAATTTCGGGAATTTCGGCCAGGCCGAGACGAGATGGCAAGTCGAAATGAAAAAATGCAACATCTCGGTCGAAATTTCGACTGTTTGTAGCATCTCGGTGAACCGATTTGGCTTTATGGCAAGTAGATCCACGACAGAAGCTATCTACTTATCGAGGAGGCTCATGGAAAGATATAGGGATAGCAAAAAGGATCTCAATATGGTCTTTATTGACTTGGAAAAAGCCTATGACCGAGTCCCTAGATATTTAATCCGGCATGTTCTAGTGGAGAGGGGTGTCGAGTAAATATGCGGACGTAATTAAAGATATGTATGAGGGCGTGGTGACTAGTGTGAGATCTGTGGTAGGTCAGGGCAAGGAATTCCCAATTACGATTGGGTTACATCAGGGATCAGCCTTAAGCCCTTACCTATTTGCGCTTATCATGGATGACCTAACCAAGAGCATTCAAGATGAAGTCCCGTGGTCTATGCTCCTCGCCGATGATATTGTTTTGGTGGATGAGACAAAAGCAGGGGTTAATGCTAAGTTAGAGCTATGGAGAGCAACCTTGGAAACAAGAGGCTTTAGACTTAGTAGAACGAAGACGGAGTATATGATGTGTAATTTTAGTCATACTATGATGGACACTGACATGGTACGTATTGGGCAAAGAGAGATACCACACAGTGACTATTTTAGATATATGGGGTCAATCTTAAATAAAGAAGGTGACATAGATGTTACACAGCGAATTAAAGTGGGATGGATGAAGTGGAGAGGTGTGCCCGGAGTGTTGTGTGACCCACGTATCCCTTTAAAGCTTAAGGGAAAGTTCTATAGGACTGTTGTTCGACCGACAATGATGTATGGGGCAGAATGTTGGGCCATATTAGGAAGCTATGTGTAGCAGAGATGAGGATGTTAAGATGGATGTACGGAAAAACTAGGAAGGATAAAGTAAGGAATGAGCATATTACAGCCAACTTAGGAGTTGCCCCGATCAATAACATGCTCCGAGAGAGTCGTTTGAGGTGGTACAGTCATGTTCAACGGAGCGCTATGGACGCCCCAGTAAGGAGGAGTGATATGATCCCGATTGAAGGAGCTAAAAGAGCTATGGGCAGAACAGGAGAAGTTGTGAGGAAAGACATGCATAGTCTAGGACTTGTACCAAGTATAACCTTGGATAGAACCAATTAGAAGGCACGGATCCATGTAGCAGATCCCATTTAGCTGAGATTCTCCTAACCTGCTGGACTGGACCTCTTTCCTCTTACTTTCATCATTCTTTTTTATTTCACTTTTCTTCTGTTTTCCATCTTTCATTTGTCAATTTCCAATTTTCACGTCTCATCACACTTCCCATCCCTCTTTTCCCCATCTCTTCATTCCCATTCAGTGTTCCCTACTTTGTTTTAGTTGCATCCATGTAGCCGACCCCATTAAGTTGGGATAAGGCTGAGTTTTTGTTGTTGTTGTTATTTTGTTGTAGCATCTAGCCAAAATTTTGGCCAGATGTTACAAAACCATGTTATAAAAAGGGAATAACTCGTGACTCTCGGTCAAAATTTCGACCGACAGCTCTCTGGTGACTCTCATTTCGACTGTTTTGTGCTTTCTTCTTCGATTTTTCACCACATCAATGCCAAAATCACTTGGGAAAACATCATTGAAGCATGCTAGCACATCATTGAAGCTTGCTCCACTGTTTCAGGTAAAACCCCTTTCTCCAAAAATGTTTTTTTGCAAAACATATGGTCACTACATGTTGGTTATGAATTTATTATATGTCAGACACCAAAGACCGATCTACAACCTCACGATGTCGGTTTTTTTTTCCGGTATATATATTATATTTTATTTTTCTGCTTCAAAATTTTGATTTTCCTACAACAAAAATGTTAAAACAATTAGGGGTTATGTAAACTGGATGGGGATTAATTAAATATATGTTAGACACCATTGGCCGATCTACGGCCTCACGGTGTCGGAAATATTTTTCTGTCAATAATTAATTATTTATAATTTCTAAAATTAAGAAAAATATTTAAAAATTCAAAAAAAAAATAATATGAAGTGTTGGCTTGAAAATTAATAAAAAAATATGAAAGTAATTTCAAAATGTTTTTAAGTGCATTAGGTGTACCATTTTCGGTTTTGTTGTATTAGGCCAATATTTATTTGAAAATTATTTTTAAAATTTATTTTTAAATATGAGAAAATATAAGGGTTAGGGGGAAAATACTAAATACTATACAGTTTTTTTAGTGGTCTCAAACTCTCAATTGATGTGCTTCAATTATTAATGATCTGTTTTATTCATGCAACAGTAAACAAGTCAGATTATGGCGGACCATGAAAGACGGCAGAAGCAAGGGGAGCAGAGACCAGCCAAGTGCCCTAGGGGTGACATTGCATGGTTGCACGGAGTGGCAATTGATGCAGATAAAAGATAAACAGAGTGTAATTATTGCCACAAGAGGTTTTTGGGAGGTGGGGCCACTAGACTCAAACAACATCTGGCTGGGAATTCTGCTGATGTGGTCTCATGCCATATGGTTCTTGTTGAAGTAGCTAGGACCCTAGGTGATCACATGAGGGAAGGGACTAAGAGGAAGGCTCAGAAGGAGAAGGCAAGGATAAACTTGAGGAGGCAATGGGGAGTGCAGAGGGAGGATATGAATCATATGATAGTGATGATAATGATGATGACAATGATGGCCCTATGTATGTGCTTGATGATGTACAAACTAAGGAAGAGGCTAGGGATTTTCGGCAAGCACAAGCGAGGAGCAGAGCCACTTTTCATTAGGATTAGGAGAGACTGAGAGCAGGTGGTAGTGGAGGAGCTGGTCTGTCCAAAGCAGGTGGTAGTGGTAGTGGAGGAGCTGGAACCTCTAGAGTAAGTAGTAGGCAGCCTGGATTGCCTAATCCCTTCAGGTGATCACAGAGTATGAGGGCAGCTCCGCTTCCACCACGAGTTGACCCGTACTACACCAGGATCCTGGTGTCTACAGGAAGAAAGGCAGCAAGCAGCCTATGATAAAGAGAACAAGGAAAAATATGAAGGGGTTAGTGAAAGAGTCTATAGTTAGGTGGATGTTATACAACACCATCCCTGCAAACACCGCACAAGGCCCTTATTATCAGAAGATGATATATGCAATTGTTGAGGCTGGCCCAGGGCATAAGGGGCCCACCCCATAAGAGATAATGAATATTTATTTGCCCCAATAGAAGGCCAAGCTTAAGGATTTATTGCTGAAATGAGTTGGATGTGGGAGAGCTATGGGGTGACTATCATATGTGATAATTGGACTGGGCCTACAAGAAAGTCCATCAACAACTTTATGGTTTATTATGATGGGAGGACAATATTCCTCAAATCTGTGGATGCATCCAAGAAGAAAAAGGATGCAAAATATATAAGCCAATAGGTATCGGCTCTTTTGGACACTTAGTGCAACCATTGTATTGACCTCATGCTGAAGGATATGGGGAAGATAAAATTGGTACAAAGTGTGGTAGATAGAGCAAGACAAGCGACTAACTTTGTATACAACCATAGGTATGCACTAAACCTTCTGAGGGATAAGTATGGGGTGACTTGGTGAGGCCAGGTGATGCAGATTTATCACCAAATAGGGCTTATTTCATTGGGAATAAGTCTAGGGTTAGGTTACATACATGTTGGGCCTTTGATCCCATGGGTTTCTAATGTAATAGGCAACTTTTATGGGCCTAAAATATGGGTATATAGGTTGCATACGGGATTAGTCCAATACTTAATTTATTTTTATGTTTTTTAATTGAACCGATTCAAATTGGTTGCATCCAATTGGTTCAATTTAAGTGATCATGTGACTGGGTTAAGTGGTCATGTGATGTAGGTTGGGCTGGATTGGGACTCTACAAATCCAGCCATGTTTTGAGTCTATTTCCTTTAGTATTCTAGTTTCCTAGTTAGTTTAAGTTACCTAATAGGTTAGGGATAGGGTTAAGCCATTCCTTTTTAGTGTCTAAGTCTATTTTTGAGTCTTTTATATAAGTTTGTAAGGGAGGCCAGCATTAGATACGAATTTGATTAATAAAAATTAGTTTTATGCTTGCTGCCATTGCTGTTGCTGCTCTTTGTGAGTGTATATCCTTGAGGATCTCAAGGTGGATAGGGTGGGTGGACTCCTGCGACTCCTTGCATCGTGAAGATCGGGAGGTTCCTTCAAGATATTAGACTGCTGCCATTGTTTCTGCAATACAGTAAGTTTGAGCCTGTACTTTGCTTTAAAACCTTCTTCTTCCCAGCCATTATCCTTCCATTAGACCTAATCCACATTCCCCTCCATCCATCAAACCCTAATCTCCATTAAACCGGCAACTCCTACCTCAACTAGGACTCCCTCATAACCACAAATCTGGCCATCAATTTCGAACCATACTTCCAGCCTATATTCCCCACACCTCTCCCTACACTCGACCTTAAACCCAGTCCATAATCCCCACTATATCCCCTCCATTCCTCCACTCCATTAAAACCCACAACCTGCAACTCAATTCTGTCCAGAATTGCAGAATTTTAAAACCTTCCCAAGTCCAATTATTTTTATCCCATAATAACCCCCTAGACATGCATATTAAAGCCATATAAGACCCATTCCCAAACTCCCATCCTAAACCCTAGAATTAACCTAAATCCTAGTGTTGTCCATTCGAACCAGCAACCCCTTTTGCTATTGATCCTATTATCTGGCTCCTAGTAGGTCTCCTACCTATCTAGGACTACATTACCAGGCATCACTAGATTCACCACAAACTTCATTGCACTCAAGAACTTTGAGATGAAGAAGTCTAGACTCAGATCTATGTTTGCTTGTGAGGAGTGGTTTGAATGGAGGGGGACCAATACTTAAGGTGGGAAGGAAGCCCAGGCTACCATTTCATCTGATAACTTCTGGACAAGCCTGAAAGTGGTGAAAATTTTGGACCAGTGGTCAAGGTTCTGCATATAGTGGACTTCGCTCTCAAGGGGCCTACCATGCTACACTTGTATGTTGCTATAGACTCGATGAAGGATAGCATGTACAATGTGAATCCATGTGGTAGCAAGCATGGTTCTAAATCTCGGTTTCGCGAGAAACCGAGACAAGATGGCCAGCTACTTTAAAAAATCCCCTAACTCGACCATTTTTTACCTGTTTCGACCGAGATGTTGCTAATTTCGCAAGTTTCGACATTTATGCCCATCGAAACTTGAGGAAACCTGGCTCGAAACTAGGACAGATACGTATTTATGCCTCATATCATTCAAGTAAATGAAATAACAAATACCCCCTTATTTGAATCTAATAAAAATAGTTAAAAATCAAATTCCAAAAGGATAAGAAGTCAACCCCCCCAGTTCAAGAACAAAAACTGGATTTTCGGCAGTAGGTGCAATTTTCAACTTTTAAATGTTGGGGGTTTTCTCAAATCTATAAATTCCGTAAATCTTAATTTGGTAAAACATTGCTAAAAACCAAATGTGTGGTAAAATATTCATTTGTTTTGATATTTTATCAAAAAAAAATCATTCAGAGCGATTTTAACAGCATTCCCGCACATCAAATTAAGTTTAACCAAAACATAATTCCTTTAATATAAATCAGATTTAAGCAATCTTAGATTTGTTGGAAAGCTTTCCAATGAGGGTATCAAATCAATACATGGAGGAGCCAAGGCTTCAGAATGGACACTTTTGTTTAGTGGAATCATGACTTAAGGTACCCAATAAGGGTACCATACATGAAGAGTTAAAGAGAGCCCTTAAAGGCCCTAAAATGGGCCTCTATAAGGCCATATTAGTTAGATAATTTATTAACTAGATAAAGTAGCGACATGGGGCCGCAAAAAGGAAAGAGAGGGATGGGGTTTCTCTCGCTTTTGGAATAGTGGCCCCCTAGTGGGAGGCCCGCATGACGGGCTATTAGCTCAGTGGTAGAGCATCCCGCTGATAATTGTGCCGATGTGCCTGGGTTGTGAGGGCTCTCAACAACATGGATAGTTCAATATGCTCATCAGCGCCTGACCCGGAGATGTGGATCATCTAAGGCACGTTAGCATGTCATACTCCTGTTCGAACCAGAGTTTGAAACCGCACTTCTCCTCAGAAGGATAAATGGGGCGATTCAGGTGAGATCCAAATCATCCAATGTAGATCCAACTTCTATTCACTCGTAAGATCGAGGCGGTCCGGATTTGGTGTGCAGGAATGCTGTTTAAAATCGCTTTGAATGAAAATATATTTTTTTAAATATCAAAACAAATGAATAATTTACCGCACTTTTGGTTTTTAGCAATGTTATACCATATTAAGATTTATGGAATTTTTTGATTTGCAAAAAAAACCAACATTTAAAAGTTGAAAATTGCACCTACCGTCGAAAATACATTCTTGTTCTTGAACTGAGAGGTTGACTTTTTTTCTTTTTGGAATTTTATTTTTTAACTATTTTTACTGGATTCAAATAGGGGGTATTTGCTTATTTATGAATAATATCTTAAGTAAATGAAAACATTTACTTAAATGATATTTGGCATAAATAAGCGTCGCCCTTGACAACTATGATTCATAGTACACTATGCGTACACTAGTAAACTTGGGTCAATAACCACAAGTACCAATTTGATTTTTGTGAAAATATTTCATGCATTGTGTTTAGAAAGTGAAATATAGGTTGTCTATAAAAAACCAAAGCAAAAAAAGCATTTTTGGGCCTCGAAACCACCAACTCGAGTTGGCTGGGAAAAAATCCCTAGTTTCGACCAGTTTTGACCATATCTCGGTTTCTGGCTGGTCAAAATCAATGTCGAAACCAAGTTTTGGAACACCTTGGTAGCAAGCACTTCATCAAGATTATCAAGGACCGCTGGGAACTTCTACTTATGCATCCACTGCATAAGGCTGGTGAGTAATTTTTTTTATGCAACTAATTCACATTACAACTTATAATTTGAAAGATATATTACTAATTAACTATGCATTGACAATATCTATATAGGAATTTTCAGCATACTATTTGAACAACAAGTACCAATATAAACATAGGCTTGGGTTGAATACTACTCGTATTGAAGCAATGAAGCAAGTAGTTAAAGTTGCCAAGTTGGAGCCAAACAGTACTTTACAGCCTATCTGCAACACTGAGGTAAGTCTTATAATTCATTTGGAATATAATTAGTAAATAGTAACGAGTCACTACTATTTTTTAAAATTTTTCAAATGGGTATAGATGAAGAGTTTTAGGGATAAATTGGGGAGTTTTGAAACCGAAGCTGCAGAGTAAAGCCGATCACATGGTGGTGATGGTACTCAATTCAATATCTTATTTTTTAAATTACATATGTGTTGAAACTTGTGAAATGCAAATAATGTCTTTTTTATTTTAATGCAGCTAAATGGTGGGTGTTGTATGGGAGTACGGCAAAGTATTTAAGGAAAATAACAATCAAGGTCCTCCCCCAGATATGTTCCGCATCCGGCTGGAACGG
Organism: Telopea speciosissima; assembly: GCF_018873765.1. NCBI lineage: Eukaryota > Viridiplantae > Streptophyta > Magnoliopsida > Proteales > Proteaceae > Telopea > Telopea speciosissima. The sequence continues at coordinate 68,670,120 of NC_057917.1, read as the reverse complement.
AACTGAAGTACGTTTTCGCTCATCCACTCTAAGAGGCGAAATAGATTGGGTTCCCAACGTCTATCTGACTTGGTGTATGTGCACTACAATATGAGGCTGAAGATGCAGCACACGCATGGGACAGGAGGCTTACAGGGACGCTATCGATCCCGCCGACATTTTCCAGATGGACTCAGACGATGAGGATCCTATTGTGGAATGGGTGAGGAATAGAGATGAGCCAGTGATGGATCAGCCTGGAGGTAGGCCTGACCCCATGATAGCCGCTAAGATGGGTGTTGATGTGGATGATTGCATAGATGAAGAGGGTCAGATACACGCTCAGAAATTGTCACCAATACCGTTACAGTGCACAGGTGGCAATGTTGATGAGGAGGAAGATGGCTGGTCCATGTCCTCAGGTGTTGGGACTCGGACTCAAACTCGCAGATCTCCAGTGACTACTCATACTGGTGGAGAGGATGATTCTGGAGAAGGTGATGGTGTTGGTAGTGTATGTGATGGAATTCAAGAGCAATATGTGGTACAGGAGCAGGAGGCACCGCAGGTTCGATCCGATTCACCGGAGAAACACAGTTTGATCATGCCATACAGGATATAGACCATGGTGCACATACCCCCACACGTGGTGTTACATGAGAGGGCCCCGTGGCCAATTCCGTCCAGGTGGGCAAGCTGATTTTATGGACATTGATAACTTATCTAGCTCTGTTGGTGGATTGAGTATGGGCGACAGCAGATCGAGTGGGCATTGGCGTGCCCCATCTTTTGGTGGAGAGAACTGTCCATCACCATCGGGTTCATTGCATCACACTCACATCCAAATGAGCATTTCACTAGGGTGGGGGAGCATATATCTTCTTCATTCATTCCCAATTTTGAGTATGACTCCCAGTTACAGGGACGTACTGGATCATCTCCTATCCAACCCACCAGCCGTACATGCTGCCAACGGCGTCATATCACAGTGGCTCAGTAGCTTGTTCTTCACAGTTTGGTGACCCATATCCTAGGATAGGTTACCTTCAATATGTCGATGAGGCAATTTACATGGCAGTTGTGGAGGACTATACTCGTTTCTTCTCCCAAACTATGACATGGCATTCATTTGTCCTACAGTCAGAGGACAATGCATGTCGGCTCCATCGGACCATGAGTGGGATCGATCCTAGACGGCACAATAATTATTATTAATAGACACTTGTATTAGAAGTGTATTGACATCCAAATTATGTACTTAATTCTATGACTCATTGACTCTTATGTTTGTATGATTTACTTGTTTAACTTGCCTATTATGTCTTCCAGTACTTAGACAATGTTTGTATGATTTACTTGTTTAACTTGCCTATTATGTCTTCCATTTTGGGTGACTATTTTTGCAATATGAACATTTACATATGTTTATATAGTCTAAAACAAGGTTTTCATGAAGTACCAGGTCTTAATTTGGCCTAAAACCCACCGAAACGGCCAACCGAAACTTCGCGCAAGAAAGGACAAGATTTTGGCGAAATTTTGCTGAAATCTCAGTATCTCGGAAATTTCGGTAAGGCCGAAATGGACCTCCGAGACAAGATTTTAGACTATGCTTATAAGCAGCTGTACATCATATACTTTCTTGTTTTCTGAGTTAGGCATAATGTTCTGTGTATATTAGTTGTATTTTCTTTTTCCACCCATTTATTTATACAAGTTAATGTTACTCATTAAAAAAAAAAAAGTTTAATTTAATAAAATGAAATTCCATAATAAGAAGGAAATAAAATTAAAGCTATCAGTTTGAAGATTACCTGAACTGTTCCCATAGATTTTTGGGAAGAAAATTCAGCAAAGTATATTTTCTATTAGATATGCGATTGTCACAGTAAAGATCTTGTGATAAATCATCATCATTGATGTAAACATAGCGCTTCATTGTTGATCTAGAAGCTAATGATCATGTTATCTCTGTCCTTTTGCATGTTCCATAAAGCATTAGCACCTGTCAGGAAGAATTGACATTTAGAGAGTCAAATAGCTTACCTAAGAGGCTAAGAGAGAGCCCAAGATAGATTAGAATACTGCATGTGCATGCTTGAGAAAGAAAAAAAAAAAGACAAGCAAGCATTGACAAAATAAAAATACAAAAATGGCTCAAAACCAGCATAAACATCAGCACTATACTACCTGTCAATGTCCAACAACTATAATCCAGACAGCACCACTGGAAAACAAAGAAATGTTTCAAAATAACATGGAGTATAAAGAACAATCGCTAGGAATGACATGCATTCTAGCATTACAGTGGAGGCAAGTTAGAGTGCAGTGACTGTTTCTTCTCAAATTCTTGAGAATGAAGTAGCCTGATTGTAGCCTTCAAAACAATATTTGAAAGCCAACAACTTCTGCTCGAATTACTTGTGATTGTAAATTTGAATGTAAATATTCAACACTAACAAAGCTTCCGACATTTTCCTTTCATTTCTCTACATTATCTACTTTTAAATGATGAGTTCCCCTTAAAATAACTGTTTTCACTTCACACTCTAACATCACTTTTTCAATGTAACCATCAGTGTTTAACAATAAAAGGAGATGTGTAATAATAATAAACTTAAAGGTTTGAGAAATTAACTTAAATGTTCTATTTTCGTCCATAAGAAACGGCAATTTTATATGGGGAATTAAAGAAATTTAAACCCCATAAAGTTCACTCATCAGTTTTCAGTGGAAGAGACCAATACTATACTCCGTTACTGAAACCCCAACTTTGAGCTAATAGTCTAACGAAATTTTGATGGTCTGAATATGTATGTGCGAAAAAATTATAATCCGTCTTCTGCGTCGACGAAATAAATTGAAATCCAATACATTTTTTGAGAAAAAAAAAAAAAGGAAAACATTAGTACCAAATAAGCGATTGTGCATTAATTAATATATAGACTCAGACCAAACAGGATTTGATTAGTATCAGACGAGACAGGGAAGAAGCAAACCTGTTCTGAAGAAACCTATACAGCCTGAAGGCCCTGGACACAGTAAATGCTGGGGAACCATGTATCAAGGGCTTGAAGCTTTGAGGCGCAGGCTGGATTTCTCTGTTCCAATCCCACCTTCATACAGCATCTGCTGAAAGAAGGATATTCCCCGTCGTGCGTCAAACAACCGTCAGGTCCAGAAATTGACATATACCAGATTACCAGGACCCCGGCCGTATCAACTCGACAAATCTTTCGTTTTCAGAGTTCCGGATAGTCCCCCCGTTCCGACCCGACCCATTGAATCCCTCTACATTTGCGTGCGTACTATTCACGAATGATTCGCATACGCATCGGAATTTTGAGAACTAAATAATTATATGACATATATTTATCAGTGATTATATTATTATTATTATTATTATTATTATTATTATTATATACTAATTTTTATATATTCTACCAAAAAAAATTATATATAATATAAGAAACCATATAACGAATGTTGTATACCATACTGAATACATATCGAAGAAAACCATATACCAAACTAGTATGGTATCAATATGGGATAGTACGATATCGATATGGGATGTTTGACTTTGATATCGTACTGAATTGACATCCTTACCCACAACAATAGGAGTCATATCTTTGACTCTTAGCTTCAGAGAACCCTAGGTCAAAGAGGAGCATGTTGTAAACACTTCATTTTGTCACTTTGTTGGACGACATACATGGCGGCAATTGTGTCCCCGTGGTCTTGGCTATCTGAAGTATTTTCGGTTTCTCCGTGCTACTCGATTCATTTGGAAATATTTGTTTGTTCAATCCCATATCAACAATTGAAATTGTTTTGTTAAGGTTTCATTGGGTTCGAGTGAGTTTGTTGTTCACTTATATTTTTAGTTCTTAATGAACCATCATTTTATGCAAAATATGCCGACCAAGTTGGTCTAAACCCTGTTCAGGTAGTGTATGATCGAATCGGATGTAACCAAGTGAGGTAGTGATGTGTCAACATACAATATCAATCCATCAACCATCACTGGTGCTCGTCAACATTGACTGACGGTCGATCATTGGAGGAACACAAGATAGCATAAATTTGTCCCCGCTTGTTGATTGTCTCGTCATCGTAAGAGATGAATATTTGGTTTTTTAACCCTTTTTTTTTTTTTCCAAGTCGTCACTTAGATAAGGGTCTGGGGCCATAACCGTCTCCCTCAACTCTAATGGATAAGGCAAAAGTCCTCCCATATCTTTGGGTAAGTTCTAGATTACACATTAGGAAAGTTTCGTGCACCCACAACGCCCGTCTGGAGGCCTAATCTCCTTCTATTTAAATCATTCCTAGGCTTTTTAGTCCTACTAATTAGTTCAATGTACTATTATTGTGTGTAATAGAATTACTAAAAATAAACTAGACTGATCTAGGTTGCTGGGTTAGAAAGCTACAAAGCACATGGGAATAGCAATATATGCCTAATAAATGAAAAAAATGAATACCATGGAACAATATATACATAAGGAGGGGGAAGATCAAACTTTAACATAACATTCTCAAGCAGCCTACGTACCTTTACTAGGGATTAGGTTAGACGTATTCAAACATCATTTGCCTATGTACCCTTACTAGGGACCAAGTCAACTGTAATTCCCAGTGATGACTAGGGAATTCGTTAGGGTTTTGACCACTTCAGGGGTCCGATATTCTGTTAGCCTATTGGAATTCTGGAGGGTTTTCGAAAAAAGACAAAAACAGTATGTATATTATGCAGGAATTAACTAATTAAGTGTCTAAGTAATTGAAGTGAACAATTATTATCTAATTAAACAAATAAAAAGTGGGAGGATAGAGAGAAATATATATTTTGAACCCAAAAGGGTTTGTAATCTCTGCGGTGATCCTGGTAGAATTTCAACTCGCATGGATATTTTTTGGGGTATGTTAAAATTTTCTTGAATTAAGGAAGTAATGATCCCGCATAGGAAATAGATGTTGAAATGGTGCGAATTGAGGAAAGAGAGATCTCGCGGACTGACCATTTTAGTTATATGGGGTCAATCATAAGTAAAGAAGGTGACATAGAGGATGATGTCTCACAGAGGATTAAAGTTGGATGGATGGAGTGGAAATGTGCGTCTATAGTGCTATGTAACCGTCTTGTTCTTTTAAAGCTTAAGGGAAAGTTCTACAGGACTATTGTATGATCGACTATGATGTACGGGGCAGAACATTGGGTAGTTGAAAAGTGTCATATTGATAAGCCATCTGTAGTAGAGACAATGATGTTAATTAAGATGGATCTATGAAAAAACAATGAAGGATAAAGTACGAAATGAACGTATTGGATCGGACTTGGGAGTCATCCTGATCAATGATAATCTCTGAGAGAGTCATTTATGGTTATATTCAACGGAGGCCTAGGGACACCCTAGTAAGAAAGAGTGATATGATTATGATTGAAAGAGCTAAAAGAGCTAAGGGCAAGCCTAAAATTACCATAGAAGAAGTGGTGAGGAAGGACATGCATAGTCTAGGTCTTGTTCCAATCATGACCTCGGATAGAGCTTATTGGAGGGCAAGGATCCATGTAGCAGATCCTATTTAGTTGAGATTCTCCTAACTTGTTGCGCTATGCATTTTTCCTCTTACTTTCATCTTTCATCTTTTTTTTTTTTTTAAATAAAATTTCACTTGTCGTTTTCCCTTTTTATTTTTTTTTATTTGTCTAGTTCCCATCTCATGCTCCATCCCCCTTTTCCCATATTTTTAGTCCCTGTTTTATTTAGATCCATGTATCCGACCTCATGAAGTTGGAATAAGATTGAGTTTGATGTTTTTGGTGTTGTTTAAAATGTTCTCGAAATATTTTCTTGTTCCACTACAATCTTTGAGAAAAAAAAAATGAGCTTCGGGCTTCATAATAAGCCTTGGATTTCTAGCTTTCTCTATAGATCTAGGTGTTTTGAGGTGTGAAACACTCATTTTGACAGCTTCGGTAACACTCTAATTAATAATAGTAGGGAGGCTCAAGTTGTAGGAAGACAAGAAAGATCGAGGAAGGAAAGAAGGAAGAAACAAGTTAGATAGCCTATAAATATGACCAGTAAGTACACAAAGCACCGTATGCACAATGAGATAGTAAAGGAGCTTTATTTGATAGTCACGAAGGTAGTTCTGGTCATATAGACAAAGAATGATGAAATCATGGCCCGCAGTAATGCCCTCTTGCTCGACTTTCCTTCATTCCCCAGGTGAGATAGCTAAAGAAAGCAAACAGCTAGGGTCCAGGAGGATCATAGGCACTCAAGTAACTTACAAACAAGATGGTTGGCTTCCCAAGAGGTTATTGCTTTGGATATACAAGGAAAACAAGAACTATTCACAGTGAACTTTGGACAACGATATCTCTCAATTTGACCGTCGGATTTTGATGATCTATATATTGTGGAAAGGTCTTTGAGGGTACCATCCAATGATGTAGATATCAAATACAAATTTAGCCAACAAACACATTCAAAATTGTGTTTAAAGTGGGAAACTGCAAAACATGTATTTTGTTGAAATGATGGCCAACAATATCGTCTTTGCACCAAAATCTAGATTTGCCTTAAAATGATAAACAAACCTTTACTAAAAGTTTCATCCATTTATGATAAGGTTTGGACACTCGAGTCACCACAAAGGGATGATGATCATTAATTTTTTGTTATAAAACTTTTGGAAGCAATGATGGGCTCAAAATATCATCACTTGGAGGGTGTTAGGGGTGACAAAATTGAGTGTCTACAATTATGGGTTGGTTGACATCGACTTATACCTAGTGATTGACGGTCAAAGCCCATCCGTAGTCTACTCTGGAGGTGTTCTTCTCTAGGTACAACTCTTGTGGTGGGCTTGTTGGGTCTCTACAAGTTCTAGATGCCTCTTTATGACTTGGAGAGGTGTTCTACATGTCCTTGGGTTCTTTGGCAAGTTGTTATGGACAAGGAAAACTTGTTAATCCCAAATTCCCCCTCAAATTAGTTAGAGAATGATTTTTCATCAATTTTCGGTCATTAAACTCGCATTCGCCATATCTCACTCAGGTTTGGTTTTATTTGACCCAAAGAGGCTCTAGGTGATTCAATCTATAAAGAACCTGACTATCAAATGTGTCTTTTAAGCTCCTCAACATGTCAAACATAATAGACATCCTCAAGACTGACCAAATGTCCGCACAACTGTACAGACACATCTGTGTCTTGAATCTCAACAATAAGAAATATGACAATTGGAGCTTCAATGGCTAGATTTTTACCGTTGAAGTTCAGCAGACACCCGCTACCTATTACCGATCATTTGCTCACTGTTTTGGCTTACACTTAAGTTCTCTTACAACACCTTGAAGCTTGTATAACGAGGATCTATCAAATTTAAAAAAAAAAAAACATTGAACAACATTATTTTAGTGTGGACATGAGGTTTAACCGAGTTATTTTTTTTATTGGCTGGGCTTTATTGTTGAGTGGAAAATTTGAGCTTTAACTTTGAAATCCACCTTTCTTATAATATTTATGGGAAAAGGCTGGGTATACTATCGGTATACCATAAGCTTGCATCATTTTTCATTCTACAATCTATTGAGTTTAGTAGTTACCATACAGTTTTTTATTTTTTTTTATCAAAATAGGTTTTAATGATGATTTTTTGTAATTAAATAGACCAAAATAAAAATGAAAAGTGATACCAAAGGGGCCCTAGCAGCGGTAATCTGGACATTTTACAAACACCAGGGAAAAGAGAGGTAAAAGTTCAACTTTTTAGGTGAAACAGAAATAAAAAGTTGAGGCAGGGAATATTAGTAAATACAAATTAGTACAAGGGAGTGTGAGTAAAAACCCAAAAATAACTGATTGGATCTTAGATCAACGGGTAACCGTAGATTCTTAAGTGGGACCCATGTCTAGCAAAAATAGGGTGGACGGCTTTATTCCCGTCCTCCGTACTCACACGAGTGTTCCTCCAATATTCTTTCTTTGTTCGGTCAGTCGAATCAAAAAAGCCTCTTTGCTACGCCGAATGAGAGAAACACAGAGGAGTGACACGGTTTCGTGGCTGCTGCGCCTTTTGCTTGAACAGCTTCTGGATCATTTCCCTATTCGGCAATAAATCCTACAGAGGCAGAACCACAGGAGGAGGCGGTCCTTAGGCTTCAAATCTCATTGCCAGGTGAGTTTTGTTGTCTATCCTTGATAACTGCAGAAAGAACTTGGCGATCTCGCTCCTTGTTAATTGTCGCTATCCAAAACCTAACGGCAAGATTCCCTAGTTTCACTTCCGCGCGACTGACGTCTTTGCAATCTGGCTTTCGCCTCTTCCTCTGCGACTTGGTGGGGGCGTTCATTCAGCATATTTTGTTTCTTCCTAACGAACACACCCAACAATTTAATTTAGAACCAGTGTTTTCCTTTGATTCCAAGCCACATTTGCATTATGCATTTTTTTCTCCGTTATAACTGAATTCAAATTATTGGGCTATATTATTATGCTGTTTTGAGGCATTGATTAATTGATCTGACTGCACACACTATTTCCGAGTCTTATCTTGCGAGCTGAGACTGAATTATGTGGTTATTGTTCTCCAGTTTAGGTGCAATGTTGATTCTGTCCTGTGACGACGAAGAGGTTGTGGAAGAATGTGGGCAGTTTCTGGACATTTAACCTGGGTTATTTGTCCGGTGTCATTGTGCTTTGGGGCTCACAATCATATATTTTATACGTCTATACAGTGAGAAAGAACAGTTGAAAGGTTCTGGTTTTAACATGGCTGATGCAGCAGTGATAGCGGATGCAATTGGGTCCAGATTTAGTTCGCTGGAGCTGATTGGAAAAGGATCATTTGGTGATGTGTATAAAGGGTGAGTTATATTTTTCTGATTGACTAATTGTCGATCTTCATTGATGGTTGTTAGTGTTATTCTGCATCAAGACAGCTTTATTAATTGAATGTTCTATTATGTTATCCTGTGCCTGTGATGTTTCTGTCATCCAATTTATTCACTGGAATGGTTCATTCTTGCAAATTCCTTCGAAACTAGACAATTGCTTCTCGCTCTCTCTTTCTCACCTTTTTTTCCTATTTTATCGGGTGGGTCCAGGGAAAGTTGGATCATGGAAATAGAAGACATTAATCGGCTGGCGTCACTTTTCTTCTACTTGCAGCCAAGTGGGAGTTCACTTTGTCACAATGCAATGCACTTTGTTTTATTTAGATAGTGTAGGAAATGAACTTTGTGAAGCCAAACGGGAAATGGACAATACATTGTTCAAGCAAATGCATTTGCTTAATCACTGGAAGCACTTGGTTGCAATAAATCCTATACAATTATAGGCAATTACCTGAGCTGAAGGGCTGGAGTTACTATTCTTTCATCAGTGTTTAGTCTTATCTATCACAGTTTTTAACTGTCAGATATTTTATGCATTAATACCATGGTACCTGTGCATGCCGGTGCAACAGTACCCTGCTTGTATGAAATCAAGTATACATTATATGGCACGGCCATGATTCAATCACATCCAATATTTTCTTTCATCAGGAAATCTTTTGATGCTAGGATCTAAAAAATGTGATTTTCTGAAACAGAACTCTCCTTTCTATATTTCAATATGTTATCATCATTTGGAGAGTGTATAAAGTAATATGTTATCCAGTGGTTTAAGTTCAAACATTTCAATGTTGAAGTATAGTATTGAAATAGAATATAGTGACATTGTATTGTCAAATCAAGCTTCCTAAAAATATTTCCTTTGTAATGCTTAACCTTCCTTTGGTAAATTTCATTTCCCTGTGGTACCTTTTTATATTTTCATATATTGTTTTCATAATTATTTTTACACATTATTCTATAATTTCATGCGTATGTAACAACGTTTAGTTTGTTGATTTTCATACTTTATGTGAGCCTAGTTTGCAAGTTAACTATTGTTATTTCTTTCCAACTTAAACTTTGTTCAGTTATTATATCGAGTCATCAAACAATGAAATTTGATATTATTATCAAATTGGCATCTTATCCAATAAATCACTACAATTTAATATGACATCTAGACCTGAAAAATGGAAAGGGATATGTTTTTCTGTTATTGGTTATAGATTTTTGATAATGCAAACTTTGAAGTACAACTCCTGGTTGCTTTTTGTAGCTGTGTATCATATTAACTATTAAGTAAGCTGTGGTTTCCTGGACTTACTACCAACAATAAGTATTCATGCCTAGAACTGTTTGTGATGCAGATATTTCAGGTCTGACTAACTTAATGGAACTCACAGCTGTTGTGCTAGAATTGTGTTGCCTGGTGTAGCCAACTTAGCTGTCTTTGTGTCTAGCAATTATCAAACAGGGGTATTTTCACCCAAGGTTCGAAAATATTTCACGAAATGACCAAAACCTGGCTGAAACACTGCATGTTTCGGCTGATGGTCTTGATAGGGCATTTTGGTGGTCAAACAGCCGTTTTTTGACCCGAAACTTTAGAGAAATCCTAATTAAGCATCTCTAAACATAATGGAACCTATAGATTGTTAAAACACACACCCAAAATAGTAGTTTGATACTTTGGTTTCGTACCCGAGGTTGGTAGTGTATGCCATACCCTGCTATATACTTTCTTAAATATAGCCTATTCTAGTCATAATTTAGTATTAGAACACGCAGAATTCAATGAAATTAACTAAGATATATACTAGGAATGAAGAAAAACCATTTAATATTACACAATGAAGTGGTACAAGTACAAGTTCCTCCAACTCTATGTCAATACCACATAGAGTTCCGGGAAGTCTCGAAACCTTTGGAAAAAAAGGGTATACACCTCGAAGTTTGAATCTTACACAAATCTTGCTCAAATGTGGCAAATCGTTGTTGTAGATGACTAGACGTGTTGTAGTAATCCCCAACACTTTGTTCCACCAAGAAATGTAGGTGATTTAGCAAAAAAATACCAAACCTGGTTTTTTCCCCCTATAACAGGTGAAACCACTCAAAATTCACGAAATGGGTTGAAATTTCGGTCCAAGTGCCGAAATTTTGTTTGAAACAATGCTCTTATATGCACTGTTTGGTACCAAAACCGAGTTGAAACCATAATATTTCACGAAATCTTGGTGGTTTCGTCTGAGATTTCGAACTATGTTTTCACCATTACAATATTAGCATCCTAAGGACGCCTAATGGATGCCAAGTGATCAATTGCTTGGTTTGAATTCAATTGGAGAGCTCTGTACTATTAGTGGTGCACTTTTATTACTTTCTTTTAATGATTCATTGTTGAAACAGGCCCTAGAAAGTCAAGTGTTGAACTCCCTTCTCCCATTGATATGAGTAGATGAATTAGGCCCCAGTCCATGTGTTGTGCTAAAGTCAGTGTCTAAGTCATGTACATATTAATAGTCAATATCTTGATTATCCAGGAACACAGACAAATAGACAGCACTTTTGCTACTAATCATGGAGATTGTTTATGATCTACTTCATTTACTTTATGAGTGGCAGCTTTATGTGAAGTAGGATTGCGATGGTTATTGCATTTTCGTAATGTTTTAGGGATTGAAACTTTTTAAGAGTTCCCTGATAGCTTTCTTGCTTTGCAGGTTTGACAAGGAGCTGAATAAGGATGTTGCTATTAAAGTTATTGATTTAGAAGAAGCGTGAGTACAAGTATTATAATTTTTTTTTGAATTAGTATTGAAATTTCTCTCTCCTTGATAGATGCTTACTGTTATTAACAAATGACAACTAGCCCCCCCCCCCCCAAAAAAAAAAAAAAAAAAAAAAGAAAAAGAAAAAGAAAAGAAAAGGAAAACCCTTATCGTCTGTTTGCTCTGCTAAATATTGGTCTTGTCAGGGGTTGATTATTATTAATTTAACTCATCTTGTTATCCTTCTGACTCTAAGCTTTCTTGCATAGCAAGTGTCTATGGTACTAATGTATTCAGAAAGCCATCCTTTGGTGTAAATAAATATTTATTTGGAGCTGATGTAAGCTTGATAACATTGTCCCGTCACTCTATACCATAAGTATTTATGTATAGTATCATATATCTATGCCATTACTAATCAGAGAAAAAGAGAAAGAAGTCTGTACAAGTTTGATGAGTACCACATGGTACTGATAAATCTTTCCAACTCCAAAATTGTGTGAATAATATGGTATTTCTTAAGTTATATGAACTGATTTTAGTTGAATGTGGTTTGGCCGCCTGGTCCAGTCTGGTTTTTCGAGTACCATGGTGAAATGTGAAATGCCCTTTAAGCCAACTTGAAATTGAACATTGTTGGTAATACTATCCGACTAGAAAATCCTTTTAACCTTTTGTACTAATTAATAAATCCTACTTAATGGCATATACATAAACTCTAAAAAGTATCCCCAGTGGTCTCACAAGCAAAAAAATACCCAAATCTGGCCTGCAACATTGTTCTCTTATTGCAAAGAAAGCTGGATGAGGAATCTGAATCTTTTAAAACTTGTTAAATATGTTTTATTTTTCCTTTTATTAAAAAAAATAATAATATATGAGCGAGCAACAAATATGGCTCAAAGAGTGGAATGACATATTGGCAGAACCAGATATGTTTGCCTGGCCCCAAGTAGTTGGGTTTAGGCTTAGTGAGTTGAGTTGAATTCCTTATATTTTAGAGTATGCATGTAGAAATGTGTTTAATTGTGAGGCACAAATGTTTTCTTTTAAATATTTGTTTTGCTAGACGGCATGGACTTCAAAGTCCCAATGAGTGCTTTACATGTAATCTGTTTATTCTCACATATATGTTTTCATGGTATTTTGCAGAGAGGATGAGATTGAAGATATTCAAAAGGTATTCTTTTGCATTCTTGGTGTAGCATTGAAGTAGTTCTTTAATGGTTGTGTTCTTTAATTCCTCTCCTTCCAGGAAATTGCAGTTTTGTCCCAATGCCGATCTTCATATATTACCGAGTACTATGGGTCATTTCTCCACCAAACCAAACTATGGATAGTAATGGAGTACATGGCTGGCGGTTCTGTTGCTGACCTAGTAGGTTCCTCTGTTTCTTTCTTTGTTTTTAACATGAAATTGAATTTCTGTTCTCCACAGATTGATTTTGGTATTAACTTTGGATTTTATGTCACCTATATTTCACTAATGCACATAACCTATAAATAGCCCTGTTTTAAAGGAACTTTGGGATGCTGCCTGGGATGTCTGATGGTAGTCCTGACTATTTACCATCCTTCGGGTTGTATGCTGTCTGGGACAGGAAAAGCATTAATCATTCAGTTTTCCTGTCCCAAACACTTTTCACTTTCAGAAATACTGATGAATGACGAGCCAGGGATATTGAGATCCTTTGTTTGACAAAAGTATTACTTTGGCTTGGCAAGGGTGCCATTGAGTCATAGACACCATAGTAAGCTGTAAACATGGCTCAACAGAAGAATAGGTTCCTGTATACACCATCAATCAGGAAGTCCCACCTAGGTTTAAAAGTTTTCATAGTGAATATCCTCCAATACAAAATTGAGAAACCAAAATGAAGAGCAGAAATGAAAAAAACCTATTGATAAGCGGATCATTTGGTTTATCCGTTAATGCAATCTGAAAATCCAGATTATGGATCTTAATTGCAAGCAGGCCCAATGATCACATCTGTGAGCAGACCTGAGATAAAGGAAGCAACAATGTTGTAAGAGAAGAAATCAGATTGACGGAAGGGGAGGTAAATGAAATGAGATCGATCTTCTTGGGAGGAAGAAGAGATGAGAAGAGAACAAAAGAGAAGAGAAGAAATCAGGTGTGGGATACCAATCTCATATGCCAAGCTTAACAATTCCAAAACTTAAAAAAAAAACTGATTCTTTACTTAAATCATCTTCAATTGATGGGGTATTTTCCACACACACACACACACACACACACACACACATATATATATATATTAAGGTGAACCCAATGCATGAGGCTCCTGCCATTGTGAGGTCTGGGGAGGGTCATAATCAATGTTTAAAATCTCGTTTCGTTTCGGTATTTCAGTTTGACTGAAATATCCGAAATTTCGGTCGAAATATTGTATTTTTCTACAAGGTTTCGGTAGGTCATTTCGGTGGGTTTTAGGCCAAGTTAAGGCCTAAAACTTCATGGAAACCCTATTCTAGGCTATATAAACACATGTAAATGTTCAAATTGCAAAAATAGTCACCCAAAATGGTGTTTTGGATTTGCACCATTATTTGGCACTTGGCAGTATACGGTCGAATCCTAATGTATAACTTAGTTAATTACACATACACATTGTTTAAGACTTTAAGTGCTAGAGGACATAATAACTAATAAGCAATTTAAACAAGTAAAGTCACTTGGAAACATAAATTCAATGACTCATAAGTCATAATATTGGGTACAATAAGTCAATAACATCAATATCCCAAATTCCCAATACAAGTCAAGTAGTTATCAAGTGACTCAAATGTCTACTAATAATAATTACTCCACTGTCCAGGATCGACCCTACTCATAGTCCAATGGAGCCGACGTGCATTGTTCTTCGACTGTAGGACATATGAATGCCACGTCATAGTCTGGGAGAAGAAACGAGTGTAGTTATCCACAATTACCATGTAAATAGCATCATCAACATGCTGAAAAGTAACCTATCCTAGGATATGGGTCACCAAAGTGTGAAGAACCACGACTACCCACTGATCCACTGTGATATGTCGGTTCTGGGAGCATGTATGGGTACGGTTGGTGGGTTGGATAGGAGAAGATGTCATCCATAAAAGACGATCCACTACGTCCCTAGATGCAGCGAAGATTCGAAGGCCGGTTCAAAAATCACCAATGAGAAGTGAAGGAGGAAGAAATGGGTGGAAGAGAATGAAAAAAGCAAGCCTTGTGAGCTCTAGGTCGAAATTTCAACTGAGACTCACGAGATTTTGACATTTTATAACTGGGGTTTGTAACATCGTGCCGATATTTCTATGAGATGTTACAAAGTACTGAAATTTCGTGAAATGACCGAAATCTCGACCGAGTTATTGTATTTTTTCATTTTGAAGTGGTTTTTCGTTTCTGTGAGACCGAGATACTCGAGATTCTCAAAATCTCGATCGAGTTTTAACGAGTTTTTGTACTATGGACTCATAATGTACGCAGCCTTACCCCCACTTTGTAGAGAGGCTATTTCCATACTCGAACCCGGGACCATTAGGTCGCAATAGAGCAACCTTACAGGGAGTCAAGGGAACGGCTCCCTGGCCCCTGATTTCCATATAAAGAACACGGCGAGGATAAAGACTCTCTTTAACTTTGATTCTAATCGACTGGATATCTTTCATAAAGAATCGAAGGAAGATGAGACGATTTTTTCCAGGATAATCCCAACGAAAAATACACACTATTCCTTCCCCTTTTGAAACTGGAACATTTTTCAAGTACAAAAGTGCAGTATCTTCCCACGAATTAGTGAATTAGCCACGATGCTTCTGTGCAGAAGAACAAACTGCGGCTCAATTTTCATAAATTTCATCGTAAATGTGAAATACTTAATAAAAAAATGCGGGATACAAATTCAACTGGTTCAACCAGGTGCAATCAAAAAGATCAACCACAGTTCAAATTCTCGTTTCGGTAGGCCATCTTGGTTAGCTCGATATGAGCGAAAATACCGAAATATTGGCAAAATTTCACCGAAACAGTGTATTTTTCTGTGAGTTTCGCTTGGCCATTTAGGATGCAAATGGTAAAATTTTCAACCAAAATGACCGAAATTTTGATGAAACTGTGAAACAGTGTATTTTTTCTGTGAGTTTTGCTTGGCCATTTCAGGATGCAAAGTGCAAACAGTGAAATTTTCAACCAAAATGACCGAAATTTTGATGAAACAGTGCATTTGTATGACCGAAATGAGCGAGATTACGACTGAAATTAGCGAAATTTCAGCGAAACCGTGCTGATTCTGGGTTTTGCCTCCTGTTTTTGTCTTGGACATGCTGAAATTAGTAAAATTTCTGCGAGTTTTTGAACTATGTGATCAACCAGGTTATGCTCCTCCATTTAATGATAATTGGAGCCACTTTGTCTTCCTTCGTTAGAGACATGTCTTCTTGCTTTTCCACTCATTGCTCAATGACCAATTTATGGAATGAAGATCCCATACAATCAGATGTGATCAATTATTGGTTCTTAAATTTTATACATTTTTGTTGAGTTTCTTTGATATTCGCTTCAACAGTTTGCAAGTTCTCTTGCAAGAGTTGAAGTTGATGGCGGATAAAAAACAAGAGTGTAGGATCCATGGTATTAACGGTCAGGTTTGGCTTT
Source organism: Telopea speciosissima (assembly GCF_018873765.1). Taxonomy (NCBI): domain Eukaryota; kingdom Viridiplantae; phylum Streptophyta; class Magnoliopsida; order Proteales; family Proteaceae; genus Telopea; species Telopea speciosissima. The sequence goes on along the minus strand of NC_057917.1, from coordinate 68,653,807 downwards.
GATACAAATTGATGCAATCTGAGAATCCAGATTATGGATCCATGTAGCTGACCCTATTTAGTTGGGATAAGGATGTGTTGTTGTTGAATCTGAGATAAAGGAAGCAACTGCGTTGTAAATGGAAGAAATTAGATCAATGGAAGGGGAGAGAAAAGAGATGAGATTGATGTTCTTGGGAGGAAGAAGAGAGGATAAGAGGACAAAAGAGAAGAGAAATCAGGTATGGGATACGAATCCCATATGCCAACTCAACAGTACCAAAACTCTTAAAAAACTCATTCTTTACTCAAACCATCTTTAATGGATGGGGGTGTATTATATATACATAAAGACCTTCTAAAATTCCTAAATTGTCTCATAAGAGGACTCCTAATCAGAACACACTCAATAAAGTAAATTTACTTAAAACAAAACTCTATCTAACTCAAATACTTAACCACTAATCCCGTGTACTAACTTTATCCTCACTATATGGGCTTATAAATTAGGCCCATTACAATGAAACCTAAGAAAATTAAAGGCCTAACCTATAATATAACTACTCAAAGGTCAATTTCAGCTCATTGGACTGCCACAAGCATCTTATGGGCCTCCAAAGTGTGGTCTTCTCGCCTTTAAGACACTATTACACTAACTGAGCAATCTTTGACATTTCCTCCTGGAATACCCAAGAAACTTAAACTAAGGTTAGAAACTCTTATCACTTCTCCCTTGCGAAAGAAGAGTGGACGAAAGGTATTGTGACTGATTCCTTGTTCTTCATATTAGGAGGCAAATGTTAGCAAGGAACTCGCCTTTTATGGTGAGATGTTCTGGATAATGTTTATTTCCTGTAGTAATCAAGGAGAGCTTATGAATTCTTATTCCATTCCTTTTGGATTGATATCCTCTGTGCGAAATTTGAGTTTTTCTTGAAGGATTAGAATAGTTAAGGACAATTTTGAGGGCCTTATGATGGTTGGAGTCATTTTGGCTAGTGGGCTTGTCATCATGATTCCCCACACTTGTGGGAAATTCTGATGTGGTAACAATGTACCATTATTGTTACATTGTGGAGTTGGTTAGAGTTTCATTCATTATCTTTTCTAAGAGAGAGGAAATAACTATGAATTTTCTTTGAATATGTGTAATTTTGATGCCTCTTTTTTTTTCTTTTTTGGTACACTTTGCTTTTTTATTGATAAACAAAAATTTCTTAAATGACGGAGGAAGAATATAAAGACTAAAGAGTAAAACCATCCTAAGAGGGCATGAACAGCATGCAAAAACTACAAGTCAGCCCTCAAGATGGTACCTCCCCCATTGTTTTAATATGTGCTTGATGTAGAGTTGAAGGTGTATGCACGTAGGAAGAAGGCAGGCCAGCAGAGCAGACCATGGTTAAGGTCCTAGGCCAGAACCAGGCCCACAACAGTGGCCACAGTTCTGGTTCTGGTTCTGGTCCTTGACTAAGCCAGCCTCTAGGCCAGACTGTGGGGACCAGATGCGAGTCTGGCATGGTCTAGTATGGGCCCCAGGGGAACAGGTGGCGTGGGAAATGTGACAAGTTGTCAATATCTTTTAGAGTTTCTAATTATTTAGTTGCTATTTCCATGTAGTAGCTACTTAGTTAATAAGTTAGGCTAAGTAGGAATTTCTATTTTCAAAATTTTCATGTACTTGCTGTTTCCATTGTGGAAGTTTTTTTTTAAAAATTGCTTGGCTGCTATGCTACTCCCCACGCATGAGAGAGTTTTTCTTCATTTTATTGTCCAAAGCTTATTATAAATAAAGTGGTAGGGCTCGAAGAGTCCACGATTTTGGTTATTGCCATTTCTTGCTCTATGAGAGGTTAACTATGATGATTCAGTCACATACTAGGTGGTGAAGCCCAACCGCAGGCCATAGGTGGTGATACCTATTGGTCATATCTTCTTCTTTTCTTCCTATTATCTTTTGTGTTTTCTCTGTCACTCAATGTTTCACTGATATTCCGCTGCTAGAACTGTCATCTTGGTCCACTTCTAGGTGATCTCTCATCTTTTCCTTTCTTTTTATTTAATTCCTAACACTGTTTCTTAAGTTCTCATAGGTCTGTAAGATTTCCCCCAGCACTTTTATATGTCTGTGACTTACTGTTGAACAGCAACATGTTACTCTCCCATCATCTTACTCCATTTGATCAAAACAGAATGCTTATTGGATAGTTAAATTGTGGGTTATATCAGTTTTCTTGACTAGCTATTATGCTGATTTCTACACTTAATATTTTCTGTCCTTCCAACCGTTAACTCCCTTTGATATTTCTACCACATAACCACCCCCCATAGGTCCTCCAGAATATATTAGTAATGTAATCCTAGATTGGTAGAGGACCAACTAGGAGCCAATCAACCAGGATCTATTATGAATAGGTGAATCGGCTAGGTAAAAATAAGGTTTTTGGTGAAACTAGGGTTAGGGTTTGAGGTATGGGTTATGTGAAGTTGAGGTAGGGGAGTCTATCAGTGAAGGTCCTGAGATGTTTTGATGGAGGGAAGTATGCTGATTTGAATTAACAGCAATTTAGGGTTAGTGTTTCGGGTTTTTGAAAAGTGTAAAATAGGGGAATCTAGGGTTTAGAGTGGGAGGATGGGGCTAGGGTTTGGATCGAGTACTATAGGGGCAGGATTGGAGAGTTCGATCTAAAAAAGGTGGGATTTTGCTGGCTGGTTTGGTCTGGGCAGAATTTAGGTTATGCGAATGTTGTTCAATGTTCAGTGATGGAGTGGATGTTAGGGTTTGGTGGTTTATAGAGGATTAGAAGAAGTCAAGAAGAAAGGTTAGGTTGGGATAAATCAACCTTACTGTTGCTGCAGAATTTGTCCTGGCAGCAACTTGTCTGCTTGAAAACTTGAATAAAAATTGAATCTTGAACTAAAACGTGAAGGAGATCTTCAAAGAACTTGAAGGAGAGCTTCAAAAGAACCACCCAGGCTTCACTCCGCAAGGTGTCAATTGGATCAACACCAATCCCACCAACGAACCACCCGGGCTTCCCACCGCAAGGTGTCAATCGGATCAAACACCAATCCCACCAACCTTGATCAAACACAAGACAAAGATCTTCAATGGAGAAAAAGAGTAGCAAAAGCTTTTCATTAATATCAGAATTCGTGTTTAATACATGCCCTCCTTTACAACCTTATATAAAAGACTCAAAAATAGACTCCTACACTAAAAAGGAAAGGCCTAACCCAATCCTTAATCTATTCGGTAACTTAAACTGGCTAGGAAACTGAAATAGACTCAAAACAGAGTTCGAATCTAGCCCCACTAAACACTTAAAAGAAAAATACTAAAATCATTTAAATTGAACCATTGGTTGAACCGGTTCAATTTATGAACAAAAGTATCAAAATAAAACTAAGGTACCGTTTGACAACGTTACTAGTGTTTCTGTGCCGTTGCTGACCAAAAACGTATTTTGGTGTTACTGTTACCAGAATAACGTTACTGGCTTCCTAAAAGGTGTTTGATAAACCTGTTCCAGACTTCTAGAAATGTATCCAGAACACTATTAATACTGAAAGGTGTTTGATAAAACCTGTTTCTGTAACAGTTTTGTATTGATCAATATAAATTACAAAATTGCCATTAATAGTATAATACATATAAAGTCAATGATGTTAGGACATTAAAATTTATTAAAAATCCAAATAAAATGTATATTAAAAAAAAAGACAGAGATGCACTAATAGGTTACTATAAATTACAAAAATGCCATTAACACTATAAATTACAAAAGTGTATGGATCGATTAAACATACAAAAGTTTTAAAGAATACAAATAGGAAATGTCTCATTTGTTTTTGCATCTTCAAAACCAGAGAAGCAACAAAATTCATTCAAACTATCAACAAAAAAAGAAAAGAAAAAAAAAAAACACAGAGAAGCAAGCATTGTATGTTGCTCATGATTGTCTTCTATGAACAGTTGAATAAAAAGGGTCATGGTGGATTCGAACAACCATCCCCTTGGAACATGCTTGACACATCCTCATGTTCCAAGTGCTCTACCAATTTGAGCTAAAGACCCAACAAGTAAAGTTTGAAATTTACAAGTAACCATGAGACCATGCCGCAAACCATGCTTCTGATAATACCCAATTGAGACCTTGCCACAACCCATCCTAATGTTCTCACATGTATTGAACAAAACAAAAGATCATGTAACAAAACAAGAAAAAAATTATTGAAGAGGAAGATCAAAATCAATTATTTCTTCATTAGATAACAAGTCACTAATGAGCAACAAGTACACCATCCAGAATTCAGCTAATCTGACCCTGTTCAGCACCTTATCTAGTGCCAGATTTATATTAAATCATAAGCACAATGTATATGTGAAGTGTTCCACTATAGCATTATTTTTCCGCTCATGTTCATCTTGTACGGCCTATCATGATTTCTTTGGAGAAGCAAACATGCAGTATGTTGACCTAAAAGAGAGAGACATTTAATATAAATTTTTGCAGAATTTTTATTCATAAGGAATTAAGAGAGGATAAACTACATATAAAAGTTCCTACAGATGCATCTGATGTAACAGATAAATCTCAATATCTGAGTAAGAGCGAGGGAAGTACCTTTTTTTTTTGGACTTTTCTGGGCAGAATAGGCATCTGAAATTATTTCAGATCTGTCCATTACCTTTGCACACTCCCTGTCATAGAGAAGAGAATGAAAAAAAAGGAATGGGTTATGAAGAGATCTTTTAGGTGAGATTAATAGTTAATTAGTTAATTGAAAACTACTCCAATACTTCTCTATTTTGTTTGCTGCTAATTTCCCTTTGCTGATACGTCTGGAATATTCATTAGACTGCATACACCTCCCATCAATCCCTCTCTAGGATTCCTACTGAACTCCTATGCTCCCAGAAACTTCTCTTCACCTTCTTTCCACCTCTGCAAGCTATCCTTCTTTCCTCTATTTTGTTTATATGGATAGCTTGGTCAAATAACAGAACAACATAGACTAATGCTGATGTTGTATTCAAGATTGGTTGGTCCAATCTCTGTTACCCAGACACAGCAAAGGATAAACCTTGGACCCGTTTGTCTTTCATGTTGAGGTAATATAGCTAACTATTAAATGAATAATGGAAGTAATGCCTATGAACAAACTGATATAATTTTATAAAAAAGCTCAGACAAGTAGAAGTAGTACAAACTCAATTTATTAGAACCTTGTCTGATAAATTTCCAAGTGTCCATGTTTCATGTTTGTTCAATTTTTTTTTTAGGATTTATTCTCTTTTCATAGATTCAATCTTTTTGTAAAAGAAAGGAGCAGTAGAAGCTTTAGGGAGTTGTAAATAAATACTGGAGTTGAGGCTTTCTACTGGGATTTGAGAGGAGAGCATTCTATATTCATTCTTTTTGTTTACACTTGCACAGTTTCTAGAATAAATACTGCCTTCACAGAATCACAGTTCGCACCATATTCACTCTGTAACTCCAGACGGAATTCAACTTCTAATTTCTCAAGCACAGTTCAGAGCATCCATATTGATCTTAACAGTTTAATGGATCAATTCATCCAAAAAATATCGGGGGGAGGGGGGGGGGAACCCATGGATGAAGATTGAAGATCAGCTTGAAAGGATGAGGGTCATTTCTTTGAACACATTCAATGCACAAGTGTCCCTCTATCTAGAGAGCACAAAAGGAAGGTGAAGCAAGCCACGGTTTGAAGCTATAAAGAAGCATCAACCCCATAGACACAAAGAAAGAAATTGCAGCTAGAACGACTCTAGATAACCCCCTCAAAAAAAAAAAAAAAAAAAGGACGAGTAGCAGTTCTTACCAGACCAAATAGAGGAAAATTGGGAATTGGAATTGCAATCTCAACCACTCACGCTTCAGCCAGGGTTAGTGACTTTCAAAACTAGGGTTGGGTATTAGGGTTTCGTGATTCTTCTGCGGAAGAACAAAGCTTTCTTGAGTAGGACGTTCTCCAATTTTGTTCCTCTCACATATCGATCTATTTGATAGTGTCTCTGCGCAACCATGGAGATGGAGTGTTTGACAGAGTTTCCTCACACACACATCGATCGGCGTCCTAGAAAGAGGCCGAGGCTTGCTTGGGATATCGCGCAGGCACCTGGATCTCAGACCGTTTCTTCAAGGAGGAGGCTGAGAGAGAAGGGCTTTCAGAGAAAGGTTGAGAGAGAGAGAAAGAGAGAGATAAAGAGAGATAGAGAGAGAGAGATTTACCTGGACGGTGGAGGGACAGCCACAGGTGATCGTTGAGCTTGAGGTGAGGACGATGACAGCTTGAGAGTTGCAGGTTTCTGCCTTTAGGTTGAGCGAGAGATAAGCGAGAGATCAAAATATCGGGTAACAGTTTTTAATGAAAGTAACAAAATTGTAAAAACAAGAAAAAGTTGTTATTACAAAAACGGTTTTTTTGGGCATAAATTGTTATATATTTCTATTTTTGTTATCAAAAACAAGTGAAACAAAATGGATTTCTCAAACGCGTTTTCTGTGCTAATTGTGTGCTGGAAACATTAATACCACAGAAACAACAGAAACAAAATGTTGTCAAACGGTACCTAAGTATGGAATTAAAACAACTAATCCCGTATGCAACCTAATTACCCATATTTTAGGCCCATGAAAGTGGCCTATTACATAGAAAACCTATGGGTTCAAAGGCCCAACATGTATAAAACCCAACCCTAGACTTATTCCTAGTAAAACAAGTCTATTTCGGTGACGGATCTGCATCAATTAGTTTCATCTTCATCGCGTTCCTAGTTTGCAAGTTCTGTTCACGTTAAGTTTCTGCTGTATTTTAGGTTCACTGCGATTATGTTTTCTGTAGATTTGTTAGTGTTGCTCTTTTTCAGCCTATCACGGCTCATTGGTAGTATACCTGAATATTTGAGGGAACCAGAATACTTGAGGGCTTCTCACTGTAAGTCTTTATATTGCTGTCTTTATAAGGCTGGAAAGGAAAAGTGGAAAATTTGAACCATGTGGATATGGAAAATGAGAAGATAATTTCATGGGCCTGTATTTGTTAAGTGTTCAGTGATACCTGGATACAGGAAATTAGAAGGGACTTAACTGTATTATTTGTGTGTATTCCTATCTTTTGGTTTTCCTTCATCTTTTATAAAATCCTAGCGTTATTTGAAAAGAATAAAAACTTTTTGTTTGATTGTTTTTAAGCCATAAGAAGGAACTTTAAGCTGTACTTATTTTTCATTTCATTTGGATGTGTTTTATCAACTCAACTCAACTCCGTCTTATCCCAACTAAATGGGTCGGCAACTTGGATCCTTTCCCTCCAATCAGCTCTTTTCAAAGCCATCTTGTTACAAGGCCTAACTATGCTTGTCTTTCCTCAGTTCTCACCATTTCTCCTTGGGTCATTTTAGGCTTAACCGTGGCTCTTTTAGTCCTTCAATCTGAATTCAATCACTCCTCCATAGTGGGGCATCTAAAGGCCTCTGTTGCACATGTCCATGCCACCTCAAATGACTTTCTCGCAGCTTATCATGTATTGGATGTGTATCATCATCTTTACAATTTATTGTCTAAACTTCAAATGCTACAAAATTTTACTTTTCGTTTATTTATAAAAACCATTCTATGGAACTATTCATTCTGGCTATGTATAAAAAAAAAGGGAAAGAAAAGACATTGTTGGTCTTTTTTGTGGGTATACTAATAATTTATCCTGTAAATATGTTATGCTTATGCAGATTCAAACAGGTCCTCCACTGGATGAAATGTCTATAGCATGCATTTTACGTGATTTGCTACATGCGATCGAGTATCTCCATAATGAAGGAAAAATTCACAGAGATATTAAAGGTCATATTCAAAACTATTTGTATTTCATTTATTGGTTGACAATTATTCTTCGAAGGATTCAAAATAAACTTCACTTAACAGTTAACATTGTCAGTGTAAAAACATACCGATTTTTACAGCACAATTTGCATTATGATGGTATCTTTCCGTTTATGTCTATCTTCTTTTCTGTTGATTATTCTGTTGAATCGCAAACTTGCTATTATACTTTTGGCAGCGGCAAATATATTACTGACAGAGAATGGAGATGTTAAGGTACATAAAGCCTTTTCACTCATATGAATTCTAATGTTGTCAGCCCAGACTAGCTGGAGAAAATGAAGGGTTAAGATTGTCTGCAGTTACCGATGGTTTCTTAAGCTAAATCCATTGGCTGTGACAGGTTGCAGATTTTGGTGTTTCTGCACAGTTAACACGGACAATTTCAAGAAGAAAGGTCATCTCTTCCACTATCATGTTCATGCTTTGATTGAACATCTATCATCAACAACTCTTGTTCGTAGTTTCTTTAGTTTCTTTCTGCTTCCTCGAATGATTCATCTCTCTTTATTTTGTTTTTCCTTTCTTGAATTTTGTTTTGTAGTCTTGTCGATTTGTATAATTTAAATGCATACATGTCGTGACCTGTTTGTTTGGTCATATGTTCATGTATTTATTGTTTTTTTTTTATTGGATGGTGCTAAGTGCTAAAATTTTGCCTTTCGATTGCATGTTGATTTATTAGCTAAAAGAAAACTTATCTAGCGAAGAGCCTTACCCTTAAAGTGGCAGCAGTTATGAGGTTCCTTATCCTTTGATATATATTTTAATTTATCATGAATGGAAAAGCCTGAAATTGGTAATGTCTTAGTTTGGACTTACCATTCTTTGACGCCATGCTCATACATTCATTAATTTAATGTTAGGTGATCTGCAAAATTGCACCACCTGACATCAAATATCTATCATGTGGCACAGCTCAAATGGAGCACAATTTTTTGTGGACAGGTTGAATTTTTTTTTTTTGTGAAAAGGTTGAACCCAAGCACCCCTGATGTAGATCACAAGTCCATATGTACCCGCAGGAAAAGCCCCAAAACCAGCCCAGCACGGTTGTGGGATTCGACTGCTGTGAGAGGCAGCCTGGTCTGATGATGTGGCAAGTTTTTGTTGGTCCTATGGAGAATCACTAAGGCAGTCCCAGCCCAGAGAGTAGCATGAAGAAGATAAGAGACCAAGACAAAAATAAAAAAATAAAAAAGAAGCTATTATTCACATGAACAATACCCGAATTACTGTTCACATGAACAGTGATTTGGGGGCACATATGGACAGCTTTGTTCCTATTTTTGTTTAACTATGTTAGTTTGCCTTGATTAGATAGTTTCTAAATTCAGTTTTAGCAAGTTAGTACTAGTTTCTAATTTCATATTTAGAAAGTAGGCTTAGCTTTTATTTAGAACTCTCTATATCTTTAAGTTTCTATTTCAGTCCTTTGTTTCCTTTTAGTTAGAATTAGTTTCTCTTTTCTTTTGGTTTCTATTTTTGGGACTTTCTATTTTGTGAAGCTTAGGTCCCATCAGTTGTACTTGAATTCGGACTTGATTAATGGAATTTCTATTGCTTGCTTGTAAGTGTTTGGTCAGAGAAGACTTGTGTTCAACAGCTGAGATAGCTGTGGATGAGAGACCCAAGGCTGAGATAGCCTACGCCCTCCTATCCCTATCCCCCCTTCATCTATCTATATCCCTTTTTTTTTTAATGTTCTCCATATGTAAACAGAAAAAAAAGCAATAGAAGTTTCAGTTACTCAATTTGTTCATCCTTTCGTGTTGATCCTGGCTGCAATCGATCTCCCGCCGGTTTTCCTGGTTCAAGGTCAACTTTTGCATTAACCCTTGTCCACTTGTCAAGTTTCAGCCTGGGTTGCCCAGGTGGCAAAATAAACCAATTAAAAATTCAGGATCGTGAAGATGGTGCATGGGACTACAACGGGGTGCATGGACATACATGGGATGTATGCCATTACGTGGGAGGGTAAACTATGGAATTTGAGGCTGAACATGGACATATGGCCAATCTGGACCTTGACCTATCTATCCAACGTTCTGGATTTCCAACATCATCCTGGAAGTAGGGGCATTTCTTTCAGGTGCAATTTCTAATGGCCACCACCTGGGTGGTCTTTAATTTTTGCTTATTTAGTTATTCAACTCCTTTGTTTGCTGCTTGCTTTAAATTGGTCTATTTGGAGTTACTTAAATAATGTTGCAAGCATGGAAAGAAACTGCAGAAGAAAGATTTAATTGTTAACTAAGAGAAGGTTTTGAGATAGGTATTCAAAGAATACCGAACATTAGGAAATTCATTCTTGTTTGGTTTACTGGGAATGTGATGAATTTTTTTTTCTTACGCTTAAAAGGTTGTTGGGCAGATTTAGAAATACTGCTAGTTAAAGGAAACTTGTTTGTGTTCTTTGCGACTCTGCTCTTCTGTCAGTTCTGTGGGTATGGTAATATTCTTTCGTGATAATATGGTCCTGTGTATTCAAGAAAGCTGGAAATATGATGCAGTCCTTTAAACCTTCATTCTCAAATCAGGACTTACGCTGCTGAGAGGCCCCAGGTTTAGAGAATAATTAAGGAAGTAAGGAACTATGGCTGTTTAGATAAGTTTCAGATCCAAAGACAGAAACTCAGGATAGCTACGAAGCTTACTAACAGAGAAACCAGATCTGGAATAATGGTGTATAACAGAACAAAGATTAAAAGAGAATTAACAGAAATCAGATCTGAAATTAACCTGATATCAGAATATAGATGCAGATCTGAAACAGAGTGGGAAAGCTGCTGTGACCCTTGCTTTTATTACCTTTAACAGTCATGGTTTAAAGTATCAGTCTCGGGTATCATATCGAAAAGGTGATTTTAAGAGACATCGTATTGTATTGGAGAGACGCTAAAGATACACATGTAAATGGTCAAGAAACGCATGGATGTGCTTAGGATACACATAAAATACAGTTTTGAAGCATAAGACACCTTATAATGCAATATGTAAATATATATATATATAAGTTTGATACAAGGATTGAGTCGTTTTTACCTAATCTAGTGTTGCATAACAAAAGAATAAATAAATAAGCAAGAAAAAAATAGATTTGAGCCAAAAAAAAAAAGAGAAAGAGGGTTTGTATGTTTACCTCGTTCTCGCCCAAATCTCTTTCTATCCGTGATTTGAGCGCTGTAAATCCCCAAAACTTGTTGAAATGGTGAAGATGAAGGTTGTTTTTTGTACTTGACGATTTCCCCAATTGATATTGAAGTTATAAAACAAGTTTCCAAGGCCTTCGTTTGCTCTTGGTTTTGTATCGCACTTAGTGTCTGTATTTCAAGTTTAAAAGGAAGCGTATCGAGTGTATCTTACCTTTATTGATCCGTGTCGATCCCATATCAGCCAATGTAGGGAAGATACAAATTGTTTTTAAAAAATAAGTATCGCTACCGATACGTAATGGCCGATATGGTACGATATGCACCGATACTTAAAACCCTGATAACAACAGCAAAGAAAGGGAAAATAGGGTATCAATTGGGAGAAGTAGGAGGGGATAATAGGGAGAAAAAAAAAGAGAAGAAATATGAGGGAGAGAGAGATATCATTGGAGAAAAAGAAGGAGAAAACCAAAATCATGAGGAGAGGAGAGGAGAGAGATCATAATATCTCTTTTCAATTTTTTTCTTTCTATTCCATTCGATGTGTGTGTATTGGGGGGGGGGGGTTTACATCTCTTTAAATAAAAACGGAAAAAGGCTTCCATTTATTGTGGACTTCCTATAAGACTAAAAGACCTAAAAATAATAAAAGATTTCTAAACTTCCTATGACTAGGATGGCCCCCGCAAGAATGATGGCTAATAAATAAATAGAATAACTTACTAACGTATAGCTAATGGGCTCCACTACTAATCTAAATGAAAAGTCTAAATTTGTGTACCCCCCTTATGGACCTAACATTTAGGCCTTATAATTAAGCCCATTTGTGGAGGGCGGGCCTCGGCGCAACGGTAAGGTTGCTCCTTTGCAACCTAGTGGTTGCGGCTTCGAGTCGGGAAACAGCCTCTCCGCGAAGCGGGAGTAAGGCTGCGTACATTATAACCCTCCCCAGTCCTGCAGTGGCGGGACTCGGGAGCCTTGTGCGCTGGGTACGCCCACATTTTTTAATTTGAGCCCATTTGATGGGGCTTAAGTAGGATGAACCCTAGGTTCAGGACTACACACCCCGATAACAGGATCACAATTAAACCCTAAACCAGAAATTAGGTCAACAATAGGGTCAAAGTCAACCTTTTCTGATGGAGGTCATATTTTGGCCAAGGTTCACAAACTATTAGAATAACCAAATCCCAAAATGCTGTTATGTGCCAATGGTCAATTTGTAAACCATAGAGTGATTCCAGAATCAGCTAGTATAGTTCCTAAACTAGAAACTCAGATATCAACAAATCAGCAACTTAGATGGAGATCAAAACTGTGGTTGAATGTAGTTACCCAATAGAATATCAAATTCCCAAAGGATAGTAATAATCAATGGGTGGATTTAAATCAGTAGACGAATCTTCATAATCTGATCACAAAAAGTCAGAATTGGGGTGATTTTGCTTAACAACAGATCATAAGCTCTGGTCTGGACAATACCCTGGTCGAAGGTCCTTCTAGGGCAGCACTTTAATGCCCTAAAATATCTTCCTGATCAGATGGGTAGATTCTTCTAACTGGGGAATCTCGTTTCTGCTAAAAAGGGCCCCAAAACAGAGCATCCACTGGGGAGGTTTCTGAGATATAATGATCAGTAGTAAATTTACTATGAATATCAGTAGGTTACCTTGAGTTTAATCAATGAGATTCATAGATGCAATCACAAACAGCAGTGACAATCGATTGAAGGAGAAACAGCAACTTACATGATATAAAACAGAGTACAGAGAAGAGGAATGTAACCTCACCAGCAAACCTGGATCAGAATCCCACTGATCCCAAGTATTTCCCACCATTAACTGAGTCTCACAGCAAATCTGAATCTCACAGAATAAAGAAAAGGCTCAAGCCAAAATCTCATTAATCAAATTCGTTTACAAGGCTAGACCCTTTTACAAACTTTACGAAGACTCAGAAAACAGACGCAAACGCTAAAAAGGAAAGGCTTAATCCAATTCTTATCTAATAAGGTAAGACCAAGGTTTAATATTTCGCGATATCTCGGTATCTCGGGCCTACCGAGATACCCGAAATATCGCGAAATATGACCGAAATATTGCATTTTTTCTGCAATATTTCGGGGCTCCATCTCGGGGGGTATTTGGCCATATCTAGGCCTGAAACTTCATGGACAGCCTTATTTAAGCTTAATAAACACATTTAAACCATAAAATTGTAAAAATGTGAATTCAAATTGGTGTTTTGGGCTTGCACCCTTGATTGACATACGATCGCCAACCCTAATGTATAAATAGTTAAATACACATAGATTAGGCAGTTAATATTTAATAATAGTATTTAACTTCATCACATATCAAGTTAAAGCCAATACACATTGATGAGTACCATGATTCTCATAAACTCCATAATATTCAATAACTCGCTTAAAGCCTTAAAGGCAATACACTAAGTGTCAAAGTTAGTGTCAAAGTTAGTAAGTCACAAGACTCGCAACTCGCAAGTCACAACTCACAAGTTCATAGATTAATGAAATCACAACTTAAGTTACAAATTACAAGTGCTAAACTGCTAATAGTAGTTGTTGTATCTCCTTGGATCAATCCCACTCATGCCTCGCTGGAGTCGACGTCCATTGCTCTCTGTTTGAAGGACATATGTGGACCACGGTATAGAATCGGAGAAGAAACGAGTGTAGTCATCCACAAGTGTCACGTAAATGGAATCATCAACATACTGTAGGTAACCTATCCTAGGATATAAACTAGGGTTACCAATCGATCCAGTCCGTGAAGAAGATGATCCACTGTGATATGATGTTGGCGCCGGCGCAAGAGGCGATGGCATTGGCTGCATGTATGGCTGGTGAGGTTGGTAGCTAGGTCCGTTAGGGTATGCAAAGATGTTATCTACAAAAGATGATCCAAGATGTCCTCGGGACTGGGGTGTAGTCATAGTCCCCTACCCCACTAAACTGCCCATATGATGATGATCCATATCCATATCCACCGTAAGGTTGTGATGCACCATAATCCGATGCCAATGGAGTGGTATGTCCGTCAAAAGATGGGGCACGCCAATGTCCAGTTGGTCCTCCCTCCCTATCACCCATACTCAAACCACCAACAGAGCTAGATAGGTTATCAATGTCCATGTGATCAGGTTGCAACTGTGTTTGTCGACCCCTACGCTTCCTGTTGTATGTATGTAGGGGGCCTCTCGAGGGTGGGGGTGCGGGGGCACGTGCTCCGTGGTCCGTATCTTGTGTTAAGAGCAGAAAAATAAATCCGACACCGTGTAGCCGTAGATCGGCCATTGGTGTCTAACATATATTTAATTCATTACCATCCAAGTCATATTACCCCTAATTATTTCCTATTTTAATTGTAGGAAAATGAATTTTTAAAACCAGAAAATTAAAAAAAAAAATACATATGGAAAAAAAATTTCGACACCGTGAGGCTATAGATCGGCCTCCGGTGTCTAACATATATTAATATCATCACCATCCAACAAAATTTGTACATAGTCTTTTCAAAAAAATAGTTTTAGAGGAATAGAATTTACCTTAAATAGTGGAAAAAGGCTTGGATGATGAGCTTAGATGACCCTCCGATGAGTTTACCGGCGAAAATCCGACAACAATGTGCTTGAACAATGGCTAGAGTGTTGGATGAGAGCTTGGAAGAGTGGAAGAATAGGCAAAAGACTGAAATTCCTTAGCAAATGCAGCTCTCGGTCGAAATATGGACCGAAATCTTCGAAATATTGTATTAAAGCCCCCCTTCACGTGACACTTTAAGCCAAAATACCATATTTTGTCGATATCTCACGAGATATCGAGATATCGACGAAATATGGTATTTTTTCATTTCGACCTGATTTCGCATCTCGTTAAGCTCGAGATATACGAAATTAAGCGATATTTTGAACCATGGGTAAGACTACGAAACAAAAATAATGAAGGAAACTGACTTAAAACATGACTGGACTTATAGAATCCTAATCCAGCCTAACTAAAACACTTGATAGCAATTAAAATAAAGAAATAAAGACACCTACTTGACTAACCCCGTATGCCTAGCCTCTACCCATTAAAGTGATCCGTTACAATGGAAACAGATTGGATCAAAGGCCCAACACACGCATAACCCAACCCAAAGCTTATTTATAATAAAATAATCCCATTTAGGTGATTTAACTGCTTCAATTCTCCCCGGCTTGAATAAACTCAACTTCGAGTTTTGCAAAGTCAAGGAATCAGCCATAGACGTTGAACATCCGTCTTCAAACCATAACAGAACTCTGGCAGCTTGTGGATGTTAGGAATGTAGTCTTCCAAGGCGTGAAGCTCTCTCTTCAAAGAACCTTGGTGGCATAACAAACTCTCTATGCTCAACCTCTAAATCAATATTAACTATGATTGTCATATTCATTGAGCCCTCATCTTTGGTAGCCTTCTCATCGAAGACTTGAGGCATCAGCTTTACCTCTTCATGAACAACATCATGAATGTTGATGATTTCTTGTGAAATGTTCTCTGAGGGCTATCACATCTTCCACTGTTTCAGTTTTGTCTACTTTGACCTCTTCAATGTAGATTCTTCGGTAAAATCTTCTACCCGTCGATCTTCTGTCTTTGAAGCTTCAAACAGTATTACTTCTTTATCATCACAATTCATTGTGAATCTGTGATCACTTTAGCTTTATCTTTAACTTCAGGCTCCTTTTCTTTAGTTGTTTCCTTCGTTTCTTGCTTCTTCATAGGCTTGGTGTTGGCTTTAGTATCATGCCGTGCTTTCGTCAAAGCGTCTAGGCGACCAAGGTGCCTGGATGCCTTGACATCTATGATAAAGTCACACTAAACTTATCATAGTTGTCAAGGCGTCGACTAGGTGTACAGGCGGATCTGTAGGGGCCTAGGCGACTGCCGCCATAGTGTAGGGCGCTTTGCATTGGTTTAATTGGTATCGGACTAGGTTTGGGCACTTATTTATGCCAAATATCATTTGTATTTCATTTACTTACGATATTATTCATAAATAAGCAAATACCCCCAATTTGAATCCAATAAAAATAGTTAAAAAATCAAATTCTAAAAGGATAAAAAGTCAACTCCCTAGTTCAAGAACAAAAACTGGATTTTTGGCGGTAGGTGAAATTTTCAATTTTCCAATGCTGAGTTTTTTCTCAAATCTAAAAATTTCATAAATCTTAATATGGTAAAACATTGCTAAAAAGCCAAAGTGCAGTAAAATATTCATTTGTTTTGATATTTAACAAAATATTTTCATTCAGAGCGATTTTGATAGCATTCGTGCACACCAAATAAGGTTTGACCGGAACATAACTACTTCAATATTGATTAGATTTAAACAATTTTGGATTTGTTGGAAAGCTGGTTTTGTGTTCTACCTAATACAAAAGGTCTCATGTAAAAATAAAATCATTTGATCAGTCAAACTTCTTAGAGAACAGGAACATTTCTCTAAATCGAGAGCAATTTAATTACTTATTCATAAGATCATATTTTCTAAAAACAGTATAAACCAAATGTATGTTTTGATTGTTTCAAACTTCCAATAGCTAGCTTCTTCAGTTCTACTGTCTTCTAGTTCTATGTTGATTTTTGATGACTTTATGTGGCTTAATATTGATTTTTGATTACTTAATGTGAGTTAATATTGGTTTTTGATGACTTGATGTTGCTTAATATTGATTTTTTTATGACTTGATGTGGCTTAATGTTGATTTTTAATGTTATAAGGTACTTTTAGCATACTAAATAATGTTAGAAAAGATGGGAAATAAAAAATAGCACTTGGGCATGGGCGCCTTGTTGCATAAGCGCTTAGGCACCCTTCCACCGCCTTATGTCACCTTGCCGCCTTGACAACTATGAGACTTATTCAATGTAGGAACCCACCCAATTTGAGTGGAACTAAACACCTTTGATCAACTTCTAAGGTGTTGCATTTAGGAGATAAACCATGTAAGGTTGTGAGTGTTCTTTTCGAAGATTTTCTCTCGGGGCAAAGATATGTGAAACTATGTTCGCACAACTACCGTTCTCCACAATCATTTATGGTACTCTGGATCTGTTGGACATTCTAGTGTAGAAAGTTCCATGATGTCTCCAGACTTCTCCCTGTGGTTCCGCAACCTGAATACAATTGACGTCATTAGCTTCATACGTCGCCATGTCATATCCTCATCCATTGGCTGGTATTCAGTATCATTCGCTAGGGTAAGTCCATCACTGATTTCAAGGTCGTCTTCAGCAAGTTGTCGCATAGAAATTTGATCGTCTCTTGATTCTGTAGGGTTAGAACCTGATGTAGCCATTGATCTGCTGCCAAATTGACGGAGGTATGTAGGTTGAACCCTAGATTCAGGATTACACACCCTCGTAACAGGATCACAAGTAAACTCTAAACCAGAAATTAGGTCCACTTTAGGGTCAAAGTCAACCTTTTCTGATAAAGGTCAGATTTTGACCAAGGTTCACTAAATGTTAGAATAACGAAATCCCAAAAAACTGCAATGTTCCAATGGTCAAATTGTAATCCGTCAAGTGATTCCAGAATCAGCATGTATAGTAAAAAAAATCTAGGAACTCAGATATCAACACATCAGCAACTTAGATGGAGACTAAACTCTGGTTGAATGTAGTTACCTGATAGTATATCAAATTCCCAAAGGATAGTAATAACTAATAAGCCAATCGATTGATTTAGATCAGTAGATGAATCTTCAGAATCTGATCACAAAAAGTCCAGAATTATGGTGATTTTGCTTAACACCAGATCATAAGCTCTGATCTGGACAATACCCTGGTCAAAGGTCCTTTTACGGCAGCACTTTAATGCCCTAAAATATCTTCCTGATCAGATGGATAGATTCTTCTCAATGGTGAATCTCGTTTCTGCTAAAAAGGGGTCCAAAACCGAGCATCCACTGTGGGGTTTCTGAGAGATAATGATCGGTAGAAATCTACTATGGATATCAGTAGTTCACCTTGAGTTTAATCAGTCAGATTCACAGATGCAATCACAAACAAGCAGTGACAATCGATGGAAGGAGAAACAACAACTTACTTGATTGTTTTAGTATAGAGAAGCGGAATGTAACCTTGTCTTCACACCAGCAAACTTGGATCAGAATCCCACTGCTCCCAAGGATTTTCCATCCTTAACTGAGTTTCACAGCAAATCTGAATCTCACTGAATAAAGAAAAGGCTCAAGCCAAAGTCTCATTAATCAAATTCGTGTACAAGGTTGGACCCCTTTACAAACTTATAAGACTCAAAAACAGATTCAAATGCTAAAAAGGAAAGGCCTAATCCAATCCTTAACTAATAAGGTAATATGAACCAACTAGGAAACTAGAATAATGAAGGAAACTGACTCAAAACAGGACTGGACTTATAGAATCCTAATCCAACCTAACAAAAACACTTAATAACAATTAAAATAAAGACACCTACTTAACTAAACTCGTATGCCTAGCCTCTACCCATATTATAAGCCCATTACAATGAAAACACATTGGATCAAAGGCCCAACACATACATAACCCAACCCAAAGCTTATTTCTAATATAATAAGCCCATTTAGGTGATTTAACTGCATCACCTTTACAAATAAAACATTTAAAACAGTAGCCCATAACCAAGTATTATCAAAACAGGCCCTAATGTTGCACCCAGACTTCATTAAAATGAGATCATATGAATTCCTCTCTGCTTGTTGTAGATCCGCTTTCTTTTTAATGCTCTTATTCAAATTGGTTATGGCGAAGATCTAGCATTTCGTTAATGGCTTAAGCAAGTATTTATGTGGCCATGACGATCTTCAAAGCACAAGAGAGAGCATGAGAAGCTCACCAAAGCTCTGAGTGATATTTTTTTTCTGCCTGTCTTCATTTCACCTCATTAGTTTCCATCCCATTTCATTGTTTGAATTCCATATAGGGTCTGCTCTGGATTTGTGTTTCTAGATATGGAGGAAAACTGTTATGCATATTGACTCTGTAGTTTTACTGACAAGTTTAAGCTGTGGCAGACATTTGTAGGAACACCTTTCTGGATGGCTCCAGAGGTAATTCAGAATTCAGAAGGATACAATGAGAAGGTAAGTCTTGGAGGAATTGCATGGGGTAATTGTTTTGCTTGTTGAACCTTGGGCCACTTGTTTCATGCAATCAGCTTTTGCTGGATGCAGGCTGATATTTGGTCACTCGGAATCACTGCCATTGAGATGGCAAAAGGAGAGCCTCCACTTGCAGATCTACACCCAATGAGGGTTCTTTTTATCATACCTCGAGAAAATCCACCTCAGGTGTGTTGAATGTTTTTTGATGTGTGGCAAATACTATCACTATCAATTCATTCAATTGATGCAGAACCATTAGTGCTTTTTGCCAGATGGAAAGTTACTACTTATTATATTAAGAATTGAGAATTCTGTTTATTGTGCAGCTGGATGAGCATTTTTCCCGTCCTATGAAAGAGTTAGTTTCCCTATGTTTAAAGAAAAATCCTGCTGAGGTAATTATTTATATCTTTTTGGTGCCGTATTTATTTTCTTTTGGTGTTGAATGGTTTAGGTATAGTTGTTTAAGACTGTCACTTCTTATTTCTGAGAGTAATGCAACTCTAGATATATAGACATCTTAAGTTATGAGGTATCTTTGTCATACTAGCCATGAAATGGATGAGAACGGGGGGGGGGGGGGGGGCAGGTCAGACTCCTATTAAATGAGAAAAACCTTTCCCATCCTGGATGCAAATTACCTTGTGAGTTTGCTTTGGTTTGTATGGGACTAACTCTTCTTGTTTATAATCAATGAGAATTGCCATGTTCTTGGATTTGCTTTACACTTTATTTTTTATGTTCTGTATGGTATTGAACATGGGTGAATTAGAATCTTCCAAGTTTCAACCATTGAATTTGGATCTATCCTGTATATTAACAACTATTTTTCTCATCCAAAAAGTATGGGTTGATGATGTGACCTCGGGGTGCAATGGACCCACCCTAGTGCTTAACAGCTCAACAATTAAATTTAATTGCAATTTTGTAAATATGCTGAACAGTTGGGTTCCTTTGGAAGATGAAAATAGAATCAAGGAGAAAGGGGTAATATGTTTAGAAGAGCAGGATAGAATTGGAATTTAATTAAGATGGAAGAAGACAGTTAAACTATGAAGTAAGGGCTTTATTGTAAATGGCCAAGATGTCCTTACTTGTAAATAAAGAGATTTATCATCTCCTTCCTCAACCCACGATGAAATAACAAACCAGCGGAGATGGGAAGCTGATGTAGTTATACGTAGGAGGGTTGGGAATATCTTGTAATCTTGCAATATTTTTATTTTAGGGAAGTAGATACGTAGGCTTATTCAGTTCCTTTTTTCTGAAATAGTTTCCTACTTGATTTCAGTTTCTATTTTAGGTAGAAATTTTTCTTATTTAAATTGCCATGTAAATGTGTAATCCCAAGTAGACATGAATACTGAATAAACTGAGTCGGTTTACCTTTTATGGTTGTGGAGTTCTGTACATTCTCTTCTTCTTCCCTGCAAATGTGAGTTTCTTCCTCAGGTATTCTTGATGCGATCCCGGGGTTTGGAAACCCTGTTCGGGTTCTATGGGCCAACCCAAGTAATACAAGACTTAATCAAAAACTTAGTGGCAAAAAAGAGTTGAGTTCTTTTAAGGACAGGACAGTTGATGCAGTTATACGTAGGCGGGTTGGGAATATCTTGTAATTTTGCAAAATTTTTACTTTTAGGGAAGTAGATACATAGGCTTGTTCAGTTTATTTTTCTGAAATAGTTTCCTACTTGATTCAGTTTTTTGCCATTTAATCCCATTGTAGACTTGAATATTCAATAAACTTTGAGTTGGTTTACCTCTTATGGTTGTGGAGTTGTGTACATTCTCTTCTTCCTCCTTTGCGAATCTGAGTTCTTGCTCAGGTATTCTCTTTCTTCTCTCTTCTTCCCTTTTTCCTGTTCTTCCTTCTTCTCTTCCTCTCAAGTATTATTCTTCTTCCCAATCCCCTATTATGACTCTGATCTTTCATTTTCCTTGCTGTTACCAAACCGTATAGTGAGAGATTTGTTCAATCTCTCTCATATCTTTTCCGTTCCCTCTCAAAGACTCAAACATTGGATCTAGAGTCCTCCCAGCAGAAACCCCGGCTTGAAACCCTTTTGAAATCTAGAGTTCTATGCAATAGGACTGAAGCTCAGGCCTATTCTTTCACCTTCTGCCTGGACAGGTTGCAGGAATTTTTTTTTACCTTTCCTGGTTGCATTCAGTAGGGTTAGGAGTTGCAACCCATCACCTGAAATTTCAGGTTGATAAGTGTCCGTATTGAGGAGCCCTCTCAATCAAAATAGATCCTGCCCTACTGCTGGTTCTGTTATGATAAGGTTGAAGAAAGAATTTTCTTCTTTTTACAACTATGGACTGGTCCTTGGTTATTTCCTTAAAAGCCCCTCCTTTCTGAATCCTCTTTTAAAGTACTCCAATCCTTGTTTACAATTCCAGTTTGGGAATGAGAAATATCTCTCATACTAAATCCATTCAAGCTGAAACTTCAAGGTAAGGATCACAACCGATAACCTTGTTGAATGCCAGCATTGCAGCCCCAACAGATCACGAAATAAAGATCTATTTTCTTCTGCAACTGGTTCTGGCGGTGGCCAAGGAACCAGCTTGAACTTCCAATTGAATCTCTCAACAGGGGTGGGGGACTCAGGAGCTGAAACTTGAGGGCTTGGGTCGCCTATACCAGGGGTCACACGTCCAAAATATCAGGTCAATTGAATCAATGACGAAGGAGATCGATCAATTGTTTTTGGGCTGCAACTATTGCATAGAACTGAACAGGCCAGCAAAGAGTAATGAAATAAAGAAGAAACAAGGAGCAAGAAGAGGAACAAAAAAGAACAGAAGAAATAAAAGAGAGCACCTGAGAAGGGAGGTTGAGAAATCGCAGGGAAGGAGAGGAGAAAACCCACTGCCAATCCTTGGCTCCAACAACAACTCAAATCAAGTCATTTATTCAATTCACTAATCTCCATCGTTGGGTACAGACATATGTATAAGAAGAAATCCAACTCATAATTGAAATCTACTAAACTAAGAAACTAAAACAAATCAGGAAAATAAAATAAATTGCAACTACAAGAATATCCCTAACTAACTAAATAAATCCCTAGCAACCCTTGTTAGACCAAAAGCTTGGTTTGGGTCGGTTTCGCCTCGATCTGGGTTTGTAAATCGGGTCATGGCGGTCCAGCCATGATAATGCCACTGCATCAGTTGATAATGAAGTCTTTGTTATTAGCTCATTCAACATCAAGTAACATCTATAGGTTCCTAATTCTCCATTTTATTGTCTTTATTTCAGAGGCCCAGTGCCAAGGAACTTCTAAAGCATCGTTTTATCAGGAACGCTAGAAAAAGTCCCAGGCTTTTGGAAAGAATAAGGTGCATTATGTAATGTTTTCAGCAGGCTACAATTTCTTATATTGTGCTTTAAGATACTAAGGTTTTGATTTTCCTATTTATGTCATGCGGGATATGATTGCTTTGAAGTTATCTGCTGATTTTGGATCCTGCTCTTTTATTTTTTATTTTTGAATGTTTATTTTATAGAGAGCGGCCTAGATACCAGATAAAGGAAGATGCAGAATCCCCTAGAAATGGTCCTGTGGCTTTCGGAGATTCATCTGGCACTGTAAAGGTGAACAGAGATTCAAGAGATGAAGAACCTTCACGAGCCAGGTCTGTTATTTATTTGGATTGCTAATGCTCATGTCTTTTATAGTTTACTTTATACTGACGTGTTCTAATCTACCCTAGTCATGTCAAAACCCTGAGAAATGCTGGGTGGGACTTTAGCATGAGTGGATCAGAGGGTACAGGAACCATCCGCAGTGCTGTAAAGCCACCTCAAGTGCTTGGAGCAAAAGAAAAGAAGTCAGAAGTCTCGTACAGTCAGGCTACCCCAAAAAAAACTTCAGAAAGGAGTAGTCAATGGTTTTCTTCACCCAGAAGTGTGGTTCAGGATTCATCAGAATTCTCCCTGGTCAAGGATGCTAGAGATCTATATGATGATGGAATACAAGATAATTCCCATGAGGATGTAAGATTTACTTTCTTTTGGTATTGATCAATTTGTCTTGTGCCTTTTAATTTCTGAAAGTGTCTGAACTATTCATTTTACAGCAGGAATTATCTATAAGTGGATCGGGAACTGTAGTTGTACGATCTCCAAGAGTTCAGACATCTACAATGTTAAGTGAACAAAGTATTTTGGTATGATTATATTAAGCTGATTGGGAAACTTTTCTATTAATTGATCCTCATGTATACATTATGTTTTAGCTAGACATTCATTTGGAATCTTAATCCTTTCTTGTGTAGTCTAGCAACAAATATTCTTCCTTTGAAGATGAATCTTCCAGTGGCACTGTAGTTCTCCGTGGCCACCATGATGATTCTGATTCTCCTCGAACCCCCAAGTCAAGACTGGGTTTCTTAGAGAAATCTTCGAGTGCTTCAGTTGAAGACAGCGCAACCAATCTTGCTGAGGTTTTTGATTACCTTTGTGCTATTTTACAACATATATACCATTACCTGTTTTCATGAATAGTTTTGTTTGGTATATATTTCAGGCGAAAGCTGCTATTCAAGCAGGATTCAGGAAAGCAAATGCTCGGGAAAGGTTCGTATTGGGCAAACTTAATAGAGATGGACAAGAAAGTAAAACAGCAGTAGGAACAAGTAGCTCTCCTTCATCCAGGTACATGGCATTACTGTTTGTGGGTGCAAGTGATTGTATTATTTAACTAGATGCCAGAAGATGCAAGAGGAAAAGATATGCTTATTACTTCTTCTGATTCATCACTATTTCCTCTCAGCCCCTCTCATGAGTTCTTTGATACACACAAAGTAATTCCCAGATCACATCAAGCAAGTGATGATGAAAAAGAAATAAATTCTGCAGCCGCAGCCGCATCATCTCCTGCGTTATCAATTTTGCTAATCCCCTCGTTGAAAGAGGTAAACTTGTATAAAGTTATTACTTATGTGCGTCATCATTTGCCTAGCATATCCAACTTACTTGTCTGTCTTTTATGTTTTGTGGTAAGCTCCTTACTTCAAATTCATTCCTTTTCTTGAATTTCTGTTCACCTTCTCATAGTGCTCCATGAGTTCATTGCTTGCCTTGTACTCATTTTGTAGTCTGATGCTTTTTGATTAAGTGATTATTTTCTGATTGTGAAATTTGTTGATTGGTGTATCATTCCTTTTCTTGAATTTCTGTTCACCTTCTCATAGTGCTCCATGAGTTCATTGCTTGCCTTGTACTCATTTTGTAATCTGATGCCTTATGATTAAATGATTATTTTCTGATTGTGAAATTTGTTGATTGGTGTATCTACCGGGTGTTAGGTTATGGCCATAAATCTTTCTACCCTCGTTTTTCCTGTTGGTGTTTAATCAAGGTTTGTTCTATTTTTTGATTTATTTCTACTCAAGTTTTTGAACCTCATGTTTCTTTGTTTTCCTTCTTGTTGCTATATGTTGATGTTGGCACATCAGTTCCATTGGGGTGAGAGGGGCTGTTGTCCCAATAATATTTTTGGATTCCAGGTGTACCTTGTTGATATGTTGCTACTGGGTTTGGTGCTTTCTGCAATGAGTTTGGTTATTGACTGCAAATCTTTTTAAAGACTCCACCCTGGCAGTAGCTATACTTATTTGACTCCTTTATTCAATTTCTGCTCCTATTTAAATTTAAGGTGGGTGACTATGTGTTAATTTCTGTGCAAGTTGTATAAAAGACAAGTAACCTTGCAGCAATTTAGCCAGGTTTCAGGCCTTTGTACTACTTCAAGCATTGATGTTGAAACACTTATAGTTTCAGAACATATCATGTAGGCAGTCGGGGATGATTTGGAAGAGAGAGGTGCGCGTGTTGTCGCAGATTCACTTATGGATCTGGAGCAAATAAAGCCTGGTTCCTGTGAAATCCTTGTCAGCAGGTTGCTTCAGCGTCTGGGAAGGTTCACAAGTTCTTTGTTGTTCTCATTTTCGAACCCTCTAGTGATGTGTGTATATATATATATATATATATATTCAATTTTAGTTTGTGCTCTCTGGTTTAAATGACATAGGTAGATTAAAAACCTTGCAGTTCGAGCGAATCTTCATTGAAGGACCTCCAGGAGCTGGCAGCCCACATCTTTATGAAGTGCAAAATTGCCAATGAAGCAGAAAATGCAAATGCAGAAACTGACAGAAGGAAGCAACAAATTGTAGAGCTGCCTGAGAACCCGAATTTAAGCCCTCTTGCAAGGTTTCTCCTTGCCAGGTTGGTATTTTAGATGTTTTGTTTGTTGTCTTTCATTCGCAACATTGTTCAGAAGTAATGTGAAATTAGTTCATGATGCACAGATGGCAGGGTCAAGTTTCAAGAGATCTCAACCCAATTTGAGGAAAGGTTGAATTGATGTTACTATCGGCACACTGCTGTTCTCAGTTTGTATATTTATTTGATTTTATGTACATATGTTTATCAGGAAGACCATATTTTTTTGCCTTCTGCTTTTTCAGCAGCAGAATTGCTGTATAACAAGCAGGTTTATATTCATCTTTTTTATAATTTATTTCTCCTTCCATGTTATCTACCTACTCTTGGGCTTGATTCATGTGTATGCGGATTTTCAGGAATATTTAGAGAACATCAATGATGCCATTCATCAGTGGTTCCATTCTCTATTATTGATGTTTTTCTTTTCTAATGAAATATTTGGTGTTGATTCATGCTTAATCTGATTTTTTTGTTTTTTGAAGACTAATAGTCTGTTCATGTTCCTCTGTGGAGGGCACAATATGTGTGTTGCTGCGGAAAAGTAGTTTACTAGTAAAATAAGATCTTAATGGTGTAAGATTCTTCGTGGTAGAGCACCATGGGTTGGTCAGCCACTGAAGACTTGGACTTGATTTGCCGCTAAAAGAAAATGGCAAAAAATGACATAACCGGCAAACAAGTTTGGTTCAAGTAAGGCTTCTCACGCCCATATGGTTCCTATGGAGCTTCTCTATATGGCAACCAAATGCAGGGGATGGGTAAGGAATGAAACACTATCTTCATCCTCTTCCCAATTTGCATGTTTCTTGCAGCGGTCGCAAAGAGGCAAACCAGCGATACAGGTTACACTGCCGTATCTAAAGGCAAAAACAGATGAAAGAATACTAAACATCATTGCCCAATTAAGGCACATATCTATCATTAATATCAAAGAAATTTCCCATTTTTCTAGTCGAAGTATGTCTCTAGCTTTTTACCTTGTTTTGCTTTCTTTCCTCTACCTCTAGTTTTCTTCTTCTTAACATATTTGTTGTAAAGCATTACCAAAACATATTTGATGTAAAGGGCCAAAGGGTTGAGAGGCAAGGTAGTTCAGAAATTGCTTCATCTTGCGTTCTCAGAACGTGTTCTGAGAGTAGAATGCGCTCTTGATGTACATTCCTGTTCTGAAATCTTGGAAAGTTCTCAAGAATGAGCGAAACAGTTTGGTGTACATTACCGTTCTGAAATCTTAGAAAGTTCTAAGGCAGTGTTTGGTATGCATTCTATGTCAATTTCACATTCTTGCATTCTCAAATGATAAAAAATAATTGTTTTTATCATAGAGGTGAGAATGCTTACCAAACACAGCCCTGATCTTATCTTTGATCATTAGTTTTTTTTTTGGTAAGACATCATTAGTTACTTGGTAATAATTAATTGATAGTAGGTTTCGTTTGGTTGCAATTATTAAAGGGAGGGGAAATGTAGTTTTTCAAACCTAAAAAAAAAAATTTTATTTTCATTATTCGTATTATATAAACTACTTAATTTTTTTTATTATATTTAGTAATGATACTTTTTATTGAGAAAAGGTTGGGCACACTTTGAGGGTGCCCAACATACATCACCCTCTCTCCTCCCCTTTTGGAAAAGATCCCCTTACTCTCCTATGTTCAGTCCTGTGATTGGTGTATGTTGCTAATCTATCGAAAACTAGCGGCATACCCAATCCTCCTTTTTTAATTTTACTTTTCATATTCAAGGGATTTAAATGCAAAGTAAAATGAAATTTAATAGATTGAAAAATTTCACTTCTCTTCCTTTTAATTCCCCTTAAATTGCGCAATAGTTTCAACTTCATCATCATTAAAAAAAAAAAACTTCATTATCCAAGATCCAAACTAAGATTTAGAGGACCCCTTGCATAATGGTTTGAAATTGAAAAGGGCGCCCAAAAGTTTTTGGTGGATTAGAAGTGTGTCAAACTTGAGAAGAAGATTAAAAAAAGAGGGCAAATTATACGTCACCCTTGGTTTTCAAACTAAACTCAGATCATCCCCTAGTTTTTGGAAAAACTCAAATCTCCCCTGGTTTAGATCCTAATATGACAAATTAGTTAGTTAGTTTTATGCTGTTAAGTGATGATGTCAATCAGTTAAATAAATTTAAAACTCTAAACTACCCTTGACATCCAATCATAGATTTTGAAAGGTAGTATTGTAAATTTAATTCTAATGTTTCAGTACAAGTGTAAAATAGTCCTTTTATACCAATAACTAACAGCAGACTAACACTGTTACTGTAAAAGGGGGTGATTTGAGTTTCATTTGAAAAGTAAGTGAAGTGTAATTTATCCCCAGAAAAAAAATGAAAGTCGATGAACTCGGACCGCTGGATATCCATCCTACCAGGTGTCAAAATCTCCACCCGGAATTGCACACTTTAAAGAGCTTTATTACAGATGTTCAGTGACGCCCAGGCCTGGCCTATTAACCCTCTGAGTTGTTTGCCTGCGGTAGCTGGTGAGTCTCCGAGTCTAACCGAGGGGTAAGAACTAAGAAGTGAGAAATGGTGGAGTTCGAATTGCATTAGCAAAGCAAAAATTCTTCAATCAACAACGTTGGAGAACCTGAAACACGTTAAGCTAAAGCAGGTGAAGAAGCGGAGGAGAATGTCGTTGACGGGTTCGTTCCGCCATTCTCTTTTCAAGTTGAAATACCTCGCTTCTCCCTTCTACTCCCTCTACGTGTCAGCTCTGCCACTCCCTCGCTCTTCTCTTCATCCTCTTTTTTCGTTCCATCACTTCTCCTCAACTCTGCCCTTGGGCGGCAAAGTGGGAGAGCCTCGTGTCCTCGATCGAATGCTCGCCAGCATTTCAACCTCTTCGGATTCTTTGACTTATGACTCCTCGCCCTCTCCTTACTTGTCTGTTCGCATTCGCTGCCCGAAAGATTTCGCTGTGAGCTTCTTCCTACTCGATTCTTCCCAAATTATTGCTTTTTCGAGAACACATGTCTGAACTGTTTAAATGGTCCTATTGACCAGGATATGCTTTCCGAAGCTCTTCTATGCTTTGGTGCAAGTTCTACCAGCATTGATGAACCAAACAGTTGTGAGAGTATTGACGAGGTAATGAACCCAAAATGTTCTACATTTGTTTGAAGACCCTTCTTATATCTTCTTCATAACCTACCTTTGGTTTTATTTTAATGTTTTCGATCTTCTTTGTTTTGTGGGGAGGGGGGGGGGGTGGTGTGTTGGAGGTTTATTTCTGGTTCCACTCCCACATCATTGAAGGAGTGAACAGGATGGCTGTTTCTGGTTTAAGCGTGGTTTGGAATGATATTTTTGCAGACCTGCATCAGTTCCATATTTATAGAATGCGAAGATGTGAATTCATGTATTTCAAGTGCTGCTGATTCTATTGGGTTGAAGGGGATGCTTAATTATGAAGTCATAATGGGTGAGCAATGCGACTGGATAAAGAAATCACAGGTTAAAATGCCTCAGACACACTATTGCATTCTATTGTTTTTTATTTTTAATTTTTTAAACTCTATCAATCTTACCATTTATCTATCTAATATAGATATATTTATTTCTTGTTTTGTGAATTCTTTTCTCATTGGTTCCTCCATTGTCAATTGTACTGAAAGGACCTCTACAGCCACTACACTTTTTAGATTCTTTTCATGCATTCTGTATTAATGTTTGACAGGGAAATCATCTCATTGAAATTCGAGATAGTCATGTCAAGGCTGCATCTTTATATGTTCACCAGTCACACGGCTGGCTTGCAGCAATTCTTTCTTTCCTTAAACCTCAGTCTCCACATGTATTTCAAACTAGCCATTGGCCATCCTATGTCTGAGCACATTGCAGTTTAGGCACTTTGTTGGAGTGGTTCCTATATCCTAACTCAGTTCACCTCATTAACCAGCACAGAATGATATCATTTTATGTGCATCTCTCTCTTAGGTTTGTCAAAACAGCTAGGCTACAAAGGCTTGAAAGAAACCGAATACCTATCTCAGGTGCTGAGGGGATGCCAGTAGCTCACCAAAGTTTGCCCTTATATTCAGCCAACCAGGAAAAGGCTCTTGTATGTATATATATATATATATATATATATTTTTTTTTTTTTGGAAGGCATAGGTTTCTTAGCTGTATCATTCAGCATAGAAGTCTTTACAGACCAGTTCTCTTATGTGGTGGGGTTCAGGAGGCTGTCCATAGGATTGCCTATCAGATGGATAATCTATATTTATCATGTATATCATGTCATTCATGTCTCTGATAAAGGGGTGACCTTCCAGAGAAGAAATTTGGACATGCTATAGGCACACCTTTTTCCCATGTGAATGAAAGTTACCTTTTTCCAACTTTATTTACTCGTCACACCTGAGGCATTCCAAAATGTTCATGGGATAGATCATAATCTTTAAATATCTCTATATTAGTTGTATAATTATATTCATAATCCTATTTTATCCGAATACATTCTGCTTTGTTGAATAGTTGTATGGGGGAAACAATCCTGAACTGTATTCCCAAGGTTTGCTATGTCTTTAATAAGAGGGTCAATGGGTCATGCTCAATGTAACCCCGGTTGGTTAAGCTGAGAATGTCACCATGATGGCGTTCAATGGGGAGGGGGTCCTCTTTGTCCTATGGGGGGCATAAATGGTAAAGTAAATTTTTTTTTACCGTACAGTGATATCAGCTATCATAATGATCCTTTATCTTATATGGGCCACGTAGAATGGTAACATCTTTGTGTAACCATGCTTGGTTACACTAAGATTACTCTTTAATAAAATATCCAAGTCTAACTTTTGAATTTAGAAGCCAGATCCTCTGTTATGCTTTACTTCCTGCACAATCTTGTTGATGCATTAAATATGGGTACAAGCATTTCACGAGTGAGTTTAAATAAATTGGTATTTTGTGTCATTTACATACCCACTATATTCACATCAATACTCCCTCAGATGTTTTATCCACGCTCTCTAAAGACATAAATAAGTTTGGCCTGGGAAGAACCATCGATGGAGCTTCTGTATTGCTAATTTTCAGTCTAGAAAGATGACTTTTTTGATAACTAATTCTTCAGGTCTAACAACATATGTGATTGAATTTAGACGTCCTTCTCCCTCTTCCCCTATCTTATAGAAAACATTAATAAAAAAGGAAGGGGGTGGGGGACTCAATCATTGACTGTTCTATAATTTTCGTATTGAAATATCAAAAGTGAGATAAGAAAAAGCATTTTCAGTTCATTCTCATTCAGTTCTGCAGGCATATCTGAGCTACTTGAATAAATCCATCTGTTCTCAATAACTAATTGTTTTGAGGAGAATTCTGCACATTCTCTATCTTGAGATAATGTTTATGATTGCCCTGATTTATTAGTAATTTAATTCGGCTGATGCAGTAACTACTATAAAAGTAGTGATATCAACTAATTCTTAGCTGACACTGGGACTGGGGTGTCAATATACGTGCCTTGTACCTAGGATCTGTTCAAATTGATTAATCCCTTGTATGGGCTTTCTGGCGTTGGCTCTCTGTTTTGTTGACGTTGTTTTTGGTTCATGGCTTCCATTGCATCCTATACCCTTAGAATATGGTAATTCATTTGGAAATTACAAATAATTCCATTTCCCTGTTTGATATATTAGAGCTATATCTACAAGTGCCATATCTATGCTAATTGATTCTTTGTAAAATTTCTGGAATTATTTCATTTGAACTTGTTTCTTGTATGTTACAGGAATCATTTCATCCTGTGAAAGTAACGGAGGGTCTTTGGATTGTTCCAGAGTGGAGAACTCCCCCTGTATGATTTATTTTTCTAGAAGTTTAAATGATAGATGATGTATTTGTGGAGTTTTAGCCTAGAAATTTGCTTTCTTCATACTTGTGGAAATTCTGAAACTTTTGTTTGTGGCAAATTTGGTTTCATTCACTTCACTTTCAAGTTTCAGCAATCTTATTTTCTGAATTCGGTTCCTCATCAGATACCGTTAACTCAAGTAGATATCTTTCCTTTTTTTTTTGGAAAGGGGGGGGGGGGGGGGGGAGGGAGGGGGAGGATTTCTTTCCTGTGTCTATAAAAAGTTGTGATTTGTTTTACTGCAATTTTCTATTCCCCGTGGCCCCTTCATACTGGAATTTTACTCTTCTGCTTAGGGAAATGAACTTAATTTTATGTTCAGTGATGTATAGAACATTAGTCATTCTGTTTGTGTATTCTTCTGCAGGATGTTCAAGCAACCAATATTATTCTTAATCCAGGATTGGCATTTGGAACAGGGGACCACCCGACAACTAAGTTGTGTTTGTTGTTATTGCATAGCTTGATAAAAGGAGGAGAAGTTTTCTTGGACTATGGCACAGGTTCTGGAATTCTTGGTATTGCAGCACTGAAGGTACTATGGCCCACGTTCTACTCTAAGTCTTGACTTAAAAGTGGAAGTGAATCTATTGAACTTATCATTGTTCAGTCTAGCAAGAGATCAGGTGAACAGTTATTCACTTATTCAAACTTGGAACTATTGCTGAACAAAAATGCGAGAGTAGGACCTACTAGGCTAACATAACAGCTATTGCCTATTAAATGGCTTTGGTTATATGCATCTTGACTCACCTAAGACTAAATGGGTTCAGAAACACAGATCCTACTTCCCCTTCAAACTCATTTTAAATCCATATTTTTGTTGTCAACCCAAAGCCATTCAATTGGTCATCTCGATCTTTTAATATTTTCTTTTCTAAATCGATATGGTAATCTAATCGCTTGATTGAAGTATCAAGTCTAGGTTTGAATGTCTTAAAGTTTGTCAACTAATGAAGAATAAGATGGTCTCTCCATTATCTCGTATTATAGTGGTGAAAAGTAGGGCTTGAATCCTTGAAGGGGCTTTAGTTGCTTTACTCTTTAAGTTCGTGACCAGCTTGAACTTGAGATAAAGATCTCGCCTAATTAGCAAACTACTGCAGCTAGGAGCAGCTTTATCAGTTGGATTTGATATAGATCCCCAGGCAATAGCATCTGCACGCCAGAATGCAGCTTTGAACCACATAGAACCTGAGAGAATGCAATTATGTCTGGTTCCCAGTGAGACCACCTTTCATTCCTCAAAATTTGGAGAGGTGTCTCATGGAAAAGGAGTTATTGCTGAAACAGAGAAATATGACATTGTCATAGCAAATATTCTTTTAAATCCTCTGCTGGAGTTGGCAGATCATATTGCTAGTTTTACCAAGCCCGGAGCTGTTGTTGGCATATCTGGTATCATCTCTGAGCAGGTATTATCCTTATGCTGGTACTATTTGTATTTTCCAATGTAATAAAATTATATTCTTGAGGCATACCTGATGGCAGCTAGACACTGCCAATCTCCCCCCCCTGCTCGCACGTCTTTTTTTTTATAAGTAGGTCCCCCTCGTCCTTTAATCTCTTTTGGCCATAAATATGGCATCCTTTTTTTTTGGGGGGGGGGGGGGGAGGGAGGAGGTGGTGTTAAACCAAGGGGATCTTTGGAAAAAAATCAAATTGATTGGACACTGGAATCAGAGCCCTGTTTAATTTTGATATTTTTTTCATTGCAGCTTCCACAGATTGAATTACGTTATTCCCAGTTCCTGGAAAGCATATCAGTGACAGAGATGGATGGTTGGGTATGCCTTAGTGGCAAAAAGAAATTGAGTATAGGTGCAACTGACGGTGTTATTTAGGCCTGGTTCAGTGGACAAGTATAGAAGACCTTGTGACATGAGATTGCTCATTGAAGAACTTATCAACAATCGCTGATTGTGATGTTTGGTATGCATCTTATTCCCTTCCATGAATACTGAAGCCCTGTGAGTTGCTGTAGTAGCTTTGTAGGCCTGGTTACATCACATAATGCCACTTATCTAACATGAGTGGAGCTCAAGTTTTAACTATACAGGAAACTCGTTACTGGTGTGCTGGGCATTTCGTTCAAGCAGGACCAATGTATCCAACCGAAAGAATTGTTGGGTTGTATTAGAAATGTATTCCTACATCCAAACATACCTGTGATTCTCAGTGCACAGCTTAGGCCGAAGCTGTCATGAACCAGAAGGGCTGCAATGGTATTTATATCTCATAGTGGAACATTAACCTCGCATGAAACTGTATCTTCAGTACTATTTTAAATAATTCCCAGTGGTTGCATGTGTATCACTAATCCAATCTTCAAAGATGTAGATCTAATGACAAACTTAGATTAATGTAGAAATTGTAGTAAACTGGAAATTGACTACTTAAGAACAGTGGTATGATTAGTCCTTGGCAAACAGAATTATAAGATTTCAATTCTTTGAATTTTACATCAAAGGTTAAAATCCCATCTTCGGCAAATATATGATCTTCATGTTCATGATTTTTATGCTAGTTGTGTGAACTTGAGGTGCATATGCTGCTTGTAGTCGGTAGGCTAGAATCTTCAGTCCATTGCTTCACTCATCTCAGTTCAAGGGGTGACTGACTTGATGTCTTGAGTCCGATTCTATTGCTAGTATTTGATCCACTAGCTCGAGTTGTGCCCTTCAGTTTATCTCTTGCAAATAGAATCTTTCTGGCTTCAGTTAACTTGTGCCATCTGAAGAAGATCTTCAAATTGTGAACCCAATCCAAATATTGCTTTGGATTATTGTCCTCGTAGATAATCCCATATGGTAGAGGTGGTGTTGGTGTAACATGAGACATGCCTTGTGGGATGCAATTGAAAGAATCCCTTGATTTGATGATACTAGTTGGTCAATACAAGCTTTGCATGGATGCTATTATGGTTTGGAGGGAACTGAAAGTTGTGTTGACGGTATCAACATGATACGTGAGGTTCGCCATATCTAACATGGTTTCATCTTTATAAGAGTTAAATTGTTGGAAAACCTCTTTACTGGATGCTATGGTTAGGATATGGAGGACAACTTTTGGCGTCGATACCAATTGATACAATCTCGAGGTTTGAAAACCATGTTTGGGTTCGCTGTGGATTTATCAAAGTAATACATGACTCAAATGAAAAGCATAGTGACAAAACAGTAAATAAATTGAAGTTGCAAAGGGTGAGCTATAGTTTGGCAATTAATCAGGATATTACTTTTATAATTTTCTCAGATTTTTCTAACATCTTGTTATATTTATTTTAGGTTTATCTTCTTAGTTTACAAAATTTCAGATTTACCCTTCTTGCATTATTATGTTATTTTATGTATATTTTTAAGTTATTTAAAATCCCAAACTGATCGGATAGGTTCATTCTTATGTTTTCATTATATCCCAGAAGTCTCACATGTTTTTGATAATTGCCCCAATAGAATTGCACTATTCGACACATAAAATCCAAAGAAGGAAAGAAATTTTATTAGGCTATTAACCTAAAGAGGAGAAAGAAGTGATGCACAATAGCTCAAAGCGATTTTAGGAGATTCAGAGTTGTCCCAAAAAAATCGTAGACTCTCGCTGTCTCTCTCCAAGTATTGTGTTGCCATCGTTCGAGGGATGGTTCCGCTGCATTTTTGTTCCATCTGATATTGATTGGAGATCGATTCTTACTTCTAAATGTTTGGTGTTCAAGTCTTGTGAACCATTGCATGTGTTTTATTTGCGGCATTACATTAAGAAGTAAACTAAACTCTATTAAGATGTTTGATTAGAATACCCAATATTGTGTGAGGTTCGATCCGTCAATTCGAATTGAAAATTTTTGGTTTTAACCGCCAAGGATACTGTGATCATGTGGTCGGAGATGGGGTGGTGCTGTCTCCATCGTCTCTCTTCCTCATTTTCGATCATGGCGAACCACTGCCGCCAATGAAACGAGCGAGAGAGAGAGAGAGAGAGAGAGTATTCACTTATTTTATTTTCTTGTTTAGACTTTAGAAAATTGAAAAATGGTTTACTTCTTGTCTTCAGCAAATACTCCGATGATTTCGCAACAACTCATGCAGCGTACTTAAGGGGTTATGATCTACTCTTCAAAGTTTCAAGTCAAAAAGTCAAATAGTCAAAAAAGATTGACTTAAGAATCACTACATCCGTCCCACCAATGGCTTTGCTCCCCTTACATTAAAACCATTATTAATTAATCTAAAACCATTGTTAATTAATCTAAGGGAGAGGATTAATTCGGTATGCAATCCGAAAAAGGTATCATCTGTATGGAATTCATATATTTAGAGCCATGTTAAATTTTTTCCCACTAATCTTGATTACAACTTGGGGGAAATTACAAATTTTTTTAACACAATAAATTACATATTTTTTAAAATTTTAAACATAGTAAATTACACATCCTCCTCCATCATTCATGGTCAACCTACCTTCCATCAACATCCAACTTTATGTAATATGTACCTTACTTAAAACTATATTGAAGACAACTACTAACATAGTTGGTGCTAACCAATTGCATAAAGACTGTGTATGCCTGTCAAGAAATGGATAGAACATAAAAGAAAATAAAAGAAATGAAATAAAAGGAATATAAAAAAAAAATTCTTATTATTTTGTTGTCAAACGAAAAGAAAAAAAAATTTTTCTTTTTATATTTAACCGTAAGATCACTAATTCGGTGTTCTTTGTGGGGGAGCATGGTCCTTGCATGTGCGTCACGGGGGTGAGGCAGTCATATTGCCCTCCTCTGTGTTTGGGCATGGGCGAACCCTCTCCAACAGAGTATTTTCTTCTTTATTATAATCAACAAACAAAACCCCCATTTTTTGGACAAGTACTAACAAAACTAACTTAAGACTAGTGCAGAACCTAACCCTAAGGAGGTTTCGAGTATAAGACCTCTTGATCCTCTTTTAGTCCAGGAGCCCCCCCCCCCCCTCCCCACTCTCTACCAAAAAAACCAATCCATTAAAACTTGAAATGTAGAAATGACAAAGTCATTTATGTGTCTAGTCACTTTCTCCCCAAAACTTCGTGTCATCTCTATTACCTTTTCCATTTTGTTACGTGCATAATGAGGTTCGATCTAGTGTATGACCGTTCAAGTAAAGTCTAAGTGTAGGATACTTCACCGAAAAAAAAAATCTAGTGTAGGATAGGTTAAAATGTTTAATTAACATGTTCCATCAATATGGAGTTTTTGATGTATTGATTATGTAACTACCATTTAGCTTGATTTATTATTTATAGACAATGATAGAGTAGGCAGAAAAAGGGCAAGGAGTTGGGGTTGGCGTGGGTGGGGAATCTATCTCCTCTTCAATTGTTCAAATAGTCAAATCTTCACAGTTCACACTCGTTCTCGCAGTCCTAAAGTAACTGAGAGTCATCTCTCTGTCTCAGTTAGTCAAATCTTTCCTATTTTTTTTTCTGGATGAAATCACTGTGTGAAGTGTCACCGGGCTTCGTCTCTTGCCCAAGCACATGTATCTGTAGAAGGCCATCAAAAGGAGCAAGCACAGAATAGGAGAGTTGGGAGTGCTTAAGGGGTGTTTGAGGGGGAGCAGGTAGCAGGTGCTGATATTCAAAGCTAACGATGCTCAAGTACCGCATCTTGCTGTTGCTGCTTCTGCAGCTCACCCTGTTCCTAGCTCTGTGTCCTTCTTCTTCTCCTAGGCCCGGTGAGTTACCACTTCCCTCTTTCTCGCTCCTTTTCAACTCCTGGTTCTCTCCCCCCCACACCCCCCCCCCTTTTTTTTTTTTTAACAATTTGTAAGCATTCATTAATTCAACTCAACTAAACTCAAATTAGCCTATCCCAACTCAATGGGGTGGGCGTTAAGCATTCATTAATGAGATAAGGTTTTGTTGCTGCAACGATCTGAACCTAAGGAGCATTCTTGAACGAATGTTCTGCAGATTTTGATGGATTTTATGCTCTCAACGGCCAATTTTAATAGTGCATTGCTGTTCTCTTTCCCTTCTGAGATTGAATTCTGATCTGAAAAAATAATGCCCATCAGCTGCGAGAGAAGAATTGGTTGGGGGGGGGGGACTGAAACTCTGTTTGAAGTGTACTTGCACTTATGCATTATAGCCTTTGTTTTATTTAGCTTTTACGCGGATATTCGTTTACGTATTGGAAAAAAGGAAAACCCGTACGGGGATATATTGAGGCATGGTGGGATATAGAAATTGATACAAGTAACGCTAATTTTTTTTTATTTTAACGAATTTCTTAGAAACCAGGCATCTTGTGTATGTTATCTAATCGAGAGTGTTGAACTTAGCGAACCATTTCACTGAACTTCTCTGTGCCCATTTGCAATTTCGGTTATCAGTGAAGTGGTCACAGACTCACAGGTCCCTCTCACATTTGAGGACGAATATGTAGCATGACAGGAACTGTAAGTTATTATTTTTATTTTAATGACCATTTTCATTGTACTAATTGGACCCTCTTTGTCAATGACAGCAACTACTGTGAGTTACATAACAAGCAGGGGATGTTGCTGTATAAGTTGTGGAGTTGACGAATCATATGCTTAGTTGCTCAGGCAGTTCACAATTAGTTAGTTTTATTGTGTGGGTGTTTAGTTTGTTCTTAGCCAGCAGGGTTGCTGATGGACCAACTAGGTTATAGTAGTTCCACTACCATTACATGGGAGTTGTGCTGGAGCTTAGCTCCTTATTATCATGCATTTATTTCTTTGTTCTTTGGCTTGATGTATGCTTGTGAAATGGGGTTTTCTTTTGTGCAGAGCCAATTGCTATGCGCATAAGTTGTGGATCTCGTGTCAACGTCCATACACCGCCAACCAATACCCTCTGGTACAAGGATTTCGCTTATACAGGAGGGAGGCCAGCAAATGCATCAACAAGAAGTCGCATAGCTCCTCCACTCCCAACACTTCGCTATTTCCCTCTCTCTGATGGCCCAGAAAATTGCTATAATATCAATAGAGTACCTAATGGACACTACTCAGTGAGAATATTCTTTGCATTAGTTGACGATCCTAATTTTCAGAATGAACCTCTATTTGATGTTTCAGTTGAAGGAACTCAGATCTATTCTTTACCATCGGGCTGGAGCACCGAAAATGAGGAATCATTTGCAGAGGCCCTTGTATTTGTTTCAGATGGTTCTGTATCCACTTGCTTCCATAGCACCGGCCATGGAGATCCAGCTATACTTTCAATAGAAATTCTTCAAGTGGATGACAAAGCATATTATTTTGGTCCCCAGTGGGGTGAGGGCTTAATCCTTAGAACGGCCAAGAGACTAAGCGGTGGTGGTGGGAAGCCTGAGTATGATGAAGACTACAGTGGGGATCACTGGGGTGGGGATAGATTCTGGGGTCCAGTTAATACTTTTGGGCAAGATTCTGATCAGGCTATATCCACTGAGAAAAGCATCAAGCAAGCTTCACTTTCACCAAACTATTACCC
Source organism: Telopea speciosissima (assembly GCF_018873765.1). NCBI lineage: Eukaryota > Viridiplantae > Streptophyta > Magnoliopsida > Proteales > Proteaceae > Telopea > Telopea speciosissima. The sequence continues at coordinate 68,615,006 of NC_057917.1, read as the reverse complement.
TGAGAAGCTTTATCGGACAGCACTTGTTAGTACTGATAGTCAGACAAATTTATCATATAGTATGGATGTGGATCCTACAAGAAACTATTCAATTTGGTTGCACTTTGCAGAAATTGATCCTAGGATAAAAGGAGTAGGTCAAAGGGTTTTTGATATCCTGATAAATGGTGATATTGCATTCAAGGATGTTGATATTATACAGTTGAGTGGGGACAGTTATACGGCTCTGGTTCTGAACAAGACTATTGCTGTTAGTGGGAGGACTTTGACAATAACCTTACACCCTACAAAAGGAACGAATGCCATCATCAATGCCATTGAGGTTTTCGAGGTTATTCCTGCAGAATCCAAGACCTTGGCACAAGAAGGTAACCATGCTGATTACTTTAACTATAATTCTTTGATTCTGTGTAGAAGTTTTAGCCTGCGCAAGTAAATGAAATTAGAATGAGATTGCTGGATTTTAACACAAGCCAAATGTTTTTTTTTTGTTGTATTGGAGATACCTCCCAAACTTAGTGGTTGTCTCACATAATCATGGGATTTACATTCACATTCTTCCCTTTGTTTGTATCATAGTTATCAAGGCATCCAGGCTCCTTGGTCTCCTAGGCGGGCGCTTTGCCGCCTTGTTGGTGTCGCCTTATTTTTGAACCCTCTTGAACGTCTTGGTCGCCTTGCCTCCTTGATAACTATGGTTTGTATAGCAGTTTCCCAAAGTATGGGAACTTTTTCTGTAATCACTTGTATTAAGCTACAGAACAAAAGTAATGGTGACCTAAAATTTCACCAATTTGTCTTTAATCTGTTACCATATTTACATGTTGCACTTCGTTGGTAACACTTAGGCCTATCTAAACTTTATCCTAACTATTTGGGGTTAGCTGCAAGATTTTCTGTTCCCTCCTTCCATTTAAGGCTGTCTTTGAGGAGAGCTTTCCCTGCTGAGCTGCTCATAAAACTAGTACTGAGTTCAGGTTTAGTTCGTTGAATCTTGGGAGTTAGAGCTTTACTTGGGCGTGTTGGTCTGTTTGAGTTGAATTGAACTTTATTTCCAAAGTCTCATGTTCACATTGTTGTTGTCACAACGCTGACCAGAAAACAGGTTTTTTTTTGGTTTGGGGGGGGGGGGGGGGGGGGGGGAGGAGATCTCTATGGATAAGTAAAATAAAAAACTATAGTTTGAAAAAAATAGAAAAATAGAAACTATTGGAAAGAATTGAGTGGGAAAATATTCACTTTAGGTTGTGACTTGTAAGCCATTGGACCTGGTTTTTGTTGAGTATACACAACTTTCATCATCTAAATATTAACCTCAAAGGTGCTAAGGACAGTATATCTGATGAGGGCTTCTGTATTGTCTTTGATGTCAAGGTATAAACCTCTGTGTTCAGATATGTCTAGACTTGGCTTGAGATCAATAACTTGCCCGTCTCCCCTTTTCTCTTTCTTTCTTTCTGTTCCTCAATAACTTTTTTAGAGTTTTTATTTGTTAAATAAAAGTAACTATTTCAAGACTCCAATAAAACTAAGAGAACTTCACAATTTAAATTCTTTTATTCTGCATTCCTTCTATTTTTCCACTTTCCATTATATTTTATCATTTCTTGTTTCCTTCATCCCCTTTTTCCAATAATTTGTTGCTTGAGATGGTAAGTGTGAGATTCAGACCCCTAAAAGAAATTCCAGGATGTGCATTCTATATGTCCTTTGAAGCTCAGTTGTTTTCATCCGCCTGTTTCATCTCTTTTCGTGGGTAACGTAGATCTTACAATGTTCTGTGCCCTTAACAATCTACTTCTCATGAAAGGAAGTAAATTCAATGGGATATAATCATTTTATTACTACAACAACCCAGCCTTATCCCAACTAAATGGGGTCCGCTACATGGATCCTTGCCCTCCAATCAGCTCTATTCGAGGTCATACTTGATACAAGACCTAAACTATGCATGACTTTTCTCACCACTTCTCCTAAGGTCATTTTAGGTCTGCCCCTGGCTCTTTTAGTTCCTTCAATCTGAATCAAATCACTCCTCTGTACTGGAGCATCCAAAAGCCTTCGTTGAACCTGGCCATGCCACCTCAAACGACTTTCTTGTAACTTATCATATATCGGAGCTACTCCCAGACCAGCTCTAATATGATCATTCCTTACTTTATCCTTCCTAGTTTTGCCACTCATCAATCTTAACATTCTTCTACATTGAGTTTTTCTATATGATGCTTCTTAACTGCCCAACATTCCGGACCATACATCATAGACGATCATATGACTGTCCTATAACATTTTCCTTTTAAGTTTTAAAAATTGATTTATCTCTCTCACACCAGACCAAACATCGCATTTGCAGTAAGTTTGGTCAGTCAGTTCATGCATGATCTCTGCTCCACTCCTATGGCTGTTGTACTTCCTATTCTCCAATTACTTGAAGTCAGCTCCAGGAAAAGGGATTCTCTTGTCTCCGCATGATCATCTTCGTATTTAGGCTTACACTGATGCTGATTGGAGTGGTAATCCTGACCAGAAATCTACTTCAGGTTATTGTACGTTTGTCGGAGGTAATCTTGTCACGTGGCGTAGTAAAAAACAGAATGTTGTGGCAAGGTCTAGTGCTGAAGCATAATTCTGTGCTATGGCCCAAGGCATCTGTGAGTTATTATGGCTTCAAAGTGTACTCCAAGATCTTAGTGGTTCTGCTCATCATCCAATGATGTTGTACTGTGACAACAAAGCAGCAATCAGCATTGCCCACAATCCAGTGCAACATGACCGTACCAAGCATGTGGAGATTGATAGACACTTCATCATGGAGAAGTTAGAGAGTGGGCAGATTTGTATACCTTTTGTGCAGTCCGGTGATCAGCTTGTTGATTTCTTCACTAAAGGGCTAAGTGGATAGTTGTTTCATCCTAGTTTAGTCAAGTTGGGCATGTGCGATATCTATGCACCAACTTGAGGGGGAGTGTTGAGTTATGTAACCGGATAAGGGTATTTTGGGTATTTTTTTATTTTTTCCCCATAGCTAGTAGAGTCAGCTATGTAGGGATTTATTTGTAATTCTGCCACTCCTTGAAAGTTATAAATAAAGATGCTTGGTGATCACGTTGATCATTCAAGCCATTCACTCAAAGTTGTTTTGTTAACACTAAGGAATGATCAAATTAGAGCTGATTTGGGTTTATCTTTGATACAAGATAAAGTACGAGAAAGTCGTTTGAGGTGGCATGGTCATGTTCAACGAAGTACTTTAGATGCTCCAGTACGGAGGAGTGATTTGATTAAGATTGAAGGAGCTAAAAGAGCCAAAATCAAACCTAAATGACTCTAGGAGAAGCGGTGAGGAAAGACATGCATAACTTAAGCCTTGTATCAAGTATGACCTTGAATAGAGCTGATTGGAGGGTGAGGGTCCATGTAGCCGACCCCATTTAGTTGGGATAAGGCTGAGTTGTTGTTGTATCAAAAAAGGGGGTGGGGAAGGAAGTCGTCTTCTACCTCCCGACTTCGATAATCAGCGGAAAGGGTTCTCTTGCAGGTGGGAGAACTCTCTCAATAGTGTCCCATTCGACCCAGGGTTTTAGCATTGGCTTCACAACCTTTAACACTGTCGAATCCTCCTAAGCATAGGCTCAAGAGGCAATTAACCAGCTGGAAAAGGGTTTGTGAAACAAGAATCTGGCAATAAGGAGGGGAATCACAGATGCGTTCTCATTGTGTCTCACAACAAGGGATTGTTTTGGGTGTGGGGTTCTAGGGCTTGAGTTGCCCTAGGAAGGAGATATAACCCCTAAATTTTTTGGGTCAATCTGAGTTATAAAAGTAGAGTTCCGGTTAAATCTTCTCAGGTCGGCAGTTTCATTAACAAGGAAAAGAAACAGTGACGGGTGTAGAAGAAGGAACAGGGAAGCAGGGAAAAGGAAAAGTAAGAAAGAAAAGAAAAGAAGAGTAGAAGTGGAGGGGAACTAAGGAAGACATACCCGTTATCATTGTAAGCAAACCCAACTGTTCTTTGTTCAATTCCATTCACTGACTTCCATTTATGGGATTACATGGTATAAATAAAAGAGAAATCCAACTTAGTAAAGAAATCTACTCGACTAAGAAGTTAAAACAAAATAGGAAACTTGAAACATTTACTACGTATAGCTAAGTCCTACCAAAAGAGAATGCAATTACAATGATATTCCCAAGTAGCTAATAAACCCCTACCAACCCTTGTTGGTCCAAAAACTTGGGTTGGACCAGTTCCTTTAGGTTGGGTTTCCAAACCCGATCCTATCGGTCCAACGATGCTAATGTTACTGCATCACTGTGCTACAAATGAAAAGCTTACAAAGTGTGGCAATAATAGAATCTGTTGAAGTACTGTTCATGTGACACTGTTCACGTGAACAGTGATTTGGTTGATATGTGTATCTTCTATTTTCCTAGTCCTAGTTGGAGTCCTAGTTTCTAATTATGTCAAGTCCTAATTCTACTGTGAGTTGTTAGTCTTAGTTTCAGTTTGAGTTATTAGTTCTAGTTCTTTTCCTATTGTAACTTGGAATCCTATCATGATTAGGAATTCCTAATCTGATTAGGAGTTCCCCTTTCTATTGTAATTTGAGATTATAAATACAAGCATAATGAGGGAGACTGATAAGTTTAACAGTTCTCTCCTCTTCCTCATCTTTTCTTCTCTCTAAAGTTATTGGTTACAGGTCCTAGGTTTTCTATAGAATCTCTTGTTAATATTCCCACATTCCACCCCCCCCCCCCCAAAACAACGTGTAATTTATCTTCTTCAAGGACAAAAAACTTTGCATTTTCTTTCCATACAGCAGAATTTACAGCTGTCATCCATCCTGTATTTAGATTTGATGGGTGTGTGCTATGAGCCATTTGGCAAACAAAGCAATATCCCGCTATCTAAGGCTTACCCAGTCTTAAGCACCTATCTCTTTTGGTAAGCAACATGGTTGTCCACCTTCTTAAAGGATAAGAGCTTGACAATTTCACCAGACAACAGAGTTAGGCAGTGTTGTACATACTATAATAGATTTAATCAGTGCATTCCACAAGCTACCTGACTTTTGGGGATCTTGAACCATTTGGTCAACAATGCTGTATTCCTCTCTCTCTTAATGTAACCTAGTCTCAGAGCCTCTTTAGGTATGCACATAGATTGCAATAAATTAGATGACCTGTCTTTCAATAACAGGGTTCCCAAAAGAAATTCATCCGAAGTCATCCCAAAATCTCAATAACTCTAATCATGGTCCTGATTCACTGGTTATATAGATGGGGATTCTAAGAGGATTTTGCTAGAGTTATCCAAGCTGAGAGTAAAATGTACAAGTTTTTATCCAAGCAACCAATTGTTTTGAGAAATTCCCAATGACTGAATACCAAAATCCAGAGGTTCTAGGGTCATTCTAAGAGGAGGACCCTAAAAAGTTGGGTGGCCACCTCAAACTTAAGACCAAACAAAGATGCAAGGCCAAGACTGATTCCTCATCAAAGTTAGTCCAGCTTCCTGTAAGCTTGAAATCCTCTAAACCAGCTTTAGTATGGCCTTCAAGTTAACAATGTGTAGCTCATAAATAGTATGGTAGATAATGCAAATCAGAGATATGATACCCTTACAGCCTTACCTTGTCTGTCCCAATGACATAATCCCAATCAGATCTGCTCCTTCTACCCCAAGATGGATTGATATGGTTGCCCTAGAAAATGCTCTTCCTAGATCTACAGTAACCCTGGGGTCATGGATTAATTAATCAAGATACTAAAATAAACAGAGGAAGCACAAATGTGGATTGTGAAACTAATTTGAAAATATGACATATCTTAGATGTCAAAAAGAACGGAAAAATGAATTGGATTTCCATTTCTGTAATTGTGTTCTAGATTATTGAAACATAGTCACCCTGTATCCTGCTTCCATTTCTGTATAATTGTACCAATATCCATGTCCAGCCCGTCTGCTCTAAGGCGCCAGGCGGGGCTAGTGTTTCAGGTCAGGTAGCCAGATCAGCCTAATGTTCCTTATGGTAGCTTGATCCAGGCTGGCAAATTGCCAGCCCTAATGCTCATGTCTAGGACTGTATATTGATGAAAGATGTAGAATGTATATTTGAAAGAATGCTAGTTTGAAACATCTGTCAGGATCTTTTACACAATCTCAAAAACAATGAGGGTTCTAAAATTAGTAATGAAACTTCTTTTACCTTTTTCGTAAATTTTGTATTCTCAAATATTCATAAATGCTCGCTTGTTTGATACGAACCCAGTGAAGATTATATCCAAACCTAGTGTTTGCCTTGGGATGGTATGACATAGGGCTATATGTTGCTGATAGAAGATATTGAATATGTAAGAAATACAGCAGGGTTTATGAGAATTATGCAGTTCATCTTTGGTGCTACTGTTGGTGATTCTTAAATTTTCTGAATGAGACACACCTGTTCTAGGTTTTTATCACATAATATTGTAACGATCACATTTTTTAGTTTCTTGTGTTGATCTAGGCATTTCTTAGGAACTTCCTTGATAGTACAGGGCAAGAACCAAATGCTATGTACACTTGTGCATACTATTTCCTTTTTGAGCTTTGGTTTGCATTTTGAAGATAAACTTTGTTTTAATGGATTATTACTAATTTGATCTTTTCAGTCTCTTTCAATAGTTATGGCTTTGCAGGCATTGAAGAATGCCTTGGGGCTTCCTCTTCGTCTGGGCTGGAATGGTGATCCGTGTGTTCCCCAACAACATCCGTGGAGTGGAGTTGACTGCCAATTTGATGGGAAAAGCAGCAAATGGGCCATCGATGGACTGTGTGTACTTAATCTTTAGAATGTTTAATATTTTTTCCCTTTAATTGGAAACTTAGGCTGTGTATGGATGTCAAGAAATGGATAGAAAAGAAAAGAAAAAACAAATTCTTTTGTTTGGTTGTCAAACGAAAAGAAAAGAATAGTTTTCTTTTTATATAATCGTAATACAGTGTTTAATTTACTTCAATAATTATTACAATCAACAAATAAAACCCCCATTAAAACTTGAAAAACAGAAGTCAGGAAACCATTTATGTGTTTAATCAATATTCTTCTTATCATAACCACCAGTGTGCCTCTTGAGGTCTTCAATCTCATCATCAATGGTTTAGCCATTGTCGTTGTCTTTATCCTTGCCCACAACACTCTTTTATCTTTTGCCCCGTCTCCTTGGCTTCTCCCCATGTATCCTGCACCGTCTTTTCTTTTCGTGCATTCCAAACACAGCCTTAGTTGTGAGGTTAGTTTCCTCCAGAAATAGTTGATGTTTCACTTCATGATTGAACCAATCAATACATTAGGACAGATTGGTGTGCTTATTTATTTATGTGGCATTCAGACATTTCTTGGTTTTCACTTGTGAGCCATTTTTCTTTGCACTCTCCCCCCTAAAAAGGCTTTTTTCATGCAAGAGACAAAATTTCAGTGCCCATGTCTCACTAACAACTTATTTTTGCTTTACATGTGCAGTGGCCTTGACAACCAAGGTTTGAGGGGCTTCTTTCCGAATGACATGTCCCAGCTGCATCATCTACAAAGAATGTATGTCCTTACAGTAGCTCTCCTTTGTTTATATGTTCTGGAAAGGATGATTGCATTTTTAATTCTGATTAGGATTTATATCAAGTAAATGATTTGCTGGTAACTTTTGTATTTTAAATTATTCTATCTAAATTAGAACACTATTTTCAGAAATGTGAACTTATCAAGTCACTTGCAAAAGACATGCCTGTAAATGTGTTTTACAAAGTTCTACTTATCATAAATCTATTTGCAACTTCTATTATGTTTCCTAACTCAATTTGTGTTATGGGCTCAAACCTGTTTTTCAACCTCTATCCTGCTAACCACTAAGCTCTTGCCACACATAGACTTATGGACAGCTCATTTATAATGGGCTGTGCTTCTTGACATGTCAGAATTTCATTCTTGTGGAGGAGTAATGTGTTTGGCACTGACGTAAATTATGTTCAAAGTTACATTGGAAATTGTTGATCTGAAAGGAAAGCGTATCATTTCTTTGCAAAATCAGTTTACATTGCTGTTCTACTGGCTGCTTACTAGTAGGAAAAATGAAACCCTAATGAGTTTTTACTCTCTGTAGATGGCCTATATCATCTTCACCGTCTGATATATATATATATATATATATGAATAGAATGTGTATAATTTATTTATTTATTTGGGCCATTCTGTAGAAACTTGAGTGGAAACAGCATTCGTGGGGCCATTCCATCCTCGCTTGGAACAATAACTGGCTTGGAAATACTGTAAGTATGGCCGGTATTTGGCTTACCTAGTTTAAACTTTTGTATGGGCTATATATTGATCTTTGTTCTGTAAAGAACTGTTTGTTGAATTATTAATTTTCCCTCCGCCAAAGCAGCTCTATGATTATGTAATCAATGTTGAAGTATGCCAAATCTCTCTCTCTCTCTCTCTGTCACCCACCTACACACACGCATACACATTCACTTTCTATGTGGCAATTAGTCTATTTCCTATCACATGCTTTCCTTCGTTATGCCCTAGCAGTGTTAGCATTCTGCTACATATCTGTAGGCTGCAGGTGAGAGCATCTGACTTGACCCAGTGGAATAGACTTGTTCATAGCGCCTAACTTCTCTCAGAAACAACATCTTTTTTAACCTACTCTTTATTATATTGGTAAAACTCTCCTGCTATTCACTCATTTACAATTCTCAAGCTGAAAATCTTGTTTATGACTTGGTGGTATTATTCATTTAATTGCCTGCAAACTTGATGCAATGCACCATTCTCTAAAATAAAGAAGGGAAAAGGAAAGGGGGTGGGGGGGAGCCAATTGCTTTATTCCCTTGGCAAAGATCAGGTAATCCCTGGATGTTCTGTGAGAGGCAGAAAACTCCAGACTTTTGCATCATTTTCAATGATATGAAATAGATCACTTCCATACTCATAACTTATGGAGGACCATCAGTCTCATGGTTACAAGTTTTCTGATTGGACACCTAACTGCTGGGATGAGTGTTTCAACTTGGCTGTCATGATAAACATATGATATGACCATTTTATGCTTCAAGATAATATCACGAAGGACAGGGTCCTGGGTTGAATGGTTGATAGAACAAGTTGATAGAAAAAGTGCAGACCAAATGATTTTCACAAGTTTTCTGGGTAGGGAGAAGTTGTTCAACCATTTTGTGGTTGGGTCATGGATGACAGTTTGACCACTGCATCGGCCTCTTCTGGTCCTATATTGTTACAGTCAATGAACAACAGGAATGCTGGAACATTTAGAGCCTGCAAAATGATCTATTTCATTGTCAAAGAGGATGCAAGTCGATGTGAATGTTACTGATTGAGACTCTTTCTTCCTAATTTTTGGCTGCTACAATTGCAGGTAGATCCAGCCTGAACCCACCTTACCAACAGAATACGTACAGTGGAATTCCTGAGAGATGTGGCGTGGCTGACTCTTAACATTTTTTATCACGATATCAGGGATATTTGGGTTTCCAAATGCAAATGATTATCGTAACAGAGTAAAGGAAAGTCAACCGAGTGAAGCATGACATGCTAAATCCATTAACCTGAGCCTTGGGCCAAATTTGCTATTTCCATATCCTGCGTCATCCATTTTTTAAAAACATAGCACTTTAAGATATGAATAGAAGTTGGAAACAAGGGGGGGGGGGGAGAAAAAGGACCAATCCACGGTAAGTGCATTACTAAATTCAATGGGGAATTCTGCAGAAAAATGTATCTAGTAAAGAAATTTTGTCTTCAATACTGGTTCTTGTTTGGGGTACGATGATGTCTTGTATTCTGTTGCTTGCATAAGTATGCTGCTTTTGAAGGGTCATTAAGATGCCCGGAGGAATCGGCCCACCTTGTGTGTTAATCTACATTATTGGCAGGGCCTTGACGAACTAGTGGGTCCATACGCGCACACGCACGTGAGGGGTTATTCTAGGTGGCAGTCCCTGAGAAATTTTTTTGGGGGGATATATGGGTGTTTCGTTAAAATTCCTGTATTCGCTATAAATTTGTCGAGAGGGTTCTTTCTCTGTAATCAATCTGAGAGAGGTGTGAGGACGAGCGGCTGTAACTCTATTCTCTATTGATAGTGAAGAAAATCTCATCTCACCGTGGACGCAGGCAATCTTGCCGAACCACGTAAATTTGTGTGATTGTTTGTTTACGATTTCCATTCTTTTCTGCATCGTTATAGGTTTCATTTTCTACAGTTCTATTATCTTTTGGCAGCTCTTTATTTTTTAAGTGACATATATTCCCACTTGGTGATTCCTCTTTTAATTTGTTTTCTTACTGTAGTTTGATAGTGTTTAATTACATATGATTGTTCTGCAGAGACCTTTCCTACAACTTTTTCAACGGTTCGATCCCTGAAAGTCTTGGGAGTTTAACATCATTACAGATATTGTAAGGGTGTTTTTAAATGATCTACCTGAGTGGGAGTGTAGAAGGAAATACTAAAAAGAAAAGCTAATTTGATTCATGGTGATGCAGAAATCTTAATAGCAACAAGTTATCTGGAAGAGTTCCCGCTGCGCTTGGAGGAAAGCTTCTTCACAGAGTTAGCTTCAAGTATGCCATCATTTTATGTAGCTGATTCTTAAGGACAGCATAGCAGGCTAAGAAACGTGGCTTTTATAATGATTGATGAACTATAAATAAATAGGAAAGAAATTATTACTTAAAGTGTCAGTGAAGATATTAACTGGGGCAACTTGCAGTTTTACGAAAAATGCAGGTCTCTGTGGTATACCTGGACTACCAACATGCGGGCCTCACCTGTCTATTGGAGCAAAGATAGGCATAGCAGTAGGAGTACTTGTGGTATTTCTTCTCATAGTTGTCAGCTTAATTATCTGCTTGAAAAGAAGGCAAAATATTCTTCGATCACAATCAATTTCTGGTAAGGAAACAAGTTGATATGTTAGCTTATTCACACTCACATGCACATGAGCCTGCACTTGCGTGGACTTTTTTCTTTCACAGGGACTTGATTGTCTACCATTTTTTCATTGTTTTCATTTGACAGCAAGAGAAGCTCCCTATGCGAAAGCAAGGACCCATTTTGTGCGTGATGTGCAAATGACTAGGCATGTTTTTGATCTCTCAAGGACTGCCACTGAGCATGGGCCTAACTTGCTCTCTTGATTGACCAAGCATTACTCTAGATCCTCCCAAGTCAATTTTGCTTGCTTCTGAGGACTCATGTGTTGCTCTTGGAATCCTAGGTTCACCAGCCAGGTGGTTCTGTATGTTGTAGATTGTGATGTATATTTTGCTCATTCTTTTGTGTTTTCAGTTATCTGCCAAGAAATGCAGCTTAGAATCCTTAGACTAGAAGTCTTTCCTTATAGATGGCAGATGTCGATTCAAATTACAGTCTTCATTCTTCATGGCTGATACAGTTCCTGGTGTGGGAATATACCTTGGATGCACATGTCCTTGCATAACTATCAGATATTGTAAACTAAGAGAACCAAAAAAGTGAAGCATGAAAATCTGCAGATTATCCTTGCCCGTTTGTGTGGGGGAGAGGGAGAGTAGTGAGGGAAATTTGTGGGACTGTGAATCTGTGATTAACAAAAGGGTGCAATCTTTGGTTGGGAGACAATAGATGGTGAGAATTCCCCATGTGGAGAATGGATGATGATACTGCCTCCAGTACACTGTAAAGATTGTAAAACAAATGGACTTCTGAACTTCTTGTCTACACTCTACACTCACTGGCAAAAATGGTATGTAGGTGCAATGTCGTCATACTGTTGAAGGCTCAAAAATCTGGGAAGCTAGAAGGGAAAATTATGGTTATGTTTAGTATGCATGTTGGGAATAGATTTCGAGTGTAGAACAGATTTGAAACCCGATTCTTCTATATTTTCTCTCACCAGAATTCGTTATAGACCCAGAATCTTTCCGACAACGCATGCCAAACACAACCTATAATTCCCATTTTTTGTGTTAGGTCCCACACTGCATGAGGTCCAGACAAAGACCCGCTGACGGTCAAATAAGGACCCACAATGGAACCAGAAAAGAACCCACTGGACCCCACTTATTACTACAGTAGTACAGTACTACTATTATTTCGTCGGTATGAACTATGAAGTCACTTAACTGTTTTTTATCTACCCTTTTAAACTGTTTTAGTGAGAAAATTTACCAAGATGAAATCTTGCAGCTTCTTCCTTGGCTCTCCCTCTCCGGCTCCGGCTTCCCTTCACCCCTCTCTGCCCGCCCTTTGCATCAAGATGGATTTTGAGCTGATTGAAGGAGATGTGGACCCACAATGGAGATTAATTAAACAAATCTAGGAAGTCTCCAAGCAGCAGCTGGACAACAATCCCCATTTCTCTGTTTTCTATGTTCCATGTCCTTGTAATCTTTCTGTTCACTTATTAGCTCGTAATGCTCTGAATTCAAAATCCTCATTGGACCGGTCACTATCGACGTCTATAGTCCAGCAACATTCCAAGAGGCGAGAGAGACTGTGAACGTAGACCTTCTTTCGATGACTTTTCCAAGCCACCTTTACCGTCTCAAAACTTCTTCAAATCAACCTCATTTGCTGACAAACTTTGCCCAATAACCCTGCAGATCATTCCCTTCCAAACCCTTCCATAAAACCTTAGATTTCAGTCCCAATTCCACATCCAAACAATAGCGTCCCATGTTCTGTCCAAGATTGACATAAACCCTTCTCAGAGGACTTCAGTATTTTCTCTTCTTCTGTGTTCCATCTCTCACAGCTGGGGGAAGCTGAACCAGCAAAAGGGGAAGGAGATATAGAGCACACTGGAGAGGAGAGAGGAAGCCGGCGTTGAAGCCAGAGAGAGAGAGGAGGAAGGGGAAAGGGATTTGCTATAGTGGGCTTTTCGAAAGTGCCAGCACTCTCATCTGTTTATCTCTCTCTTTCTTAAGACAAAGGAGCAGAGGTGTCTTTTCATATGGGACGAGAGAAATAAACTCATGGAACTGCTGGCGTACCACATTTTTGGACAAAGATCTTTTTCCTTATAAAAAGTATTCTTTTCTTAACTTACCAAAAACTTTGCAAAGGTAAAACAATCAATAGCGAAGTGAATCGTTTCAGTAGACCTAGTGACGAGAAAGATTACTATTATTATAATAAGAGTGGGATTACGAGGGTCGAACTCTCGATCTTTCTTTTTGTTTTAGATAATAGGACTATTCATTCACGGGCACCCAATGCCAATAGAAAAACAAGATACATAAAAAGATACTGAAAAAAGATAGGTAGCATGACCAATAGAAAGTTTGGGTATACAGAACCCAGACCGACGAAGTGGAAAGCGACCCGGTCTCGCATGCCATAGACTGAGTCATCCAGAGAAAGGGATGGGTGAAAACCATTGCCCCAGAAAAAATGTTATCGACACAGCAACTGATAAGCGCATGCACTTTTGTGTCAATAGAAAAAACCCCATAAGTACTGAAAAATCAGTGCCATCATACCCACGCGAGCCAGCATGCTGCCGCACCGAGAGGAGCTTCGGTGAATGGTGATCGGGCCACAAGATTTGAACAACAAGAGGGGTAACGGAGCCGACCATTTCCATGGCGACACCAACGCCAGAACCTGCATAACCTGCAAAACCAGAACCTAACAAAGAAAAGGAAACAAGAAAAAAGAAACGGGGAGAGGGCGAGGGGGGGGGGGGGCATGGTTGCGGAAAATAGGGGAGGGTGGAGGGACACCGTGCGGATAAAGGGGGAGGGAAGGAAGGTGGAAGGGAAGCCCATGGAGGCCATGGCCGCACAGTGTACCAGAACTTCCCTGTTCTTGAACATGGCCAAGTCAAAAACCTTATTGGAGCCAACAGTGAAGACGAAAGTGAAGATATCGACGCCACCACAAGCGATGTCGTATACCTCCCAGACACGGGCAGTGAGCTGGGTGTCCACAGCCGTACGGTCGGAGAACCAGAGATAGAAGGTGCCATCGCTGCCTGAGATGCCAATGCGCATGAGCACAGCTTTGATCCAGGTCGAAGACCCTTCTCCTCCATAAAGCTTCATCACCGTCGCCTTCTCCTCCATAAAGCTTAGGTCAAAGACCCTACCAGACCAGACGGCGGACCTAAACTCGCAATTGGAGTCGTCGTCGTCATCGTCGTCGACTTCAGCGTCGTCTTCGTTGGTGGTTTCGATGAGCATGGTGGAAAAGAGACACGCACTACGGTGGATAGATAAACACGCACTGAGGCGGACTGAGACACGCACGACGGCGGAAGGACAAAAAAAGAAACAACGCCCAACGACGGACAAGAGAAGAAATGAGAAAAAAAAACACCCTAACTCCTCAGCCAAAACTCTTTTTGATTCAAGTTTATAGAAAAACAAAAAAAAAAAGGATAAGATTGGGCATGCGGTCAAGATACCTAACATGTGCATGTCATCCTCTTTCTTCATTCTTTGAAAAAAACTCTTTTACCCTGTTGTGTACAGCCCTATGATTATTGATGTATAGTTTACCTAAAACTGACAGCATGCCCCAATGCACCATGTGAAAAATTAAGTTTGAACCGTAATTACAGTAACACTATAACAATGACATTTTGGTTTTGGGATCAAATCTTTAAGAAATCATTTTCCATAGCATCTCATAGATTTTTTCTTTCTTTCCTCCTCGACGAAATCATTTGATCCACCGCCAATGGTCAATAATGTAGGGTAGAAGAAATCTTCTATGCCGGTAACATAGGGATTTTTTTTTCTTTTTAAGAGGATAGTAGATAGATAGAGGAATAAAACTTATCGTGGCCAAAGTATGAGTCACACTAAAATACCGTGGGTTAAAGGTGGGTCCGTATCCGTCCTCCTTTAGCCTTAGTCATGACTCATGAGTCACCCACCCAGCCACCCTCCTTCCATTCCTTAACTTATCATCAATGTTGAATCAATATTCATCACAAACTGAAACCAGATAATCCTGGCAAAGGAAAAAAATAAAAAGAAGGGATCCTACAATCCATTTCTCCAAGAACATGGTTTTAGTGCACGGTATCAGAACGAGTATCAGTGATCCGTAAAAGTGATACGATATTGATATTATATCGATCTAGATTGAACAAAAATAATCTTAAATTTCTTTAAAAAATGAATTTTCTGATCATTTTATCTCTTATTCGTATTATGTTACGATATCGGCATGATATCGATATTAACGACTAACAAAATCGATACCTATCGCCTGATACAAACGATATGATAGCGATATTTAAAACCATGCCGAAAAACACAACGAGTTTCAAGACTCAGGAGGGGATCATAAAGGGTGGAGGGCACAAATCGGACTGTTCCCCGGAATTCGACACGGATGAGAGGGTGATCCACGTGGGGCCTACAAAACCTCTCAGCTTAGATCAGCAATGAAAAGCTACGGTTCAGTCGCTACCCGACACCACAACCTCCTCTCCCAAAGAAAAAGAGAAATAAAGCCACGAAAGAGGAGAAACCAGCGGTCCCCCCAACTACCCAAACCCAAAATTCCCACCATTCTTTGTCTGATTTCTCTCAGAGATTCACAAGCACACACCGCCGCACGCCACCCACTAGCAACTCTCTACCGCTTGGGTCTCAAAGAATAATTTCTAGGTCATTCGTAGGAAACATATAATCTTCTTCTTCAGCAATGGAATACTAATTGATGATTTCATCTCTATAATGGGAAACACTTCCCCATTTCACAACAAATTCTTCGATTAATAACTTGAAAACAATAAAATGAAGATATTTTGGGAACATCTACACCAACCAGCATACATAGGTAGCCTCTTGAAAAAATCAAAGGCTCATCATCAGAAATCGTTCTCTTCAATGGAGCACATCGATCGAAGAGAACGTCTGATACAGATTTTTTTTACATACCACGTGTCAATGTATTGGCTATACAATATCAATCTTTGTACGGTAATAATAGGGCTGATGTCATATTAATTATCTTTTCCCCTTCCCTCTCTCACCGTCTCGTGTGGGAATCACTGTGTCAGATACTCCTCATGTCTGTATCCTTTGTGTGTCATATGACGTGATGACTTGTCCTATCAGGAGGCGGTTCTGCTCCTCCAGGCGGCCGATATGGCCCGTGTATCATTTGTTTTCTTCTCTTGTTTCTCTATCTCTCTTCATATTAAGTCTCAATAGTACCTATAGAGGTGGGTCCCGTACCTTTCCAAAGCACACAGATACACTTTTACCATCTCCCAAAAAGGGCGGGGAGACGAGAAATGTGCCGCACAGCCGACGATTACTGGAGCCATCGGTGGGTCCTTCCTTGCCCAATCCCTATCACTCCATAAAAGTCACCAACCCCTTTCCATTTTTCTTTCTGTCTATTCCCTCTCGCGCCCTTGTACGCTCTCCCTTGTTAGTTGTTTCTTCTTCTTCTTAAGGGGGTTACTTTGCTTCCTAGTTGCAAAGCTTCTCTTTCGGAATCTTGGGTATGGCTTCATCTCGAGAAGGTCATTACAGGGGAGTGAGGAAGAGACCCTGGGGAAGGTATGCTGCTGAAATAAGGGATCCCTGGAAGAAGACAAGGGTTTGGCTGGGCACTTTCGACACTCCAGAGGAAGCTGCTCTGGCCTATGATGGTGCTGCAAGATCTCTTAGAGGTGCCAAGGCTAAGACCAATTTTCCTCCTCCAGTCACAGGTTTCTCACTTGACCTCAACCTCCCTTCCTCATCCTCCTCCGATCGATGGCCTCCTGCTTCCTCTTCTTCTTCTCGTGCTGCTGGTTTTGTTATCGGAGAGCTTCTGCAGACTCGGGTTCTCAGGGAGATGAGCTGTTGTGAAGAACCTCTGCTAAGGGATCCCCCCAGCCCGGCTCAACCGTCTCCAACAGAACCTGCCTCTGGTGCTGCTGCTGCTGCTGCTCGTCCTTTCTACGGGATGATGAGAAAGGGTCTGTCTATTGACTTGAATGAGCCCCCTCCAGCCACCACGTCCACATCCCCATTCTGCTTCTCATGAACGAATGAATGAAGAAACAAACTTCTTATCTCTTTTTTTGTTTTGTGTATTAGCTCTATTTCTCTCTTTTGGCTAGGATTGAAGATTATAATTGAAGCAGAATATGTTCTATGTTTCGCGTTGATTCTCAAGAAATGAATGAAATGGGTAATTTATTTATTTAATTCTCTCGATTACAACTCTGAAGAACAACAGCGCTCTTGATGTGTCAACGTAACGTGTTTCTCGTATTATAACTTGAGCGTCTTCGTAATGGAATCTAGATTGCCAGGATTCTTATCCAATGGCAATTAACCACGATTTACATTTGTAGCAAAGCAATATACGTACCGACCAGTGCGACAAAACATTATCGTAGGGTATCAAAGTCATTTCATAATTCCTATGAGGCTGTGATTATCAGAAAACTGTTGGCTGGCGTGGGCGATAGGGTGGCGTGTTCTTGCAGATTAATATGTGGAGGAGATTAATGCGACGTATTTGACGCTCGTGTGGTCCCGTCTTTCTCTCTTCTCTCTCTCTCTCCGGTCTTTTTCCACCCGGTGTTCTCTCAGTCGCTGTCTTGTGAAAGGAGGTACACAAAGGTATCATCAAAGTGACGGACGACCGCATACAAAACTTCTGCTGTTTTGCTAACAGTGGTGGGACTCACTCTGATATCCACGTGACATCGGCATGATCAGCTTCACTTGCACTGCCTGTCTGGGTCCCACGCGCTACGGATCCGTCGGCAGGAGAGTCGTCACGCTGATCTGGTTTCTATACCTTGTAGTTCTTCTGTTTTAAAGTTGCACGCACGATCCACGCAGCCTCTCTCTCTCATCACTTGTCCTTTCCTAAGTCACCACGCGCTTCTCTTCGTCACTCTATAGGTGATTGCCGCGGCGCTGCCACAGTTCTACGAGTATTTTATTTTTGCTCCAAACAGTTCTACGAGTATTTGACTAGGAATGGTGGTTGTCTAACTGGGGAACAGCTAATCCCGCCGCCCCGCGTATAGCAGTAGACCGAATTTGATTCCACAACTACCGTCCAAAGACGCCATTAATTCACCTTGCAACTCTCATGATGTTAACATTTTTGCAGTAGTTGAGTTTGACTAGTTATAGCCAGAAAGCAGCCACTAGTTGTAGCAGGTAAGCAGCCAGGCGGCGCCACTCTTCACTTTCTAATTAAATAAAGGGAAGTAGTTTTCGGGAGTGTGCCCTACTCCTAACGTTCTTTGTCTCTTAAATAAAAGGAGAGGAGGATTCTCTTCTCAGTGAGCAAGCAAGCAGGGTACTTCTCACCATCTCACCATAGAAATATTGTTTATCTATTTATTAAAGAAAAAGAAAAAAAAAAAAGATGTGAGAGACAGTGTGTGGAGAGCCTTTTCTGAAAAAAACATATAAGATCTCTTAATAAATCAATGGGAAAATGGTGTATACTCTCAAAAGAGAGTTTGACGCTGCGCCTACGCCAAGACACATGGGGCAAAATGACTGTCTAGCCCCCATGAAATATGAAATGATTATATCACTTGATGATCCTGCACACGCAATCCCATTGGCTTACATGTGTGCATAAGGGCCAAGCTCCTCCACAGGAAACTCTTCCCCTAAATTGATTGGCAAGAGATGTTCATAGTCATGCAGTCCCTAAAACAACACATAGGCTAATGAGAGCATACATAGAATATCTATGCAACAACAACAAAAACATCTCAAGTTTTCCCGACTAAATGGGATCGACCACATTGAACTTTGCCTTCCAATCAATTCTCTGCTTTAGTAATTGCCAGATTAATTTTTTAGAGACTCTGTCATAAGTTTTTTTTTTTTAAATCAATAAATAACATGTGAAGATCATTTTTGCAATTTCTAAATTTTTCCATAAGTCTCTTAATTAGGTAAATAGTTTCCATCATGAATCTTTTTGACATAAAACCAAATTGATTTTCTGTAATTGTAGCTTCTTGTCTAAAGTGGGTTTCAATAACCCTCTCTTAGCACAAGGGCATCTATCTAGATGGGCTTTTCTATTTCACAAGGAATGGGACAATAATTCACATGTTCTTGTGCCTAGGACCCTAGGAGCAGGAACCATGCGACAACATCATTCTTTTTACCTAAATTGATATAGGGCAAGAGATCGCTACTTGGTCGAGCAATCCCTCCACCAATGCGGTACCAATGAAAGCATGTGCAAAGGCATGAATATAGAGGGAATTTTTTATTTTATGGGGGTTGGGTTGGTAATTTTGCACTCTCTTATATTTGTGCAAACATTCTATGCGACCAAACAACATTCTTTTCCTCTAAATGATGGGTACATTTTGTTTTCAAAATGGTGAAGTGAGAAATTATAACCTTCTTTTGATTGTCCTTGATTTTTTCTTAAAAATTATTTAAAATAGAGGTAAAAAAGTTTTTAAAATAATTTGATGATGATTTGTCTTTTTTATTTTTGTACTGCAAAACCCACGACCGCCAGGTCTAAAATTTTATTAAGCCACAACAGCCAAAACTTGAAGTACAATATTGAAATATCCTCAGGGAAAAGACGACTCCAATAAAGATAACCCAAAGCCCAATATAGTGGGCCAAGACATTTACAAAGCTACTGATATAAACAAAACCATAAAATTCAAACTTGGTTGTAAGTAGGGGTTAAATGAATAGTCGAAATCCGTTTTCATATCCGTGTCCGTATCCGTTTAGCACTATCCGAATCCATCCGAAAGCTAAACGAATGCGGATATGGATAGGCTCTAGCTATCCGAAAAACTATATTACATGTAAAAGGATAAAATATTCGATCCGTATCCGCGTCCGTATCCGTTTAGCACTATCCGAATCCATCCGATAGCTAATCGGATGCGGATGCGGATGAGATATAGCAATATCCGAACCGAATTCGATCCGTTCACAGCCCTAGTTATAAGGAGCCATATTTCCATAACAAAGGAAAATACCTAACTTGGCGGCCGAGAAGATCTATCCAAAAGGCACCAAATGAGAACTTGATTGTCTGAATGGTAGCCCCCCCCCTCACAAAGCAGACTGCAAGTCTAACCGAAGAGCAAACAACCTCACCACTAATTCAGAGCTGATAAAGAAATTATCAGAGGCCACAAACATGAGATTTTGCTAGTCATCAATAGCAACAACCGAGTACCTACCGGAAAATTTTCACTTCCACCAGTTCCCCTAGTGCCTATAATAAGGGGGTGGATCCCACCTGAACAGGGGTAGGGTGGTCTTCTTAGAGTGCGTTTGGTAACGTTCAGAATAGTGTTCTGAACAGTTCTTCTGTTCAAAAAGAACAAAAAAACATGAAAAAGTGCTTGGCTTTGCGGTTCGTTTTTTCGTTCTTTTAAAACGAACCGGAGGTCTTGAGCACCAAAAGAACGTTCTTTGCAGACCGTCTCTGAGACGGTCTGTAAAGAACGAGAACGATTAGACGATCTAAAATCGACGAAAACCCGTGAAAACCCGTGAAGTTGGAGAAGGCTACTTGCAATCAAAAGTTGGGAAGAGAAGGAAGGAAGGAGCAGAAGGAGACAGCAGAGGGGGTAGACCTCTCTCTCTCCTCTCTCTCCTCTCTCTCTCTCCTTCTGGTAAGAACTTCAAACCCTCTCTCTCTCTCTCTCTCTCTCTCTCTCTCTCTCTCTCTCTCTCTCTCTCTCTCTCTCTCTCCTCTCTCTCTCTCTCGCGCAGAGTCTCTACAAATCATTTGGCGCATTCTCTGCAACTCTCTTTCGCTCTCTGTCTCTCTCTCTCTCTCTCTCTCTCTCTCTCTCTCTCTCTCTCTCTCTCTCTCTCTCTCGTCTCTGTTTGTGAAGTTCGTTTATGGTTTTGGAAAGCCCAGATCTGACAAATCTATACTGTTACGCACGGTTTTGTCTCAGGAATCCGATTGCGAGTGTCACGCCCCCATCCCAACAAGGGATAAAATACATTATAAGCGGTGACTAGGACAACGCTTGTCATCCTACTAAGCTGCCAGGATCACTGATACAGTGTCCCAACGCACAGTCATAACTAATATTAAAACAATATAATATCAGAGTGCGAAAAGGGAAATATTACATTCCAAATGATCAATAGTTTTGCGGAAGCGTATAAAATCAATAGTTACAAGATGATCAAAGCCTAGATGATAAATACTGTAGTTAATCCATTTTTCATTACCATCTAATAATGATTAACAAGGGTATAAAAATAAATGTTTTTACATGGGCCTACGCTCTAAAATAAACAAAAGGGGAACAAGTCCCAAGAATTCTCACGGCCCGTAGGCGCAATCGTCACAAGGGCACCCGTTGCCATGTTCCTCTAACACAACTTCCGGCTCCTCCGTACCTGCATCATAATCTAAAAATTGTGTACACGAGGGGGTTAGCTCTCCACTGAGCCAGTGAGGGGATGGGGATGCACAAACACACAATTCACATAGTCCAATGATGCATGCATATGTTAAGTAAATTTTCCACCTAACATCACAACTAAGTCAGAGGTATATGCTACTGTGACAACTCGGGAGACACTGTGGGTCACTTAACTTATCGCCACAATGAAACCTCAATTGTCACGTGGGACCTACGCCGATCGAAGCCTCCAAGACCACTCAGGGAGACCCCGATAACCAATACTACCATGATCGGCCTCTCCCACCTCCACGTAATCCGGACGATTACCCAACACCTAAACCCCGTTGGTAAGGGTCGTAGCATAAGGGTGTAAAATCCTAGCCACAGCTACATGCAAGTCCTATCGTCCCGAGAGGTAATCCGGGTGCATCAACTTTTCATCTGGTTTAGTGCCCGGTTACCAGCACGGCACGGCGCATACAGTTCAACATGACATTCAGCATAATTTCTTCATAATTATATATATTATCCGGGGTTCCAGCACCGGCACCCACCAGCACCCAGACCCATCAAAGTAAAGCATCTCCAATTTACATCATAACATTCATATATAAAATATGCACTATGCACAAGCATGCTTAATAATTTATAATGATGACATAATATAAAATGCAATAATAATATCAAGCCCAAACAACCAAACCCACTCACAACGTATACGCCAAGCACCAAGATTATCAGTTGTCGCCTCGATCAAGCAATAAGCCACAAGATGAATATATTAACCTAAACAAATAGTGAAATAAGGTTAAACGAGCGAAGGAAAAGGATCCCCAAAAGGTCTTCCATAATCACTTAAGTATAAGGTTTTAGAAACAAAGTGGTTGCAGGAGTGGTTTCATGCCCAAATTCTGCAACCACATGCAAATCCTAGGAAACCAGGGGTTCAGGACAGTTTTAGTCAAGGTCGGTTGCAGATGTGGTTTCAGAAAACTGAAACCGAGTGTAAATCCTAGGAAACCAGGGGTTCAGGACAGTTTTAGTCAAGGTCGGTTGCAGATGTGGTTTCAGAAAACTGAAACCGAGTGTAAATCCGAGCTTCACAGGGGCCTTCTCGGGAAGGTAATTTCAGGGTGGTTTCTTGCAGGTCTAAAATCACATGTAAATCCTAGCTAACCAGGGGCTTAGGAAGGTCTCTGCCAAGGGTGGTTGCAGGTGTGGTTTCTCAGGTCTGAAACCACATGTAAAACCACATACCTGCAGAATCGAAAATTGAAGGGTTTCTTGCTAGGGATTCATTTTCCAAGGGGTTTAAAGGTAGGGAGGCTTCAAGAAAGCTTCCTCCTAGGTCCATTAGGGTTCTAAGACCTCATTAGGTCCATGTAATCCCATGAATTTAAGAGGAAAAACAAAGAGAACCTAAATTAGGACATAATAGGGTAGAAACCTTAAATTTCTCAAATGGAAAAAGATTGCTTAGGCTTAGAGATTGTAATGGAGTGAAATAACTCCACCATAGTCTAGGTTTAGAGGTTCCATCGATTCCTTGGGTTCCAAGAGAACCCTAGGTCGAATCTCTCCCATTTCCCAAACCTCAAAACTCAAAATAGATGAAGAGATGTGGGTTTCAATGGCTTACCTTCCCCAATGTAGAAAAGCTCCACGTAGAGGGCTCCACAAGGTGAGGTTCCAAGCCTTCAACCAAGCTTTTCCATTCCTCCTTCTCCTTTTCTCCTTCCTTCTTTCTTCTTTCCTTCTTTCTTCTTTCTTCTTTCTCCTTTCTCTCCTCTTTCTCTCCTCCACGATTTAGGTTAGATGGGAGAAGAAATGAAAATGAATGCTTCTCCCCCCCCCCTTTGTCTTATTTATAGAAAATGGGTCTTGGGTCCTTTAAGTTAAATGGGTCAAATAGCTAAATGGGTACTTTAAGTTAAATGGGTCAAATAGCTAAATGGGTGGATCCAAGATAAATGGGTCATTAGGCCAAATGGATAGTTTAAGTTAAATGGGTCAAGAGGGCTTAATGGGTTGACCCATGGTCTTATTTAGGGTACAGGAATGGGTTAACCCATCTTTGGGTCAAATAGAGTCAAATGGGCCCTCAAGTTGAATGGGCCTCTTAACTAAATGGGTCTGCCCACAGGTTTCAAATAGAAAAGAACCCACTTGGGGATGGGTCCATCCACCATAGGATTATAAGCCCATCACACGCTCCCTTAAATAAGTGGGACCCACAAATAGAATATTCCCAACTCAACTAAAATAGCCCGGGCGGTCTAAATCTTGACCCGCACTTCGAGGGCATCGAGGAAAAGGATAAATAAATAAGCCAAGGGCTAGAACTTACTTCTCCATTGCCATGGTGTGTCAATGGTAAGCCCGTATCATGGTCAATAATTTGTAACTGGGTTTGACCACCAGTGAGAACAGCTCACCAGCACGTGACAGTGATAACCACACGTCACGGGAAAGAAATAATAATTAATTATGATCCGGGGTGCGGGTATAACAGCGAGACCTGGAATTGAAGGAGTTTTTTATGCTTTGACGAAGATTAGAAAGTTGTTGCAGAGATTTGGGGCTTAATCGTGATCCCAGGTTGAAATCGAGGCATTCCATCCAACAGGAATGCGGTTCGCAGTTAAATTTGGGGCTTAATCGTGATTCTATGCATACCGGACAGTTGCAACGTAATCCGACCACCAGATCTTTATCTCCTCTGCCTGACACTAATCTCTCGGATTCATTTAAGGAAGCTCAATCTGAGAAGAGGAGATTTTCTACTCCAGGCCCGCGAAGAAAAGAACCCGATAGAAAGATTCCCGGGAAGATTTTTGCTAGAGATTCTCATCGTACTCGGGCATCGAATTCTACGTCGTCGTCAACTTTGATTTCTGATAAATTGAATAGCCGAAGGAAGTCATCGTGGACGAAGTACTTTGATCATGGAGGAGGAAGGGTCACTGCGGTGGAAACTGCTGCAGATGAATTCAAGGTTGATCTCTCTCAGTTGTTCAATGGGCTTAAGTTTGTCATCGGAGCTCACAGTCGAATATACCATGGAATTTATAAGGATGAACCTGTTGCTATGAAGATTCTTAGCCCACCTGATGACGACGACAAAGGAGCCATAGCGGCTCGGCTGGAGAAGCAGTTCACTAGAGAAGTTACTCATCTGTCTCATCTCCACCATCAAAATGTGATCAAAGTAGCTCAAGTCTCTCTTTTCTTTGTTTATGTTTTATTTTTGTTTTTACCTTTTTTATTTTCATCTTTTAGGGTTCACGGGCGAGGGATCCTAGTACTAAACTTTTATCGAATTATGATCACTGAATTATTATGTTGTAGCAGCAATATATTCTATTTCCCTTTGTGCCTTCATGTTTATGCGTTGCAGCCATTCTACTATTTGCTTTGTTGAGTTCAGTGATATTGAACTTCTAGTTGTTCTGTTCTGATCTGATTTTTGTTTTAAGTTCTCTTGTGGAAGACAATTGTGACAGATTGCTCCCCAAGCTTATTACAGTGTGTCATTTGGGAACCTAGAGTCAGATAATTAGGGTTTTTTTTTTTTAATTTTTAGCAGTTAACCCTTAGTTTTTTCTGCCCAAACTATCTATTATTCCTATGAATCTGACTGTAATTCCATTTCAATTCATCATTTGTTTATGCCATAAAACATTAAAAAAAAAAAAAAAGCAATCCACAACTGAGTTTTAATAATAGGCAAACCTGATCTTCCTGTGATTTGGGTTTTGAACTGGAATTAGTTGACTCTCCACTTTCAATTTCACATTGCTTCAAAGCTCTCTCTTTCATGGAAGGTGTTGAAGCAGGGCTTGGACTACTTGAGCTGAGTTCAGGTGGAGTACTTTGAGTACCCACATCTATAGTATTCATATTCTCTATTTTCTTGTCTACATTCAAAACCACAAAAATTTGAGAAATTGATGATATCTCCCAAACAAGAAATCTGATCAGATTCCAACACTATTTACTTCAGATCTGTCTCATCGATTTGAGCCAAAATTTGGGAAACCATTCTTCTCCATATAATTGACCTTCGACCACTTTTGGACCATATCTGAAACTTTGATTTGTTGTTATTAAATTTATTTTTAAATCTGGTTTCTAAATCTGTCACTGTGAAAACCATCCAAGAGAATTTGAAACAGGTCAGATTTTAATAAGATATTGATCATGAGATGTGATCTTCAGCCCAGAAGGACTTGATTGGATGATATTGATCTGGGTATGACGAGAGAATGGTTCAACCCTGAACTTTTGATTTCTGATCTGGGTACCCTAGGGGGGACTATCATATGATTGCCCTTTAAATTATAAGTTGATTCAACTGTCATATCCATACCTTTTCTTCCTTTACTTTTTTCCACTCACATAGGAGAAAGGGGATTGGGGAAGACAGAAATTACTGAGAAAGGAAGCAATGAATGGCAGGTAAGAGCAGGGCCCATCTATGTTATCTCTTAGGACCAATTTCAAAAGGTTCTGGCATTGGCACCACCATTTTTCTGTTTGTACTAATAGCCTTTTATTTGAAAAACAAAAAATTTCTTTACTTCTCATGTCCAAAATAGCCAAGTGCTTCAGTTAGTTAAGATCATTCAGTCTATGGAATCTCTTGGCTTTCTAGAATCCAAAAGAATGGAAAATATAATTTGGTTTAATCTGTTGTGTTAATTCATTGACAACTTGATGGGCCTTTAGCTCAAATTGGTAGAGCACTTGGAACATGAGCATGTTCCAAGAGGATGGTGGTTCGAGTCCACCAAGGCCCTCTTTATTCAATTGTTCATAACATAGTTAGTTATGCCACTAATCTACTCAAGAACTCAAATTTAATGGCATATTTGAAATTTGACATCTTTTTATACTTACTTTGGTTATTTTAATTTTATGCTAAGGTTGGTAAGAGAAAAGGATTTTACAAGTCTTTTTTTAGTATAATTGACAAAGAAATGACATTATTGTAATTAATATCAAATAGGGAAGAACAGAGTTTACCAAACCCCATTTTTGTTCTGAACAGCGTTCTTGAGAACGTTACCAAACGGTCATTTTCGGTCTCAGAACGCCGTTCTAGACCAAGAACGTAAAAGAATGTTTCTAGTCAAGAACGGGCGTTCTTTGTTCAGACCGTTACCAAACGCAGCCTTAGAGGCACTGGGGAGCTGGAGGGACGAAGATACCTACCATAGCTGCAGGCCTGGAGGAAATAGATGCATGAACGAATATCAAATAGCACCTACTAGAGAGACCTATACTAGAGGATGGAGGGCGACAAGGGCTCAGAACCATGGTTTGAGATATCGGATCGTATCGGTATCGGTCAAGGTCGATCCCAAGATTTGATCGATACAACAAGGTTTGACTCGATCACCCAACTCGGTTGGATCGATCGATTCGATCCGATCCTTGACCGATCCAATTGAATCTTTTTTTATTTTTTCAAAGTTTTCAAATGTTTTTTTAGTTTTTTATATTATCTTGATCGATACTGAGCGATACCAACCGATTTTGACTGATCCGATCCCGAGATCACAACACCCACCAACTCTGGCTGATACATGATCCAATCCATAAAAAGACGATTTTGGGGGGGGGGGTTTGACTGATCCTGACCAATTTGGACCGATCCAAAAAGATTTGGGCCATGACCGATCCCGAGTCTGATACCTGAATTTTGAACCTTGCTCAAAACTCCTCAACACTCCTTTTGATCAATGAAATCCATGATCTAAAAGCAATGGTGGAGGTTATGAACACCATTTCATTTCTGTGCTTCCAAGGAACATCCTATGCTGCTCCATCCTAGACAAGCCAGGACACCTACCTTATTTGAGGATCCTTCCAGGGAAAGGCTAAACTGGGGAAGGAAGCAGATCTCATTGATACACAAGAAGTTACAATTAACCATGCTTGCTGAGCATGGAGGCATTGAAGGATTGCATGCTTGAACCTTTATCTGATCTATTTCCCGGGCAGGTTCATTTTCTCAAGTTCCTCTAATAGAGGGGTACAAAAATGACCAACCTATCCCTATTTGAACACACTGTTTGAGTGGGATCCACCCTCCTCTATTAGAGGAATTCGAAGAAATGGTCCTTTATAGTAGTAGTACACATCCAACAACCCACAATGTTTGGGCACACAGCCCAACAGCTTGCCCCTGTGTTGGGCTGCATGCCCGGACAGCGAAGGTCGTCGAATGAGGCGCTATACTGGATCTCAAGAAATAGAACAGATAAAAATTGCTGGCGTAGTCACCAAGCAAGGCTCGCAATCAGGTAGCGTTCTATTCCCCTAATAACTAATTCCACTTTTTTATTCTTCGCTTTGTGGGTGGATTACGGATCTTAAGGGATTGAGGAAAGATCCAAATGGGGCCCACTCCAGCAGAAATACATGTTGGGTATTTAATGAGATTAGTTTACTTCAAATATGTCACAGTAATTTAATACTTAATTTATTAGTTGATTAATGAATTCAAGCTTTATTAAGATTATATATCACTCATACCCTCATAAAGTGAGTGAGAATCTGAGAGCGAGGGTGGGAACTGGGAAGAGGAGACAAACAAAAGAGAAGAAAGAGAGACACTCTTCTAATCATGAGTTCTATTGTTCGTTGAAAAACGTGACAACGCCGACCGCCTTTATTCCTTTGTCATCCGGCTTTTGCGTAAAAGTTAACCTAAGGATAAGAAAAAGACTGAGGAGGGTGTTTAATCTCAAAATATGACTGAGTTTGACAGGTGTGACAATGATAACTTAACCCTCAACGTGGCGTCTCAAAGTGACTGTCAAATGCTCCATGTGCCCGCTCCAGCGGTCCAGTCTACGTCAATTCTTTTGGGTGTGACACGTCACTCAATCCTACGGTCGTACCATTTCCCATCATCGTATTAAAATAGAATTCGATCACGTGTAATAGAGTATCGACCGCGCTTCGAGAAGTAGAAGGATCTCGATTTGAAGTACTTTGATATTAAAATCTGACTTTTTGTGTAAGTTCATAGTCCTAAAGGATCACACGGTTAGGATTAGATTAGATGACTTCCATTGTTCGTGATCTCGGTATCGGTTGGATTATCGGGATCGTCCAAACTCAAACAAATATGACACTTTGTCCCTATTTTCATGTAAAAAAATTAATTTTTTAATATTTTTATCCCTGTCCATACAGTTGGATCGGGATTGGTCTCGTAACAGATTTTGATTTCGATTTCGATTTCGATTTCTATTCGAACATTACAAAAGTTTTCATACTCTAATCTCTAAGCTTGACACCACACTCGTTAATTTTCTTACTAAATTTTAAAAAATTTGACCCAAAAGAGTCAATCTTCCAAGCATCAGCAACAATAAGGTGATCTTCCCATTTTGCCTCAAACTTAAAGATGAGAAGGCCTTCAAAGACACGGTGTTGAAAATTTACAGTCACAGGTGTGAGATCTGAAACTATCATATATAACATTCCTATATATGGACTGTCATAGAGTCGTACAAACAAAAGAACTCGCTATTACCAAAACATTTGTCAATACTAGACATAATAAGGCAAGCTACATTTGTTTGTTAGACTAAGAAAAAGAAATAGGGATAGCCGATGTCCAAAATAAAAAAAATAAAAAAAAAAATTAAACAAAAAGATTGTAGCCGTAAGGAAATCCAAGTTTACACTGTAGCTTCTCTTGTTGAGCAATTTGTTGCTTAGTCTCTATCAAAAAGATTAAGCATTTGCAACCAGCTCGCCTACGACCACCCTTGCTCTAGTAAACCTTTTGAGACAATTCCAAAACAATATGCTTATACAGTTATACTGCCTCGGCGGGTGCCATGAAACAGCCACACAGCCCCTTTGCAGCTGAGACAACACAGACGAAGTAGACGAGTTTTGAAAACTTAAATGACACCATCAGGCTAAGAATTTCTTGTGGGTTTTAGGTTGATGCCATTCCAAAACCGGGGCAGAAGGCGCTCTATCAATAAGGTTGGGAGAAATCCTTCACCGCTTAAATCGTCGAAGAAGAAGACTAGTTAAGGCACCAGGGGTCTTTTTGAGCACCCAGATATGGAGGGTGAAGGATCAGAGTTATCCATTTCCTCAATGACAACTGAAGAGCCTTTTCTCCAAAGGTTGAGGGGAAGTAACTTCAGAGACCAAAATGATCTTGGAAACAGATGCAAGTCCATTACATATCGGGGCTGCATCTTGAGAACCAGGAACCAATAGAAGGGCCAGAGCTCAGAATGATAGAACAACGTAGGAACAGGGCTTGGTCAACATCCTGGATAGCAGATGTAAATAAACATGCTTTTGAAATTAGAAAGTGATCAATCTAGACAATACACCATCTATTCAATGGTTAGAATTGCAGCTCCAGAATAACTCCAAGAAAGACAATTGCAAAAGATCTCCAGTTCTTTTAGAACCCCACACTGCCGGGTAACCGGATTCTTCAATTTTAACCTAAAACAGTGATGTAGTAAGAATATGAGCAGGTTCTATCAGATTGGATTGACAAGGGCATTCACATAACTACATGGTGGGAAAGGAGTTGAGTCTGAATCTGTTATGGACCTCATAGCAATCCTGTACTCACCCCATTCCTTTCATCAATGAATCATTGTCTTCCAATCAAAGATAACTGACGGGCAAAAATAAATGAGGAATATACAAGTTTTATTATGTATAAACAGAGTAGACCTCGTTTCACTGCTATATAATACCACCCAATTTGTACAAAAGTGTTAATAGTTGCTAAGCATCTTCACCATCGCTCATGGTTGGGTAGGGATCCACAGAGACTTCTGAGTCAATTCCATCAATTATCCTCCCCCTGAACAAACACAGACTCAAATACATCAAAGGAGAGAGTGTGGAAGGTATACAAGCAGAAATGAGAACAAAAGACAACCTTGTTAACATCTTTACCTTTCCAAAACAAATTTCCCTTCCTTGTACTTCTCATTTTTATCATGTGCCACCTCCTGAATGTGGCAACCAAACCAATAAGTAGCTCATCTAAATGATTAAATAAAAAATTCCAAATTTTCAATATTGTATTATTATAAAATAGACTAAGACACACATAGAATAGAAACAATGATGTGAAACAATGCAAAAGATAAAATCTAGAATTAGAGAATTACATACAACATGTGACACACTTGCTTTTCACTAAGGTTGTGTTCAGTTAGTATGAATATCAAATTATTCAATAGGACATGCATGATAGTGATGTCCCTCTTGTTATCATCAGGCAAGGGGCGGTGGGGGAAAATTCTCTTGCCACCAAAATATTCTGTGACTCATTACCTTTCCACGCCAATTAGGAAAGACTCGGATGGAGAAACAGTTGCATCTAAATAGAGCATTCAAACAGGCCTGACAAAATTTTAAAATTGAATATTCATATTTCAGAATCAATACAATTGAATGAAACTATGAAACTATGAAACTATTTCCACTCATTTTTTTATATTCTTTTCAATACTCTTTTTTTTTTCATATTCTTTTTATATATTGGCAACCATTTGGGTTCAAATCTACTACATCACATAAACCCTGTATCAGTTCCCTCATAACTGACAATTGCAGGTCAGATGGGGCCCAATGAATTCCCACAAAATAGGCCCTGGCCTCTCTTACTCAGGTGCCAAGTTTCAGTGCCGATGGAGTTCTCTATGCATCATGAAAATAAGAATTCCATTGACCAATTTTATACTGTCAGAGGAAAGAAAATGCAACAAAGGGTGGCCATATAACTTATTCGAGTCCCAAAATTTAACAATTGGCCAATCCAAAGGTTTCCATATATCCAATCCTTGAGACTGGCCACATCATCCCCCACAAGTTCCGAATGAGGCCTGATACAGGCTGATACAGGGTTAAGGTGATACAGAAGATTTGAACACCAACTGAATAATATGGTTTGTACCTCAATCATAACATTGCTGTCACTTGAGGAGTAGTTAGAGCAGTGCTATACAAATACAGAGAACCAGCCTCGAAGGCATCCGTAGCATCTGGACCGTTTACATTTTTCTTTCAATGAGTAAAGGTGGTGGTGCCCGTCAGCGCCAATGTATGAGATATCTCTTAAGGATCCAGACACAACAAGGGGTGGGTTCCCACCTAAGTGGTTGCGTAGGACAGAAATTAGCATTCCGATGAACTTAACCATTCATTCCTAGCTGGTTTGTTTGCACGGTGAACAAGTCACCAAAACAAGCACCAAAAGAAAAGTTCACATACAACTATGCTGTGAGTCCAAGAATAAGCAATCTTTGAGGAGGAATACAAACAGATGTAAATCCTCTACACACTACATATGACATGTTTTGGCACTAGGCAGTGACCTAGGGCTATAGAATCAAAATAAAGACCCTAATCCCCTCCATCCCATTTCTCTTGTCAATCCCAATCAAGGACTAAAACCCTTTCCCTCCCTCCTCCAACCAAAATTTTTAACTCCATCACTCCAGAATAGGCCTCTTAGCTCTAGTGAATACACCTGATGCAGAATCAAGATTTCAGCACAAGTATGCTCGCAGGAGGAAGACCAGGCCAGAATAATGGCCTGTGGTTCACATTGGTTATATTAGGACAGAAGGCCAGTATTCTGGTCTGGTCTTCCTCTGGCAAGCATACTTATACTGAAACCTTGATTCTGCATCAAAGCCACTGTAATTACGAGGAAAATGGTTGGGTACAAGCAAGTTTTGTTTTCACTCACGATACTAGGACAAGCAACATTCTCTGCAGGTTTTCTTATTGCCAATTGTTGGAGAGGTTGGCACCACACAGAAGAAAGAGAGAACAGGATGGAGAAAGTTGACAGAAGGACAATATTACAAAAGGTAGGGAAGTTCAATCTGGAAAGGGCTTCTGTTTCCTTTTTCTATTTTATTGGCCAAAATTGCTGGGGCTTATTGGAGTCGCAAGAGGTTGTTGGCACTAGCCAGAGTCCATAAAGAGGGCAGCAGGTTAGAGGTTTGTTTCCAGAAGAAAAAAGGCTTGAGGGTGGGTTGGGGGGGGGGGGGAAAGGAGAGGAGTGAGAGAGCAAGAGCTTACATATTTCCAGCCAAGTATCTGTCCACAGCAGCAGCAGAATACATCAGCTACAGTATGCATTCCATACAGCATCATTCGCTCTTCTTTTGCTCCTACTATGATATTCACCCTGAGACAAAATATCTCAGTAAACCACTCTAAAAAGTTATGCTAATTCAAAGCTTCATAATAGAGTGATAGAGTTCAGACAGTTGACACCGCAAATGTAAATTGAGAAATATAAACCAACATTCCAGGACATTTAAGGCCTGAGGAGGTAAAGCCAATAAATGATAGCAATGAAAATTATCTCCAATTTGGTGCATGAATTAGTGTAAAGTGATGGATTAATGTACTGTGAATGGGTCAAGGATATGAAGAAACCTTACTCCCTACCCCCCCCCCCCCAAAAAAAAAAAAACCAAAACAAAAAGGGAAATCTGAGATGGGAACAAATAAATGGACCCACATAAGCTGCCTGTACATCATAGTCATTGCCTACAACACAGAGAGAGAAAGATTGTGTGTACCAATAAAATTTTGACAAAGAACTAATTTCCATTCACTTAGTATTTATGATATTTTTCACTCAAAAAAAAATTATGATATTTATCTCCAGGGAAGAGGTGAGGACATTCTGGTAAACTCATTCCTGTCTTCAGATCAACTTGACCAAGAAGAAAAATAGGTTCCTCCATCATGCAAGATCAAAATCTCTCTCTCTCTCCCCATGCATGTGCATGCACCTCCAGCCTCCCCCCCCCCCCCTTCTGAGAAGTAAGAGCACTCAGCTACACAAATTGCAACTGTGGAGACCCAATGTATGATGACGGGTTGATTGGAAGTGGCTACTAGTAAAAAGGGAAGTTACTGGGACTTAATTAACTGGTGAAATAACTGGAGAAATGAACAATGAGATTTTTAAAAAAATATGTTATGTCACTCCCATTATACCTATTTTATTTGATTTCTAATAAAGTTTAGGGGCCTCCCTGGGTCCCAGATAATATTCGGGTTAAAAAGAAAAAAGAGATTTTAACAAATATATATAATCAATGAGTGTAGCTGTTATAGGCGGATGAATCAGCAGTGTTCAGGTCAAAGCCTAATTACAGTAGCAAACAGTATTGCAATCATATTTGGGCTCTTTTCCTTCGAAAAATTTCTAATTTCAGGCAATTACTGTCTCTTATTCATTGATTCGATTGAAATGATTTATGATCAAGTCACACGGAAGATAATCAAATGTAGGAAAAAGAGGAAGAAAGGGAAAGCAAGGTTGAGTAGTGCAGGCGTTACTGAGAAACACAACAATAGAGTGTGTTTGCTCATTTGCATGAGCACATGTGTGTATGCAATGTTAGGTTAGCCGTCATTATATTTTTCACATTAGCAGTGAAATCAGGTTTCCATATCAGGTGCCATGAAAGAAATAGAGGA
Source organism: Telopea speciosissima (assembly GCF_018873765.1). Lineage (NCBI taxonomy): Eukaryota > Viridiplantae > Streptophyta > Magnoliopsida > Proteales > Proteaceae > Telopea > Telopea speciosissima. The sequence continues at coordinate 68,581,087 of NC_057917.1, read as the reverse complement.
TGTAACAGTGAAGCAACAAGTTCTTCAATGTGTCGAGTGTTTGTACAGTACATTGGAATATAAAATGTTTGGAAGGATTATAAGCATGGATGAAATCATTTTTCCCTCAGGTAAAGTCTTGAATAAGTCACATTAGTAGCAGGTGGTGAGCAAAATGTGGGCAGGAAGAAAAAATAAAAATTGCTCTGTAATTTTGCATCAAGTAAACAACCGAACATCAAGATAGTCACAAACAAAAGGAGGTGTATCATTAAGACTGCTTTGAATGTAAGATTCTAAAAGAAGTTACAGTAATAAATAACAATACTAAGAGATGTCTTGTAGTCCTTTTTATCTTTGATAATGAATTTTTTATTCACCCAAAAAAAAAAAAAAACAATACTAAGAGATTAACATCAAAATAAGGATCCTGTTGTCCATGTTTCATCAATATTTTCAAGATGTTCTTTTCACATGACACTTGTGACAAGAAATAAGGGTGGCTTTAGACATACAGAAAATAACAGAACTAACATAACAAAATTAAAGTAAAAAATCTAGAAATTTGGTTTAAGGTTTGGCTTTAAAGTTTGCTGTGCCCAGGCTAAACTTGATCAAGTTAAACTGAAGGCTCAAAAAAATAACTTAAACCACCACTATAGAAGCTCTGAAATACACCTTGAATCATGCACTCAATTTGCTTCTGTAACTAATTCATCAAACATTTATTCTGGCTAATATTGATGTGAAATACACAGAGAAAGCATAGAATATAATAACACACCAATATAAATTAGTTCCTCTACAATGAATTAATGAAACCATGAAGTAAACTAACCAACAAAATGTGTGCTTATCAGTGCTCAAATGAGATTTTTTTTCTTTCCTTTCCTTTTTTCTTTTTTATTTTTTTTTTTCTGGTGGGGAGGGGGGGGGGACAGGAAGAAACCATCTTTAGCCAATTTGTAAACATAAAAAAAATAGCTAATCTAAGAAACTGTGAAGAACTCACGCAGTATTGAAAAGGTATGCCTTCCCCCGACGACAATAGAAAGCCTGGTTAAAAACAAAGTGGAGCCCAAACAGTTCAACAAAATTAGCATTTCAAGTTCAACTTAAAAATAATTAGAGTATATATGTAAAAATAAATCAATTGGAATTAGCATCCTGTAAAGGAACCAGGCAAGTATAAAAACATGTCAAGTTCAATAACTCTCTTCTATGAGTAAGGCAGCCGATTTTGTCCTCAAAGAAAACAAACATACGAGAGGGAAGAAATATATGGAGGATCAGCTTGATTAAAAAAAACAGGAGATAGGAGCTCGAGAATACTACAGTATTCCAGCTTGATGGCATGGAATTTCTAGAAATTAACAGCATGGCTGTAATATGCAGTTCATTCACTCACCTTGGGCATCAAATTTTTAGAAATAAATATCGTATAATAAGTGTCATTAACTCATCATCCAGTTCATACACTCACAGGAATCGCATCTAAAGGAAGCCTAAAGGATTCAAAGATTTCTAACATCATCACCTTTTCAGGATTTAAAATTTCTTAGACATGGCTATGTGAGAAAAGAGGAACTTAAGGATGTTGGGCGCAGGTGAGGTTACAAATTGTAGACCTACTTATGGCTTTAGGGGTTTCTTGGTGATGGGGATCTAGTAACATAAGGTGAGCTAAAACCAGTATGTGGTTGAAAGATCCAGTGTCCAAACTGAATTTAGACCTACAGCACATGGAATGTGTGAACTCCTTTTGTTGAAGATATTACTGCCTGAATTGGGTTTTCAAGTTCAATAAATTGCGAAAATAAAGATATAACTCAACATGATAGGATAGGACCTATTGTGGTTGATCATTGTTGTAGCAAAGAGAACTAAAAAAGCTGAAGTCCAGCCAATTTTGCACACTAATATCTTTTGAGGGCCAGTATCGACTGTCCTGAGAAGGTGCCCAAGGTCCCACCCCAGATCCCGGCTCAAACCGCGATGTACGCTGGCTAGTCGTTGTTTAAGGAAATAAAGTTGCACCTTCTTCACAAGTCCGGGCTTTTGGATGACTGGTAAGTGCTTGATCCTACAATATCCAGACAGAAGAATAGGTGGCAAACATCTTAGATAGGAAGATATTAGGAAATCTTAGTTCTATGGCATGCTAAGTAGGGATGTAAATGGACCCACAAAAATGGCCGCATATAACTATATCCGTATTTGGTCCATTCATTTAATCAGATATCCAATTAAAATGGCTTATATTTTAACCCCTTCTTTTGTTTTACACTTTTACCTACTATTTTTACACATGTTTTTACTTATTTATCCTTAATTTTAAAATATAGGAACTTTTAATGGATTGGATAAGGCTTTACAGATGTCTGGCCGAGTATTAATCAGATATTGCAATAAATGGATCGAAACTTAATCAGATAGGATATCAGTGTATCCGTATCCGGGATAAACGGGCAGGAACCAAATACATAACCGGATAATATCTGGCTCATTTACTGCCCTATTGCTAATGAAGTTACACATGATTGATTATCATGCACTAGCTCAAAGGGGTGTTGTAATTAAAGACCAGTTGCAAATTTTCAATCTCGCATAGTCATTACAAATGAAAATATTTTTATTTCCCCTACTTCTAATAGCAGAAAGATTACTTCTTCTATGTATTCTCTAACATTTTCCATCTTTGACTCTGGCAGGCACTTCACCTTGTTTACACTCATTCGGATGATTGGCCATAGCACCATAACATTGTCCATGTGGGTTTCCTCAGTGGAAAAGGGTTCAAGATGTCATGGCCATCAAGATGTAATTTAAAACAAATGACAAGGCTTGACATTTTGGATCCCAAAATAGTAGATGGAAATTCATATTAAAGTCACCATGCTGGATTAGATATCAATCTCAAAAAATATAAATATGCATGGAATTCTAGGGGCAATGAAGAGATAACCACATCACAGAGCCATTGGATCAAATCAATTGAAGCCAATTATCATCTCAACACATCAAAAGCTCCCAATTCTGCAAAGTCCCAAGTGACAATCAAAGTCACCATGCTGAATTAGATATCACTCTCAAAAAATATAAATATGAATGGAATTCTGGGGGCAATGAAGAGATAAACACAGCACAGAGCCATTAGATCAAATCAATTGAAGCTAATTTTCATCTCAACACATCAAAAGTTTCCAATGCTGCAAAGTTCCGAGTGACAATAGGACATATCGAATGGAAAAACCAAGAAAACCATCACAAGCCACCCCATGGCTCACCAAAACCTAGTTGTTTCACAATCCTATAATCCTCATCAGATGCCATATGCATGAAATTTGCGTACTCCAACTTTTCAATCCAACACATTGTCCATTGGGAAACTCCACTTAGCCCTATCAAACAAAAGTAAAAAAGACTCGTTTTTTAAATGAAAATTAGAAGGTCAACCCTGATATGGTCGTTTGATAGTTTTCTATTCCTCACTTCAGTGGTAGCCTCAATCAGTTCGAAATCATAGATAACAAAATTTTAATTGGAAATCCCCTTAAACCAATCCGTTCCACAGAAGACACCCAATTAAAGATAGTTCCCCCCCTCCCCCCCCCCCCCCCCCCAAACACACACATACACACACAAAAACGCTTCTTCTACCGGTGAAATATCATGAACTGAAAACAATCAGAAGAAGAAGAAAAACAGAAAGTAATGGGTAACGAGGAGGAAGAATTACCCTGGAGACGAGGTCGTCGGAGAGGGCTAAGTGGCTTCGACAGAACTTGCATCTGTAAACCTTACCATCAAGTTCCACCAGAAACAGCCTCCCCATTTCTTCTGCTGAAACAGCACAAAGACCCAACTGCTTTTGACTTCGTTTGCAACAACCAGACCCCAAAAGAAACAGACGAACAAACAATTCCCAGAAAGTTGAATCTAAAAGAAATCGACGACTTCAGTATCCTCAACGATCCATTCAGAAGCTATCATTACACAGAACCAAACAAAGAGAAAAAAAGATGTTTTGGTACCTAACTTCCCTCGGCAGTTGCTGGCTCAGTACAGGACTACGGGGTGACGATCCGTTCTGGTTCGGTTATTCGGTCCGGTTCTGATGCGGTCTACATTTTGACAATGTGAAATTAGAACCGAATCGAATAGGAATCAACTAAAATTAGAATCGTTTTTGTTGATTCAGTTTTACTGATTTCTATTTGGTTTTGTTATTCTGTTCAAAACTAATTTATATACGATTTATAGTATCAGTCTCGGAAAATGGTTTGGTATTTTAATCCGTACAATATCGCATTCAGAAATGACCAACCAAGGAGTTCGTCTTAGGAAACTAATCACGCGGTTTTGTTACTTAGACAAACACTCGAATGGATGGTGTTCATTGTTGGGTGTTGAGTGCTCTTCATTTCCCTCTCCTCCTTTTCTAACAACAAAGATGAAGACATAACTGCAAAAGTCATGAAGACGTAAATAAGGGGAGAAGCCCCAAGCTCAGGAAACGTGTGCATAGCTCTGATTTTCGGTTTTTGAGGGAGGAGAGCCACTTTTCAGTCCAACTCAGAATTTTGCCGAACACTCACCTCGAGATCCATGCCCTTAGTATTCTGTCCACACCCCGAGTGACCTAAATCCACCCGTTTACCCATCAAAACCATGTTTTCCCACTTTTTCTCCCAAACTTCTGTCAAGTAACTTCTACTTGTCCCTTATGACGTCGTTACTCTATTCGAGGTGTGAGTGTCAGGCTCCCAAAATCCTTCGTGATATCGTTACTTGGCCCGAAATCCAAGAAACAAAATCTTTTTTTACAGCCGTTACTCTACCTGAATTCCAAGTAATCCAAATCTAGTTCACATAGCCATTACTTTGTCCAACGAAAGATAGGCTAGTCGTTCATCCGTGTCCACCTGAGCTGGAAGATACTTAATATTTTGCATTTACATTGGTAACTCCTTTTTTTCCCTTTTTTTATTTTTTGTCTTGCTGGATTTGATTTCAATTATACATTTCTACTTTGTCTTTTATTTCTAGCACAGTGTAGACCGTTAAAGTAATTTGTTTTAGTATAAATAATAATTTTTTACTTATTAAAAAATAATGTTTAGTTTCTTTTTATATATTTGATGCATGATAATCAATTATATGTTATACTTGCATGTTAGTATAGGACACATCATTATGAGAGAATATCCAAAGACAAACATCTAGTAGATCGCAAGAACAATTTAATCAGACGAAATGGAGTGCTAACACCTTCCCACTCTCATAACTTGACTACTTACCCAGACTCTCTGACTAGACCATATGGAATTATGTAGTTCTTTCCACTCATCATGAATGGGGCTATCCCCCCCCCCCCCCATTGAGTCCTAGGCATGAATCCTAGGTGGTGACTCATTTTATTTTAGTATGTATATAGTATGACTCCAAACCCCCTATTGCCAAGGGACCCTGAAAGCTCTCGGACACCCGCTCACAAGGCGGACTTTGAAACCCCTGCTCTGGAGGTCACTGAACCCACAACAAACCAAGACTCAGTATTGGTCAAGTTTAGAGCTTAGTGTTTGCATATTTAAGGTTCACTTTCTCATGCATTGCACTGGATTTTGTTCTTTATTTAGTTATATAATATTTGCTTTACATTTTGTATACTAATTCTTGTCTTGTATCCAAATGTCTCAAGTACATGTCTTCTAAATCCTAGCCTTTTTTCATTCCCGTTGATGTATCTTAGTTCAATTTAACATGTTATACAATTTGGCCAAGTGATAAGGAAGATCAGTTTAACCAGATGGACTGGGGTGCTCAACACTTTCCCCAAACCATAACATAACCCGTACATAGACTGATGGTTTGACCAATTCCCCATTAGACAATTGTGGAGCGAATCTTTTTATTTTGTGGGTCCTACTATCCTAGACCTTTATCTAGATAGCAACTTTGATATAATTCTCTCCCTCTCTCCCTCGTCCCAAAAAAGATGAAGTGGAGGATAAATATGTCCTTATTGGTATACCATCTCCTCATATTTGGTATCCTTTTAAATAGAAAAAGGGAGAAAGAACGCTAATTTCGGCCCCTTAAACTCAAGCCACGCAAAATGACTGTAGCGCCCCCATGAAAAGATGGAAATTCCTGAGAGTGTGGTGGTCATTTTGTGCAATCCTGTCTCTAGAAGTAGGGGCCATGTACCGCACGCGAGCAGGTAGCATTTTCTTTCCCATACAAAAAATAGCAAAGACATGTTATGGACCTATTATATTTTATGAATATGTATTTCTTCTGAGATTGAAAATTTTTTATTTTGTTAATTATTGTTGTTTAATACATTTAATTAAAAAATACTCCTTGACAGTGTGCTATTGATGATTCTGATATCGATGTGTATGTTTGTAATATGTAAGTTTTTTTTTTTTTAGTTAAAAAGGCGCTTTTATATACTATAATAGAAACGTATTACATTCTAGAATAGGCCTTTCCTTTGGCATCATTCTGTATCATCTCAGAAAGAGCCAAAGGAAGGCTTTGTAAAATAAAATGGATTATTTGCGGCACAGACACATAGCCAGTCAAATAATCCGCACAACAGTTAGTCTCACGGACATGATGCGCGAAAACACAACTATCAAAGAAGTCACGTAATGTCAGGGCATTCATCCCCTTGACACTCTAAGCACCGAACTTAATCATGACGATTTAGGAGAGTGGCATCGCAACGAGCCTCTCCGACTTGGACTTCTAACCCGCTCCCTAACAGTGGGCACAGCAGTCTCACCATCTGTAGTACCCTCAGTCGTCCCTGTTGCGTGTGAAAACCTCCGGTGCTTGGTTCGCCCGTGGATGAACCTGCAAAAACCAAGCAATGAGCGCAAGAGGGCCGGTGTGGCTCCGGCCTAGGACTCTCCGATGCTCAAGTCAGGTCTCCAACACGACAGCGTAACTGCGTCGTAGAAAGCAAGATGCGGAATAGTGCTCCATACCTCGGTATTTATAGGGTAAGGAGGAGATGAGACGGTTGGGAAGAATCCTAGTATGGTAGGAGTCCTTCTTTCGGAAGGTTCTCTCGCGTAGAGCGGAGTGGAGAGTTATTTTCGGGGTCGGACTCTTATTAAGGTAAGAGTCCATGTGTGGTGCGATTCCGTGTTGCGCTGGGATCGTGGCTCGGTCCTTATCCCGTGATTCTCGGGATGTGCTGACGTGGCCCGGAGATCCCCGGTGGGGGGCTATGAGAGCTTCAATGGAGGAGGGCTCGGCCTACGAGGTCGGCCCATGGGGTCGGCAATGGAGATCGAGCTCGGGAGGTTGGTCTCGGCCATGAGCTCGGCTAGGTGTCTATGGCTGACCCGTATAATCTCGGCCTCAACCACCGGCTAGCTCGCTCAAAACAAGCTTTGTCGGTGACTTATTGGATATGGGGTCGGCCCAATTTCTGCTCGGCCCAACTCGATTCTCGGGCGAGGTCGGGTCGGCCACGTGGTAGCCTCCGATAGGTGGGGTGTTTTATGCCTCATCACAGCCCCCCACTCATCGGTGTCGGCTCGGCGTTGATGAGTGAAGTTTCTGGCGCTTTTCGGAAGATTCTTGCGGTTGGGCCGAGATTATTTATTGCCGCGGATTTGACGTTGCACGATCCGACGGTTGGGTGTCCGTGCCACGTCAGCAGAGTCATTATGGCGGGCTTGGGAATTTGAAACGTCCTTTGATCTGGGCCGTTGGATCATGTTGATCTCTGGTCGGCCGTTGGATCAGTAAAACCCAAGGATTATAAATAGGCGACTCCTAACTATTCATTCTCCACTGCTCTAAGTTATTGACTTCTCGGCAAGTTTGGAACCGTCAACTCGGTAGATCTCATCGTTTGCTTGCTCGTGATCGACTCGGCCAAGCTTCGTTCGTGATCGACTCGGCCGTTTCATTCCCGCTCGCTCTTCTTCAACCATGAAGTCTTCTCCGCCCAGATGTCGCTTGGTAGTAGTCCTATGGGCGAACTCGCCACGGCAGAGGGCGCGAGTCCGAGCCAAGAACTCCCCGTCCGCTCTCCCACCATAGACTTGTTGGGCTCGACCTCGACGAGCCCGATGTAGTGGAGCTTCGTCAGGCCGAGGTGGCCGAGCCCCCGTTACCCATGGAGTTTGACCACGCGGCCCAATCCACAGCCGCAGACCGGGCTGAGAACTCCGGGTCGTCCCCATCCGATGAGGAATCAAGCGAGGGAGATTCGTCCGAGATGGGGGTTGGCTCAGTAAGCTCGTCTACCGACGCCCCTGAGCCCGAGGAAGGCAGTGTCGGCACCGTTCTGAGCACAATCACGGAGGCTGACCTCAACTATCTGAGGATGACCTACGCCATCCCCGAGGAAATCCAGCTCTGAGTTCCTAACCCCGGGGAGATGGCCTGCTTCATTAGGCCCGGCGAGGTGGCTCTGTACGAGACACCCTTCAAGTATGCGTTCAGGCTCCCCGTTCTCAGCCTGGTGGACCAGATCTTGGACCACTTCCATTTGTCTCCTGGTCAGCTAGTGCCGAACTCTTGGCTGGCTGTGTACGGCTTCTACGCTTTGTTCTGCGAGATGGGCCGAGGTGCGAGCGTGGCGCTTTTCTCTCGGCTCTTCTTCCTAAAGAAGTCTCCCGAGAAGGGGTGGTATTACTTCTGCCGCCGATCAGGGAAGAGTGCGGCTCTAGGCGGCCACAAATTTTTGGTCGGCACACCGACCTTCAACAAGTATTGGAAGCCCCGTTTTTTCTTTGCTACTATTCCCAACAGCCCTCTCCGAACCGAGTGGAAGGAGATGAACCTGAACTATGTAAATAGGGTACTACCCCTGAACGAGAACGAGATGATCTCGCTCAACCTGATCCCCCAGCGTCCGCCCTTCGATGTCCTCCAGCTTCAGGACGAGGGGTTTCTTCAGAGTTGGCATATGACCCCTGGTAGGAACCCTTGCCGAGCTTGTCTCTGTTGTCCGAGCCGACCCCTTTACTTAGTTTTCTTTTCTTTTTCTGACTCATTTTTTTATGTTTTCGGTTTCTCTTGCAGTGGTCGGTCACATTCCTCCAATGGACACAGCTCGGCTAAGGGCCAAGACCATCGCGGATAGGAAAAAGAAAAATGCCGAGAAGAAACCCCGGGGAGAGTCCTCCAAGGCCTCCAAGGGCAAGGCCGTGATGCCGGGACCGTTGGACGCGGTGGTCGGTCTGGAGGCCGAGAAGAACACGGGTCCAGCCGGGTCTCCGAGGAAAGGGAAAGGCCGAAAAGGCGAGAGGAGCCCGCCAAGAGATATCAAGCGTCAAAAGCTCTCGGTAAACCTGACGAGTGGTGGCCTTCCGCCCGTGGCCTCTCCCACCAACATCTCCCGATACATCCTGGGGAGGGCTTCGGCCAATAATGTCCCCGTGAGGCCGACCTGGCACCTCTTTCCGGGGGACTCTGCCCTGACGTCGGCCGCTCACGCCAAGGAATGGCTTGATGTCGGTCGGCTTCCAGCCGACAAGGAGAAGCTCGAGGCGTTGTCCGACCCCGAGCTCCTCTCCACCCTATTCCAAGATTTTAACATGGTAAGTTTTCTTGTCGGCTTTCGTAATTAGATATGATCTGGGTAATTTGTCTTGAATTTTGTTCTCATGCTTTTTTGTAGGGGTTCGCCAAAGCAGTGGAGACCATGCTCCGCTTCGAGCGGCTCCTGACCGAGAACTATTCTTTGGACGTCCAGGGCAAGAAGGCTTATCAGGACGCCCAGGATGCCGTTAAGAGGCGTCGGGAGACCCAAGAGAAGCTCACCGCTGCTGAGGCCGAAGTGGAGAGCTCTCAGGCCGAGGTGGCTAGGCAGAGAGAGAAGGTCCGGGCTCTGCAGGCTCGGCTCGCCGAGGTGAAGGAGAAGGCCAAGGAAGATCTGGCCACGGCTCAGAGCGCGGCAGTCAGCGACTATCTCCAATCGGAGGAGTACGCCGATATCTGCCATGAGATCAGGAAGCCTCCCTTCGCCGAGGGTTTTGAGGCAGGCCGAGCTGAACTTTTGGCCGAGATCAAGGCGGCGTACCCAGATCTCAATCTCTCCCGTTTTGATGATGATGCGACTACCTTCGCAGGGGAGATGGGAGATGAGGAGGGAGCCGAGGTCACCCAAGCTCGCCCCTTGAGGCACCTACTCCGGCCGACGCCCTCCTCGGGAGCTGGACCCCAAGACCCCGCCGCCGAGCCCAGCATCGTGGACGCTTCCAGGTCGCCTCCAAGTCCCACGCCTAGGAGACGGAGATGTAAAATTTTTTATTTTTTTTTTTTTGTGGGTCCGAACTGCCCAATTTTGTAACCGTGCCGATCAGTCGGCTTACAATGAATAAAACAACTTATTTTTGCCAGAATTTGTCTAAGTATTTGAACTCGGCGCCCTCAGTATTCTTTTCCTTGCATATTCTGTTTTGTTTGTGGCCAAGCTGCCGAGTCTTTTCACGAGCCGTGCTTAGGAACTCGTCTCTTTTTTATCCATGCCTTATGTGGTCAGCGGTTTCGGTCATACAACACCCGAGGTCAATGTGATCCTCGCTTTGGTTGGTTAACTCGCCTTTCCCTTCGGTCCGATTGGAGAGGCTATCATATAAGCGGACTCGTGGCCGAGTATCCTTCCTGGCCGAGCCTAATGCCTTAGCTTAATTTTGTACTTTGTTAGGTTCGGCCAAATAGGGATGTCGGCCCTTGAGAGGTCGGCCAGGTCAATGAGGACCGGTCTTACGACTCGGCTACCGACCTACGAGGGTCAGTCTTTGAGGTCTGCCTGGCCTATGAGGACCGGTCTTACGACTTGGCTGTTGACCTATGATGGTCGATCATTGATGTCGGCCTGGTCTATGAGGACCGATCTTATGACTTGGCTGCCGACCTATGAGGGTCGGTCTTTGAGGTCGGCCAGGTCTATGAGGACCGGTCTTACGACTTGGCTGCCGACCTATGAGGGTCGGTCTTTGAGGTCGGCCAGGTCTATAAGGACCGGTCTTACGACTTGGCTGCCGACCTACGAGGGTCGATCATTGATGTCGGCCTGGTCTATGAGGACCGGTCTTATGACTTCAACTTGGGAGCTTGCCAATACGTTAAGTGTTAGAGAAAAAGACTTTATTGAATCAAATGTCGGAACTGAAGCCGAATACAAGCATGCTCAATTATTGAAAAAACTTCTTCAAATTTTCCGAGTTCCAAGGTCTCGGTACCTTCTTGCCCCCCGGAGTCTGCAAGCGATACGTGCCAGGGCGAATTTGCTTGGAGACTATGTACGGGCCTTCCCAATTTGGTGCTAATTTTCCTTGTTGCTTTGGCTGGGATGCGCTGAGTTTTCTGAGAACAAGGTCCCCTTGACGGAAATGCCGCTCTTTGACTCTTGAATCATAGTAGCTTGCCGTCTTCTGTTTGTACGCCGCGTTCCGGAGTAGGGCATTTTCTCGGACTTCATCGAGGAAGTCAATATTTGCTCTCAGCCCATCTTCATAGGTCTTTTCATCGAAGTTGAGCACTCGGTACGATGAGGCCATAACTTCAACCGGTGCGAGGGCTTCGGTCCCATAAGCGAGGCAAAATGGACTCTCCCCGGTTGGAGTTCTTACAGTCGTCCGATATGCCCATAGGACACTTGGGAGTTCTTCCACCCATCTCCCCTTGGCCTCATCCAACCTTCTCTTAATGCCGGCGAGTAATGTTCGGTTGGACACTTATACTTGTCCATTTGCTTGCGGATGAGCTACCGAGATGGGTCGGAAGTCAATGTGGAAGTGCTCGCAGAACTCTCAGAAGGCCGAGTTGTTGAATTGCGCGCCATTATCAGTGATGAGAACTTTCGGTAGTCTGAACCGGTAGATGACCTTATCTTGGAAAAATTTCTCCATGTTCTTCTCGGCGATGGAGGCAAGGGGCTCGGCCTCGACCCACTTGGTGAAGTAATCGATCGCTACTACTACGTATTTTCTGTTTCCCGATGCCGGGGTGAAATCTTTGAGAATGTCCATTCCCCACATAGCGAATGGGATTGGGCTCAGCATTGAGCTTAACTTTGTTGTTGGTCGGCTTGGGAGGCGCGAACAGTTGGCACTTCTCACATGTCTTCACGTATCTCATGGCCTCTTCTTGCATTCTTGGCCAATAGAATCCTTGCCGAAGTATCTTGTATGCAAGAGCTCGGCCGCCCATGTGACTCCCGCATATTCCCTCATGCACCTCGGCTAGTGCATACTGGCCCCCTTCGGTCCCGGACATCGGAGAAGAGGGGCCGAGATTGCCCTTTTGTAGAGTACTCCGTCGATCATCGAGTACTTGGAAGCTCGGATCTTGACCTTCCTTGCTTCGTCTCGGTTCCCCGGGAGCAGGTCATTCTCCAAGTAGTTGACAATGGGGTCCAACCAGGTCGGCCCGTCCTCTTCAATGTGCTTTACGCTTTCTTCTTGTAAGGATGGCTTCTCCAATATTTCTATGTATACTGACCGGCTCGGTATTGGAGGTCGGCCTCGCCAACCTCGGATAAGGAGTCCGCCGCGGCATTCTCTTTTCTCGGTATTCGAGTCATCTCAAAGTGCTCAAACTCGGAGATCAGATCTTGGGCTCGGCCCAAGTATGCTATCATCCTTTCGTCTTTCGCCTCGTAGTCTCCGTTGACCTGGTTGACCACAAGTTGGGAGTCTCCTCGCACCTTCAACCGCTTTATGCCCATAGCTTTGCTGACTCGAAGTCCAGCTAGAAGGGCTTCATACTCAGCCTCGTTGTTCGAGGCGGGAAACTTGAACCTTAGGGCATATTGGACCAGAAAGCCTTCGGGGCTTACAAGTATTAGGCCGGCCCCGCTTCCTCCGGAGTTGCTTGAGCCGTCGACATTCATGGTCCAAATCGGGTCGGCCGTAGCCCCAACCTCCTCGATCGTCTTTTCTTCTCTGGCCTCATGTTCGAACCCGTGCATTCGGCGATGAAGTCGGCAAGGGCTTGTCCTTTTATCGCCATCCTCGGCCGATAGCTTATATCGTATTCACTTAGCTCAACCGCCCAGAAATCAGCCGTCCCAAACGTCGGGTTTTTGCAATATCTTCTTGAGTGGCTGGTCGGTTAGTACCGCGATCGGATGAGCTTGGAAGTACGGCCTTAGTTTCCTTGCAGCCATGACTAGAGCGAATGCTACCTTCTCGAACCCGGAATACCTTGTCTCGGCATCAACAAGAACGTGGCTGATATAGTATATCGGCCTTTGAGTTCGACTCTCTTCTCTGATCAACACCGCACTGACCGCTACGGGAGTGGCGGCTAAAGTAGATTTGAAGCTCCTCTTTTGGTTCAGTCGGCTAAGAAGAGGCGGGTTCTCCAAATATTTCTTCGCTCTTCAAAAGCTTCCGGCATTCGACGACCGATAAAGTCTTTTGGGTTCCGGATATTTTTAGGGCCTTAAAGAATGGTAGGCACTTGTCGCCCGATCTCGACATGAATCGCGCCAACGCCGCCACATGTCCGTTTAGGCTCGTACTTCTCGGATCGTCCTTGGAGGACTCATCTCTTGGATGGCTCGATTTTTGCCGGATTGGCTTGATGCCTCCGATAGAGACCATGAAGCCGAGGAATTTTCCCGAGGTTACGCCGAATGCACACTTGGCGGGATTCAGCTTCATCTGGTTCTTCCTCAATACGCCGAAGGCTTCTTCCAGGTCGGCCAAGTGGTGCTCGGCCTTCAAACTTTTCACCAACATGTCGTCCACGTAGACTTCCATGTTCTTTCCGATCTGCCCGCGGAATATATAGTTCACGAGGCGCTGGTATGTCGCTGCGACGTTCTTCAGTCCGAACGGCATGACCTTGTAGCAGAAATTCTCTTGGTCAGTTCGGAAGGCCGTGTACGACTCGTCCTCCTCATGCATCATGATTTGGTTGTAGCCAGAGTACGCGTCCATGAAGCTCAGCATCTCGTGACCTGCCGTGGCGTCGATCAAGAGGTCGATCCGAGGTAATGGGTATTCATCTTTTGGGCAAGCCTTGTTGAGGTCGGTGTAGTCAACACACATTCTCCACTTCCCGTTCGGTTTAGGGACCATGACGACGTTAGCCAACCAGGTCGGGAATTTCTCCTCTCGGATGAATCCTGATGGGCGAAGCTTCTCCACCTCTTCTTTGATTGCAGTTTGTCGATCAAGTGCGTAGTTCCTTCTCTTCTGTCGGATTGGTTTTTGACCCGGATCCACATGGAGTCGGTGCTCGGCTATATGTCTGGGTATGCCTGACATGTCAGCGGCTGACCAGGCGAAGGCATCGGCGTTCGCTTTTAAGAAAACTCCGAGCCGCCTCCTTTGATCTTCATTTAGTAGTGATCCGAGCTGGACCACCTTTGCTGGGTCATCTTCGCTGAGATGAAGTGGGGTCAGGTCTTCCACGGGTCGTCCTCTTCTCTCGATAAGCTCATCCCGCTGATCTTCTGGGAGATGCTCGACGCACATGGCCATTCCTCGAACATTACCCTTGTTTTGCTTGACGAAAGTAGCGTAGCACTCTCGTGCCTTCTTCTGATCGCCTCGGACCTCGCCGACACCGTTCTCGGTGGGGAACTTCATTTTCAAGTGAGTCGGGGAGATGATGACTTGGAGGGCGGTCAATGAAGGACGGTCGAGTATGGCATTGAAAGCCACTACCGACCATACCACCATGAATTTGACTTGGATCGTCGCCTGGCATGGAGCTTGCCCAATTGTGACTAGTAGATCGATCGAGCCCTTGATGGTCGCGGCCGCTCCCGAGAACCCGTGAAGCGAGGTTCCTTCGGGCTTGAGCGCATCATCGCCAAGCCAAATTGTCGATGCGCTTCTAGTGACATAAGGTCCACGGATGCGCCGGTATTGACCAATACACGGTGGACGGGCCTGTTCGCAATTTCTACCGCACCACTAAAGCATCGTCATGAGGTAAACTTATACCTTCGAGGTCGGCTTCGGTGAAGGAGATCGTCACCGTCGGCTTGAGTTTCTTGGCGGGCATCTCGGCTACTCCGATGAAGCGAGCGTTTGCCTTAGCCTTTCGAGTACTCTCTTGCCCGGGCCCTCCGAGGATAGTGTATATGGGGGCTCCCTTGTCATTGCTCGGCCCGGATCCGTCCTCCTTCTTCTCGGCTCGGACCTTGTCATCGTCTCTTTCAACTCGCCCATTTTCGGCCTTAGGCTCGGCTCTTCTTTGATCTCGGTCATCAGGCCGCCGACCTCCATGATCTTCTCGGCCTCCTTTGACATATCGCTTCAAGTGGCCCGCTTTTATCGACTCTTCGATTTCTCTTTTCACCGATAACAATCTTCGATGTCGTGGACCGGTGTCCTTGTGGAATTGACAATATTTGTTGGGATTTTGAGATGACCCCGCTTGCATCGGTCGGGTCGGCGGATGTACCCCCCATCTTGTATTTGCATCAGGATCTCCTTGCGAGACGCATTCAGTGGCGTGTAGTCGAGGCTCCGTGCTCGATCCGACCTGTCAGCTCGGCGATCCATCCTTGGCCTTTTGTCTTCCCTTCTATCGTCTGTTGTTGGCCTTTTCTTGTCGATACGACCTTCGTTGCCCTTCCGGGCTTGGAGGACCTCGGCCATATTTGCGAACTCGTTGCACCTCTCCAAGAGCTCGGCCAGGTTTTTTGTCAGCTTCCGGGCCAAGTCCTTGATAAGGTCCATGTCGGCCAATCCGTTGCTCATAGCCGTATGGGCCGTGGCCTCATCCAAATCCTTGATGTCTAAGGATTCCTTGTTGAAGCGGGAGACGAATGCTCGGATCGACTCGTCGGGCCTTTGCTTCACGCTGAGGAGGTTGACCGTGGTCTTCTTATGTTTCATACTACTCTGAAAGCGCGTGACAAAGGCTCGGCAGAGTTGAGCGAAGCTTTTTATGGAATTCGACGGCAACCAAGAGAACCATGAGGTCGCCACGCCCTTGAGGGATGCAGGGAAGGCTCGGCAAGAGACGATCTCGGTTCCCCCGTACATGGTCATCATCGCATTAAAGTAGTTGATGTGATCTGTCGGGTCGGTCATCCCGTCGTATCGGTCGAACGGGGGAGGTTTGAAACCGTTGGGTAGCGGCGCACCTCGGGAGGATACGGGTGACGCCCGACCAAAGAGTAGGCATCCGGGGTCGCTTGTTTCTTCAACCCCTCCACTTGCTCGACCAAATCTCGTAGCCGCTTCTCCAGCTGGTTTCGGTGCTCGGCCAACCGACTCCTCGGCCCGGGGTCGATAGGGTCGGTCGTCCCGTTGTAGTCGGCCATTCAGTCGCTCGGTCCTCACCATCCTTCCTTGTTCTTTTTCTTCTTGAAGTTGGACCCTCGGGGCTCCCCGTTGTTCTTCTCGGGAGGTGAGCTCTGACGCCGGGGAGTATGACGCGATCCTTCTCCGTGTCTCGGTGCGCGCCTTTCAACCGGGTCTTTCCTTTGTTCTCGGAATCTCCTCGGCGGTTCGTCCTCTCCGATCCGTCCAGAAAATACCGACCTCCTTGCTACAGAGCCGGCCGATTCAATTTCCTGCCCTGTTCGCGGGCTTTGGCGATGTTCTTATTCACCCCACCGAGCGCCTCTACTGGGGCGCAGAGGTGGAGTCTTCTGACGAGACGGGTGGGAGGACGCAGCCCGACTCGGCTCGGCCCTACGCCGGCCACCATTTTGCTACAAGTTTCTTTCAGCGCGGACCGGAGCTGGAGGGAGCGCGGCCGATGGCTGGCCCATCAGCCCGCCTCAGGCCATCTGGTTCATGAAGGCGCGCAGCATCTCGTTGGTGTGGAGCATCTGCAGCTGCAAATCCATAACCTGTCGATTATTTGCCTGGGGCTTCTGGGTCCAAACTCTCCAGGCAAGGGTGGCGGTGCTGGTAGGCCATTCCCGTCCAAACTTGGCTCGGCCTGTACCCGGCTAGCCGCGGTCGTGGTTAGCGCACCTCCCCCATTCCCGCTCTCTGGAGGGGGAATGGTGCCCGTGATGGGCTGCGCACCACCTGCCCTAGGGGTCTTCTGTTTATCCCCTGTCGAGAGGCTTCGGGGCGGTGATCGCCTCGTGCACAACGGGTTGCGGCTCCTCCGTCGGGAAGTAGAGCCATCTTTGTCCGACCTCGTGTGCACCATTATTATTGCTCTGGGAATTGGCGAAACGACGATGCTTGCCGATGTCGTTCCCACGACAGCGCCAAATCATTGCATGTGAAAACCTCCGGTGCTTGGTTCGCCGTGGATGAACCTGCAAAAACCAAGCAATGAGCGCAAGAGGGCCGGTGTGGCTCCGGCCTAGGACTCTCCGATGCTCAAGTCAGGTCTCCAACGCGACAGCGTAACTGCGTCGTAGAAAGCAAGATGCGGAATAGTGCTCCATACCTCGGTATTTATAGGGTAAGGAGGAGATGAGACGGTTGGGAAGAGTCCTAGTATGGTAGGAGTCCTTCTTTCGGAAGGTTCTCTCGCGTAGAGCGGAGTGGAGAGTTATTTTCGGGGTCGGATTCTTATTAAGGTAAGAGTCCATGTGTGGTGCGCTGTGTCGCTACCGGGATCGTGGCTCGGTCCTTATCCCGTGATTCTTGGGATGTGCGACGTGGCCCGGAGATCCCCGGTGGGGGGCTATGAGAGCTTCAATGGAGGAGGGCTCGGCCTACGAGGTCGGCTCATGGGGTCGGCAATGGAGATCGAGCTCGGGAGGTTGGTCTCGGCCAAGAGCTCGGCTAGGTGTCTATGGCTGACCCGTATAATCTTGGCCTCAGCCACCGGCTAGCTCGCTCAAAACAGGCTTTGTCAGGTGACTTATTGGATATGGGGTCGGCCCAATTTCCTGCTCGGCCCAACTCGATTCTCGGACTGAGGTCGGGTCGGCCACGTGGTAGCCTCTGATAGGTGGGGTGTTTTATGCCTCATCAGTCCCCACTGAATCCAAGGCCGCAAACCGATTTGGAGAGATAGGGGCATCCAACAGAACCTCATCACTTTGAACCTTAGTTTCAGGTTGCAGCAAATTATCTACCCTTCCATTAGAGCCTTGAGGCAGAGCGCCCAACACTGGCTCCACATTTGCATTAAGCCGATCAGCCACGATCTTAGAACCCAGTCCAGAAGAGATAGCCTTTGTCGCCACCGTTTGTAATATGTAGGTAGTTGAGTATCTTGAAACTTGATAGCTTAGATGACATGGTTAGAAAAAAGGTTAAGGGTTATAGTTGGTTTGAAGCCTTTTAAGTAATTATATCTTCTTTACCAAAAAAAAAAAGTAATTATATCTTTAATTTAAGCCTTGTGAATATACTAGCCAAGGCTTCAGTATCAAACAATGTCATTAGGAGAAGCCGGGGAACACATTC
Source organism: Telopea speciosissima (assembly GCF_018873765.1). Classification (NCBI taxonomy): domain Eukaryota; kingdom Viridiplantae; phylum Streptophyta; class Magnoliopsida; order Proteales; family Proteaceae; genus Telopea; species Telopea speciosissima. Next base: position 68,562,776 of record NC_057917.1, on the reverse strand, counting down.
ATGGTTCTTTCCTTTGCATCATTCTAAGGTGATAATAAACCCGCACTCGAATTACAGTCAACGTGCGGCAGAGATTCCACTTTGCAATAGCCAATAGGACATTAGGACCCACAGCCCAACACATTTTTAAGATATGCATGAATGGGATTCCATTGTCTCGAGTGGGCGAGAAGTAGTGAAATCTTCGCGCGTGGGGCCCTCCTCATGATTCTAAATGGCATCTAATATACCGCACAAGAATAAAGACCACCCCTTAAATTTTGGTGATGTGCTGCCGGGACGCGCGGGCAACGGCATGCTACAGTACCATCTTCCCAGTGGGTCCCACTCTAACAATTAGATAGGAATCTTTTTAAAAATAGACTTGCCAGGTGTTATTGTTGCAAAACATTGGATCAGTTTTTTTTTATTCGGACGATCCGTTGATTTGGTCGGTGGTGACACGTGTGTTCCGGATCACTTCACATTAAAAAAATATAACGTGTTCGGACGGTAAGATCGTACGATAAAAGAAAGCAGATCTGGATGGAATGGAGTGAGAAATTAGAACCGTGAAACGCCGTAGAGGTGGGGACCACATCCTCACAGCCTTACAGGAGTGGGCTTGGCTTTGTCGCTTTTGTTTGCACTACTTAGGTCATCCTTTCTGTCTCTTGCTTTCATTTTTTACGTCACAAATACCCTTCTTTTAGGTGCAGGAAAATTGTAGTCTTTTGAAACATTAGGCAAAATAATGATACTTTAAGACCTGTTTTTTTTTTGGGGGGGGGGCTAATAGTGATACTTTAAGACCTAGTTTAAAAGGCAAGAAAAGAAAAAAAAGTAAACTGTTTTTTTTGTAAGGCAGAAGTTTGGAGGTTCGACATGAAATACCGTCAGATGGACATACGAAATGACCATAAACTACCCCATCCCACTATTGAATGGATTGATGAAAGGAATCTACTTTGCACGAATTCCTTCCTTTTTTTTTAATAAGAGAGAGAGATTGATATTAATTAATATTATATTTGGAAGACACCAAAAAAAAAATGAAAATTTTGAAAGAAGAGGAACGATAGACGTATTAAATCATCATTAATGTAATCATAATTTTTGTCTTAATATTTTTTTTTTGTCTTGTAAAACTCTAACATTGACTAAAAGTGTGTTTGCTGCCACGAAATGAAAATTTATTGACTTCTCTAATTTTTCCTATGCTTGGATCTCTTATGATGATAGAAGATTTTGATGATACAAATTTAAAATTACTTTGGATATCTCATGTCGTCATAATAAAATCTCACTAAGAGGGCGAGAAAAAATGGCGACCATGTTGTAGTTGAGTTTGCAAATTTATCGTCTCTTGATTACAGATCCACCTATTTACCACCTTGTGAATACGACCACATCTCTATTTTCTCTCTCGGATTTATTATAGTGTTTGGTTTTATTTCATTTGCTGCAAGTTGTACGAAAAACTAATACAAGTGAGCAAGCTAGAATTTCTTTAGGAGTAAGTTCGGAGGAATGATATTGAGATATGAAGTTCGTGTACAATCATATGAGGAGATTGAGTACCATTTGGATGATGGGTTATGTGTTATTGGATCTTGTGTCCATCAAATCCAAAATAAATTATATTTATATTTTTATGGGTAATAAGGTGTCTGGGTGTATGACCTTAAAGTGTTCACAACTAGGAATGGAGTTGGGCACTTTATTGACATGGTTGTCACATTGTGTATTCTTGAGAATAGAGATTCTAGACACAAATGCCGGTATACATTTGTATGTATATCAAACTCGATCATTTGAGAATCCTTCATTGTTTACTGTCAAATCTTTTATGTAATAGGGTTCTCATGATAGTTGTATGGTCCCCAAACCTGAAAGATTTTTATCGTGGTAGACCAACACAATGTACTTTAGTGTATATATAATATGGCTATGCATCATTATACTAACTCCATTGCATTTGTTTGTCAACAAAAGTGACGCTTAATAAGTAATCTACTTCACATACAATGATAATATCTTAAGAGAGATTTTGTGAATTTGAATATTGGATGAAATTCTGAGATTTGTGGTTTAATTGTAAATTGTTGATAAAGAATTTATAAAATATTTTATCGTATTCTTTTGTTGTCCAATTAACGATCAATATATTATGTTCAATGAACTAGGGTAATGATAATAACTTAATTCCACGCCTTGAGGTCTATTGTGGTATATGTAAAATGGAGAAATCTACATATTATATTTTTATGCCAATATGGATTTTATGGTTATTACCACACTAATGTGACTTTATGGGAAATTATATTCAATTAGCTTTTGGAGTAAGAATCCAATTAAACTGTCATGGTATACGACCCAATAGGATCACTCCATTTGGCACATAGAATTTCAAGAATGAAATGAATTTTATTTGGCTATTTATTAGTCTTAAGATGAGAGAAAAATGAGATTGCACAATATAGCTCACGGTTTTGAAAGAGTTAGAGCTCTCTCAAAATTGCAGTCTTCTCTCTCTTTAGAGTGTTGAGTGAAGATCGATTTCTATTTTCTTGGGTTCTATGTTCAAGTGTTGTAAATCATTAGAAGTTCTTCGCTTGCGATACTAAAGAGGTATGCCTAAACCCTATTGAAATGTTTGATTCAAATACCTCGTACTGCATGAGGGTTATCTGTCGCTTTAAATCAAATGTTGCTCCCACAATGGACTCCCCCATTCACTCCATGAGGTGTATCTCGTAGGGATTACATTCCTTATATATTAATAGTTAAAGTGACAGTTAAGTGGTGGAGTCTAAGATTGGCCTTAGAAGTTTGACTAATTCGTATTAATATTGGTTTCTCGTTTGCTCATATATATTGTTGCAAGAAATGAGCCAATTTTTGGGTGAAATGGCAGTGACGATGAGTTTGACAAATTACAATCGTGAGCATTTCTATCTTGCCCTGTTCAATTTTTTTTTATTAGGAAAAGGCTCTCCGAGCCTAAGACATATATTATGCCTCCTTTGTATTGCTCAGTATTGTTGTAGTCTTTGTTTTTTCTTCCTCCTTCAAGAAATGAATAAACAATATTTATGTAGAGGATAAAAATCACCCTGGTTGTTAAAAAGAACCCTCTCATTTTCTAAATCCGGATCTGCTCCCCACTTGGGGACGGTGGGGATAGATCCTATCCATCCATAGGGCATGGGTTCCACAGCCCATGGAGGGTTGGGATCCGTCCCCACTGCTCCCCATGTAGATAGCTGATCCCAATCTTCCTTTTCTGTTCTATCTTAATCAAACAGTCATAAATTTTTTTATTTTTTACAAAAATAACTCATATGGGTAGCACCGTAATTATGAAAGAAATGAAAACCAAAATCTTAAAAAAAAAACAAAAAAAACTCAAAGAGTAAATACGGCTGTCTGAAAATACGGATGCGTGTTCGTTGGGACGGAAGGTGGATTGGGTTGAGTAGTTGAGTCTTGGGTAACCTGGGTAACTTGGATATGCCCTGTTGCCTCCGTCACGCGGAAGCTGCGAGAAGACGCGTGTTTCGAAGTCATTGGTGCATCACAGTAACTGTCGGTCCGTGGGAACGGTTCAAGAGGGTTTTTTTTTTGGCCAAGGCAGGATAACACCGATCCAAGTCATACGGCGGGAAAGCGGAGGTTGCCGACAATTGTAAGAAGTCTGAATTGGTCGTCACAATTGCATCTGGGACCCACCAGCCACAAGCCAGAGCACAGTTTTAGTGATGAGCCATCTTAACGGCCGTTAAATAGTACGACGCCGCCCCAATCCCGCTGATAATCCGCGTGTCCCATAGGATGCGTGCCACGTGAAATAGGACAACCAAATTGATAGTGCCACCGCTCTCGGGGCTGGGGCGGCGTCTAAGGACAGTCAAACCCCTCGTTGACTGCGCCGAAAATTTTCAATTTGCTCGCCGATCTTACCCCACCACACCCCTTTACCTCCGCTCCCATAACAACACCGCACCTTTCCCAACACCCCCCGCAACCTCTATAAAATGCTCCTCACAACCCCACTATTCTTTACTCCTCTCTGCCTCATATCGTCTCTCAATATTTCTCTTAAGTCTCCTGTGATAGAAACAGAAAGTTGAACAAACGAGTAAAAGCACACACAGTCGAACAGAAAAAACATGGCTCCTCGAGATAAGCCTAATGGAGTTAAAGGTGCCAGCGGTGGAGTTACGGGTAGCGGCAAGGAGGTGCATTTTAGGGGTGTAAGGAAGAGACCGTGGGGTCGTTATGCAGCGGAGATCAGGGATCCTGGCAAGAAGAGTCGTGTTTGGTTGGGAACCTTCGATACGGCGGAGGAAGCCGCAAGGGCTTACGACGCTGCCGCCAGAGAGTTTCGGGGCTCTAAGGCCAAGACTAACTTCCCTTTACCTTCCGACAGTAACAACGACAATAACATCAATAGCAATCAGAGTCCCAGCCAGAGCAGCACCGTTGAGTCTTCCTGCCCGGAGGGCTTTTCTCCGGCACCGATCGCACCTCCCTCTTCCTTGGACTTAGATCTGCTATACCGCGGTGGCGGTGGTGGCGCTGGTGCTGGGTTTGCCATGAGGTTTCCGATCCATCACCATTCTCTTCCACATCAACAACAACAGCAGGCTGTTGCCGCTGGAGTATTGCCGACAGCGCATTCGCTTTTCTTTTTTGACGCGTTTGTTCGGTCGGAGAACATGGGCATGAACCTTCACCGTCTAAGGTTGGACCCAGCTGCTGCTGATTTCCAGGCTTCTTTTGGTGCTTGCGGTGGTGGTGGGGTCCAGAGCGATTCCGACTCGTCCTCGGTCGTCGATTTCAGCCACCACCCACAGAGTTCTCCTAGGAGATTCGATTTTGACCTGAATCTTCCCCCTGCGCCGGAAGTTGTTTGATACCTCAATTCGGGCGTCGCCGGTTCAGATGGGACTTTTTTCCTCCAAAAGTTTTTTTTTTTAATTTCTCGCTCCTTTAGTCTTAAACAAAAAACCGAGAGCGGAATTGTATGTAAATGTTTTTTTTTTTAATCCCACGCTGGTTTTTTTGCAACTGAGAAATCAGAAGTTTCTCCATGTTGTTCGTTACTACAGCCATTGTAACCTTTTCACTGATAATTTCTAATTTTTGTTCTAATGAAACATTTGATGAATTTCTCTTCATGTGCTTTGTTGTTACTGTTTTTTTTTTGTTTTTTATAAATGGTAGAAAAAACCTTTTTTTTTCTCGGACTGTGGAAGCTAGTCGGCCGGCATAATCCGAATTTGTCACGGAGATCAGTGTGCGAAACGGTGTGGTTTTCCATGAGAGACGTATGGATGGCTTCGTACGAGATTGCAATAACTATCATTCATTCTCGTAAAGAAATTAAATTTTAGTTGAGAGTTGTTCAATTTTGTCCCAAAAAAATAGTCAGTAATACGGAGCGGCACCGACGGCGAAACTGCGCATTTTCACGCGGGTTAAAATCACGATTGGGGTCGTATGGTGGGCTCGTAACTAATTCCGTGTTGACGAAGTGTAAAACTACTGTGTGGTCTTGGTGATTTGGCAGGGGCGGCACGAGTACTCTTCCGTTCGAGTCTTCTTTCTAATCACTATAGATGGGAAAGAGAGGAATAGAGGAGACATACGAGCGCTGTGGTGGTTATTTAGCTTTTCCTGTTCCTCCTCTTCGTAGTCCTAAGGGACGTTTACGACTCGCGAGTCGCGAGTGAGAGAGACACGGAGGTGTGGAAGGAGACAGAGGTGGGGTCCACATAGTAAAGGCGCGGCGGCCGCTTTTGGTGGGTTCTGGTTATCGTCATTGGAATCTATGGAAAAGATTTCGCTTTTTTTTCTTTTATTTTTATAAAAGGCACAGACGGCGATGACTTTCCTTTTCTTTATTCTGTACTCCCTCCTGATGGCCATGTATGGACATCATACATGGCCGGGCAGGTTAAGTCATTAGTGTATAGATTGGCCTTGAAGAGAATGGGACGCATACATGCATGCATTGAGACGGCATCATGGCACGTGGGGACACGTACGGCATAAGGGCACTGACGAAGTAGTGACGTGTTGGAGAAGATGACAGAAAGTTACGCCGGTGAGTCGGCGTAATCCGGTGAGAGAGAAAAAGAGAGTGTGTGTTTGTGTCGTTAGGTGCCACGTATCACACAAGAAGGGTCTAAAATTGTGAGGACAATAAAAGCAACGGCCAAAAGAGGGAAAGGTAAGATTTGGGCGGCTCCTGCTGCTGCAGCACCGCCTTTAAAAGTGGAATTTGTTGTCGCATGAGGTGACCGCCACCTCCAACCTCTTGCTTTCTCTATGTCTATGTAGCGGTGCGTCCCAGTATCTATTGTGTCCATTACCATGTGGTTTTTAATAAATTAATAAGTAAATATTATCTACATTCTAACGCACTGCATGCCTGATCGATTTAATGAATCTCTAATTAAGGTTTCCCTAAAAAATAATTTAATTAATCTATCTATTAAGTTTTCCAAAAATAATTTCCTTTTTACAATTTGAATGACGCTGGTGCCTCGTAGGCTCCTGTTTCCATATTAAACAAGAATTGGGGTTCAGTGCGTCTAAATTCTAAACCCACTGTCGCACGTGATTGCGAGCTATGAGTTACACGCGGTCTCGTTTATTAAAAGAATTGCAAAGTGGAGTCGACGAATATGGAGACTTATCTGTGCCGCTAGATACTCCCGTTATCCAAATTGTAAAAGGAATTGACTAATTATTGCATTTCCAGTTTTAGCAATTGAAATTGGATCCGGATCATGGTTTGAGGTATCGGTATTGGTATCGGATCATCTAATACGAATGATACGATACGATTTTGAAGGTGATCAATACCGATACTTGGCCGATGAAACGGTATAAACAAGGGGTAAAATAGTCAATAAAACCCATTTTTAAGGAAATCTATGGGTAAATTTGTCTTATACGATTGATCCGTGCCAATACTGTATTGGTTTTGAAAATAATCGATACTTGATCTGATACCGTGCACTAAAACCATTATCCGGATCGATTTTAGCTGAATTCAATTTTGATCCCATTCCGAATATGTTCTCACAACGTGTACTGAGAGTATGTTCTATGACTTCAAGAACATACGAATATATTAATGTATGTACGAAAATTACAAATTACTATCGTGTAAAATAATATGATGGCCACGAATTACCGTCGTTTTAAAAAAAAAATTATATAAGACAGATAATAATTTCAGTCGTTATATGTTATAGTATAAAGCATAAACTACGGATAAAATATATGTTATACGTTTAATAAAATGCATACATATTTTGGGACGGAAATTAAATTCCATCGTAAATATTTAATATATATATATATTTACAAATTACTACAATTACAAAATAGAATACTCAATGAATGTACAATTTGCATTTCAAAAATAAAATACTATCACACATGACATAATACATAATAATTACAACTCAAAGGAAAATAACAAACTTCAATACCCATATTTACATTTCATTTGGTTGAATTTCAATAAACTACCAAGTCTGATGGGATCCAGAGCAAAAGAATTAAAAACATACTTCTAAAATTACAAAAATAATGGTACAATTTACAAAAAATAACTCTAAGGAAGAGGAGTTATTTCCTATGCTAGGAAAACAACAAACCTTTCATTACAACAACTACTTTAATTTGCCTCGAATTAGTGCTCTCTGGGTTGCCTCATCTAAACGCAAGTCCAATACTCCACCCCTAGGAGATGCCTAACCCAAAGAAAATGTATTATTAGTCGAGAAATCTCATTCATGTGTTTGTGTGAAACAAAAAAAAAAAGAAAGGGTAATGGAAGAGGATACCATGTAAACAACAAGATTGCATTTTCCCAGCTTTTTGCTCCAATAGGGCACCGCACCGAGGTAAGGTGTATACTTCCACAAACATGATTCTGGAAGATAAATGGAAGTCATTTTAGAAAGGATGATATTGAATCACCTAGCCTTTTCCCAAATATTTTTTAGGAGAAAATTCGCTGAGCAAGTGGTACATGGAGCTTACTACTCAGGTGCGATGGATGATTTTGTACATAGGATTAGGGCTGCAACAGGGTCGGGTTGGGCCGGGCTTTTAAAAACCCTAGCCCAACCTTGAGTCCCCTTAAGTGGTCCAAGCTTGGCCTGACCCTTACTCAGGGTTAGAAAAATCTAACCCTGACCTGCCCCTCAAGGTCGGGTTAGGTTGACCCTGATTGGCCCTGACCATGGGAGGGAAGAGAGATGCATGAGCTGACTAGGATGAGAAGAAGATGGAATAAGAAGAAAAAACATGAAGAAGAAGATAGTTCGGGTTGGGCTGGACCGCATTCAACCATAGCCCAACCTGACCCTGAGTCAAGACCAGAAATTCTCAACTATGACCTACTCTCAAGACCAAGATATCTCAACCCATGCCTTGTTCGGGCTTAGGGTGAGTCAGCGGACTCGGGCCGTCAGGGCCAAACTTGCACTCGATAACAACGAGGTCAATTTATGTGACTGTGAGACAAAGAGAATGAATGAGAGAAAAAGATAGAGTTAGTGGTGCTAGCGTACTCTGTCCCGGCGGTTCACAGCATCTACCTTTATAAGTTGGCTTATTCCTTCGTCGCAAAGCGGCAAAGCTTGTCTTCTTCGTCGAACTAAAGTCGAAACTCAAGTTCGTAGCAAAGCGGCAAACTCGTCTTCTTCGTCGAACTAAAGTCGAAACTCGATTGCCATGGAGGAATTCGCTATACAGGATCCAACTCAGTTACTAGGCGCAGCTTCGGAGTTCGCATATTATCCTGGTATCGGTTTCTATGATGCTTCTTTAGTTTTAGCTCTGCATTTTGGAAGCACTGGAAGATTATTCATTTATTTCTGTTGTGGGTTTGGGTGGGGTTTACAGGCGTTCAGACCGACACTTCAACGAAGGAATTCCTCGATCGGTTTCCTCTTCCTGTCATAATCAAGTATTTTGTCTTTCAACTTTCAATCCGTTCTTCTGGTCCAATTTCGGGGTCACTTGTAATTGGGAACTTTGTGGTTGTTTGAGAATCTTGGTTTTAAAGGTTTAATGATCAAAATGTCCTTCTCTAATTTCATGGAAATTGACCTTTCGGTGGAATCTATTGAAGGTCATCTGGTGGACATACTTTTTGCTTGCAATAGCCCTTTTAATATTATAATATCTACAATATTTAAATCTACTTACTTTCAAATCGTTCAATACAGAAGCTAATAAATCTGAAACGTATCGAGGATATTTTATCCTGGATTGGTTGGATCGAATGGCTAATAAAAGTTATCTTTGAATTTACATTTATAAGGCTTCAACATTGTCAATGTATTAACTACGTGACAGCATAAGGTAAAAAGCCTGTCGTATGGTATTATTGTTATTTAGGCCAACCTTTTGATTTAGCTACTGTCAAACATTAGTCCTAGTAATCATATTTTGCTTCTTTGCTAAAGTTTGGTAATTTTCAAAGTAATCATATGCAATCGCTTGCGATTTAAGCAGGAAACACAAACTACCTCTTAAACTGTTGTCAACACAATGAAATTCTAATGAACAATCATATACATTTTATTTTCCTGTGTAGTTTATGAGTTGTTCAAATGTTGGTTATTGATGCATCTTTATTCTTGGTGAAGTTTCTAAGCTTAGATAGACATAGAATGGCTTTGGGAGACTGTAGAACAAAGAGAAATGGGGAATAGCTACTAAATCGGATGTTTAACTTGTTTAAGAGAAAACATCTCATATTGGTAACTGTGAACACTGTTATGAATTTCCTTGGAAACATCCTTTCAAAGTGAGAAACTAGTTATTTGGTAACTCTGATTGAGATCTTAAAACTTCCAGTTTTCCTTTAAAAACTTGATGATACAACCTGGATTGTGGAGAACACTGGAAAATACTCTCCCAAGTCCTTTAAAGTTACGATGAGAAGTGAACACATTCAAGGAAACTTTAAGGGTTGCACAAATGGGAGAGGAGAAGCTAGGATCAATGTAGATGTTTTCAACATGTCTAAAGGATAGCAAATGCACCAGTAAGTAGTAGTGATATAGTGTATGTTTTTTGTTATGAAAAGATAAGGGAAGAACCAAAAATGACCAGGTTGGAAGTGGTGAGAAAGGAATTGAGGGCCCAGAAATGAATACTGGTATTAAAAAGAAATTGAATGCCAAAAAGGTATTTGTGTAGCCAATTCAAATATTTATTTAAATTAAAATAAATTAGATTATGCTTATTGTTGATTTGTTTCTCTTATTCTTTTGTGACATTGCCTCAAGAAGATCATCTTGAAACAAACTCTTTTGTTTTGACTTCACTGTTTGCACTTGTAGTGCTTTACAATGCAAAAGGGATGTTCCTGGTCTAGAAAGCACTTTGGTTGCTTGTTTAGAAAGGATATTCAGAACAAAATATGGCACCTCTCTTATTCCACACTATATGGTATGTACAAAACTCCTATCTCTTTATTTATATAGTGATAGGTTTTGGATATTTCGAGTCTAATGTATATTTGATGTGTTTCTATTAATTCTCATAATGCCAACACATGTTTATAACATTGTTTGATGTTAGCCTTTTAGTCCAAAAGGTGTAATTCATTGGGTAATAGCTTCTATTTGTTGGCATGACCAGGGATCAGTTACTCATGCTTAATGATAGTGCATGTGTTACAACTTACATAAGGGCCATAAGGCAGATACTCCAATAATTGAAAGATTGAGAATCTTATCCTATTTCTCTGATAATGTAGACTACAACAACAACAACAAACTAAGCCTTCTCCCATCTAAATGGGATCGGCTACATGGATCCTTGCACATCAAAGTAGGAGAAAAGAAGAAATGAAGACACAAGAGATGAGAGGTATAAAAAAAGAAACGAAAGAGAAATGGAAGTAAATGAAAGTAAGAGGAAATAGGTCCAGCCCAAGAAGTCAAGGAAATGTCTGCTATATGGTTGGCAACATGGATCTTTGCCCTCCAAAAGGCTCTATCCGAGGTCATACTTGGTACAAGACACAGACTACGCATGTTATTCCTCACAACCTCTCCTATGGTCATTTTTGACCTGCGCTTAGCTCTTTTAGCTCCTTCAATCAGAATCAAATCACTCCGACGTACTGGGGCATCCTTAGGCCTCCTTTGAACATGGCCATACCACCTCAAACAACATTCTCGCCGCTTGTCATTGATCGGGGCAACTCCCAAATCAGCTCTAATACGATAATTCCTTACTTTATCCTTCAAAGTCTTTCCGCACATCCGTCTTAAACATGCTCATCTCTGCTACACATAACTTCTCTATAAGACACTTCTTAACTGCCCAACATTCCGCCCCATACATCATAGTCGGTCGGACAACTGTCCTATAGAACTTTCCTTTAAATTTTAAAGGAATATGTTGGTCACACAGTTCTCCGGTTGCACTTCTCCACTTCATCCATCCCACTTTAATTCTCTATAAAACATCATCATCTATGTCACCTTCTTTATTTATGGTTGACCCCAGATATCTAAAATAGTAACTTTGCGGTATCTCTCTCTCCTCAATTTTTACCATATCATTATCCATCATAGAGTGACTAAAGTTACACATTATATACTCCGTCTTTGATCTACTAATCTTAAAGCCTCTTATTTCAAGCGTTGATCTCCACACTTCTAACTTGGCATTGATCCCTGCTTTAGTCTTTGATAATATAGACTAAAAATATTAATTTGTTAAACTCTAGCCTGCATTTTGCTTTAGCAATGTTTTTGCGCTTCTAGTCACAATTGATGTGGAATAAGGAGAGTTGTGTCAAGCTGGCATGTGGGTAGAAATAAGTTTTAGGAAGTGTTTGGTTCAATTATTTTGAAGAATTAGATTCTGATTCTGGATTAGGTTCTCTAAAATCAGGTTCTGTAGATTCGTAACTTTGAAATTTAACTGTTTGGTTACCCTGATTCTGTAACATGAATCTTCCTGAATAACTGTTTGGTTACCTTAATTCTTTGTCTTGATTCTTTCTGAAAGACTGTTTGGTTACCCTGAGTCTGTCAGGTGGATTCATCCTGAATCTATATGTATAATCGTTTGGTTACCTTGAGTCTGTGACTTGGATTTATCCTGACTCTATCTAAATAACTGTTTGGTTACCCTGAGTCTGTTAGTTGGATTCATCCTAAAACTACCAAATATCTAGTTGATCATGTGAAAAGGATATTGGCCAAATTATTAATCCTTAGTAAAAGTAAATTTGTGGTTAAAACTTGGCATGTCTGAAATGCATCTTAATGTCATATAGTTGGGCATCCTCTCCTGATTAGTTAATTAAAAAAGGGACAAATCTCCATCTCCTGGTGGTGTCAGTTACTCATGGCCAAGTATTTTAACAGATCCAACATCCTTTGTGCTAAATTCAAATCTCTTTGTTGCTCACTTTCTATCTAATAAAGCTTCAAAGTTAAAACAATAAATATGAAATGCAAGTGACTATAAACGCCCCAAACGCTCTATTTAACTAATTGGTTTGAATGTCTCCGTCAGTAGCATTCACATGACAATTAAATTCATTGCACGAAATTTTGTCTAACAGTTCCAAGGCAATGCATTCAAGGGTAGACATTGTCCTTATCATCTTCTCTTCCTACTTCCCACACTTGTTTACTTGTTCATGTCAAGTTTTTTTACAGCTTCAAGGACGTGTTCCAACTTTTTTGTATGCTGCTCAGTTATCCTTGATAGTTGTTCAGAACTTCTAATTGCTGAACCGATGAATCCCTGTAGATAGTCTGTGGTTGGAATTGGTGGTTGTGTGGTGGAGGTTAGACCCGTGGAGGTATTCACTACTTGCTCGTTTGAAGAAGAAGATTTCCCCTCATCTATAAATTGAAACATTCCACAACCAGCAGATTTGTTTTCCTATAAGAAATATGAAAAACATAATTTTGTTAAATATTCTAACCAAATATGACTCTTTTCAAGAATTAGACTTGACAAATGAAATAACTAACAAACAAATAAACAATATCTACCAGGGTGGATTGCGGGCAACACAAAAAATCTCGTCCTGTATTTACTCCTTTAGTACACCTTCGAACCTTGCACTGCCCTTTTCCACAGTCACACATTTTAAAGTGGTCCATCCACATAAAAAAAAAAGTGTGTTGTCGGCACTTGTAGAATCTTCTGCCCGGATTAGTCTTAGTATTCGATTTCATAATTATACATTCACGACCACATAAATCACAGCTTGCTACATTATCCATCTAGACAAAAGAAATATCAGTAGAGATCGGATAATAGAAGTAACATAGAAGTAATTCAACCAATACAGCTGCCTCTATCCAAATACAAGGAAAATTTAAAAAACAGAAAGGGTTATGAAGCAGAAATGGAAACCATTCGACGGCAGGATGTCACCATAGTTGAGAGTCGAACTACATAGACATGTTCACATAAAAAAAACTACCAGACTGACAGCGTTCTTTTTCTTAATACTTAATCATTTTATGCTTACGAAAGAATAATTAATTATTTTACTTTCATATTTGAAGAAAAAAAAATACTAATTTTTCATTTTTTTCATTAAGCAAACCGCAAAAGGTTTTGTAAATGACCATGTGCATGGTACATGGTCGCACAATCAGTGCCTTTGGATGGGAATAATAGGAGGCGAAATGACGAAAAACCTCCTATTTTACAAATCATCGGGCACTGCTTTTATACGGCCGTGCACGAAAACCTCCCCTTCTGTACAATATCCAATCATAAAACCTAAAAACCTTCTCCACAAATACAAACATAGATGATGCAACTATACAAATCAGAGTTAAATTCCAGCAACAGCTGCCACAAGCGATGATGCAGTGCACTGGATTGCTCTCTCTTCTTTCTTCTAGTCTCCTCTGGTTTTGAGCCAAAGCACTCTGCAACCAAACTTTGCAGCCAATTCCTGCTCAGGAGCTAATTACACTGCTAACAGCAAATCCCAAACCAATCTCAACCATCTTCTATCCTCTAATGCTATCAACAATACTGGATTTTACAACATAACAATTACCTAGAATTCCAACACAGTCTATGGTCTCTTTCTGTGCAGAGGCGATATTACTTCCCAAGAATGTCAAAATTGTGTTAACATGGCAAGCAAAGATATCACACAACGTTGTTCCAATCAAACAGGTGCAATAATATGGTATGATTTATGCATGTGTAATGCAGACCCTAGCCGCCTCGAATTGAAGAAGCCACCCTAAGCTTAGGGTTTTAGTAGGAGCCTTAGTTTAGTTATTTCAGTTCTATACTTAGTTTTTTTTTGAGCTCTTAGATTGAACCGGTCCAACCAATGGTCCAATTTAAGTGACTCTTTCCTATTGGCTGTTTTTGTTTTATTTCTATTGGCTCTTAGAGCATCTTTTGTTTAAACTATGTTTTAGTCTCCCCCCCTCCACGATTTTAAGAGGGTGGAGTTGTTTTGTAACTAGGAATCAGATATGGGATTCCTAATCCAGATCTGAATATCTGTAAGGCCTTTGGCCTTTGGCCCTTTTTCTTATTATAAATATAGCAATCGTGGGCAGGCTCCCCCATCTATTATGTTTTAAAAATTCGAGCTTTTGCTGCTGGCCTTTGCTGCTGCTGCTTCTCTCTTCAGAGACTGTCTTGTGAGTCATATCAAGGGCTAGGGCTGGTGGATTCTGGCGACTCCTTGCATCTTGTAGATCGGGGGGTCCTTCTTCTTCTTCAAGACATCAAGTTGCTGCCATTGTTCCTGCAATACAGTGAGTTTGAACCTGTTTTTTTATTTTGAACCTTCTTCTACTAGCCTTTATCTTCCATTAGACCTAATCCACATCCCCCTCCATCCATCAAACCCTAATTCTCCATTAAACCTGCACTCCTATCTCAACTAGGACTCCCTCATAACTCCAGATTTAGCCATCAACTTCGAACCCTACTTCCAGCCCATATTCCCCACACCCCTCCCTACACTCGACCTTAAATCTAGCCCTTAGTCTCCACTACAACCCCTCCATTCCCCCACTCCATTAAAACTAAAACCTGCAACTCGATTCTGCCCAGGATTGCAGAATTCTAGAACCCATCCAAACCCTAATATTTATATGCCATTAAAGCCTCCTAGACCTGCATATTAAAACCCCATAAACCCCATTACCTTTTATTCAACCCTAACCCTAATTTCTGCCCTATTTAGCCTAAGCTGTCTCAATCGGCCAGTCTTGTTAGGTGATCCTACTCTCCTGGCTCCTAGTAGGACTTCTCCTACCTAGGACTACATTAGTGTGTACTCAGATCAGTTCATCTTCTCAACTATGCAAGAAAATCCAACTTGGTATTTGTGGAATGTCAATTATGTGTCAAACGCAGTTCAATTTAATCAGACTTTGGCAGATTTAATGAATGGCCTTGTAAACCAAGCTGCCTTTGGTTCTTCAACTCGAATGGAAGGACTGAAACAGTATCTAATCCTCCTCAGTACTTTCATGTTGCATATGGATTATGAGTGAATACTATGGCAAATAAAAGAGGGAAAATGATAAAATGCATAGCTAGTTGCCCAGAGTCTTAGAATCAAACAATTGATACTATCCAAAAAACCAAACAATTAAAATCAAAATACAGTGGTTAGAACAAGTAATAGCATGAACCTATGTCCCCCCCCCCCCCCCCACACACAAATTAGTCTCTTTGACTCTTAAGAAAAGAATTCCTAAGCGAGGACCACAGTACAGTAGTGTACTATAGATCATCATTTCTCAAGCTTTTTCAAGGCTTTTGAATCCTTCATATGGTCATAACAGTTGGGGCATAAAGAAAACAAATCAGATTAAACTTGCACAATTAACCTTAAGTACTCACACTACTAATTCTCAAACCAAAATGAGAGGGAATTATGTTATCCATAAGAGTACAGATTTCATAATCAACAAGAAAAAGATCAAATCAGGAGAAGCCAACAAACAACAGCACAGTTGATGCCTGCCATACTGCAAGTGCTTCTCTTCAAATACAGTAAAAGTAAGGCATAAGGTTTTAATATCACAAGTAAAATAGTATCTTATGATGCATTCCAACATTAGAAGTCTATGTCATGCTTGGAAAACCAAAAGCTTAAACTAGAGTTAATATAGTAATGTAGTCCTAGATAGGTAGGAGACCAACTAGGAGCCAGACAACAGGATCAGTAGCAAAAGGGGTTGCTGGTTCGAATGGACAGCACTAGGATTTAGGTTAATTCTAGGATTAGGATGGGAATTTGGGAATGGGTCTTATATGGCTTTAATATGCAGGTCTAGGGGGTTATTATGGGATAAAAATAATTGGATTTGGGAAGGTTTTAAAATTCTGCAATTCTGGACAGAATTGAGTTGCAGGTTTTAGGTTTAATGGAGTGGGGGAATGGAGGGATTGTAGTGGAGACTAAGGGCTAGGGTTAAGGTCGAGTGTGGGGAATGTAGGCTGGAAGTAGGGTTTGAAAGTGAAGGCTAAATCTGGAGTTATGGGGGAATCCTAGTGGAGGTAGGAATGCAGGTTTAATGGAGAATTAGGGTTTGATGGATGGAGGGGACTGTGGATTAGGTCTAAGGGAAGATGAAGGATGATAGAAGAAGGTTTAAAATAAGAAAACAGGTTCAAATTCACTGTATTGCAGGACAATGGCAGCAGCTTGATGATATGAAAGAGCCTCCCGATCTTCACAATGCAAGGAGTCGCAGGAGTCCACCTACCCTTTACCACCTTGAGATCCACAAGGATATACACTCACAAAGAGCAGCAGCAATGACAGCAAGCATAAAGCTAATTTTTATTAATCAAATTCGTATCTAATGCTGGCCTCCCTTACAAACTTATATGGAAGACTAAAAAATAGACTTAGACATTAAAAATGAATGGCCTAACCCAATCCTTAACCTATTAGCTAACTTAAACTGACTAGGAAACTGAAATAGACTCAAAATAGAGTCCTAATCCAGCCCAACTAAACAACTAAAAGAAAAACTAATAAAATCACTTAAATTGAACCATTGGTTGAACCGGTTCAATTTAAAACACCAAATAAAAAACTAAGTATGGAAATAAAACTAAGTATGGGAGCTAATCCCGCATGCAACCTATTTACCCATATTTTAGGCCCATAAAAGTGGCCTATTACATTAGAAACCCATGGGATCAAAGGCCCAACATGTATGTAACCCAACCCTAGACTTATTCCTAATAAAAGAAGCCCAGTTTGGTGATAAATCTGCATCATATAGTCTCTCTATCATGCTAACTAAAGTTTCTTAGTGTTAGTTCATCCAACTCCTTCACCACCATTAAGTCATATAACCAAACAAAAAAAAAACCACATTGGGTACCACCACTGCATCACACTTCTCAGCCACCTTCCCCTTCTTGGATATACTTGTCCAGTATCTTTCTTTTGTCTACATCTCTTGTTTTCAGAAAAACAATGGCCTTCTTCTCTGCCATAAAAAGATTCATTGCACGAAATCTCGTGTCGAAGTCAAAGTTTGGAAGGGTATCCATCGCATCATTGAGTCTATCGGCAAGATCATCTAGCGAGTCATTCTTAACCAGAGCATCCATGGCTGCAGCTATGGATTTTAAGGGACTTGATATCTTTTCAGCTCCCCCCATTCTTTCTCTTTTGTCTATCACTTGTGGCAGATGATCTTCCCTGGCCACGTCTACGACTACCACCTTCTATTTGACTGACTGGGACACTATCTCCACCTTTAGTAAATTGGTCATCAATACCATAAACGCCATATAAATCTGTATCTGGAATCGTACTGTCATGTATATAGTCATTCATTGCATCAGCTGGGTGTTCAGCTCCCTGCCCCGTTGCAACTTCATTTCCAACCATATTGCAACTTTGATGTGTATGAGAAGCACTCTATGTTCTTTCCAATACTTTTGTTCCTTCTTCTGCCAAATACAATCACAAGACATTCATAAATTTCATATAAAAAAATTTAGATCACAAGTCTTGTAAATATTTGATATATTACAAGTTTACCTTGAATTCGGACCACACATGTCTTGGTGCATCAAACCTCATTTCCATTGCGTTCCATCCTAACCCACTTTGCTTTTGTAGGTCACACAATGCTCTAAGTCTGGCTTTCCATATTCTATAGTGATTTCTACATTGTTCCCAATCATATGCGTATCCGTACTTGTTTTTTATGGCAACTGAGATTGACTACCAATGGTCTTTCCTTAGGCCATTATCTCCAGTTTTTCCATTTCTATGACAATCTGTAAGACACTCTAGCATGAAATTGGAAACTTCACTGGGCCATGTAGCATTCCCCTCACGTGCCCTCGACTGGGAACCCTCCCCTGTATCCATGCTTTCGATAGACAAATAACTCAAATTCAATTAACCAATAGAGAGACTATAATAACATCATTACATTTAATACAACCATTCCACATAATCAAATAACTCAAATTCAATACTAGGTTAAAGAGTATTCAACTTACAACCCACACAGAATAAATTCAAGAGTACTCAATTGCATGGTTTCACTGAAATTGAGATATCTTTCTTGTTTTAACCCCAATTTGTGAGCCGTAAGTTGCTACGCGTTCACAGAAGCAAGAGCTTCATCCTTATGCAGAGAAAAAATGAAGAAATATTTGCAAAAGGCACGGATTTCACTGAGAATGCTTCCCTGGTGATTTTCTTGATCCACATATAGATGGAAGAGCATGGAACGTACTGATTGAACTCCGACGACACAATGGGGTATGGGAATACCCATGGGGAGGTATTCTGAAGTTCCAGAACCCTAATTTACTACTTAGATGGGTTTGGTTGTTGAGACAACATTGTTTGTTGTTTGAGGGTATTCGAGGCCACACGTATGTGTCAGGCAGACAGTTGTCAACGGAATACACTAGTAGAGGTATTCCATAATTACAGATCCATATTTTATTTGTCCTAGAGTTTTATGTTGAAAAAACCTAGACCATGTTTGTAAGGGAGGGATTTGATTATTTTGATCTTTAATTGTAAACCTAGCAGCTAGGACTTATCTAGGTGTTGGGATTGTAGTCTTTGCCTTTGCATTGTCAAGGGTTGAAGCTGTTTGGTGTTCCTGAGTCATTGTTGTAACTGAAAGTCTGAAACACACTACTAGGGGTTGTAACGCTTGTACTTATGTAGGCAAGTGTTGAAGCAGGATAGGGTGTTCTTGAGCTGTAGTTGCAGTTAAAAATCGCTAGTGAGTAGTGCTAAGTAGACGTTGAGGTCGGTTTGACCATTACTCCGTGGATGTAGGTGCACTGCCGAACCACGTAAACCCTATGCCATTGTGGTTGTTTATCTTTATTTCTAGATATTGGAATGCCATGGTGATGACAGGATGGGTGTGCACCTCCCGATTGGGCCTGACCAATTGTGGTTACAAGGCAAGACACGCGAAATTGTAGACTGGTAAAATTGGGTCCAATTGGTGTTTGTGCCAGTGCGTATCAGTGTTTGTGGTTGTGCATCTATGTGTCTGTGACAGTTGAGAGACAACTACATCAGTAGCAGTGTGTGTGTGTGTGTGTGCTGGAAGTGAGATACGCCATCTGAGTGTTTATCAACGAGATTGTATTGTGACTGCTGTGCCTTAATAGTTGATAGATACAGTGCCATCAGTGTTGGGAGTACCAAGGTGTATTGCAAAGAGTGTTGGGAGAATTTTTGTAGACATTGATTCACCCCCCTCTCAGTGTCAACCTGGGAATACCATATCGCAAATGGTTCCTTTGCGTTTTAGTGAGGTCTTGGGGGAGAGAAGCAGGAGAACCTCTGGAAAAAAAGGAAAGATCTGCTAGGTATTTGCATATTCATCTCATCTGTTGGGAAATCATTTATTGACTTAAAGAGTGTGTATATGTTGGCATAAGGCTTCTATAGAGGGCATATCCTCCATCATTGGGGACTTATTTCTGGTTTGGTTGAGATGCCATGTCTCTCCATTATTAATTTGTCTTGAGAGATACTAGTAGCAGGCTTTTGTATGGAACCTATACAAGGTTTATTGCAATATGTTAACTCTCTTTTGGATTGGCTAGTTCTGTTGCCGATTCTTTGGTCAGAGGGGTTGGGGCAAATAGGGCAAATAGGGATTTTTTTATTTGGGTTATTCGTTGGCTACATGTTACTTTGGGTTTTCATTAATTTGAGGTTAAGACCTTGAACCCCGTCTATATCAGAATCATTTCCTTCTTCGTGTTGCCTTTTTAATTCTTTTTCATCGATGTATTCTGCACCCTTTTATACATTTGAATTTAGATTCCTGAAGAAATTGTTTCCTTTAGGCTGACATCTCCCTTTGTTGTTTTCTCAGTCTTTTGTACAAGTTGGCTTACAAGCAGAATCTCAATTGGTCAAATGTCTAGCTTGTAAAACAGTATGTATCATTCAAATTCAACTCAACTACTGTATTCCTAACTTCTATCGGCAAGAGTTTAGTTTGCACACTTGAAAGGATGAATATTATGTTTTGATCTTGCTTAGCCTGGTCTTTATATTTGTTAAGCTTTCTTTTGATTGCTTAGAAAAATGTTTTCTGACATTTGGTCAAACACTTATACTATATATATGTTCTTTTCTAGAGGTTTTGTGGTAAGGTTCTAGGAGTATGAGTGTTGTAGTTTCATGTTTGACCTTCTACCAAAATGCCCATGGTACTTCAGTAGCTTTTGTTTGATCTATATTCGTTTTATATTGGGATTTATTGGTGATTGTTAACAAAACAGGAATTTCGTGAATGGCTTGAATGATCAATGAGATCAGTCAAGCTCTCTATTCATAATAATAATAATAAAAGGGATTACAAAGGGAAACACTGTTCACGACATTGTTTACGTGAACAGTGTCACAGCCCAAATTACAATTCTACCCTTGTTAAAAAATACATAAATAAAATACCAAAAATACCCTTATAATATCGGGTAACACATCTCAACACTCCCCCTCAAGTTGGGGCATAGATATCACACATGCCCAAGGTTCGAAAACTCGGGTCTCTGAGCCATCTCGGCCCTGCCAAAAACCGAGTTGGGCCGAGATCTCGGCGAGTTTGTGTACTTTTTTTTTTTTCCGACTCGGAAGCCCATCTCAGTGGGTTTTAGACCTCTTTTGGGTTAGAAAGTTGGTATTCAGCCTATTTTAGGCCATTTAAACACAATGACACTATCAAATTTTGCAAAAACAAAGTCCAAATAGGAGTTTCAGTTAGTGGGAAAGTAGGATAGACACTTACTTATGCTAGAAAGCAGGACAGACATAGGACAAACAGACTTATTTATGCTTATTTATGCCTAATATCATTTAAGTAAATGCTTTTGAATTTGTATTTCATTTACTTAAGATATTATTCATAAATAAGCACATACCCCCCTATTTGAATCCAATAAAAATTTTTAAAAAATCAAATTCCAAAAGGAAAAAAAGTCTACCCCCCAGTTCAAGAACAAAAACTGGATATTCGGCAGTAGGTGCAATTTTCAACTTTCTAATGTTGGGTTTTTTCTCAAATCTAAAAATTTCATAAATCTTATTATGGTAAAACATTGCTAAAAACCAAAAGTGCGGTAAAATATTCATTTGTTTTGATGTCCAAAAAATTATTTTCATTGAGCGATTTTGACATGTTGCAACCAATTAAGTTTGACCGGTACATAACTCCTTCATATAAATCAGATTTAAGCAATTTTGGACTTGTTGGAAAGCTTTCAACACAAAGCTTTCCAACAAGTCCAAGATTGCTAAAATCTGATTTATATTGAAAGAGTTATGTACCGTCAAACTTAATTCGTGCATGCACATCACAAAATCGCTCAATGAAAATAGTTTTTGACATCAAAACAAATGAATATTTTACCGCACTTTTGGTTTTTAGCAATGTTTTACCATAATAAGATTTATGAAATTTTTAGATTTGAGAAAAACCCCAGCATTAGAAAGTTGAAAATTGCACCTATCTTCGAAAATCCAGTTTTTGTTCATGAACTGGGGGGTTGATTTTTTTTCCTTTTGGAATTTGATTTTTTAACTATTTTTATTGGATTCAAATAGGGGGGGTATTTGCTTATTTATGAATAATATCTTAAGTATTTCATTTACTTAAATGATATTAGGCATAAATAAGTGTCTGTCTTGTCTGCCTTGGTTCCTGGCATAGATAGGTGTCTGTATACCAAGATTTTCCACCAAGATTTCGAGATGTGGCACTCATATAAAGGACCTAGATGGGCATTTGCCTATGTCAAACCGAGATCTCGGCGAGAAAGTATACTTTTGGGACTCGTGGCCATCTCGACTCAGAAAATCCAAAAACCGAGAATCTCGGCGAGATCTCGCGAGATTTCGGACTATGCATATGCCCAACTTGACTAGACTAGGATAAAACAACTTCCCACTCAACCCTTTGGTGAAGACATCAACCAGTTGATCTCCGGACTTCACAAAAGGGATACAAATCTACCTACTCTCTAACTTCTCCTTGATGAAGTGTCTGTCAATCTCCATATGTTTGGTACGGTCATGCTGCACTGGATTGTGGGCAATGCTAATTGCTGCTTTGTTGTCACAGTACATCATCATTGGAAGATGAACAGAACCACGGATATCAAGGAGTAAACTCTAAAGCCACAGTAACTCACATATGCCTTGGGCCATAGCACGGAATTCAGCTTCAGCACTAGATCTTGCCACAACATTTTGCTTTTTACTCCGCCATATGACTAGATTTCCTCCAACAAAAGTACAATAGAGGTAGATTTCTGTCGGGGTTACCACCCGATCGGCATCTGTGTAAGCCTCAATGCGAAGATGGTCAGAGGAGACAAAAGGATCCCCTTTCTGGAGCGACTTGAGTAATGGAGAATACGAAGAACAACGACCATGTGAGTGGAATAAGGATCATGCATGAACGGCTCCACAAGACTCACAAGAATGGCAATATCCGATCTGGTGTGGGAGAGATAAATCGGCTTGCCCACCAATCGTTGATATCTGCCCTTATCAACAGAGTTCACCATCCTTCTCTTGCAGGACGGGTAGTAGCTTCCAAGGGAGTGTCACAAGGATGACAACCAAGCAAACCAGTCTCTGATAGTAAATCTAGAACATACTTTCTCTCCAGAGAAAGAAAGATGCCTTTTGGAGAACGGGCAACTTCAATCCCAAGAAAATATCTTAGCTGTCCTAGATCTTTTATGTCAAATTCCCGTCCCAAGAAAGCCTTCAGGTGAGAAACTTCATCTGTATCATTACCAGTCCAACTATGTCATCAACACAAACTATGAGAAGAGTAACCTTTTCTCCCTTTCGCTTGATGAATAGAGTGTGATCAGCATTACTTTGTTTGTATCCATAGGAGACCATGGCTTTATGAAACCTACCAAACCATGCCCGTGGAGATTGCTTCAACCCATAGAGTGCCCTTTTGAGCCTATAAACTTTCCCATGGGTCTTGTCAGAGGAAAAACCCGGAGGAACATCCATATAAACCTCATCTTCCAACTCCCCATGAAGAAATGCATTTTTTACATCCAACTGCTGTAGGTCCCAGCCAAAGTTGACAGCACAAGACAGTAAGACCCGGCCAGTGTTCAACTTCGCAACAGGGGTAAATGTCTCCTGGTAGTCGATCCCATAAGTCTGAGTGAAGCCTCTGGCTACAAGCCTGGCTTTATATCTATCCACTGTTCCATCTGGCTTGTGCTTGACAACAAATACGCATTTGCACCCGACTGGTTTCTTACCCGAAGGAAGAATAACTAGCTCCCATGTCTCATTTTTAAGTAAGGCCGTCATTTCTTCCATCATGGCTGCTTTCCACTTTGGATCTGCAATCGCCTCCTGCCAATTCTGAGGAATAGAAACAGAGGAAAGAGAAGAAACAAATGCACGATAGGAAGGAGATAAAGCATTATAGGAAACAACATTGGAGATGGGGTGTTGGGTGCATGACCTAACGCCTTTACGGACAGCGATAAGTAAGTCAAGGGAAGGATCCTTACCAGATGATGTAGCAGGTTCTGGATCTGGATCAAGTGCAGACGATTGTGGAGGTGATATGGTGGTGGTGGTAGTCTCAACTTGTCCTGTACGCTCCCGGGTATATACCTTATTAATGAGGCATAAAACACCCCACCAATCAGGAGATGCCACATGGCCGAGCCGAGGTCATAACAAGTACCGAACCGAGCTAAGCGGAAGACCAGGCTGACCTGATCTGGGAAAAACCTACTGCTTGGCCGAGCTCGTCAGACACGGCCAGACAACCAGACGCTGAGACGAGCTTGACAGGTCCGATGAGGCCGAGCTCTTTTGCCGATCTCTATCCGCACGGCACGACAGATCGGCGCTCACCCCAGAAATCCCCAACACGGCTGAGCTGCACGCCCGTCGACCCCATGGTCCGGGCCTACGCAGGTCGGCCACGATTGGAGCACCGCAGCGCGGCAAAGCCCATACAACTGATGGTGACTCTCGGACCATACTGGCCGAGGCCGAGCTCTTAGGCCGACCTCTATGGCCGACCTCCTACGCCGAGTTCTCCACGAAGGCTACCATAACACCCACCGGAGATCACGGCGCCACGTAAGCTCCACCCGGGAATCACAGGATAAGAACCGAGTCACGATCTCATCAGGATACCGAATCACACTCCCATTAGGACTCTTACCTTAACAAGAGTCCGACCCCGAAGGAAACTCTCTACTCCACTCCGTGGGGAAGAGCCTTACCAAACAAGGATTCTTACTATACTGGGACTCCTCCAACCGTCTCGTCTCCCTCTATAAATACTAAGGTATGGAGCTCTGTGGCAAAACTCACTTTTTCACTATGCAGTTACGCTGTTGCGCTAGTGATCTAACTTGAGCATCGGAGAGTCCTAGGCCGGAGCCACACCGGCTCTCTTGTGCTTATCGCTTGGTCATTGTAGGCTCATCCTTGGGCGAACCGGGCATCGGAGATTTCCACACGCAACACTTATCAACAGGGATTTGATTGACTGGTTTACGCTCCCCCTGAATAGGAGCCACTGTAGGAGCTGAAGTTACAGAGGGCTCCCCCTGAATAGAATCCGGAAGAATAGCAGACACATCTTTAAAACCCTGATCCTGCTCCCCCTGAAGAGGTTTTCTGGGAATAATATGACAAGGACTCATGGAAGACAATATCCATGGAGATAAAAGTACGACGAGAAGGTGGATGGTAACACTTGTATCCTTTCTAGGTCGCAGAATAGCCCATAAAAATACACCGAATGCTCCGTGGATCAAATTTCCCATGAGGATGATGATTGCGGACATAGCAAACACAACCAAAAACTTTGGGGGAACCACAAAGGAGGAGGAACCTTGGAGGAGATCAACGGGGGAACGACCATCAAGGACACGGGTAGGCACACGGTTGATGAGATAAGCAGCGGTAAGAATGGCATCAACCCAGTAGTGAGAAGGAACATGCCGTGCAAACATAATGGCCCGGGCTACCTCAAGGAGATGTCTATTTTTCCTTTCAAAGAACCCCATTCAGGCGGTGTGTCAACACATGGTCGATGGACAATACCATGTGCAGCCAAATAAAGTTAGAATTGACCCTCCATGTACTCTCTGCCATTATCACTGCGTAAAATGCGCAAGGTGGCATTGAATTGGGTCTGAACCATACGATGAAATAACTGAAAACAGTGGAAGACCTCACTTTTATGGCTCATCATGTACACCCAAGTGGCACGAGTATAACAATCAATAAATGAGACAAACCATCGATGACCAGAAAGGGAAGTACAACGGGCAGGGCCCCACACATCAAAATGAACCAAAGCAAAAGGAGACTCACTTCTTTTATTTAATGAAGAATAACTGGAACGAGTCTGTTTGGCCAAAACACAAGCCTCACATAAAAACTCATTCCTATTACAATGCTTAATCAAGTGCGAAAACAAAAGAGACAAAGTACTAAGGGATGGATGACCAAGTCTACAGTGCCAGAGATGAAGGTCAGGGGACGAGGTGGACTATAAATGATGAGCTGTAGAGGAAGCCGAATGCAAAGTAGAAGGCTGACCCGGGTCAAGTAAGTACAGACCACCCTGCATCTTACCACCCACAATCGTGCGCCCCGTCTCCAGATCTTGTATGACACAATGAGAAGGGAAAAAAAGTCAGTTTGCAGTTAAGATCTTTAGTTAGACTACTAATAGAGAGAAGGTTGGTAGAAAAGGGTGGAACATGCAAAACAGATTTTAATGAAAGGGTAGGTGAGCAGCGTATGGAACCCTTCCCATTAATAGGAGAAAGGGAACCATTAGCTACTCGAACACTGTCTTTGCCAGAAGATGGAGAATAAAGATGAAATACATGGGAGGAGCCAGTCATGTGGTCAGTGGCACCGGAATCTATAATCCAAGGACTGGATACAACCGATGCACACAGACTACTGACTGGAGTACCTGAGGCAAAATTGGAACCAGGAGGGGCAGCAGGTGCTGATGTCGTAGTGGAGGCAGCGGAAGAGGCCTGTAGCATGCGACGGAAAGCTAGGAGCTCATCCTGAGTAAGCCCAATGTCAGATGAAGGGGCAACAGCAACAGTAGTAGGAGAATCAGCCATATGAGCCTTGGGCTTAAACTTCCCATGGCCTTTCTTTTCCTCAAAATCAGCAGGCTTCCCATGGAGCTTCCAGCATTGAGCCTTAGTATGATAGAGCCTGTTGCAGTGTTCACACTTGACAGGACCTTTAGGGACAGCAGTACCACCATCAGTAGTGGTAAGAGAAGGAGTACTGGAAGCAACTTGCAAGGCGGATCAATCAACAGTAGAGGAATGCAGCATAGCAGCCCGACGAGATTCCTCATTATGAACCAAGGCAAAGGCCTGCTCTAGGGATGGAAAAGGGGACTGCCCAAGTACTTGCACTCGAATAGGATCAAACTCCATATTTAGTCCCGCCAAAAAATCATAGACACGTATTTTGTCAACGTGTTTGCGATAGGCAGCCAGATCAGTAGCAGTAGAGGGCTGACAGTTGGAGTAATGATCCAATTGTTGCCACATGTTCTTGAGGGCAGCATAGTATTTGGAGACAAAGAGCTCCTGTTGGGTAGTGGCATTAGCCTTCTTTCTAATCTCATAGACCTATGCATCATTCCCAGTGCGACCATAAGTCTCTTTGGCACCATTCCAGATAGTATGGGCTGTGTCTAGTAGAAGAAAATTGTCTGAGATATCCCCTTGCATAGAATGGATCAAGTAGGACATCACCATCGCATCATTAGATAACTACTTGTTGAGCTGAGAACCCTCTTCCACTGGTTTAGTTGTTGTCCCAAGAAGATGGCCAGTGAGGCCACGGCCAGCTACTGTCAAATAGGTAGACCGAGACCACTTCAGGTAGTTAGAACCATCAAGTTTGATTGGGGCAGCAAGGGGAAGAAAATCAGTCCGGGGCTGGCCATCAATGCCAGAAGAGGCCGAAGAAGAATATGAACAGTCATTGCAACAGGTAACCAATCTTCAATGAGCAGCAAACAGCCAAAAAATATCCAAATAAAATTCTGGAATCGACCCCCAATAGAAGAGGGCTGTATTGGAGCAAAAAATCTCAGATATGTAGGCTGGGAATGATGTCGAATGAAGGCAGCAAGGGTGCCAATCAGATGCAGTAGGAACCAGTAGCCCAACCCCAAGATCGATTAATGTCAGGGTTTTGAAAAAAACCCTGAGAAGAGAGATCGATAAGGGGCTGGGGTCTTCAACCAATCTGATGAAGTGAATAGGGGCTGAGAACAATATCAAATAAAGATCCCACAATAGAAGATGCAGCCGAAATAGATGTAGAGGCCTGATCTCCAAAAAAAATAGGAATCTTCAAATCGCAGGCAGTTCTTCAGCTCCACTCGATCCAAAAAAGAGGCATAAAAAAGGAGGTAGGTTGGGGCAGCAGCTAGATCATTACGATCACCTCAGTAGTGCTGCCCTGATGGGAGAAGAAGAACCAAAAGAAAGGAAGAAAGAAGAAGGGAAGAAGCTCGATGAAGGGAAGGAGAAAAAAAATCGAAGGGAGGGAGGTGGGTTTTGAAAACCTAGATCAGAGTGTATTTGGCTCTGATGCCATGTTAACAAAACAGGAATTTCCTGAATGGCTTGAATGATCAATGAGATCAGTCAAGCTCTCTATTTATAATAATAATAATAAAAGGGATTACAAAGGAAAACACTGTTCACGACACTGTTCACATGAACAGTGTCACAGCCCAAATTACAATTCTACTCTTGTTAAAAAAATACATAAATAAAGCATAAATAAAATACCAAAAATACCCTTATAATATCGGGTAACACATCTCAACAGTGATAAAGTGTATGTAAATATATTGAGGGCATGTGAGGCTTATGCCTTTTGGGCCGTCTCCCTGCCAGGTTAAAGAAAATGTAATGTAACTGCAGGCCTTTGGATATTTCGGGTTAAGTGCTTTTTCAGTGGTTCCAAAATGGCGTTCTTATCTATAACCTGAAGATTCTACATGCTTTTTCATATAAGATATTGTTTTTTTCTGTCAAATTTTCTTTGAATGTTTGCCATTCAATTTCACCCATCACTAAATGCTCTTATCACTGTTGTTTTATGAAAGGAAAAGTTTAGTGAACCTGCTGCTGAATCTGATGCAGAGTCATCATACAGGATGTCATTCTTCAGTGACAAAGATTGAGAATGGTGTCATGTACCTGCTATTGGTTTCGTAGTTTTGAAAAGGAGACTTGACTGGATTGACAGGTTGAACTCGGTCCAACTGGACTGTACCTCTACCACCTTGGACCCTTCCAAGCTGGATGGGTTTGAACCCCATCTATCCGGCTGATTTCCATAGTTATCTTGCAAACTCTGAATTGTAAATATTTTTAGTAGTTATTATTATTATTAATTAATTAATTAAGAGGGCGAGCCTTGGCGCAATGGTAAGGTTGCTCAATTGCAACCTGGTGGTCGTTGGTTCGAATCAAGGAAACAGCCTCTCCTTGTAGCGGGGGTAAAGGCTGCGTACATCTGCGCCTCCCCAGATCCTGCAGTAGTGGGAGCCTCGTGCACTCGGACACCCTTTTATTATTATTATTTGGAAAACTGATTTGATTGGTCAAATCAGGGTTCAACATGACTGAACTGGAACTCGCCACACAACTCAACTCAGCTAAGTCTTCTTCCCAAATCAATGGGGTCGGCAATCAATCTGGAATCCACCGCCTTGACAATGAGTACCTCACCTGTTTACAATAAGCTCATTGGAGATTTGCTCAAATTAATGATTTCCAGAAGTGCTTTGACCTGAGGCAGCCTCATGGAATCACAAGCAAACCATCTGCCCGCCATTATAAGACTTGGCTTGTTCTTGTAGTTTCATTTTCAACACATTTTTTATACTTATTTTCAAGTATTAATATCAGTTTACAATTTGTAAGACAAACTTGTAGTCTAGGGTTTCACACAGACCCTGTGAATTTAACATGCTCATGGTGACATTACCAGTATTACATCGGCTGTTTCTCTATGCTATCAGCTTCATTATATTGTTTGTAAACTTTTCTCCTCCCAGATGGTGAAGTAATCAAACCCCAGATAAAACGTGCAGGTTTCGTATCTTCTGGAGAATGTCGGCAGAGGTGCTGGCTTTGGTGCACAGCTTGTTCTTGACTATGATGTGTATCCGCTTCTGCTTGATTGCCTGATTAATGGGTAAGTAAATCACTTTAATGCTCCCTCTTTTATTTTAAAAACTTTTTATTGATGCAAGTAGGGGATAAATGAAGTAAAAGGATCATTCTTGATGTGTTGTCTATCATTGACAAAAAGGATGCTAGAGCTGATAGCATAGAGAGTTGAAGGAGATAAATGAAGTACAAGGATGATAGAGCACAGTGAAGGAGAGTTGCTGACATCCACACACACACACACATGCTATACACGATCATTCCTGATGTGTTGTCAATCATTAATAAAAAGAAATGTAACATCTCTTATGACAAAGAATAGAATTATCACTTAGATCAAAATTCGAAACCAACAACAAAATCAGCCTTATTCCAACTTAATGAATAATTTCAGTGGCTATTATTTTCTTTTACTTGCCAAATACTTTTAGCGGTTTAGGATGGCAAAAGGCTTTTATCCCTGGCAATAGTTTCTGGATCAGAACCACTGCAAATCTCTGTAGTGGTTGAGAAGTGTTAACAGGAAAGAATAGAGCTCAATGCTTGAATGTGTTAATGAACATCCAAGCCCCTTTATTTATAATAGAAGAGGGGAAAGAAAAATTACCGAATTGACCCAACACTGTTCACCGACACTGTTCACATGAACAGTGTCACAGCCCTAATTACAATTCTACCCTTGCTCAAAATACTCCCACTTATTCTAACACTCCCCCTCAAGTTGGAGCATAAATGTCAAACATGCCCAACTTGACTAAAATAGGATGAAAGACTT
This sequence comes from Telopea speciosissima, assembly GCF_018873765.1. Classification (NCBI taxonomy): domain Eukaryota; kingdom Viridiplantae; phylum Streptophyta; class Magnoliopsida; order Proteales; family Proteaceae; genus Telopea; species Telopea speciosissima. Next base: position 68,532,232 of record NC_057917.1, on the reverse strand, counting down.
TCCCACTCAACCATTTAGTGAACACATCAGTTAGTTGATTAGCAGACTTCACAAAAGGAGCACAAATCAGTCCTTCCAGCTTCTCTTTGATGAAATGCCTATCAACCTCCACATGCTTGGTACGATCATGGTGAACCGGACTGTAAGGAATGCTAATGGCAGCATTGTTGTTACAATACAACATCATAGGAAGACGAACAGGAACACCAAGATCTTGTAATAAACCTCTAAGCCATAACAGCTCACAAATGCCTTGTGCCATAGTACTAAATTTTGCTTCAGCACTGGACCTTGCTACCATGTTCTGTTTCTTGCTACGCCAAGTGACAACATTTCCACCTACAATGGAGCAATAGCCAGATATGGACTTTCTATCAGAAGATCCAGCCCAATCAACATTAGTATACTCTTCAACTCATAGATGGTCATGGGAAGATAAGAGAATTCCTTTTCCCGGGGCTGACTTCAAATAACGAAGAATACGAAGAACAACATCCATATTAAAGGAATAAGGATCATGCATGAACTGACTTACCAAACTCACGGCAATGGCTATGTCTGACCGTGTGTGAGACCTTTGTCAGCCGGTTCACCCTCTTTTTCCTTGAATCTTGTATTAGCCTCCATATGTGTATCAGCAGGGAGATAAATTTTGTATTGTTCCAAAGTAATAGATAAACACACAAGCTATTCCAACCATAGTTGTTACAGCGACTAGGCGACCCTAGGCGTTGGAGGGGCGCCTCAGCAACAAGGCGGCCCCCGGCATCGCCTAGGCGCTCTAGGCGTGCAGTATATGGCTATATGTAATATAGCAAGGATAATTTTATATAATTATACTTATATGCAACATAGAATCCATAACAATTCTATATGATATAATTATGCTAGTAATGACCTAATATGAGAAAACTAACATATAATAAACAAATTATGCTAGTAATGACCTAATATGAGAAAACTAACATATAATAAACAAAGGACAAGATATAATATAAACATAGTCATAAAAAACAAAACAATAAACATAAATCAACGTAAATTCAAGAAGTGTTAAATGTTAACAAGGCATGTTGTAGCCTTGAACCCAAGAAAGAGCTTGGACACCTAGGTGGTGCTAGGCAATGCCTCGACAATTATGATGCCAACTAATACGAGTGGTCCCATATTGTTAAGCTCCTTTATGCGTTGGCAAGGTCCCTTGAACATACCGCTTCATGGCAGTCGTACTTAATGGATTTTTTTTTCTCCCAGAATTTAAGCATATATGCTTTTGGCTGTAACTGATGAGAACCTCACAAACAATCAACCAAAACCAGAATGAGAGCTGATTCAGCGACAGAATCAGTATGTGTATTGAACCGCTGGAATACAATGCATATATATAATTGTATAATTAGAAGTATTACAACCTAACAAGGAGTATAAGTCAAAACAGGAAACTACCAAGTTAATAAAAGTGAAATAGGAAACTAAAGACACCACAATGGGGACACTCCCCCTATTGTGAATACATCCAGACTCTTCTACCACCAACTAATATAGAGAGCCCAATATAGGTCCACGACTTCTGTAGACCAACTTAACACTCCCCCTCAAACTGGAGCTTATAAATCTCCCTTGTCCAGCTTGGAACAACACTTCCGGAAGGCAGGAGCAGTATAAGCTCCTCTCTCGATGGGTGTCTTGCTCCTTTGCGAGGTAGTACCGTAGTACAAATGACCTTTTTTCCGCCTTTTCTCTTGCTTCCCCCATTTTATTACTTTCCAGATCCGTCCTCCCCCCCCTTCTACCAAACCCCCTTGGTCCCACCTCTAACCTTGTTCCCACTTTACCCTTGCTTTCTTTAAACCAACACCACCGTAGGCCCAACCCGGCCCACCATCCAACCACACCATCTGCATTAAACCAGATTCCATCCTTTTTTAACTATAATCTCCCAATTCTAGCCCCTCCAGCCCACTTAAACTCCAACCTTACTACTAATCATGATCCTTCCACCTCTACCCTTCATTCCCGACCCATTTCCCCCACAACCCGACCCGCTACCCGGCCCACCTCACCCAATCTTACTTTCACCCCCCTCACTGACTCTGCTCACTACCACGCCAACCTAGCCTTAACCGTTTCTCATTCCGCCAACCCCCCTCCTACCACTCCCCTTTGATCTAACTCCTTTTACCCCCTTTCCTTCTCCGCTGAGTGCCCCTCCCCCCCCCATTGGATTTGGTCATCCCTCCCCCCTCCCCCCACCCCCTCCCCCTCCCCCTTGACTTCCATTTGTGGAACCGATTGTTCCCTGGCTGCTTCTGTTATTGCCCGCCATCGCCCCACCCTAGCTTACTTTCGTAGGAGGTACAAGAGTGTTCCCCCTAGGACGTCGATGCCCTACTCCCTCTAGTTTCCCATGTCTGCCGGTTTTTTTTGGAATGTCAGGGGCCTCAACTCCCTGGCCAAGCACCATGACATTAGAGCCCTCATTAAATCTTCTCATTCCTCTTTCTGCGCCCTCCTGGAAACTTGTGTCCTGCAAGAGAATGCCTCTCGCATTGCGGCATCTATTGCCCCTTCTTGGTCTTTCGTCTCCAATTACAACCATTCTCCAAATGGCCGGATTTGGATCCTGTGGGACCCCTCCAAAATTAACATCTCCATCTCTCACTCCTCCCTCCAGCTTATTCACTTCTCTCCCTCCCTAATTCCCCCATCTCCTTCTATATCACAATTGTCTATGCATTCAATAGGGCTGTTGACCGCACCTCCCTTTGGGACGACTTGGCTCTCATTAAAGCTGGGATTGGTCCTCTCCCTTGGGGGGTGGGGGGAGATTTCAATGCTGTCAGATTCTAATCTGAGAAAATTGGAGGTCGCCCCATTGACTTCCAGTCTGTCAAGGCATTTAATGACTGCATTGAGGATATTGGAATTGATGATCTTAGATGGTTAGGTTTCCCCCTTACCTGACACAATCGGAGGGGAGGCAAAGACCGAATTGCTTGCAAGCTGGATCGCTTCCTCACCAATGAAGCCTGGCTCGCCACCTTCCCTCACTCCCATGCCAATTTCCTCCTCCAAGGACTCTCCAACCACAGTCCTTGTCACCTCCTCATCCAGCAATATTCCTCCTTTGGCCCCAAACCCTTTAAGTTCTTAGACATGTGGACATCCCATCATCTCTATCTCCCTACCATTCTTAAAGCTTGGAGTTCCCCCGTCCATTGCCCCTCCCTTCCCCTCGTGGCCTTCGCCAAGAAGCTCCGGCTCACCAAATCTGGCCTCAAAATCTGGAGCTCTGCCACCTTTGGGAATCTCCCCTCCCGGGTCTCTTCCTGCCGTTCCGACCTTGCCTCCGTGCAATCTCGTCTTCATCTGGATTCGCTTAGCCTTCTGCTGGCTGAGGAGGAGAGAAAGCTTTCTGATGAGCTCTCTTCCCTTTCCTCCTTAGAAGAAAGCTTTCTTTGCCAGAAATCACGTACCAAATGGCTTGAGCTTGGTGATTCCAACTCGGCCTTCTTCCACTGTTCGCTGAAAACCAGGTTGAGCTACAACTCCATCACCCTACTCATTGCTCATGATGGATCCCCTCTTTCCTTTGTCCTCGATATTAAGACCGAGGCCGCTTCCTTTTTCACCTCTCTCTTCAACCCTCACCTCCCCCCTTCCTCCTGGCCTCATTAACAAATTTATCCCTTCCTCCTTGGCTAACTCTCTTCTTGCCATCCCTTCTGATGATGAGATTACTAAGGCTATCTTGTCCTATAAATCTAATAAGGCCCCCGGTCCTGATGGCTTCAGCATGGGATTTTTTCTTAGCTGTTGGGACCATCTCAAGGATGATCTCATCAAAGCCATCCGCAGCTTTTTCTTCAACCCCAACCAGCTTGCCCAGGTCAATCAAACCTTTCTCTGCCTCATCCCTAAACAAGATAGAGCTTCCTCTCTTTCTGACTTTAGACCTATTTCTCTCTGCAATCTCCTCTACAAGTTCATTGCCAAAATCCTGACAAACAGAATCAAGCTTGTCATCCCTTCCTTGGTCAGTCCCAACCAATCTGCCTTCATCGCTGGTAGAAGCATTGCGGATAACATTATCCTTTGCTTTGAGATTGTGCGTGGCTTTGACCGAAAATCCCACTCTCCCGCAACGCTAATGAAGATTGACCTTCACAAAGCTTTTGATTCCCTCAGATGGGACTTCATCTGTGATGTGCTCTCCCAGATGGGTTTTCCACCCGCTTTCATTCGTTGGATCCATGCCTGCATATCCACCCCCTCTTCTCGGTTATTGTGAATGGCTCCCCCGCCGCCTTTGTCCAATCCAAAGTTGGAATTCGTCAGGGATGCCCGCTTTCTCCCTTTCTCTTCTCTCTAGCCCTAGAAGTCCTTTCGAGAAGCATCCAAGCCAAAATCGATCTTCACCTTATCTCCCCGCTTCCCAAATGCAAGCATCTTAACCTCACCCACTTGGCCTTTGCAGACGATCTTATGATCTTCTCCAAAGCTTCCCCCTCTTCCATCTCTGCTATCATGTCTTCCCTTAACCTCTTCGAGAGTCTCTCTGGCCTCTGTATTAACCTCCTTAAATCCAAACTCTTCCTCTCTGGTGTCTCGACCCTCGACAGAGACTACCTCCTCCGTCTCACAGGCTTTTCTCTTGGCACCCTTCCAGTGAAATACCTGGGTCTTCCCCTTATCCCTGCTAGACTTTCTAGTCATCATTGCACCCCCAGGCTTGACAATATTCGCAAGCGTCTCCAAATCTGGAAGGGTAGACTTCTATCCTATGCTGGTAAGCTCGAATGCATTAGATCGGTGCTCCATTCTTCTTACATCTATTGGTGTGGCATCTTTGCCCTTCCTAAAGCCACCATCAAAGCTATGGAATCCTTTTTTTGTGCTTTCCTCTGGAAAGGGAAAGAATCCTCCAGATTCCTCCACCCTGTCAGCTGGAAATCCGTCTGCCTCCCTAAATCTGAAGGAGGCCTTGGCATTCGCCGGATCCGTGACTCCAATACCGCGTGTATTTTGAAGCTTATTTGGAAAATCTCCTCTAAGCACGACTCCATTTGGGTTCATTGGGTTTACTCCCACTTCCTCAATAATGACTCCATTTGGACAGTCTCCATCCCTACGGATTCATCTTGGATCTGGCGCAAGATCCTCCTTCTCCGCCCTCTGGCTTTTACAGCCATTTCCTCTTCTATCGCCGATGGGTCCTCCATCTCCCTTTGGCTCGACTCCTGGCATTCCAATGGTGTTCTCTACAACTTCATTGGAGCCAGAGCAATTTACTCCTCCGGCATTCCCAAGTCTGCCCCCCTTTCCTCGATCATCTCTCATGGATCTTGGTCCCCCGTTCCCTTATCCCCCTCTCCCTCTCCCTGATCTGGAATTCTCTCCCCCCCTCCCCCCGTCCCCCCCTGCTCATGCGGACAAGGTTATTTGGCTCCCCACCACTAACGGCCTCTTCAGCTTTAGATTTGTCTGGAACCTATTTAGATCCCAAGCCCCTACTGTCCTATGGCATAAGTTAGTCTGGTTCAAAGGCCACATCCCTCGACATAGCTTCCTTGCTTGGAGAACCCTTAACCTTTGCCTCCCAACCTAAGCCTTCCTCTCTTACCGCAGAATCCCTGTCCCCCTTTCTTGCATTTTCTGTTGGAATGGTTTGGAAGACATCGACCACCTTTTTTTTGCTTGCCCCTTTACCTCTACCATTTGGAAAAAAGCCCTTTTGTTTATCTGGCCTTGTAGCAGGAGACATCTCCCATTCGCTGGAGAGTGGCTATGGCTGGTCATGACTTACCCTGGCTGCACGATCTGTGACACTATTGGCAAGCTTGTGTTTGGCGCTACTCTTTATCACATTTGGATGGAGAGGAACCTTAGGAGATGGACCTCCAACTCTCGCTCTTTCGACTTGATTTGGAAAGCCATCTTCTGGGATGTCTCCACAAAGCTTAGTTTTCTGCCTCGCAAGGATTTTTTGAATTCCCCAAGGAACAGGCATATTGTTGTATCTTGGGGTTTAGATAGTGCTCTTTTATGTCCCCATTCCCACCCTTAATTGGACCAGGGGTCTGCCTTCCCCCCCCTCCTCTCCCTTTCGCCCCTCTTGGGCTTTGGTAATATAATTTTTTATTCACCAAAAAAAAAAGTATCAACAGTTTCGGTCAGAGGTGAGATGAGCTCCCCTCCCCCCCTTCTTGTGCGATTTCTTCTTCTCTACCTCCCTGCAACTCTGAGACCTCTCAGAATCTTCCCCCTTCCCTAATCAGCCCTCCACTAATCTCCCCCTCCCCTTTCTCCGTCATCCCCTCTACCCCAGGTTACCCATCCTCCGTCTGACCCTAAACCTTGGACCTCTCTCTTCTTTTGATCCTCTTCTACTTCTCGTTCTGGTCTCTCCCTGCATGTTGTCAAACCCTCTACTGAAGGTTCCTCAAAGGTTGCCCTCTGTCCTCATGAACTAATCTCCCCAGAAATTGCAAAATGGAAATCATGTTTGGTTGGCCATTTCCTTGGCCCCAGACCTTCTTTTAATATTGTAAAATCTTCAGTGACCAAACAATGGAAAGCTCAAGTTTCAATGGAAACATAGCTGCTCGATAATGGAGTGTTTATCTTCAAGTTATTTTGTGAGGACGCTAAGGCTCGTGCCGTTGAAGGAGCTCCTTGGCTTGTTGGTAACAAACCCATCTTTCTCCGTCAGTGGGATCCTTATCTGCAACTCCACAAGGTCGACTTCAGCTCCATCCCTCTGTGGGTTACACTTCCAGGTCTGCCGCTCAATTACTGGAGTTCAGAATGTCTATGTATCATTGGATTTCCACTCTATTCCGATGTGAGCACTAAAAAGATGGATCGTCCCACCTACGCAAGGATCTGTGTCGACATCTCTGCCAACTCCCCACCCCCCTCAGTCATCTCTATTGTTGAAGATGATGGGTTCTCCTTTGAACAACCCATCCGGTACAATTGGTTCCCCCCACAGTGCATCTACTGTAAAAATTTTGGCCACCACTCCAACTCCTGCTCCGGTATCATCTGAAGAGCATACACCACAGTACCTCGTCATGGATGTTCTTGGTTAATTCATCCATGGTAAGCACAAACAGATAAGGGCTCAGGATTTATGGTCCAAAATGCACTAAAACCTGAAATGAAAATGTACACCATTTCAGCACCTTGTTTTTTAAAGTTAAAAAAATTGAGAGTCTCTATTTTTTTCTCAAGGATGCCTGCTTTCTTCTAGCAGAATGGTCAACTCTAATTTGTTTGCTTTATTATTTCTATTCTATTTTTTCAGTGCACTGTAAGTTTACCATGCTTAGTTTTCAACGAATGCCTGCTTTCCATGTGATTTTTCTTTGTTGTAATCTTATTATATGGCTAATGGCTTTTCTAGTACATATTAGCATATGGACTCAACCCACTTGCATTTGGTTCTCATTCCAGCGATGAAAATGTTGCAGCAGCTTCTATGGATGCCATAAAGAATTTGGCTAGTTCTCCTGAGGGCATGGTAAACATTAAGTAAAACTTTTGCTCTATGAGGTTAGAGCTTATTTTATACTATAGTGATCAACAAACTACAAGGTAACCTCTGAAATAACGAATGCGCCATCATTTTGCCAAATTTTTATAGGATATCATCTTTCCAGCTAATAACGATGAAGATACACACCTCAGAAATTTAGCAGCTCGTTCTTCATCAGTGGTATGGTGATTGATGCCTTTTAATCTTCAACTAATTCTGATTGTAATGCTCTGACAATTTTGATTTGAGTTAATATTCTCGCACTCTTCTTTTTCTTAGGTTCAATAAAGGATATTATTTCTTTTAACATTTTTTTAATGATTTGAATACCCTGTTCCCTTAAGTTTGAAATTTGATATTGCATACATGAAGTATTATTAAGATGGTTGCTCTTGAAGCTGAAATATTTTAACAACAAATAAAACTGTACATCTTTGTTTGTACTTCTTATAATTGCTATAGGAGTACCTTTCATCTTCAGTCTCAAGTTTTCATCATGTGATAATAGAAGGAGATCAGTCAATTTAATCAGTTAGAAATTTAGATGCATTATTTAGCTAGTGGCCAACATTTTTTCTCTCATCTTATTGGGTTCTACAGGCATCTTGCTTCTTATATGAAGTCCTCATTCCTATGAAAGCATAGATCTGTCAATGAAGTGGCAGTTGACCCTCTAAGGAGGGAGTCTTTAGACTTCCGGATTTGTTATGGTCTTGTACAGCTTTTAATTCTAGTCTTTTATTGTTAAATTGTGGTCTTATACACCTCTTCATGTGGAAGCCAGAAAGTTATTTAATATAGTTCCTATGTAAGTCATAGTGAGCTATGTTTGACCAAGAAAAAGGGGGGAAAAATTGAGCTGTGGCCGTCTTTTTGCTCATATGTGCTTCATTTAACTTGCAACTTCTATCTGTTTGATGTTAAACTCCTATTTTCTTTACTTTATGAACACATTTCAGGGACGCATTCGGGTGTTGGCTTTGATAGTTAAATTATTCTCCATTTCTAGTTCTGTGGCATCAGCAGTTTGCAATTTAAATCTCCTTAGTTTATTAGAGGCAGAAATCAGCAACCAAAATGACATGCTTATGACATTGAGTGTTTTAGAGCTCATCTATGAGGTAAGGCTTAAATTATTAACATTCATTTATCCAAGAGTTTTCTTCTTTTCCCACATAACATGCTTTTTTCCCCCGAGAATTGACTCCAGTTTGTTCAGTACAAAGAATGAATATCTTAATTACATAGTTGTCAAGGCGTCGCCTAGGCGACAGAGGCACCGAGGCATGTGGGCTCCCTTTGCTGGAAGGGCGCCTTCTTGGTGTCGCCTTGACGTCCAGACCCCCTCCAACGCCTTGGTTGCCTAGATTCTGTGACAGCTATGCTTCATTATATAGTTACATTTTGATATTGTAAACAGCCTTGAGAGTGAATGCTTGAATGATCAAAATCGATCATCCAGGCACTTTATTTATAATAACCAGAATTACAACTAGTCAAAGTAGAAGTAGGAATGCCACCTCAGCCTAATCCTATTAGGAATTTCTATTCCAACTAGGAATACCAAAATAGAGATCGGCTGAGGGGAAAAAACATAAAAAGAGAGAAAACTGGAAAAGATAAATTGCAATATAACTAGGACTAAATTACCCCTATCGGGTAAAGTAGCCTATTTTAACACTCCCCCTCAAGTTGGAGCATAAATATCAACCATGCCCAACTTGACTAGAATAGGATGAAAAACCTTCCCACTTAAGCCTTTAGTAAACGCATCAGCGAGCTGGTCAGCAGATTGCACAAAAGGAACACACACCAGCCCTCCTTCCAACTTCTCTTTAATAAAATGCCTGTCAATCTCCACATGCTTGGTACGATCGTGCTGAACAGGGTTGTGAGCAATTCTAATAGCAGCCTTGTTGTCACAATATAACATCATGGGAAGATGAACAGGAGTACCAATATCTTGTAATAAACCTTTGAGCCATAACATCTCACAAATACCTTGTGCCATAGCACGAAACTCAGCTTCAGCACTAGACCTTGCCACTACGTTCTGCTTTTTACTACGCCATGTAACAAGGTTGCCACCAACAAATGAGCAATAGCCAGAAATGGACTTTCTATCAGAGGAACCAGCCCAATCTGCATCAGTATATGCTTCAACACGAAGATGGCCATTCGGAGACAAAAGAATTCTTTTTCCCGGTGCTGACTTTAAATACCGAAGGATCCAGATAACAACATCCATGTGAGAGGAATGCGGATCATGCATGAACTAACTGACCATACTTACAGATACTGCTATGTCAGGTCTTGTATGAGATAGATAAATAAGCTTACCAACCAATCTTTAATAGCGACCTTTGTCGACCAGTGTTCCCTCCTTTTCTTTAAGTCTGGTAGTAGCATCCATAGGTGTATCAGAAGGATGACACCCTAGCATCCCAGTCTCGGTCAATAAATCTAGGATGTACTTCCTTTGAGAAAGAAATATGCCTTTAGAAGACCGAGCAACTTCTATCCCTAGAAAGTACTTTATGTTTCCCAGATCCTTTATTTCAAATTCTTGCCCAAGGTAAGTCTTTAGCTGGGTGATCTCATGATTGTCATTTCCGGTCACCACAATATCATCCATATAAACTATGAGGAGGGTTACCTTTTCACCATTCTTCTTGATAAACAGGGTATGATCAGCATTGCTCTGCTTATAACCCACAGAGACCATTGCCTTGTGAAATCATCCAAACCAAGCTTGGGGGGACTGTTTCAGTCCGTATAAAGCACGCTTCACTTTACAAACTTTCCCACTGGTTTTATCACTAGAGAAACTTGGTGGAACGTCCATATATACTTCCTCGTCAAGTTCTCCATGGAGGAAGGCATTCTTCACATCTAATTGTTGTAATTCCCAGCCCAGATTTACTGCACAAGAAAGTAGCACTCTGACAGTGTTTAGCTTTGCAACTGGTGCAAAAGTCTCATGATAATCGATCCCATAAGTTTGAGTAAATCCCTTTGCAACCAAACGTGCTTTGTATCAATCCACAGTGCCATCTACCTTCTGTTTCACCACAAACACCCATTTACATCCAACTGGTTTCTTTCCTAGAGGAAGAACCACAAGCTCCCATGTATCATTCTTTTTTAAGGCTTGCATTTCTTCCATCATTGCTGCTTTCCACTTTCCATCTGTAAAAGCTTCCTGCCAATTTTGGGGAATACTAACAAAAGAAAGAGAAGAGACAAATATACGAAAGGATGGAGAAAGGGAATCATAAGAGACTACATGAGAAATAAGATGCTGGGTACAAGCCTGAATACCTTTGCGATGAGCAATAGGTAAATCAGGAGAAGAAGGAGAAGATATGTTACCTGGAGATTGATCTGGTTTCAGGGCCGACAACTGTGGTGGTGCTGGTGCTGCAGTGGATGGGAGCTGCTTGTATTGGGAATGTCCCCTGTGATAGGTTTTGAGATTGGAGTCGTTAATTTTCTTCTGAAATTCCCTAATGGTTTGTTGGACTGGAGTCATCTCCCCCTGAAGGGAATTGTCACCAATAGGATTTTCAACATCTTCTAAGTTCTCCCCCTGGGGAAAATCCGGTCGGGCACCTGCAGAGGGAAGAGGGGTGGAAGCAATAGTCGGTTGAGGGGCAGGATCAATAGGTGGTTGGACCCGGGTCTGGGTCTGTACCGGAAGGTCAACCATCACATCTTCACTGAAAGTCTCCCCCTGAAGAGGTGTGGATTGATAATAGGAGAGAGTTTCATGAAAGACAACATCCATACTGGTGAAGGTACGACGTGTAGGAGGATGGTAACACTTATATCCCTTTTGGGATGGAGAATATCCCAAGAAAATACAACGGACCCCATGTGGTTCGAGCTTGCCAGGAGAGCAGGTATCCCGAACATAACAGACACAACCAAAAACTTTAGGTGGGACGACAAAGGAGGAAGAACCCTGCAGTAAAGAGGCAGGGGTGTCAGAGTCAAGGACTCGGGTAGGGAGCCTATTGATGAGATAGGCAGCAGTCAGGACAGCATCTCCCCAATATTGGGGAGGGACAGAATGGGCAAACATAATAGCCCGAGTCACCTCAAGGAGGTGGCGATTTTTCCTTTCAGCCACACCATTTTGAGCTGGGGTATCGACACAACTGGTTTGATGGAGTATACCATGGGCAGCAAGGTAGTGTTGGAACTGACCATCCATGTATTCTTTACCATTGTCACTCCTCAATATTTTGAGAGTGACATTGTATTGGGTTTGAATCATCTTATGAAAATTTTGAAAACAAGAAAAAACTTCACTTTTGTTGTGCATTAAATAGACCCACGTACTCCTAGAATAACAATCAATAAAAGAAACAAACCAACGATGGCCTTTGAGAGATGGTTTTCAGCTAGGACCCCAAACATCAGAATGAATAAGATTAAAAGGGGAAGAACTTCTTTTATTAGAAATGGAATAAGTAGAACGATGTTGTTTAGCCAAAACACAGGCTTCACAAAAAAAATCGTTTCTATGACATTCTTTAGCTAATGCTAGAAATAAAAGGGATAATGTTCCTAAAGGGTTATGCCATTGTTGAAGTTCAGAAGAAACTAACGTGCTTTGATGTATAGGAGAAGCCAAAGGTGGTGGTGAAGTAGGACTCCCATTATCAAGCAGGTACAATCCACCATGCATCTTACCACATCTAATCATCGCCCCCGTTGCCAGATCCTAAAACACACAGTGAGAAAGAAAAAAAGTGACTTTGCAATTTAAATCACGGGTAAGACTACTGATGGAAAGAAGATTAGTGGTAAATTTAGGAATATGTAAAACAGAGGATAAAGGTAAGGAAGGAGTGCAACTGATAGAGCCCTTCCCAGAGATAGAAGAGAGAGAGCCATCAGCCACCCGTACTTTATCTTTACCAGATGTAGGAGAGTAACGAGTAAAGAGGCTGGAGGATCCAGTCATATGATCAGTGGCACCGGAGTCTATGATCCAGGGAGAGGAGACTACCGATGCACAATGACCAGCAAAAGAAATACCTGAGTGGGGTAAATGTGAACCTGGAGGAGTGGAAGAACTGGCAGGTGTTGATGTAGTAGAAGCAGCAGAAGCCTGTAACATACGACGGAAAGCCTGAAGTTCATCCTTGGATAGTCCAGTGTCAGTAGGAGGAGCAGGAGTGACAGCCTAGTATGATTAGCTTTGTTTTTCGATTTCTGAGCAGCACATTTAGCATCAAAGTCGGCTGGTTTGCCATGTATCTTCCAACAGGTGGCCTTAGTGTGCCATAATCTGCCACAATGTTCACATTTAACTGCTGCTTTTTCAGATCTAGAAGTGTCAGCAACCGAAGGAGTAGAACCTGCCCCAGTGTGTAAAGCTGCTCAATCAAGAGGTGTAGTGTTAAGCATTGCTGTCCGTCGGCGATCTTCACTATTAACCAAGGCATAGGACTGTTCCAATGTAGGGAAAGGATCCTTGCCTAGAATCTGAACCCTAATTGGGTCGTATTCCACATTAAGGCCAGCCAAGAAATCATAAACCCTAATTTTATCGACATGCTTTCTGTAGGCAGCAATGTCAGTGGCATTAGTGGGCTAATAATCAGAGTAATGATCAATTTCTTGCCAGCACTTGCGGAGTTCAGCATAGTATTGAGGGATGGATAAATCATTCTGCTTGGTGTCATCGATTTTTTTCCTTAATTCATAGACTTGAGCATCATTCCCTACCTGTGAATAGGTGTCTTTGGCAGCCTTCCATAGCTGGGCAGCAGTGTCTAGGAGAAGGTAGCCCGGTGCAATTGAAGAATGCATAGAATGAATAAGATATGACATGACCATGGAGTCAGTAGATAACCATTTAGTCTGAGCAGCTCCTTCTTCAGTAGGGATAGGAGTAGTGCCTGTAAGGTGTCCTATGTAGCCATGGCCAACAATAGTAAGGTAAGTGGATCTGGACCACATTAGATAATTTGTCCCATCTAGTTTGGTGGGAGAAGCAAAAGGAAGATACTCTGGTCGAGAAGATCCATCAGAGTCAGCTGAAGTGATGTCCGACATCTTGTAAGTGTAGAAGATACGGGTTTTAAAAATCCCACAAATTTAGCCGTAAAAAATAGCTCAAACTAGGATCGAATTCCCTGCAGGTGGTAGGGAATAAGCCCTCAAAAAATCAGAACCTTTTGATGATGGAATAAGAAACCCTAAATTTGAAAAAATTTAGGAATAGCTGAATGTAAATCAATCGCAGGTTTGAATCTGATGTAGTTTGGATTCAAAGCTGCAATCTGAAAGTAAAGGAGGTGCAGATTAATAAGGGCAGGGATCAATCTCCAAAAAAAACACAGAAATCCAGCTTAAGAAGGAAGCAGCTCGATCTCCAAGGTTGGAGGAAACCTGCGGCAGATCTGATCACACCCAAGTTTGTATAATCTTCAGTGAGGTGTCATTGAGGACAGCAGCTAAATCTTCATTGGATCACCTCAAAGTTGCTGCCCTGAGTGAGATAGAGAGTCCGAGAGTGGTGGAGATGCAGAAAACCATAAGCCGAGAGAGTTTAGAGAGAAAAAAAACCAAAAAAATCGAGGGGCTGCTCTTTAGATCAGAGGTGGCTTTGATACCATGTAAACAGCCTTGAGAGTGAATGTTTGAATGATCAAAATCGATCATCCAGGCACTTTATTTGGTAATAACCAGAATTACAACTAGTCAAAGTAGAAGTAGGAATGCCACCTCAGTCTAATCCTATTAGGAATTCCTATTCCAACTAGGAATACCAAAATAGAGATCGGCTGAGGGGAAAAAACATAAAAAGAGAGAAAACTGGAAAAGATAAATCACAATATAACTAAGACTAAATTACCCCTATCGGGTAAAGTAGCCTATTTTAACAGATATATTGAATGATGGTCATGTAATAATGGTATTTATCTAATATCTGGCAAGCTTAAAAAAATGTCAGTATTGGATCATTTGGACCTATTGGTCTCTTCAGGGAAGGCAGCAATTAAGGATGGTGGGAACACTTGAAATCTCATATGAAAGCTAAAAAAGTGTGATGGATTCTAATGTACCTCCAGACCTAGCTTATGTTTCTTTTGCAATTTTAGTGCATCACTTCAAGTTTCTAAAATGATTTTGCATTTGAAATGCTATGTTCAATGCATGAAGCTGGCAGAAGTCCCACATGTTACCCAGTTCCTCTCAAGAACCACTCTTCTTCAGATACTGGCTATGATGATCAGGTTATTGTACATCATGCTATTGGTACTTCGTCATTTTCCCTCACTCTATTTTCTTTAACTTGTAAAACCTAAATTCCTTTTTATAATTTCATTTTTCAGCAACACATTGGTTGAATCAATTTTAAGATCAAGGGCAATTATGATAAGTGGAAGGATCCTTTCCAAGGAGGACATTTTCATGTCCGTTGATGAATCAAGTGAGAACTTTGCCTTGAGTCTTGAAGTTTCACTTTTGCAGAACATTTTAATGTTGGATAAACTAAGCAGAATGTTATGTCCACTTACGTGTCATGTTAGATGTTTTAGTTCTTTCATGTTCTTGATCAGTGGATCTATACGATAGGATGGTGCTAACAGATTTTGCTATTGTCTATAACAAACTTGAGGAGACTAAAGAAACAGTCCTATTTTCCCTTGAATAATTCTTTTCTTTAAGTTGAGTGATGTTTTCTCGCTCCGCTCGTGTGTGGCACTCCTTGCTAGTGGAGAGGCATACCGAAAAGATTTTTTTTTTTTTTTTCTTTTTGTGTAATCTTGTCGAACATTTGAGTGATTGTTTTGTAAGTATAAATTTGGAGTTTAATATTATGCTGAACCATATTTGATCCCTATTCATCTTGATGTTTTCCTTTGTTTTACTCATCCATAAAGAAACCTTCAAATCTCTTACTGGGGCTGTTGATCAATGTGATCTTGGTTTGAATAATCCAATTTGAATATATTCCAATTAAGGTGGGTTCAGGTATACCATGTTAACAGTTGGGTTAGATTATGTATAGTATGATATCATATCCTTCAACACTATTATGGTTTTGAGAAGTACATCACTTTTTCTTTTTTTAGTTATTATTATTATTATCATTTTCCATATATTCAGAATTAATATATGTTTTGGTTTTAAAAATATTCTCATCAGTTAACCTATCTGATTAGCATATTATTATGAACATGTTGATTTATCTCCATGGAGTGTATAACAACATTATGTAGTTCTTATGAAATCATATCCTTCACTTCGGGGCATTGACTCTTTGCATGTTAATCCATTCCATGCACCATATGTGGTATCGGTTGTAAATGATGAAATTCTACTATTATAACACACCACTTTTTGTTACAAGGTCTTAAGGGAAATAATATGTAACTGTAGTACTGTTGCTCGTGGATTGTAGCTGTTAAAACTGCTCTTTTGGCAATTGATGAAAGATTGAAGACATTGGAAAGTCAAGATGCAGATGAATGTGAGAGTGCTCTTGAAGCATTGGGTCAGATTGGTTCTTGTAAGTATGCCACTGATTATTGTAAGGGAATTAGCTGTGGAAAGCTGAAGCACTTATTTAATGAAATAATATGTTATCTTATGGGCTTCATCTTCTTGACTATTGTACCTGGTTCTGATCTCAGAGATCCTCTTTATGTCAAATTCATTTGGTGCAGTCACATCTCAAGTTTCAAAGGATGTCGAGTTACTACATGTGTTATTTCTGTCAATCTATTTTTTGAACTACTTTGGGAGGTCAACTATGCATTGGATGATTACTTTAGACTAGGTTTTACTTGTAAGTTTTTATATTGTTTTAGATACATTTGTAGAAAGTCAACTGGGGTATTCTTTTTCAGAATAAAATCATTAATGGAATGCACATTGGAGCCTCTATATGCTGAAGTGTCTTTTGTGGTTTTTTCTGTTTCTCATATCAGAAGAGACTAGAGAATATTTTCTAGTTCCCGGTTTTATGTTTAGCTTGCTTTTGGGCCTTATATACTACAGGATGCCTTTTCTTTATTCAGTCCTCACTTAGCAGGGGAAAGAATGATCTAGATTTCTTTAATTACTACTTAGCTACCGAGATGAATGACTATTAAGTATTACAATTAGCTCTTCACAGAAAGGAGTAAATTTTGTAAACCAGAGTATTGTTACATTTTGGCAATTCATCTCATACATTTCCCCCCCACAGATTCCCTCCCAATATTTCACAGCTTCTTTATGATTATGTTGGTTTTTCATTTCCTGATTTCTTTTAAAATTGCTACACTTGTTCCTGCAAATTAAATCTCCACTTATGTTATTATGATGTTTCTAGCAATTCATGGAGCTGCTTTGCTACTCTCAAGTTCATCACCTATTGCAAAACATGTTGTTGATGCAGCTTTTGACAGGCATGGACGAGGTAAACAGATGGTGAGCAGCTTTTCTCCTTTTTGATTTATTATCCATTAGTTTCTCCCATGTTGTCATTACTATCATTTCATTTATTTTATTGATCTTTGTACTTCCATATTTATGATAATCCTTAGTTGCAACATTGTTGATTCACAGATGGATTGTCCTCATGGTGCTACTTAATGCAGCCTACTAGTTGTAGAGAACCAATATCAGGATATATACATTTTTTTCATATTCAAATTGCTATTACATCACTTCTGCTATTGTAACCAAGGTTTAAAGTATCGGTATCGGGTATCGTATCGCCCGGGCGATTTTAAGAGACGTATCATATCGTATCGGAGATACGTATCGATCGGTGCAGAAACACATGAAAATGATCAAAACACACATGGAAATACAGTTTTGGACACAAAAAACAATATAAACAAGCATTATATGTCATATATCATGCATATACACTAAGAATTGTGAATAATGTATAACCTATTATAAAAGATGAGATTTCTTACATGCAGAATCACTCTATTGCCATGAAGAATGTCGGGGTGGATCAAACTAATGTCTGTAAGGGTCTTCAAGAATAAGAGCAACTAGGATGATGTTGTGTACTGACCAAACATAAGCACAATACTGCACCTTAAGGAAGCTATTTCGGTTTTGGGTGAAAAATGGTGGATTTGAGTTCAAATCTTTGCAAATGTATACAAAGCATGCATCTAATAGTTAGTTGAACCTATTCTCCTTGAATCATAGCAACAAAAAAAAAAAAAAAGGAACTAAAATACAAGATTTGAAGCAAAAGTTCAAGTTTTTTGAAAAAAAACTACCGTTCCCTTCAAGTGTTGAATATGTCTTGTATTCCAAGGATTCAAGTGTGATGTGGATCCGACCCGACCTGACATATTTTGTGGCACGACCCGAAGGGAGAAAAAGTTGAGATATGTATTGATACATTTAAAAACCGAAACAAACGGTAATATTAGTACATATCGACCATATCGTATCGCATCGACATGTATTGGTCGATACATATCGATACAATACATTTAAAAAAAAAGAGACGTATCGGTCAGTATCATATTGATACCGACTGATACGTATCAGCTGATACGATACGATACAGACCGATACTTTAAACCATGATTGTAACTATTCTGCTTTATTTGATTTAGTCAATCAGTTCTACCAGAAAGGTGCTTTTTATCATCATTTTGGCCCTTGTTTTACCCTGAATTTTAAGTGCATTTTGGAAACTGAAATAGTCCTCTTAATTGCTCACATGGTGCTTAAATAAGGTGGTATGGTAGAGGCAGATGTCTTGTCTTTCTTTCTTTTATCTGCTGTAAACTTAGATCTAACATGGGACCTCAATATTTTCACTGCATATGCCGTTGATTTGCCATCTACTATTAAATCATTACCTGACATACCCAACCAACAATGTGATGATATATTGAGAAGCAATGGGAATCACTATGACAGTGATTGGCATAACTTTCTTGACCATTTATTGGTACATTTTTATGGGTGTCATTGTTCTTCAAATTCTACTAATTCTTTATGTGGCAAATTATTCTGTGCTACCAAGCTGTTCTGCAGGTTTTCTTAGAATGTAGTGGATTAGTTTGTGTGTAAGAAATTAAGCATGATTATGTTTAGTATTCATTCTCTGTTTCTGTCCATAAGTACTTAAAAATAGCAACATGCAGGCTGCGTTACATGCTCTCGGAAGCATTGTAGGAGAAAATCGACCGGAGGACCACAAAATGCTAAATGATGATGTAGAAGAAAATCTGCGGCACTTGATCTATGAAACAGCAGCCAAGAGTCCAAAGATTACACCATCAGTTAGTATTTATCCTTGCTTGTTAATTGGTATAAACTTATGGTTATGCTTTTCTCTATATCCTACCTATCAAAAGAAAGTTGAAATTTTCTTCCATTGATCATGTGGGTAGAAAGATATGGCAGCAGTGACATATTGTGAGCTGCCTATAGTGTTTGCCTAGGTTGCATTTGACATCCTCAGCAAGTTGGCCTTTCTAATGTACATTTATTCTGAATCTACTTCGAGCTGACAAGACTGACATATGTACAACTGGTGTCGCAACCATGACTACTTGGTCACAACTTATGTTTGCTTCGTTCTTCACTTGTACATTGTGACCCAATTTAATTATACGTTTGGCAGGGTCTATTTCTATCAACTCTGCAGCAGGACTCGGAAATTCGTTTGGCGGTAAGAACCCATCATAATTTGTCTTTGTTATTGAGCTCATCCACATAAAACCTATCACATAGATGTGATAATCCCCCTCCCCTGGTTTTGGTGGCCATATGACCTATTCAGGTCCTGAAAATTGCAGGATTGCCTATTTAAGGCCCTATAAACATAATGGAACCCATAAATTTTAAAAAACCAACTCAAAATGGTAGTTTGACTTTTGACCTATGGTTGGTAGTATACGCTGTACATGTATAGTGATATGGCCTATCTCATACAATCTTTAGTACTAGAATACATGGAATTCATGTACAAAACCTAAATAAATCATACAAGCATGTGAAAAGACATGAACCACTAATTAAATCATACATCAAACACTATTTGTTACAAAGAGTCAAGTGTAAGTGTGTAACAAGTGTTGGGCCGGATCATCAAAACAACCATGTTGTTGTTGTTGAATCAAGCTTTGTTCTTCTTTTTACCTAAAACTGTTCTTGAGATGCAACACAGCTCCCTCTCTTGGTGTTGAAGCTTCAATCTTGAATCTCCAAGCTTTAATCTTCAGTTGAGATGAGATATGCCAAAAAAAAGCACCAAAACCCTCACCTCCAAGTGTATTTCCTTCACAGGAGAGCGAGAGAGGCGAGACAGAGGTGAGATTTCGAGTTGAGGTTGAAATCTCGCCGAGAGGGTGCCTTTATATAGCTTGGTTTGGTCCTGAGTCGAACCGAGAACAAGATATACCACGAGATCTTGCACAAATTTTGTATTGTCTACCGTCTCGTCTCGAAACTTCACAAAACCGAGATATAAATATATTCAGAAATGCTTAATTAGGGTTTCCCTGAAGTTTTGGGCAAAATATGGCCATTTGACCATCAAAATTGTCAAACGAAACTTGCAGCCAAAATGGTACAGGTTTCAGTAGAAATCTGATCGAAATCCGAAATATTTCAGTTTCACCAGACTTCTTGAACTAGGCTTCTAACCCAATAACATTTTAGAGCTTTTCATTGTTTCTTTCCAAATGCAAGGCCCAGGCTATCATCTCTATTATCCATTCCTTACTCCTAATGAGAAACTATGTGCATCATTTACATCTTCACCCTCCCCTCTTGATTTTGTTGCTCTTTTTCTTGCACCGAATTTGTTATGTACTTTTTCCTGGTTGCCATTTTTTTGATCATTTGCTTCCCTGCACTATAATTTCAAATAACATTCTCCTCCACATTGGCCTCAGTATTCAGTTGGAAGCATGGATCTTAGTTGCTTCTATTTAATTGTTTCCCCTGCTTGAGCTATACCTTTATGGTTTTTGTTCTCTTTTTCCCCTCAATTGCTTCTCCTTTTTATGCAATATCATCATTTTGGGGGCAGGTGTTTGTCAGGAAAACTTGAGTAATCTGTGGATGAAACAGAAGATATCAAGCTTAATTGTTGTATATGCTCCATGATAAAATCTGAAGGGTTGAAGGAATATACTACCAGATCAATAGCTCCTAGATTTCTAAGGCGTTATTTGTCTGATACAGTGTTACTTGGTTGTCGATCTTTTATCCAGAAGGTTTCACTGTGATGTTTCTTTTTGTGAACATTTTCAGGGTTATAGGTTAATAACTGGCCTGGTGGCTCGACCATGGTGCTTGATAGAGATTTGCTCGAAACAGGAGATCATAAGTATGGTGGCTGATGCGCATATTGAATCTGCAAAGAAGGGTTGGCTTTCTTATCATTTTTTCTATCACCATTTTTGCATGCCTAAAAGTTTCGGGTTGTTTATGGGATTAATGCTTATTTAATACAATTGTGTTAAAAAATATCCTCATGACATAAGACTTGTCAAATAAATGAAGTTATTCTTGCTCTCTCCAATATCTTTGTTCTTTTGAAATTAAATTGCAGCAATTATTTTTTATATCACCAACCAGAAATGTGAGGGTTTTTTTTTGTTGATTTGTTGGGGGGGGGGGGGGGAAAGCAAAGTTCATAATCTCTAAATTAATTGCTTTTATGGATGGTAGTGAATCACTTTTGGCCTAAAAAACTTGAGATGTGGACACATCTTTCTGTATGTAAACTTATTTTTCTTCCATAGGCAATCACCAAGGTGTGACTAGTTATCTTCCTCTTAATGCTGCTGGATATAGTTATGGTATTTTTTGTTTGTGAAGCAATTTCTCTCAAAAAAAAAAAAGAAGAAGAATTTGAAATGTCCATCAGTGTTGACAGGACTCTCTCTGTCTGACTTGTGGATACAGCCAGAAAAATGGCACAATATGTTGACAGATTTGGGCTCTCAGCCTGTTCTCAGCTAACCCAGCTCATTCAACTAAGCTTATCCCACTTCATTTGTTAAAGCACTCATGTCTCTGTTCACAAATTCAACCCAACTCATATTAGGCGTCCCTGTGTCCACATTATATCTCCAATTTGAGTCGCATAGCTCCTCATTAGTATGTTACTGGTACTAGTTATCACCTTTCTCGCATTTTCACCTATTGATTCTACTCATAAGAATCCTCACTCTTCATTCATAATCCTATACTTCTAATCTTGGCACCCATCCATCTCAACTTTTTATCTCTGTTAAAGGCATTCAGCTCACTCATATTTGCTTGTTTATAATAGTCTATACTGCTGTTTTAATGGTCCCAACCCCTCCTTGTTGTAGCAGTTTTAATGGAATGAGTGGTTCCCAGGACACACTGCAGAAGTAGATCATCACTCGCTTACATTCACCCAGGCCTCGTCTGAGGTTGACACTGATCTTTAGTGTTGCCTGTACACTAATACTGTTTTATATTTGGTTTTGTTATCTTTTCCCATATATCCCCAACATTGGAGTTTGTTCTATTGTTAACAATAGATGAGTAAATAAGTAAGAAAGTTCATAATACATCCATGAGAATGTTAAAAATTACCTAGTAAACAATGGGAAAGGCCGGGAACATTTCACTACTTACTTTATAGAAGTTTATTTTATCCTTGTGTATCTGTGTGTGTGGTTTTCGTATTGTGTCAATCAATTAAAAAAGGGCGTACCCAGTGCACAAGGCTCCCGCCATTGCGGGGTTTGGGGAGGATCATAATGTATGCAGCCTTACCCCGCTTCGCAGAGAGGCTGTTTCCAGATACTCGAACCTGTGACCACTTGGTTACAATGGAGTAACCTTACTGTTACACCAAGGTCCACCCTCTATTGTGTCAAACAATATTAGTAACAAAAGAAGTTTCAATTTTCAACCCTAATTTTTAATTCTACCAAGGAATTATGCATCTGCCATGTTTTATGCTTCTCTGATCAAGTTTGGAAAACTTCCAGGTATGGAAGCCCGATACAGTTGTTGCAAGGCTATTCACAAGGCTTTATTAGCTTCTAATAAACTCAGCAGTGATCCTGCTCTAACTGCAATAGCTTCAAAGGTATGGCTAAATCTTACAGATAAAGGATCCCTATGATAAGTTGTCATAAATTCTTCTACAACCAGGTCATGGAGATAAAGAGCTACTGTTAAAAGTGCTAGGATTCTTAAAGACTAAAAAGGATTTCTTTTCTCTGTTCAGGTGCAGGAAGCTGTTAGAAGGGGTCCTTATCTCACTAGAGAGCAGGCTGAAGCTCAGCCTGTTGTCGTGACAGCAGAAAGATTATAGATTCACGGCAAGAATTGTAGCAGATAAGGTTTTGTGGAGATTTGCTTTGGTAAGCCGTTGGTTCCTATTGTAGTATGTGAAACGATTTTCTGTATGGTTTATGTTTCGATGCAGTCGTATAAGAATCTAACATCATCCTCCCTGGATTAAATGAAGTTACATGGGGTTAAATCATTGCATTTAATACAACATTTAAATGGAGAAATTTGTAGTGGAATAGATCTCTCAATCTGTAGGAATCGAAATCCTAACCCGCTAATGAGGGAGCAGAGAGAAGATGATGCGTGGGATGAGAAAGGGTCTGTCAAAATCGCACAAGAGCAGTGTAATCTTGTTAGTAACAATTCTTCTCCTCACTGTTTATTTATATAAACCGAAACTCTATCTTTAGTAATCAATGTACTTCTCTCACTGTTTATATTTAGTTTAAGGAGGCAGCACCCTTATATAAACATGAGAAAGAAAACCGTTCAAATGCATTTTGTTCTAGAGCCACAATTTAGTCAAGTGTCTTCCTTAATCTTTATCCCAAAACTTTGGCAAAAATTCTGTATACAAAATTGCATAGGTTAATTTATCTATATTGACCTATGGACTCAGCATCCTTCCCTTTGGGGACAAGGAGAATGTGTGTGGTTTAGCTCTTTTAGAAGACATCCCAATTCAAAGAAAGGTTTCATAGCTGCACAGACATCTGGTACCATCGTGTCTCAGTAGGACTGGAAGAAGATTACAGGTGTTCACAGTATCTCTTCTTCCTTGTACAACCATCTGCCCCCTCGATACTTTAGTTTGATAGTTATGTTTCTGCTATGGTGTTGGAATGTGGTGGAGTGGAAAAACTTTATATTTTGTCTCCGGACTGTAGCCATTGCACTCTAGATTTATGATGCCAGTACATCTCCTGTTCTAAACATCTCTTTAAGCATTTCTGGGTTTCCGATTCATCTTCTGCAATCTTGGGGTAGCAATTCATATGTTGTTGTTGTACCTTCCGAAGCTTCTCCAAACATAATTGAATCTCCTCATCGGTATTAGATACAACTTTCCTCTTCGATTTGGCTAAATTTGATCTCACAACCATCACCTTTTTGAATATTCTAAACATCTCAGATCCTTGCATTGCAATATCCCAGCTCTTTGTAAGTGTCTCCTTGCAACCTAGGATATCTCTCCATCTAGCTTCGAACCTGAGTAGTTTTCTTCCTGTTGGTTTTGGAAATAGGGCATTATATCACCAAATAGTGTATGATCCGAGCTGTATGTTGGTTCATGAATAACTTCTGAATCTTGGAACTTCTCCTTTCATAATCTTTGTGTAAATGAAGTGCAACTCGCATCAATAAATTTCTAATTACCAAAAAATAATAATAATAACAGAAGGCTCTGTCAAGTCTCTCGGAATAAACCACCTCTCCATCGTGTCTATTGGACCAAGTAAATTGGGTGCCACTTAAATTCAATTCTATGAGAGCACATCCATCCACAGTTTCTGAAGACTGAGACTACTTTAGTCTGCCACCCTCCTTATCATGACCATATAAGGTTTCATTAAAGTCTCCCCTACTGTCAACCAGGAACATTGGATGGACCTGCCAAAAAACGGCCTGTCAGAAGTTTTTGGTGGTCCATAAGCCAATATCATTCGCCAAAACGATCAGCTGAGTCAGAGTGACACTGAACAATCCACCAATCTAAGGCTTTAACTACGTGAACTATAAGGATTGCCCAACGCCTTGACAATTCCAGCTTAGGATTTTCATAATATGACACGGGACCAAACATTTATTTATCCTGCATTTGCATTCTTCATGGGGTTTAGAAACTGAGCAACAGTAGATAGGCAAGATGCTCTTTTGGGTTGCAAAGGTAAGATATGGTGGAAGGGGGTTGGATGGTGATGGTGGAGGTGGGGGAGGGGGTGGAGGAGAGAGGCGGCTCTCTATTTAGAGGAAACACATCCTCATCAATTCTGTCCGAGAGCTCCCATTTTTTTTGGTAACAATAAAGGCGGGGCGGGGGTGAGGCTACTGGGCTTCTTTGTGGGTTTAAATAAAAAAGCATTTGGTGGGCTGGGCTACCCAGTAGGTTAAGTGGCTTAGATATCAAAGGATTAACCAAAAGTCTCATAGCTGAAGTGGGCTCATTTAATTTAGATTTTAAATGGGTAGAAATAGGCCTACCAACACATGGGCTTAACAAATATTCAAAGACTGAGAATACTTGGGTCGAACCAGTCTCAAGTTGGCTTGGTTCGCCCTTAGCGTAATTCATATGGTCCATTAGTGCCCGTTTGATTAATGAGGATTTTATGGGGTGGAAGAGTTGTATGAACTTTCCAACCCCAAAGGGATGTTAGCCAGATTTGGTATGAATTCTATTTCAAATTCGGATTGATTTCATGAAGTAGTCAATGAATAAATTTTTTGTCAAAAAATTGAAAATGTTTTGGTTTTCATTGGTTCGAAATATTTCAAGAATAAAAAATCCATTTGATAGTTCAATTTATTAGAATAGATTCTCTATATAGTTCTTTGGGAGAGGATGGTGGTAGGAAGGCGGTGGCATTGGCGATGGCAATGGCGGTGACGATGGTGGTGGCAAGGTGGTGGTGATGGTGATTGTGGTGCCGCGATGGAGTGGTGGTGGTGGTGAGACCAACAAGAGAAGAAGGGTGATAGTTTTTTTCTTTTAATATGAAATTACTGCTTTGCCCATCAAATTGACTATGATTGTGCTTGATATGCATTAGCATTATAGGTCGATTTTGTATTCTCAGATGATAAATAATTATCATCTGAGAATGCAAAATCGACTTAGAATGCATACCAAACACTATCTTTTTTAGGTTTTTTACCAAACACTGTCTATGTGTTCATTATTAAAGAACAAAAATGAAATCAATTTCAATTTTAAAATTGAAAGAGGCTGTTAGCTATTTTAGAATTTGCATTCCATTTAATTTTAATTTCAAGGAAATAAGAGGTAAAAGCCAAAAACCAAACAATTTCTGAAATAGAAATCGTACCGATTCAGTATTAGGTCGTTTGGTTATCAAGGGTGAGATTTTGAGTTGGACGAGAAAAAATCATGGATCCTTTTCCTGTTGGCCCCGGCTGACGGTTTCTCCCACCCCACCCCCTTACAAATTCCCACTGATTTCGTGGAACTTCGCTGAAAATCAAGGGATTTTGCAATCACCATCCTCGATCTCTTCTTCCATGGCGTTTTCCAAGCTCACCGGACAACTGCTGTCCAAGATCGAACACCAACGACTGCTACTCAGCCGGAATCCTTCACGACCTTGAATTTTAGTAAGTAAATGAAAATAAACTCAAAGCTTGATAGAAAGAATCAAACTCCAAGATGTTGAGGACAACTATCGCCAGACAGGTTGGAGAAGGCGGTTTCGGTAATGGAGAGGGAGGCTGGTTGAATTGGGAAAACGAAGGATAAGGAGAAACAGAGCAAAAAGGGGAAAGAACTCGAGATTTCTTCTTCGTCTACTAGAGTATCTCCGTTATATTAGAGGGAGAGAGAAAGGGGAGGAAGGATTTCTTTGTGGAGAGGAGTGGAGGATGAGCGTGAAATATGAAACAATTTGATAAAAGGGAGAGTTTCTTGCCTTTTTTGGAGACCGAGAGAATCTGATTTGGTTCTCAAACCTGATAGAAAAAAAGAGAGACCCTCCGTCCGGAATGTATCGCAGATTGCAACTGCTGAGTGCTGTCTCCCGCCGGGCAATACCATGTACACACTGCACAGAAGATTTTGTAGCTAATAACATAAACCAAATCGTGACGGCTTACTCCTACCATCACCCCATCGTCCCCTCTCTGAATTTTTCCTCCCGCTCCGACCAATCTGTAGTTGACGGCACCGTGTCGTTTCATCCCATTTCTGCCGACTCTGATGACTCTGTTCTGTCTGTGCCCGATCATGACTTGTCTGCCGCAGCCAAGGATGCTGCCACAATCCAAAAGCTACTGAAGCTTCACACACTTAGCTCCGTTGAGGAGCTTGAACGAAGCCTCGACGGATGTGGCTTATCGATGACCGAGGATTTAGTTCTTCAGGTGCTCCGACGACATCGCTCTGAATGGAAACCTGCTTTGCTCTTCTTCAATTGGGTTTCTAGGGGAGAACCCAGAGTTGGTCGTTGTATGCCTGGAACAGGTGCTTACAATGGTATGCTCGACATTCTCGGGAGGATGAAGCGTTTTGAACAATTGCAGCAAGTGCTCGATGAAATGTCTAAGAGAGACGGTTTAATCAACGAGAGAACGTATGCCATTCTGGTGCACAGATATGCAGGGGCTCACAAAGTGCAAGAAGCAATCGACATTTTGTACAGGAGGAAGGAGTTTGGGCTTGGATTTGATTTGATTGCATTCCAGACCCTTCTGATGTCGCTCTGTAGGTACAAACATGTTGAAGCTGCAGAGTTCCTCTTTCACTCTAAGCGGAAAGACTTCCCTCTCGATATAAAAACCCTCAACATAATTCTGAATGGGTGGTGCGTTTTGGGGAGGTTACGTGAAGCCAAGAGGTTCTGGAATGATATCATCTCTTCTAGGTGCAAGCCCGATAAGTTCACGTATGGGATTTTTATAAATTCCTTGACCAAGGCAGGGAAGATCTCCACGGCAGTCAAGTTGTTTCACTCCATGTGGGAGAAGGGTTGTTCTCCTGATGTGGCCATCTGCAATTGCATCATAGATGGTCTGTGCTTCAAGAAGAGGATCCCGGAAGCTCTTGAAATCTTTGGGGAGATGAATGAGAAGGGTTGCCTTCGAGATGTTGTCACGTACAATACACTCATTAAGCACCTCTGCAAGATTAGGAGGATGGAAAAGGTTTACGAGCTACTGGATGAAATGGAACAGGAGAAAGGAAACTGCATTCCAAATGCTAGGACTTTCAATTACTTGCTCAATTCCTTGAAGGAACCAAAGGAAATTCCTTGCCTTTTGGAAAGGATGGAGAGAAACGGTTGCAAGATCACAGGGGATACCCACAATTTGATCTTGAGATTGTATGTGGGTTGGAATCAACAGGAGGCAACAAAAAATACTTGGCTTGAGATGGAGAGAGATGGAGTTGGACCGGATCAGCGATCTTACACCATTATGATTCATGGACTCCACAGCCAGGGAAGGATGAAAGAGGCTTTGCACTACTTCACCGAGATGACGTCCAAAAGTATGATACCAGAGCCAAGGACCAAGCTATTGGTGAAGGCCATTAACATCAAGCTGCAAGAACAAGAGAGTGGACAGAGGGTGGGAATGATAAACGACGACAATTCATTAAGTCATCCAGTTAAGAGCAATAAGAAGAGAACAAAATGATCCCTTCCTTCTGAGTTTTGGAGCATGGATGAGGATTGAAGACCGTATTGAGTCTTGTCAATCGAAAAATTAACCAGCACCACCAGAACACAAATGGAATTGTCGTTGTTTATTATACTTGTACATTGATCAAGTGATCTGAATGTAAGATGGGGACTGCACAAATGATGAAAATTGGAGATGGAGCAGAGAAAGATTGGAAAGAATGTGGCGCTAGTGACAGCCAAATGGAAGTTGCAGTGGAAATAAACATTCAGCAGGTCATCAATAACAGATTCTCTCATCACAAGATTTGAAAGATCTTGCAATGAAATGGTTGCCTGCTGGAAACTGATGATCACCGTACTATAAATATAGAAGCCAAACTTCTGGCGAATAATGTTTGTTGATGCCTCTCAAAGCAAAATATTTGCCTCAGTCTAGTTTATTAAATCAAAAGTTTGTCCCAATGAAAGGTTGTTGGATATGGAATAGCATATCCCATATTATACCTCACTTGCAACAAATGGTTTGTTGGAAAGTGGGTACATGTACCTTTAATTTCAATATGGGAGGACTCTTGGTTCCCCTTGTGGCCAAGTCAGTTTCTTGGTTTTGTTATGAACCCGAATCTTGCTTTTAATTTTGTATTTGAATTGATGATCAATAGTTGTTGGAACTCTCTTTGGTTTTTTCCTTATTTCCTAGAGATTTGGCATCTTTAATTACTAGAATTCCTTTAGCTATATCTCTTCATACTGATTTTTTTTTGTTTTGTCCATATGCAAGAAATGGTATTCTAACGACCAAAGTAGCTGCTAAAACCTTATGTTCCTCAATATTAGTGAATGGTACATTTTCTATGCCCCACACTCAGCAGAGTGGGAATGCTCTCTGGACCCTATGTCGGAAGATCAAAGTTCATCTAAAATTTAAGGTTTTCTTGTGGAAACTTTTGCACCCGCGGGGGCGCAAGGGGGGGGGGGGGGAGAGGGGGCGCTAGCAACTAGGGGTATTCTTAACCGTTTTGTGAACATTTAGAATTTATGCATCTTTTGTGGTTTTGAAAGAGAAACTGAATGGCATTTGTTTATACCATGCTCCTTTTCCAAAAGAATTTGGGCAGCAGGGCTTTTTGACTTATTGAATTATCTGTTATTCTCACGTTCATCCATTGTCTCCGATAAAACTTTCCATCCTTTCTATCACCTGCTATTTTCTTTGGTATGATAGGAATCATTGTTTTTTCTCTCATTGACCAGTTAATTCGATTCTCCAACTTGCACAATATTAATCTTTGGATTTCAAACCTAGATCTTTTTTCTTTCCCCTCCTCTACTAGTAAATCCACTGATCTGTTTTTTTTCTCTCCATGTCTGATTGCCTTGGGCTTGCACACCCTGATTTTATTACTATCATTTGTGATGGTAGCTTCATTAAAGAATTAGGCGAAGCTGGCTGGGCTTATGTTTTAATCTATCAAAATAAGTTTATTTTTGCTTATGCAGAATATGGTTATACAGGGACAGCACAAGATGCTGAAGTCAGGGGGGGTTGCTCCAAGGGTTACAAAGAATAGGAGCTTTGGATGGCATTCATATCGACATCTGGACAGACTCTGAGGATTTGGTTCATTGGCTTGTTCAAGATACATACGAGTACCTTGGGAAATTATCACTATTTTGTGGGACATCAAATCTGTTTAAACATCTTATGGACATGTGTGTATTACTAAAAAGGATAGGTCTTATATCTCTGTAGCCAACGGTCTTGATATTTTTGCTATACCTAATAGGCATCATCTTGACGTAACAGACAATGTATCTACTTTTCTTTTCAATTAAGTTTTTTGGCTTGTTTCTTACCTACAAAAAAATACAAAAAACAAAAAAAAACCAGCTATTCACCCTTTTTCAGGAAGTAGATTTCTTGTTGAGCATCTTTTCCATTACAGATAACATAGGCTATTTTGGCGTACTGTACTGATATGTAGCTAGCGAAGGCATAGAGTAGAAGGGTTTGTAAGAAGCCTCCAAGCTAGTTTCAGAAGTAAGACTTTGGGGAAGAGTTCTCTATGGGGGGGAGCATGGCCTCTGGCCCTCTGCACATGCAGGAGGCCAATAGGAGCATGTGCGGAAGAATCAATAGGGTGGGTATTTCCGTCTTTCATGGGGGCAGGAAGTCATTTCACCCCATTTTGTGTTTGAGCGTAGGTTTTATTATGGATAAGAAAATTGTGAAAACTAATACCTTTTTGTTTTAGGCTTACACATAGTTGCCCGAGATACGTGGAAGTTATCTTTCAGCTAATTCTTTCCCTTGCCAAAAGTGACTTGGCCAGTTGTGTTACTATAAGAAATTAAATATTGTAAAAAAAAAAAAACCCCTCTGAACCATAGCTGAAAAACTAGATTTTTCAACTTAACTCACCCATTTCAAATCATGGTGATTTAACCAAGTCAAACCTGGTCAAGGCAAGTTTTTTTTTTTTTTTTCTTATTTTTTAATATCTTCCTTCTTCTCCTTCTCCAAGTAAGAAAGGATTGAGACTATGGTTGCTTCACAGGTGAGAAGGAAAAAGGGAGCTACTATTGAAGACAACAAACAAAAACTTTGGGTTTTTGTTTATTTGTAGACCGAACTTATGGTCTATGGATAGTATATGACCCAATTAATAGAAAAAACTAGACTAGAGCAAAAGCATCGAGTCAATGAAACTTGGGCTGACTTGGACATGTTTGATCATTTCTTAAACATGGGGGAGTCTTCATGACTCCTGACCATGTTTCATGTCTCTTTTTTATTCGATTCAAGTGACTTGTCTGAATCAAAACCTGATTTTTCAACTATGCTTTGAAGTCTAAAGTAACCGGTAAGTAAATTCACAAGGACCACAAAAAAATACATATAGATACAATAGATACGAAGAGGTGTTTGATTTTGTAGTTTCATGGGAGAATATCATCCCCCTCCCCTCTAAGTTTGCTTAATATCAATCTAGTACTCAAG
Organism: Telopea speciosissima; assembly: GCF_018873765.1. Classification (NCBI taxonomy): domain Eukaryota; kingdom Viridiplantae; phylum Streptophyta; class Magnoliopsida; order Proteales; family Proteaceae; genus Telopea; species Telopea speciosissima. The sequence continues at coordinate 68,501,049 of NC_057917.1, read as the reverse complement.
TTTTCAAAAATGATTACTCCCTCTCAAACTTTTCTAAGATTCTATCAATCGTACCCTAACCGTTAAAAAACACCATTAAATGATGATGTGGCATGTACAAAATTTTTAAAACCCCAAAATACCCTTAATCCAACCCAAACCTAACCTAACCTAACATTCTCTCTCCTCTCTCACTCCTCCCCATCCCTTGTTTATCTCTCTTTCTTCTCCGGCGAACACCACCACCATCACACCTGCAACTCTTCTTCTCGTTTTCACTCTCCTCCCCCTGCAACCTGCTCCACCCTCTCCAGTCTCCCCTCCCCCACTTCCATACGCGGACTTTGTCCCCAACCCCACCCTGCCCCGCCGCCCCCACCGCTGCAACCGTTCCCTTCTGTTAATTTGGCCGCGTGTATGGTTAGTGAGATTATCTCGTTGAAAGAATGCAATTTCAAAATCCCTCTTAACGTTTTTGGATGCATCCATGAGAAGCTTCTCTCTCTTTCTCCAGCAAGGTATTTAATGGATACTCAAATTGACAATTTAACTTAAGATCGATTCTCTTGCAACAGAAGTAGAAAATGTGAAAATCTATCTATAGTATTTCTTTCTGTCATATCTCTTTGTCCACATGACCTTGATCACAATAGAAACCCTAATATTGTAGATTGATTATACTTGCACACATATGAGCAAAAGAACCATCATTAGAATGAGAAGAAACAGGGGATGGAGAAGAGACTAAAGGGCAAAACAAAATCCTATAATTAGAACCAGTAGGACAGCTGAAAGTAGATGTTTGATCATCATAAGCAACACTATAAGCATTTGGGCACTTAATCTTGAAGAAATTGGATAAGTATGTGGCTGTGCAATTGCTATTACAACAATAAAGATCAGTCTTGAACACAGTACAGGGGTGGTTACAACCTCCTGGGGTCTGCAACTCTACCGGGCACTCACCTGTAATGTCGGCAGTGCAATTGACTTGTCGGCAGTTGCCGTTGTTTGGGCTAATCTCCATTGGAATGTTAAATCCAAGAACAAGAGAGATGTCGTAGAAATCCAAGTTATATTGATTTAATCCGAATTCGGTAATGGTGACAGGGGAGACACCGTAGTCTTTGCAATCTAATTTGTTATTAGAGTCGCCGGTCTCGCAACTTCCATCACCGGATGCATTGAAGGAGCAATTGGTTCGGCCCCAAATCCGACCTGTATTACTTGTCCCATTGACGGCCATGTTGATGACCCAGGTTTCATCTGGTTTGAGTTGCATCGAAACGGAGGAGGGCGTGAGAATATCAACCAAGAATTAGAAAATGATCGAAGGCCCCCTGAGCTCGAACCTCCTGGCTCCACCTACTAGACAGATCGCGATTTTTGACGGGTCCAACTCCTCTTTCCTCTTCCTCCTCTTCATCTGCTCCGCCGATTCTCTGGGATTTTGGGATGGAATCGGAGACGAAGGTGGAGTAGTGACGAATGGGTGCGAGGATTGAGGTGCTTAGTGAGAAAGAAAGGATTTGAGAGGATTGTGATTCTTTCACTGGTTTCGGAGAAGAAGCAGGTGTGACGGTGATGGTGTTCGCCGGAGAAGAAAGAAAGAGAAACGACAGATGGGGGAGGAGTGAGAGAGGAGAGAGAATGTTAGGTTAGGTTTGGGTTGGGTTAAGGGTATTTTGGGGTTTTAGAAATATTGTACATGCCACATCATCACTTAATGGCGTTTTTTAACAGTTAAGGTACGATTGATACAATCTTGGGAAAGTAGGGGAGGGAGTAATCATTTTTGAAAACTTATGTACTGGATTGATATTAAACAAACTTAGAGGAGAGGGGGAAGATATTTTCCCTAGTTTCATTTATCTCTTAATTAATTCCTTTATTTTTTAGGGGAAAAGAACACTACTTGGTCGCGTTGCCAACAAAGCTCTTGTGCTAGGACTCAAAATCGACTTGCCACTATGGAAAGTATTGCCCTGCACCCATGGAAAAGCAAAAATCCCATCCAGGTCAATGCTTGCGCGTGAGCTCCTATTGGCCAGCGTGCATGTGTAGACTCTGACAACGTTCTCTTGCCTTATTTTTTGTTTTATACAAAATGGGTAAGAGGTGGGGGAGGGATTATTTGAAACCTTTTGCGCAAAAAAAAAAAGAAGGTAAATGATACCAAAGGTGCCTAAGCTTTGTGAAAAAGACAGTTTAGGTGCCAAATCCTTGAAAAGTAATGTTTGGGATGCCTTTTGGATTAGTCCTACTCTAAAATGATTAAATTACCGCTCTCATGTCTCAACTCTCAATTCCACCTTCACTTCCAACTAGTCCAAGTCTTGACCCCAACCAAGTAATTCTAAGGGTAAATTACAGGTGCGGGTGCGGTGGGGGTGGCGGAGAGGGCAGGGATAAGGTTTCTCATAACAGATCATGCAGCTAAGAAGCTTGAACATTGGCTTTGCTTGCTTGCAGAAGCCGGAGTGTGATGGAGAGAGAGTAATTCAAAGTTTATGTTGGAAAACACATTCCTCCATAAACTAATTTTGATGATAACAAACATTAAGATTAATACTAATATTCCAATCTTTAAGCAAACTTCATAGTCAGACGTTGGGAGCATCAAGCATCCAGGAAAGACTTGATCAACGGAGCTCACAACAGAAGAGTTAAGGAAAAGAAGAAATTTGAAGATTGAGGAACATCTTCTAAAGGAAGCCAAGACAAAGACTCTCCAAGAAGATTCAAGTGCATTAGAACACATTTCATTACATGTGCATATCACATTACACACACATTGCATTCACATGTAAGAGACCCTAGGAGGAACTCATTCCCATGCCCTAGACTCAAGAAACATGGCCATTAAAGTGTTAGACAAAAACCTATGAAGTCCCCAAGCAAGCTGGACCAAAAATCCCTTGACAGACAATCAAAAATAGGATAATGTCGTCCGGTGCGACCTCTGACTCTTCGGTCGACCTACGAATATAAAAAACGACTGTTTCGGTAGCCGGTTGCAACCGACAGATCTATCGGTCGACCGACACTTGTAGGTCGATCCATAGGTCGACCGACAATCGACCTACAGCCCCAAACTTGGCTACGCTTTAACGGCTAGTTTTTGATGGTCGATCGACAACTTTATAGGTCGACCGACGTCTAAAAATATGGCGTTTTATATCCGTTGGAGAACAAACAAACTCCAACTTTTGGCTTTATAAAACACATCCAAACAAGGAATAAAATACATCTTTTTGATAGAAAAAGTGCATAGTACATTTGAGAAAGTACAAAAGTGAGAATTTGTCATTGAGCTAAATTATTCAATTCAAGCTCTTCAAAGAGATATTACCAAGCTCTTAACTCTCCACTCTCTCCAACTCATGCCATCAAGGAGAGTCATCTAGGAGACTCAAGGTGCATCACTCTCATTCATATCATTGAGCACCATCACTCAAAGGGTAAAAGTGTCACTACTCTTTGATAGGTATTTATACCAAACCTCTATTGTATTTACTTGTTTATGCTTTTGATTTGATAAAGCATTGTTGTATTAATCTAGACTGTACTTAGATTAGTACAAGGACCCTCTCATCCTTAAGAGATTGAAAGGATACTCTTGTCCTGGAACTAAGATTGTAAGGATCCTCTTATCCTGTTAAAAAGAGTTGTAAAGGTGTCATTTCCCCACCTATTGTATTGAAAGGGAAATACTAGTGGAATTCTCTCAAGGTTGAGAGGAGTGGATGTAGGCTAAGTTAGCCGAACCACTATAAATCTTGTGCCTCATTTACTTCTGCTTTTTATATTTAATATAAGTGTGCAACCAATCGAAAAAGAGGCAAAATCCACTAGTAGTAACCTATTCACCCCCCTCTAGGTTACCCAACAGTTTATTCATCACTAGCCCTATCTATTTCTCTAAGACCTTTGCAGAGAAGACAAAACACCGATATCCAGAATGATTGCTCTGCAAGCTTCTCTTCTTTGCAGACCTTCATGTTCGCATTTCTATTGTCCAAAACGTCCTCACCTATCCACTATTATTTTCCATGACTCTATTTCTTTGACTTCTCGTTCATTTTCCTCGTCTAAATCCCGTAACTGGAAATCCCGATTTCACCGAACCGTCCTTTAATTCTCTGTTCATTGCAGTCGAAAAATATGAATTTAAGTTCTAGATCAGACTTATCCAGAAACGATTGAATTTTGGAAATCGTAAAATTTCAAAAATGGAGATTTATCGGAGAAATTTGGTGGTGAGGACTCAAGAATGAAGCAGGAGGTTTCAGTCGTAGAAGTCGAAATAGTTGGGGAAATGAGCACTAAAGTGGAAATAGACCCAAAGTCTGGTAGTCTATTAGAAAAAGAAAAAACAAAGAGTGTAAGTACCGCGGTCCCCGGTGACGGGGTTTCCTCAGCCCTTATTGGTGACAGACTATCCGTCTCTTATTGTGGGGTATCATTTTGATACATTATCATGGGATAAGGGTCATACGTCATAAAAATATTAAAATAAAATGAGGAATTGCCACCTAGGGTTAGGGCCTAGGACCCGATGGGTGTAGCCCTATCCGTTATGAATGGAAACGAGCTACATGATTCCATGTGCTCTGGTCAGAGATTTGGGTAAGGGGTCAGGTTACAAGCATGAGAAGGTGTTAGGCACCCATCTTGCCCGGCAAAAGCCGATCTTTTTGTTATAAATGCTAAAAAGGTGAATATTCTCTCTTTTTATGACAATGAGGCTATATAATATACATTATACCTATATTTACACTATATACATTAAAACGGAAAAACACAAAAGACTACATTGTAATGACAAAAATGCCATGATTATACCTTCATAGGGGTATACCTTAGATCTTGACGATCCCTTGGCTCAGGGGGAGACAGACGAATGGACCAACACCTGGTCTCTTGAACAGGGTAACGGCTCTCTGGATATCTTCTCGTTATCTGTACACGAACAGAATAACGGCTGTAAAGGGGATTTTTTCCATCTGTAAAAGGACAGAATAACGGCTATAAAAAAAGAACTTTCGTTATCCGTATACAGACGGAATAACGACTTGACCGAAATGGGATCACTCTTCGGATTTGTGGGTAATCGACGGATCTACCCACAACTCGAGTGGGTAATCGATGGATCTACCCACAACTCAGAACACCGCTCAAAACTCATTCGCAAAGGCTCAAAAGAGGGCAAAAATCAAACTGGGAGGGTCTCCCTAGGCTTCCCCTTCCTCAAATAAAGGGAGGGGGACCCTCCTATTTATAGGGGGGAGTGCCCCACATCTCTGGCCAGATAGGTCCTCAACGGCGCCGTGGATGACGTCAGCCTGCTGACGTCGAAAACCTCCACGGCGCCGTGGATCCGTACATCATTATCGTGGGGGACCTCCACAGGGCCGTGGGACACTGTCCACAGCGCCGTGGACAGTGTGGTCCCCCTCTTCTCACTTTTTGGGCCCAAATAAGCCATTTTGGGGGTTCAGGGTGTGTCTGGGCCCATGGGCCCTGTCTTCTTGGGTTTTTTCCTCCCTTTTGACTCTTCAGAAAATTTTTTGTCGGGGGGCTCCGGTCCCCTACACCCCCCGCAGGGGGCTGCATGCCCCCCTAGACCCCCACAACTAGTTAACCGGCTAGCGGGGCCGCCATGGTTGGGGAAGGTGAGCAGTACCTCCTTCAGTATTTGGTAAAAAGGTCTTATAAGTCATTTTTAGAGATGTCAGGGTGATTTGGCTTAGTTATAGGGACAAGAATCCTTCCTGAGAGGGAGACCGATGTTTGTCTGTGTCCTATTGTCATCATCGCCGAGGGGGTGACAAAATTCAATGTCTACAAAGAGCAAATTTCCATTGATGGCGTTCCTGGTTGGAGCATGATGCCATGATGCGGTGCAGTGGGGTGGTGGAGAGGGCAGGGTGAGTTACAGGGGAGGACGATGAAGTAGGGTTGACAGGGTAGGGGAGGGCGGAACGATGAGGGGTGGGGTTGTAGGTGAAGCTAGACGACGGTGGTGGTTGGGGTCAGGACTGGTTGGAAGTGAAGGTGGAGTTGATAGTTGAGATTTGAGAGGGGTAAATTTGGAAATTTAATCATTTTAGAGTAGCACTAATCCAAAAGGCACCTCCAAACATTACTTTTCAAAGATTAGGCACCCAAAATGTCTTTTTTACAAAGATTGGGCACCTCTGGTGTAATTTACCCCTTAAAAAAAAAAAAGGTGAGTAAACTCGCAAGGAGGCAAAGGGTTAAAAACAAAGAAAAAGGCAGGAGCTTAAGGATAATAAAGCTACCACGGACGAAGCGACGAAGACCAGAGAGAGCGTGAGAGAGAGTGAGAGAGAGGGAGATAAAGAGACATGGCCGCTGTTCACTGCCTATCTTCTTGCTTGGCTCTTCCTTGTAAGCCTAGAAACTTATCATTGAGGAATTCGGCTCTTACTCGGGTGAACCAAACCACTTTTCCGTCCCTCAGTTTCTCAACAAATCTATCAGACAATTCCTTCTGTGGAGGTAACGAGCACCATCTTTTTAATCACTTGCTTCTCCGCTCCTGAAATGCTTCATTGTTGCATTCATTTGATTTATGGCTTTCTCTCTCTTCCGCTTTGCCATCTCAATCAAAGCACGAACTCTATACTATATTTTGGAAAACCAAAATTCTGTATTGTGGGTTTCTCTTTTTAGGGAGATTATCAACGAGGAGTGTCGATAGACCTGCTCGCCACTCTGTTGTTTGCGAAGCGGCTCCAAAGAAAAAAGCCGATTCCGCAGAGAAGAGAGCTCGCCAAGCTGAGAAGAGGCGCATCTATAACAAAGCTCGGAAATCAGAGCTTAGAACCCGGATGAAGAAGGTACCTCCCCCCCTCTTAAATTTTCGAGAATGTTTTCTCTCCCTTTTTTAGAATTCTTCTTGTAGATTGCAGTTTGTTTTGTTTTTAAGAATAGAATTACTTTTGGAAAGATGTGCAAGTAGTCTGAAGGGAGCTATATACTAGTTAATGTGTCAATCCTATAATCTCCTAGTTACAGTGGACTTGGAAACAAAAAAGAGGGACTGACCATTTTTACCTTTTTCTTCCCATCTTTCTCCACTGATAGCACATAAATCCTAATTAAACTGCTTACGATGAACATAGAAACTGAAAGTTTTTTTTATTTTCATGAAAGTACTAATGCAGAAGGCATAAGCGAAGGTATAAGATGCCCAAACACCGTATCTATCCCGTAGGTCCAGTATATAGAATTTCTCCTCACAATGCCCTTGGCAAGTTCATCTACCAGGAAATACATTGCAGGTTCTCTCCTTCGTCACCAGATGAAAGCAAGACTTCATGAGCCTCTGCAAGAAAGGAAAAGGGACACAGACACAAACCAATAACAATAGCTGAATCCTCTTAAATCTCAAGGTCCTAAATATCCATGGAAATGGGGTAACTAAACCAAATTTTTTTGGGGGGGGGGGTTCTAAGCTTGGCCCTGGTGAGTACCAAGGGGCCAGAATAGATGCAAATGACATTCCCCTCCCTATCAAGTAGAGTGCCAATAGCAGCAGGGCTAGGAGCCTGGGATTGCCCAAAGAGCACCTGTCAAAATTTAGCTTGATTGGGTGCTTCATGGGAGAGATCATAAGTGAACAACTGAGTTGTCTGGAAAATCACCCAATCTAATGATGAACTCGGTAGATAAAGCTCAGGATACATCCAATATATAGGCTTACCAAGTCAACCTGTACATGAAGATGTGAATCACCTTGGAAAAGGTTTACTGATATCTTTGAAAATTCTGCTCTTCTGTTCCTCCCAAATGTGCCCATATTCCTGCCAACAGGTTGTACCGTTTACCCAGTGGAGCTTGACTCTAGTATCAAACCACCACCCCCCTGCAGGCACGGGCCAAATTATGTCTTTATATAGAGCTAAGGAGCCCTGACAGATTTCTGCTGTTGGTGTTGGATATACTATCATCCATCTGACCTTTCTAGTGGTTATTACAGAATGAGGAAGGTTTATGATAAATATATTTATCCGGTAATTGGGTTAACTTGATCAGGTTTGCCCATTACAAAGGGGGGAAAAGGGAGCCGGGGGGGGGGGGGGAATCAGGTTTAACATATAGATTGGTTTCTACCTCAACAACTCATCTCCATTTGATTTTTGTGCGAGTGTTTGGGCATGTATCATTGGTCAGATATGAAGGTATTTTGGGGTTTTATTGGATAGGTTTAAAGTAAGTGCAGAGGAATAATGCGAGGACTAATGAAGAGGTGCATCTTGTACATGTAGGGATAGACATCATACTGGGGAAAAGGGAAGATGGATAGGTATCATAGTTGTCATGGTGTCTAGGCGACCCAAGGCGCTGGATGGGGCCTAGATGCAAGGTGACACCGACAAGGCAACCAAGGCGACAAAAATGCCCACCTAGGCGGCCAAGGTGACACTAGTTGTCAAGGTGCTTAGATGCCAAGGCAGCCACCTAGGCGACGCCTTGACAACTATGATAGCTATGGTGGTGAATATGACCAAGGCCTCCCACCTATGGCGTAAGACAACCTCTCACTAGCCCTATGGCATCTTACCACTATGGCGTCCTACCATACAGTCTCTCACAGCTCAATGGTATTAAACCAAGGCAATCTATTCAGTAAGTGGAACGCATTAGCTGCCCGCTCTTAGGTTGGGTAGTAAGGGTCGGAGAAGGGAAATCACTCATTCTTAAAACCAGCATTCTTAAGACCAAAGAGTTGATTAGATCTCCTTTCTAGGGCAATTCAAGACCTAGGTCCCTACCCCAAAACAATCCCATGTCATGAGACATAACCAGAACCTTGGCATAGTTCCCCTCCTTACCGTCGGGTTCTTGTTTCAGAAATTCTTTCCAGTCTGTTTGTTGCCCCTTGAGCCTATGCTTTGTGAGGGTTTGACAGTGTTAAAGGTTGCGAAGCTATCCCTAAAACCCTGGGTCGAATATGATCCACTATTGAGAAAATTGTCCCACCTGTAAGAGAATCCTCTCCGCTAGTTATCGAAGTCGGGGGTTGAAGACGACTACTCCCCCCCCCTTTTTTATATTAATTTAAATTGGACTTCCCATATTGCCTCTCCCTATTTTTTTAATCAAGTGTTGTTCCTTTATTTTGTTTTGTTCCAAGTTTATCCCCACTCAATAATTCTTAAACCCCTTTATATCCTTTCTTTTTTACCTACCAAATAACCTCTTAGAAAATCTGGTTAATTACCAGATTGCCACTACCATTGCACATTAACTTGCTTAGGCACTTGGGTGGGCCCATAGTGATCCCAAAAGTGGTTTTTGAACCCGGGATTGCACCAAGTTGCTATAAAAGCCCAAAGTCTTCCTCCATAGCCTAAACATGGTGGCTAATAGTGAGGCTTTCTAAAAGCTTAACTTCTGTAAAATGAAACAAGCACAAATATTGTCAACCTCATAGATCATGTTGATACCTTCAACACAGCTGTCAGTTCCTTCTAGACCATGATGACAACCATGCAAGTTTCTATTGACTAGGGGTGTAAGTTTGGCCCTGTCGGCCTGAGCCCGCCCTGGCCTGTCCTGAGCCTGAACAGGGCCTGGGCTGGATATTTCAAGCCTGAGGGCGGGTTAGGGTTGAAATTTTCAGGCCTGGGGTTAGGGTCAGGCTGGGCCAGGGTTGAGGCCTCGGGCTAAGCCTAGCCCAGCCCGGTCTAGTCTTGTTTTAGGTTATGCTTTACAATTTGTTGTGTACATTTTGTAATTTTTGTTTAGTTTCTAATTATCTATGGGTTTACCAAATAAAGGGTAATTATCTATTTAAAATTTTAAGATTGGGCTAAGTGTTTTTAACCCAAAGAAAAGTCTAATAGTCAATTGAGTATGAAACAAACCAATACCCAATCACATGAGACTGGTCAATCAGGGCCAGCCTGGCCCTACCAAAACTCAGGGCCGGGTTGGGCTTGGGTTAAAGCTAAGAGGACTCAGGGTTGGGCTAGGGTTTTAAAAAACCCGGCCCTGTTTCACCCTTACTATTGACTGACTGGTGGAAAGAGTCCCATTCAATCTGGGGATTCTCCCAACTCCGTCCCACAGAGTCATGTTGCCTCACCACCACCACAATCATACGGGGCTGGCCGACCTTTTAATGTTGCTCCCCGTATGGAGCTGAAAGAGGAGTCAAATTAGGTATCCTTGAATTCTATGGAGACAATAATCCAAAGCAGCAATTCCTAAACCCCTTTATATACTTTTTCTTTATCTACCAAATAACCCCTTGGGAAATCTAGTTAAGTACCAGATTGCCACTACCATTACACATTAACTTGCTTACACAATTGGCTGGGCCCATAGTGATCCCAAACGGGGTTTTCAAACCCGGGATTGTACCATGTCTACATCAAAAGAAAGGTTCCTTTCCTCCTTTGCCTTGCTTGTTTGTGGAAACTTGTCATTTGTCAAATTTGGAAAACTGAAATTCAGTTTCTTTTTATCAAATTTAGAGACTAGCTCTTTTATCATAGCATTATCCTTTTTAGGTCACAGTCTCACACTCTCACTCTCACAGATATCTTCATCCTTCCTAGTATAAATCATTAGTGTTGCTAGTTATAAGAAAGGAGTTGGTTGATATTTAGGAAGGACCTAGGAAATAAAATGAGGAATTTCATTGAAACTGCAACTACCATTGATTATTTCCTTGTTCTATATAAATATTTGAAGGCACGGTGGGAAGGGTAGTAGGGTACTGTAGTTTTTATGCACACCTTTTGCGTAGTTCTGAAAAAAAATGAAGCAAGGAGCAATTTATAAACATGATTTTTTTTTTATTGATGTATAAAGCACATCGAACTGAGAATTTTAGCTGAGCTTCAAATATTTTTGTATAAATTGTTGTGCATTTGTCTATTACTTCACCATCCATGAATGACTAGATTTTTTACGACATATCGTGCAAAACTATTTTGGCTGCACAGTATTATGAGATTCTATGACAGAACCAGCTTATGATGCAATTGACATAGTCAAAATAAATGCAGTGCCTTGGATTGCAAATGTCTGATTCACACTAAATGTTTCAGGTGTTTGAGGCTCTAGATGTGCTAAAAAAGAAGAGTGATGCACAGTTTGAGGAAATTCTTCCAGTAGAGAAACTGATAGCTGAGGCCTACTCATCCATTGACAAGGCAGTGAAGGTTGGAACTCTGCACAGGAACACGGGAGCCCACAGGAAGTCTCGGCTTGCTAGAAGAAAGAAGACCGTGGAGATACACCATGGCTGGTACACTTCTGCTCCTGCTGAAACTGCCTGAAGAAGTGCAGTAAGGGTTGTCACTAGTTTTGTCAAAGTTGCCTGTATTTTACCTTTTTTAAACAATTTTTTTTTGGGGTTCCATGCACTTTCTATATACATCCTTTTGTCCCAGATCATAATTCCTTGCCATAATTCACTTGACTATTATTTGAGAGTTAGTTCCATTTTTTACCAAAACTTTATATATATATATATATAGCCTGTCCGCCTGAATTGCTATGGCCTAGCATCATGCAGCTTTCCTGTATTCTTCTAATAGGTAAAATACAGTCAATATTGATCTTCTCACATGTTGAAGGAAAATCATTGAGCAAGGTCATTATATGGTTAACAATGGCAGTTGCACTCCACAATTATTATGAAGTGGAGATCTTTTCTCTCCGGAAGCACCTTGTAGCTATAAAATGAAATCTCTTCTCTGCTCTTCCCTCTTTGGCTTAGTTCCTTTCTGTTATGTACTTTCTTTTCAATATTCTGTCACCAGACCGCGCAGTGGCGAGAGCCTTGTGCACTGTGTACGTCCATCAGATTCTGTCACCAGTTGTCTTCCTAATATTGCTGTCTGGACCTGAAATTGAGTTCCTCCTTCACCTTGCATGTCATGCGTCTCCCTCCCATTCTTGACCCGTAAGAAGAAATACAGTGTTTGCCAGCCCTAAATGAGTCACAAGGTCCCCCTCCCTTTTTCTTTTTTTTTTTTAATGAAAAGAAAAAACTACAATATTTATGAAAATAAAATTGTTTTTAACATCAGTGTTTATAGAAGCTGATAGTTTATCAACTCTTGCTTTAACTGCCCATCTAGTAGTTTTGACTCTTGTGAATTTCTTACAAAACAAAGAAATTGGTGAATGGGATGCAGGGGAATGAGCTTTAAGTCATAAACCCATTTAGTAATGGTTCTAACTACCAGAGTTGGTTTCGGATGGTGCCGGTGAAAAACGATGTTATTTCAGCACATCCAAAAAAAATAGAATGAGATAGGAAGAGCAAAAAGCAGACATTGCTTGGCAGCTTGTAATAAGCTTGGGTTCATTATAATTGTTTCACACAAGTCATAAATGCTAGATGCCCGGAGGAATTCTGATCTTAGACCTAAGGGTTCAGCCGCTAAAATTCTTTTGGACAAATCACAGGAAAGGAAAACATGCCACTTCGTCTCTATGTCCTTTCTACGAAAACAACAAAAAGGATCAATATCAGAACTTATTAACGTACTGTTAAGTACCACAACTCCACCCAATACCTTCCAAAGAAAGTAAGAAACATTTGAAATTTGTGGAGTATATGTAAATGCGAAATGCAATTCCAAAGGTTTTTTATTTGAAGATCCCATAGTATGATTACACCAATTTTGAAGTAGCCATATAACCGTAATCTTTGTATAGAACAAAAAAAATCCTCAAAACAGGTTGTACTTGAAGGAATATGTATAATCGCATAAGCCACATCATTAGGAAACAGGGAATAGACAAGGCTAATACTCCACTTTCTATCATGGATTAGCTCCTTAATACATGGTTCGAGGATGTTGGTAATTTCTTGGTTTCGCCAGTTCCTGACTTGAAATCGCCTTCGAAATAGAAAAATTACATATTTTCGACAGAAATTTCGGTCTAATATTTCATTGCGTTGATTTATATGCATTCCAGTACTAAAGATTGTATGGAATAGCCTAGGGTAGAGATTGTATACAGAATAGACTATCAATTTAAGGTCCGAAGTCAAATTACCATTTTGAGTGTGATTTTTAAAAATCTAAGAGTTCAACTAGGTTTAGGGAGCCTAAAATAAGCTGTCCTACAAGTTTCAAGACCTAACTTGGTCATATGACCCCGAAACCCAACCTCAAAATACATAGTTTTGGGCAAAATCCAAAATCTCATACCAGGGATACACAAACCTAAACCTTTCAGTATGGTCGAATTTTATCCTAAACCTTTCAGTATGGTCTAATTTTGTCAAGCATCTCCGGCTATGTTTGCTTAACTCTTTGGGTCGGGGTGGGTCATGGGTGCAAGCCTGCAAGGGAACTCCTCAATCTACGCGGATTGCAGGATTCCAACCCAGGTCACTGCTGCAACTAGTGAGTGACCTTACCAGCTAACTAACTGGAACCTTGGTCAAAAGGCTATATTAGTTTGGACAAGAGAATAAAAGAAGGATCATCACCATGAAATTGCAACAAAAATAAATTGAAAGTTATTAATTATTAGGGAAAAAGATCTCTATTTGGTGGTGTTTCTTACACCCTCTCACAGGGCACCATGAGATGACGCCTCTGCCACCTGGGTAGATACACCCAAGCATACTCACCCATTGGCCTAGATACTTGTGTAGAGACCATGCGATCAAATAGAGATCTCTTGCCCTAATTATTATTATAGAATTTGCTCAAATGCTAAATATGGTAATTACAATAAACAACAAATGTAGTTTATTTTATTGTTTGTTTTCATTTAAAAGGCGGCTCCTCACTCCTCATGGAATGAAATTACAACAAAAATAAAATGAAAGCTTTTAATTATTATAGTTGAATTAACTCAAAAGCTTACTAAATATAGTAATTACAATAAGGGAAATTGTTCTGTTATTGAGGGGGGGGGGCGGCGAAATAACTGCCCCACCCCCATGAAAGGGGGAAATTCCACCCCCAAGATGCTAGCGTGCTCCCATTGGCTGTTGCACGCACATGGCCCCTGCGCTCCCTACAGAGAATGCTCTCCCTTACATTAAACAGCAAATGCAGCTGTATTTTTTTGTTCGTTTTCCTTTAAATTTTAAATCCGATTGTAACAAGACCAGCTATGACTTATGAGGTGGAATGTTGGGAAGTTAAGAAGAATAATATAAATAAGATGAGTGTAGCGGGGAAGAGGATGTTGAGGTAGATATGCAACAAGACCAGGAGAGATAGAGTAAGGAACGATTGTATTAGTACCGATTTGGGAATTGCACCTATCCAAAACAAGCTCCGTGATAGCTGCCCACGGTGGTATGGTCATGTCCAACGGAGACCCATGGATATACTAGTAAGGAAAAGTGACCAAATTCAGCTTAACGAAGCTAAAAAGGGTAAAAGCAGGCCTAAGATGATTATTGGTGAAATGATAAGAAAGGATATGCATATGGTGAGGCTCAATAGAGTTGTTTGAATGAACAGGACCTGTGTAGCCCCGACCCCTTGTAGGGGAATGTTCCTAGGATATTGCTTTGACTATTGCTTCGATTTCTACCTTTATTTATTCTCCTTTTACTTTTTCTTATCTCTCTTACCTACATTACTGTCTTAGCATCTATTGGATCCATGTAACCGACCCCATTTAGTTGGGATAAGGTTATGATTGTTGTTGTTGTATTGGACTTGCCAAGAAAGTGAATATCGATTTACACTAGGATCCTGTGAAGCCATGAAGGCCGTAGTTCAAGTATACGGATGGGATTAGATACAGTCGATTTCAATCTGATCATGGGTCGTTCCCAATCTATTTCCATCTAATCCCCGGTTGGATCGGACAGAATCAACAAGAATTCGCCGATTTCGCCAATTTCGCCAAATCATACTCTTTCCTCTATGGGTCCAAAAGAGTGGATGAACCATGGTTGGCCCATTGTCCAATATCAATCTCCGGGGGAGGCAAACAACAATAATGCATTTTTTGACGCTCTAAAGGAGAAGGCTCAAGAAATAGAGCCCACAAATGGGTGCCATGAGATTAACAAATGCTACTCTCGGATTCTCCCATGAACAAGCAGAGGCGACCCTGTTAGCAAGTTTCACACAGCCTCTTGAATTGCCAATTAAACAAGAATCCACAAATAGAAACTTCAATCCAACTATGTTTCTTGCTAGCAAGAAATAAGCATCGAATTGTCACAACATAGAATAAGTGAATTTATGAGAAGAAATTAAGATGGTCAATCCCAGAATACTAGTAGACCATCCACTTTTCAAGAAGTTGTACATCTCTGGTAATGAAAACAGCAGAAATGGATGAGATAGTCCCATCGTCGTTCAATACCGCAGCTTTAAAACAACCAAAGAAGGCCCCCCCTATAGGGCCGTCCCACAATCTTCTTCATCCAACAACTATCAGGACCCCAAAATTGCTGCTTCCAATCAGGATCACAAAGTAGATCACTTACCATTTGTTTGTGGGGCCCTCCTAATTCCCTCAGTCTCCGAAAAGAGTAGATAAAAGCAGATCTTGCACGAAACCAGCTCTAATGGTAGCCTGTTTTATCTTCTGTTCCCGCTCTTCATAGCTCAATGAGGAATCAAAACTGGCAGGGAAGAAAGAATGTTAGAACTCAGATATTCAAACTCAAGTTCCAGAGACGCAACTTAATATTTTCCCTTCTTCACCTCAACCTCGACTGAAGCACTGAAATCTTTAAAGAAAAATTAAAACATTGAAACAAAGCATCCTGAAGAATGAATATGTTAGAAATCTAAGTTCTCTGTTCCATGTCCTTGGGGCTCACAATATTTGTTTATGTATTTCAGAAAAAAGGACATGTTTCGGGAAGAATGAAGCCCCTATATTTGCAGACTATTGTATTGCACACTCATGAAGAATGTGTAATTTTCCAATTCAGGAAGAAAAAAAAAAAAGATTACTCACAGGACATTCTAGTAGTTTTTCTATCACAGTTGAATCTCTAGTAGTCTATAAAATAGCAGAATGGAAGCTTTATGAAAGCCAGTTCTTACTAGACTTGTAATTTATTAGGATTCCTTGAGTATTACAAAACAAATTATGTGACAATCAACTACACGAGTTTCCTAGATTAGTCACGGTTGGGAAACGGAAAAAATAAAACAGATACAGATATATTCACTGCAATCCTATTATTCATACCATCAGGAGTAATGTACAACGTTTTTTTAATAATCATAAGCAATTCAAAAATATGCAATTGCAATCTCTATTTCTACCATCAGAAACAAGTATGAAAAAGTACACATTGAAACAAACATAAATGCATACTCATATAGGGGTGATGCAGCTGAGATGAGCCATAATTTGACATGTAGACAACGTAAAGAGTATCCTAGCCATCAAAGTAGTATTACGTCATGTGAACCCTCGACATGGCAGATATAGCTGTTCATCAAAGAAATACTTCCAAGACTGGCAGTCCAGAAAACCTTTTCCAGGCACATATATGTATAAAATATATAGCTAGATTGGTTGATTGATTGATAACAGTAACTTCCACAGACTCCATTAGTTTGGTGTAAGATATGGATAGATAGCTAACTGCTAGTGGATATTAACCTGTATATAAACTAGTACAGGTTTATGGATGACATAATATTAAAAGACAGAAGTTCATAATCTAAAACTCAGGAAAAAAAAGCTTGTACAAGTACTAAATACTCGACCCAGAAAATGTTTTATACAAGTGATAAAGATCTATCTGGCTGTCACTATCTACGAACTAATTCTCAAGAAAATAAGTCCAGTATTTTGCATTTAATATAAGGGAGCTGAATTTCTATATGAGCATGTCTAGAGAGGTTTTCCAGATTGACACCTGGCTCCGCCATTTGGCAGGTCAGATGCCTCTTAAATTTTGTGGACTGGGGGTGGGGGGGGTGGGGGGGTGGGGGGGGGGATTAGAATAGTACCTTGATTTCCAAGAAGGTGTTGATGTTACATTCTTTACAGAAATGTCCTCAGCACTAGAAACTGCAGATTTTGATATTTCATCTGCTTCAGATGAGGGGAAGTTCAATACAAGTGATGAAAGGAACGAGTCTGTAACTGCATTAGATGCAGTAGCATTGCTTGACCGATATCCACCACCACCTAAGAGCACCTGTAGATGTGCCTCACGAAGATCTCGACCTAATAGAGACAGGGTCTGACTGTTGGGAATAGCAACTCTACGTAATCTGCGACGTCTCTGCAAGTGATCTTTAGTTAAAGGAAACAACCCTGTAATCAAGCTTCACTAAAAACCTATAACTAACTGCACAAGCAGACACTCCAGAATCACATAAAAGAGAGACATAGGGTTATGTATTCCATCTCCAACATGAAATCCACGAAAACTAAAAGGATATCTTGAACAAATGCCCATGTTGCAGTGTAATATGATTAAGCATGTCTCTTGAAACTTTGACAGAGCAAATGGGGCAAACCTGCAAGCAAAAGAGTACGAAATGAAGATTAGTGATATGTAATATTACAACTCCATACAAAATCAATCGAACCATAACTTCTTCATAGTTCTTTTCTTACTCTCTAAGTGTGCAATACAACCTTAAGGATTAACAGGATATATTAAAAAGAACATGACCTCAGGTAAATCAATAAGATAAAATCGCATCAAGTTACAGCATGTGGTGGATGATTATGAAAGCTTCTAACAGAATTTTAAATAACAAAAGGACGGGCTGACCAAAAAAAAGGGCTAGGATTGGAGACCTACAAGAAGTTACATAGCCGTGAGCAGTAACACATCATCCATTTCTGACTTGGAGGATCAGAGACATTCCATGCCAAACTCACAGTTACCAGTTCCATTGGCATAATTATTCCCACTTTTGCTACTTTTACAAAGTAGTTATGTCCTTTGTCAAAATGGTATTCTTCCTGAACAACTCCATTGTCACTCTACAAATGCCACTGTTTTCCCTCACTTTGTCACCACCAGTGAATTGTGGTCCAAAAAGCCTCCAATAGGCACAGCCTAATCCTGCCACGAGTATATGTGAATTGTGAGGTACCACCTCCATACAACTTTGTAGCTGGTAGTTTGTGTTCACATATGTTTTCTTTCCATGTAAATACAAAAAAGTGAACAACATCCTCAAAAAAGGGCGTACCCAGTGCACGAGGCTTCCACCACTGCAGGGTCTGGAGAGGGTCATAATATACGCAGCCTTACCCCTGCTTTCGTAGAGAGGCTGTGTCCAGACTTGAACCCGTAACCACTTGGTCACAATGGAGCAACCTTACCATTGCACCAAGGCCCGCCCTCAAAAAAGTGAACAACATCCTCAATCACAGAAATTTAATTCCTTTGCTTAGGCTACAGCATAATCAATCTTCCAAATTTCCAAAGCTTCTAAAACATGATAAGTTATATCGACAAACTGCCACCATCATGCACAAAGTTCATTCACTTCTCCGTCAAAATAGCATTTAGTATGAAAAATGTTTCCATTTCCCAGTAACTTTGGCCTTTAATAACATGGGAAATCCAGTAACAAATGCATGGGAAACATCAGATCATGTGGGAAATGAAACTAAAATTCACAAGATAACACAAGGAATTGCTTGGACAGCATGATTCATGCTGAAATTGCACCATCACACGTTTCAATCCATCATCTTTCCCCAGTTAAGGTACAGGGTTTTGGTTTGCATTTCAATTTTATTAACCAATAGGTCATGTCCAGGTTATGTACTTACAACTATCCACAGTCTGCAGTGGTCATCCCATCTAAGACCAGTAAGGCAAGGTTCAGGTTGGCATGTTCTCATTTTGATTCTCAAACATCAAAGTGACTCGAGACTTTTCCAGGCACCAGATACCCGTTGTTGCAATTAAGGGATTTTTGTTCTTCACTGGGAGAAGTGGTCGCACCCATGACCAAATTACCAGTCAAATGGTTTTTAAGGAGGGTCAACAAAAAAAAAGATGATGATGACCGAAGGACATGGAACAAAAGGGAAATAAGCAAATAAAATCAGCCAGCAAATTCAACAATAATTCGGGATCGCTGTGTCATTCCCCATCCCCACCCCCCTTATTGTAAAATAACTATTTCACTTTTTTCGTTTATTTATTTTAGGAAGTGGTGGGGAGGGAGAGGAGAGCAATGATCAAATCAAAGCTTTACAACCTTACAGAAGAAGAAAAGCAGGTAGCTGCAGATACAAGGTCTTACGGTACAAACATCAAAATATGAATAACCTGAGCCACCTATCAGATTATCAGAGCAACCAAATAAAAAAAAAATCCATTCTTACAGGGGAAAAAATCACCATAGGGGGAAAAGGGTTGACCAAGATCGTAGCATTACGGCATGATCAAATCAGCAAGCAATGTAATCACAGATATAGAAGGTTACCCAATCCAAAAGACGAGAAGGGTTAAAACCAAAAAAAGGTTCAGAAATAAATCAATAGGGAAACAACTCACCGAGACCTTGGACTCGAATGGATGCTCATCTTCGAGATGCGAACACAGAGAAGCGATATCGTAGTCCTCGTAGCAATACGGGCAGGGAAAATCTGGACGAACCTCCTCTTCAACCTCGAAATCATCTATACTCAACCGATCTAAAAACAATCACGTCCACCGAAAGGAAGAAAAAAAATAAGATTTCCCCCCCTTTTACATAAGGAAATATCAAATGAAGGATAATAAGCAATATACAAGAGATTGCATCAAGAGAAGGGGACCTAATTGGGAATTCTGATGGTGCTGCAACGCGTATTGGCGTTTGGCCGCGGCAAGGCGAGATGTCCAGAGATCAGAATCCATTAAGGATCAGAGGTCGATGAGGGGATCGAAGAAATATATGTATTCCCCTTCGGAACGATCAAAATAAACAAAATCAAACTTTATATTTCTCCTCTCTTCTTCTTCTGATTTATTTTTCGTCGTAAAATTCTCTGCTCTGTTTGACTTTTTATAAGATTTACTAATTGCTGTGAAGAAATATTGGAAATGGAAGATTTGCCTGAAGAGAGAGATAGAGAGAGAGAGGGAGGAGGAGATATGCAGAGGGCGAAGAGGCTATTTTATTTTTGAGGTCAATGTGGTTATGTGGCCATTGCAGAAGCCTCACGTGGCAGATGGGGCGAGAGAAGGATGACGGGGTAGACAGCATGAGAAAACAAATGTTTAGTTTTTTTTTTTTTTTTTTTTTCCGGTCAAAAACCTTTAGCTGTTTATGAAAAATCTTCACCCAAAAACAAAAACGTTAGATAAGAATATTTGATCCTCGTGCATCTATCCATCCGACAGTTAAAAATTGACCATGTTTCATACAATATTTCTTTTTATTTAAAAAAAAAAAGGGGGTGTTGTTCTTGTGCCGCAGCGCAGACTGCGCCTAGGCACATGGGGGTAGGCGCAATGACCATCATGCCTCATGCACAGGCTGCCCATGTGCCTAGGCACAGCCTATGCACAGAAACATGGGGGTGGCATTTCTAGTTTCTACTGTCTACCATTCAGGGTGTAGGGCGTTCATTTTGCCTATCCCATGTGTCTGAACACAGCCTACCTCTTGACACACGTATCAAGAGAAGCTTTATTCAATCCATGGGCGGCTCAGACACATTCCTAAGAATCGTAAGCAATTTGAAACTAATGAACTGTGATAGAACACAGATTGAACTCAAATTCTATTGGATAAGCCCCTTGTCATTATTTTTTACCATTGATGAGAAAATTACCTTATCTCATAAAATTCAATGATTTTAGACAAAGTTTGTTTTCTTAGGAAGCTAAAAGGTCGAGTAGACCTCACAAAACTATACAAAGGCTTTTACACCATCATTCACAAGCACCTGCACCTTAGAAGAGTACTAGAGTGCCTAGCAACAGTGAGCCCTTAAACATTGTTTGCTATAATTTGCCTTGCTTCTCAACCTGGTTTGTGTATGCCCTCAACCTCTATAATATATTGTTTTCCTCCTTTGTGAGTCTACATTCATCTCCCTTTTATTTCACGTAATTTGATTTAGTAGTCGCTGAAATATCATATTAACATTGCAGGTATATTGTTGTTGTCCTAGTTAGGCATCGAAAAATATGATGCAGATTATGATGTTAATCTGTAGTTTTCCATAAGGATAGGTGCTTTTGTTTTTAACTAGATTAAATCTAGTTCTTCCTTGTTTTTTTTTTTTTAATTTATTTGTACATTTCTACTACTTTTTATATTTATGTCAGATTTTTCCTTCCCATTTATAACACATTCTAAATTTTAGGTTTTGCACTACAGTCATAATTGAATATAGGGTATTTTTTACATCCTTTTTTTTTTTTTTAATCATAAATTGATAGGATAGCTTGTTCTACCCAAAAAAAAAAAAAAAAAGGTAGGATAGCTTGGTTTCTATGTATTCAACATTATCACCATTTTTCTTTTGTTCTTAGTGCTTTTATAGATTTTATTTAGCATTTATTTGCATCGTTTCACACATACTTGTATTCTAGGAACTTAGGGTTTTTGTTAAATCAGAATTTTCTCATTTTTACTTCCTTTTGTTTATGTAACATTAACATCAGAATAGTTTTCTTACTAAAAAAAAACATTAGAATAATTTCGTTCATCTTTTAACATGCTTAGGTTTATTTTTCATGTTGTTTTACATTGCATGCTAACTCTGTTTTGTAGCATTACTGAATTTATAAGCTCTGCTCTCCATCTCCACTCGGTCATGCAGCGCACGCGGTCCTTGCACCTTGACACAGGGGTGCACGAAATGACCGTCACACCCCCTGGAACCTCGAAAATGACTGGGGGTGTGATGGTCATTTCGCATGCCTTGGTGTTAGGGCGCAGTGGCTGCGTGTCTGGCGCGACCAGGTGACATTCTTTCTCCCACTTTTATTTCATTTTTATGCTTTATATGCAAGTTTCAGCATGATGTGTCATAGTTTTAGGAATATTTATTATCCTATAAGAATACCAAATAAATAAGAAGACAGATTTGGAAAATTATGTCTCCCCACACTCAATCTCATTCTTCTTCCATGAAGCTTTGGAAAATTCTTTGGTCTTTGAAAATCCACCCAAATTTTGAATTATTCTGTTGGAAACTCTTACAAAATGGCATTGATACTAGATCAACCCTGTCAAAATTCTTCCATTTAGATGTTTCGTGTGCTCTCTGTGGTACTTCTACTGAGACACCTTGGCATCTTTTTCTTTCATGCAATATTTCCAAACACATATGGTTTGTTGGACCTTTGGGGCTTAGAACTGAATTTTTACAAGCTAATTCCATCTTTCATCAATGTATATCCTTCCTTACCCAACCTCCTTGGCCGCATTTTGACCTTAAATCTTTCCTTTCCTCGTTTGCAATAACCTGCTACTTCATTTGGAACGAAAGGAATAGATGTTGGATTAATCAAACCTCTCCAAACCCCTTGACAATAATATATAATATTAATAAATGGATTTAAGACCTTAAACTTTTATCCTTAAGTATGCCTGACTTCATCCCTAGCCCAACACCTGTATACCCTAGTAAATTTGACCTAACTCTTTCCCTACCACATGACTCCCTAACCATTATTTGTGATGGTAGTTTTCTGGCAGAAACTAAAGAAGCAGGTTGGGCTGCAATACTGTTACGCAATAACTCATTCATTTGTGCATACTCTAATTTTGGTTATACAGGAACAACACAAGAGGCAGAGAGACTCAAGGGTTTCTACTCGGACTGCAGCAAATAGAAGGATCTCCAAACGCATCTCTCAACATCTGGATTGACTGCGAGGAACTAGTTCATTGACTGAATCCTCCAACAACACAATGTCCATGGGAGATTTTCACCATCTTATGGGGAAATTAGACATATTGTGGGAGAATTTAGTAATTTTAGGCTATCTAAAAAAGACAGATCTTTTGTGTATTTGGCTCATAAGTTAGCAAATCAAGCAAGATGTACTAAAATTGCTGTTTGTATTTCAGACTTTAATTTAATCTAATTAGTATTACCTATTATAAAAAATAAAAAAAAAGAAGGCAGATTTGATTAGGTGGATCTGGGTGCTTAACATCTTCCCTAATTTGTAACTTGACTCGGACCCAATCTTACGGTTAGATTGGTTCGAATATAATCATGTTTTATTTTGGGTCCTAGACCTTCGTATAAGTGATGACTCTTTAATTGTTGATTATGTAGATATTTTCTTGAGGTCTGATTGCTCCACCCCCATGAAAGGCGAAAATCCCACCCGCCAAAGCATGTGTGCTCTCATTGACCCCTCCGCATGTGCGCAGGGGCCATGCTCCCCCATAGAGAGTGTTGATTCTTTTTTGTTTTATGATTTTCCAATTTCTTTTATTCAATCTCCTATTTATGGTTGGGGATGGTGAATTAAAGTGTTTTTATGAATATTTTCTCATTACAAGTTATGAATGTAAGATTTAATTGTGGTTCAAACCTGAAAACAAATCGATCTAAACCGCGGTATTAACCTAATATTGAAAATTGAAATAAACTTAAACTGCACCGGATCGAAATCGAAGTTTTTATAACGGTTTGGTTTTGATTTCATTCATTTCGAGGCCAAAAACCGATTCAGTCCGATCAAAAACCGGGCCAAACCGACCGGGTGTATTTTTGGGATGAAGCCTCCATTTTAGAAAACCCACTCTGTTGAAACTCGACTTGATTTTTCACCTTCGGATAATGCTATCATGTCTAACAACTCATGATACGTCAATTGTCTGATCAAGTGATTAATGTTACTTTATCTATGAATGATGGATGCATTACAGTCATAAGATTCTCAATAGACAATTTACGAAACAAAACTATGCTGATCAGGCGGTTAGGATTTATCTAATACGCGAGTCTAGGAAAGAGAGGATACAGAACGCGTAACTCCCCCATCTCCGAAGTAATGCTTTTTCTCTTTCCCCCAAAAGAGAAAGCACATTAGAAAAAGGTACGAGAAACGAATGAAAAAGAGACTGAAAAGTTAGAACGTCGAAAACCCTATTCGCTTATTCTAGGGTTTCATTAAATTTACAGCATTTGGGGTTTCTTTATTTGCAGAAGAAGATTGGCGATTAGGTATCATCAGCAATGGCGACGACAGGAACTACGGCACCGACTCAGCAAATGTCAGCGAAGAGGAAGCCTGTATTCACAACGGTAGATCAACTGAAACCGGGGACGACTGGACACACCCTTACGGTGAAGGTCTTGAATTCGAACACGGTGTTGCAGAAGGGGCGGGCGGCCTCTCAGCATCTTCGCGGCACTCGCATCGCCGAGTGTCTTGTAGGTGATGATACCGGTTGCATCATCTTCACTGCTCGCAACGAGCAAGGTATATACTTTTTAAATCTTCTGCATCTTTTACGTTTTTTTTTTTTTTTTCTATTTGAATCTTAGAGGTCCTTTTCTTTTTAGGTAGTCGATTTGATTATAGGAACTGATTTTTTTGTTTGTTTGTTTGGAAATGGCGTTGTCTCGTTGTCAGTTAGTTATTATGTGAAGCTTCGATATTATAGAACAAACGCGAGGTTATCCATGGATATTTAAACCCTAACTTTGTGTAAAAGTGATGAATCTTTCATTTGCATTCTATAATATTAAGAATGTGATACCTGCGTTGCGCGAGTTAATAAATACCATGGTATAATTTACTAGTGATCGTAGCTTTATGTCATTTTGAAGTTTGTCCTTAAATTACCCTGATCATAGAATGCTATTTAAATTCATTGTGCAAGTTTGAAAGCGCCAGTTAGGATTTTGATTGTGTAAAGTATTTAACTATACCTGAAGTCACAACATTATGGGTGACAAGGGAAGGGAATCTTGTGCGGATGGTTTGTCATTCTGCGGAGAAGACTACTAGAGAGATAGAGATTGTGTGTGGGTTGTGCCAAGAAAAATGTGGCTTGAGATAATGAGTGACTGATAACTTGGGAGATAAAATTATGCATGGTCCTTGATAGAGTGGGAAGAAACCAGAGGATTTGTGTTACTGATGCTAAGTAGTAGTGGTGAGGCTATCTTGTGTTGTACTGCTTCTGGCCTCTTTGCTGGTGTTAATTATGACAGTCTGCACTACTGTTATGTGGAGAAATCCAAAGCTGGGGTTGACTTTTTCGTGCCTGATGTAGTTAGGGTATGGACATTAACGTCAATAGTCTCTTTGCAGATATTAGAAGATGATAGCCTTAATCAATGGTGTGCTAGATCTGTGTGGTTTAATGTGCTTCTGATTTCTTACTAGGCTCTTTCCCAATCTTTAGGAAAACATCCCTAAACTACCATTTGTCTAGTAGCTGGATTGTTGATTGTTTTGACTTCTCCTTTGTAAATTCAATTTACTTCCGAATCATGCTAGTTCCCATTGTTAGCTGTAAAACATGGCTTATCTAACTATCTTGAATCTTCATATAGCTTACTAGCAAAAGCTCTCTGGCCTCCTCAGCTAACCCTTTCAATTTGGATTACAACCATGCTTTAGATTCCTCTGAACTTATGCCATAAAATTTCCAAACATGCACATCAAGTCATTTGTCTTATTTTCATATCAGCTTCCTTGTAGGATTCATTTTGTTTTGACTTTTCTTTTGAGTTCATAATGTAAAACATTAATGGCTTATGAAATAGTATCCAGAGTTGCTGAAGCTGCTAATCCCCAATTTCGTGCAGAGATTGCAGCTTGGACTGCAGCTTATTTGCCATCTTTTACAATTACTGCAATCTCGCAGCAATAGCTTTCTTTAGACTTTGGTATACATCTCAGCCTAGCAACTGGCTCTTAGGGGCAGCTAATTAAAAGTGGCACAAATTTTGGTATCATGCAATATGGATAGGGTATGGGTATCACATCCGTACTGCCTGGTTTTGAGTGGCTTAATCATTACTTGCCCTTGGAAACTTGCACATGCAACTAAAAAAAAAAGAGGAAGAAGTGGGGGATGAGAAAGTGGAAAGGAAATGTATAAAATTTTGGAGCATTGTTTGGAAGCATTTCGTAAGCACTCCTTTACATGGATATAGTCAGTATCATAAATGTGTACACCTGCCTCACACCTGACACTTTCACGAAGGCTTCACCCTTTCCGTTTAAGGTGGTTGTTTTAAGCAAACTAAGCATAAGCTCTTTCTTCATTATCATTGCTCTTTAGGTGCTTGCTCTAGTTGAACAAATGGACCCTGTATGTTCTTTTGCATATGGTTTCGTTGTAGACTTTAGGCTTTATTATCTTGCTCGTTCATGATATGCTATAGGACATAGTTTTGGTTATCTTTCACTTTGTTTATATACTCGTTGCTGATTGCCTACAACTTTGTTTACGTGGGTGATGGTTTTGTCATGCTGTTTGAATTGTTAAAAAGTTTTTTTTTGCGTTTATCGTGTCATATTTATTTCCATGTGTCTGGATGTGGAGTTACGGATGCCTTGTCTTGAGCCTCTTGTCTTAGTAAGATTGGATGTGGGTCTTAGATCTAATCAAGTTTGGCAATAAAATGATTAGAATGATCTGGGTTTGAAGTATACCTTAGGGGTTCCCCCTTCCTGTGGCTGATGTTTACTGCAATTTCTTGTGTTAGAGTTAGCTCTTTGTTTGAATTCCTTTACTTGTAGTTGTTAAAGGACTATGGAAAATGTAGTTAATTGTTGCCACTTGATCTTGTTCAAGAATTATGCTCCAAGAAAAACCTTGAAATTCTGCTGTCTCTCAGCATGTTTTCCCTTTCTCTGCATATGGTGATGATAGTTCCATCTTCTGTGCAGTTGATATGATGAAGCCAAATGCAACTGTTATACTCCGTAATGCTAAAATCGACATGTTTAAGGGATCTATGAGATTGGCAGTTGACAAATGGGGACGTGTTGAGGTCACTGAACCTGCTAAATTTGTTGTTAAAGAGGACAACAATCTGTCTCTAGTTGAGTATGAACTGGTGAATGTTGTGGAAGAGTGATTGGATCTTTTGGTGATTAATATTTGGTGATCCAGAGAAGCTTCAAAGTTTCAAGGCCTTGATGGGTTTTTTTCTTTTTATCGTGTTCCCTGCTCCTGAGCTGGAACTGGGGTAAAGTTTTCTTGGGAAGAACATTGAAGTTGGTATACGAATCTTACTGAAACTAGCGATGTTTTTTACTACTTAATATTTACTACAATGAACTAGTGTTAAGTGTCAGCATGGATCGTTGGTTGGATGTGTAAAGGATATTCACTTGTTGCTTCCACCTTATTCTCTCGTACAGCAGTCACTGAGCCTTGCAAAGTAAAACCATCTAGTGTTAATAATGTTATCCTTCTTTAATGTCTGTTATTCTATTTCTCCATGAATTCTTGCTATCAAATTTCCAATTTTATGATAGATGTTGAATACCACAGGTTTGGGGTTTGGTTCCTGGATTTTACTGATACAAGGTCTTGAACCTGCGAAACCCCTTATGTTCATGTTTGTTTGATGTAATCTTGTGTTTGTCCTTTTCTCATCTTGTGCAAGATGCCGATCCATGTGATTAAATGTGTGAACTTGTGGGATCTATTCGATCGAGTTACTTTAACCTGGTTTGCTGTATGATATGTTATACTAATACCCAGTTGATAAGAAGATATGGGGACTGATAATGTGAAAATTGCTGATGGGAAAAGCTGTTCGACTGGAACGCCGTGTAGCCTTGTGTTTTATGTTTGGTGTGCATCTGGTGAGAGTGCCCCAGAAGTAAGCAAGGTCTTGGACTTGGTCTCTGCTGTCTAATTGTGGCTCTATATTTGTGTATACTTTTTATGATTTCAGTGATTTGGATGAGTTATCTCATTGTTTAAATTACAACAGAAACCAGAAAAAACCTACAAAATAAGAAATTGAGATATTAGTTTAAGAGGCTTCAGTTTATGTGGCTGTGGTATTCAGGGCCACCAGATGGACCATGGACAGTCTATTTATGCATTGGACTGTAAGCTGTACGCCCAGACCCCCTCTGTTGTCATAATAGGTTAAGCATCAATTAGTCTGATTATTGTATTTTTTGGCAGTATCGCACCATCTCTGAGTTTGACTTGTCATGGAGCGTCACCGTGTGGACACGCCTTTCCTACGCACCGAGTACCAAAATATAGACCTTTTGGCGTAAACGCCAATCTGAAATGTCATAAAACCCCTTGGGCCCAATTTAATGAAGTTAATGGCAGAATCTCCCGCGTACGAATACCTTCCACCAAAGAAGTCTTAAGGTCTTCGTATCACTTAGACGGTATCACTTAGAGACTAGTAAATAAAGACCAACTCGGCAGCCTTAAATCAACGGAGAGAAGTTGATGTAACCCTAAAGAAACAGTCAAACTGCCACCTTTTTTTTTTGGGGGGGGGGGGGTGTGGTTGGTTTTGGTTATGCCATTTTGTTAGAGGTTATATGATTGATGAGTACGAGTATAAAATTTCACATGTGGTCGTGGTCAATACAGGCCATTTCTTAGGTATCCATATGATTAAAGTTACCACATTACCCTTTCTTGTGACAAAGTTGGGTGCAAGTCTGGAGACATCTTCTAGACGCTTCTAACCTTAAAACAGTTTTATTTGATAAATTCTCTGTTCTTGTAAGAAAAAAAAAAAAACATTTTTTGAGTCTCACTCATTTTATTTTCTCATTTCTGAAATGTTTTCTATATTTAGTTAGTGGATAGTTCGGGACTAATTGTTTGCCCTACACAAGGGCTTAAGGAAATAAAGATGTGTCTCATTACCATCAATTGATAAACACTTTATTCGAAAGGCCAACAGCTGGTATTAGAATCTTGCATAAGGAAATAAAAATTGCGTTCACATTACTTTCAATTGGTTTTAGTATAGCATTAAGCGCTTGATTCGAAAGTCTTATATCATGTAACAATAGAAGATTATGTTTTTGAAAATCACAAGAAATATCTAAATCATTCATTTTCACATTTTTTTTATTCTAAACAATCTATTCCCACGTATTAAAATTCTCTGCAATATCGGCGGGCGGCGGTGTGCATCCGGTGTTACAACAAAGGCCATGTGTGTCACCTGGCCTCTGTTGTGCCGTCGGATGTGCACCGCCACCCCGCCGGTACTGCAGAGTATCCTGGTCCCTATTCCCACTTAAAGTTGAGAGAGTGTATAGTAATGTTTACAGTACTAGTATATAACTACATATGCATGGACATACACGGGATGCGTCCCAATACAAAAGGGGGTATTTGATTGAATTAGTCTCTAAAATATGATACATGAATAATCTTGACCATGCCCTCTCTATCCAACGGTTGGAATGTATATATCATCTATCCACTTGGTAGAATAGAAACCTTGTGATATTTGAAAAAATAACAAACGCTTGTGACAATAATCATTAGCATTGGTTTTATTAACAAAAAGATAATTATAGGGGGGGGGGGGGAAGAAATGATAAATTTCATTTGATTAGAAAAGTTAAGTGGACTTCTAGGTAGACATCAATTTTCGTTCATAAAAGGCTAAATTTAGTTGACATATCATATTTGTACCATATTTGTGCGACACTTAATTCCAAATAGGTGTAGTTCGGGTTAAGATTTTGAAGAGCGGAATTAGGGTCTGGCCAATTCCTATCCAAATCAGTCGGAATCGGAGGAAAATCTGCCCTAACCCTAGTTTTTGAAAGGGATTCGGCTGGAATCGGCTTGATCCCGATTCTTGAATCCATGGTCTAGGTCCTTCAAGATTGATTGCAGGTATTTGGTTTCGTACGTAAGAGGACAATGTGATCATTTCATGTGAGGAGAACCCTGGAAGCTCATAGAACCCAGAACCCTTGCCCATAAAAATTGATTGTTCATGTGCTTTCACTTCAACATTCACATGCTAGATGGCATTCCATTTTAGGTACTAATCCAAAGCATGTTTGCCATCATTGGAGGATAGACTTTTTATAGTAGATCTATGTAACAATGGAATGTGATGTTTCTTAAAATCACAAGACAAATCTAAGTATGTGACTTTTCCTAAAATCACTAGACAAATCTAAGTCATCTAATTATTATTTTTCTAATCCAAAACGTATGTTCTCAATCAGACTTGAGAGAATATACAATAATGTCTAGGGTATTAGTTCTCATGCATGATTATACATGAGTTGTGTGCCAATACAAAATGACGTATTTGATTAAATTAGAATTTTTTGACACATGGCTAATCTAGTCCATGCCGCTCTATCCAACTACCGTGATCAAAATATCATCTATCCATCATGACAAAATAAATGCATTGACAATAATTTACCTTTTTTTTTTTCTTATATTTTAGGGCTGATGTTCTCTGTGCCGCAGTGCAGCCTGCATCCAAACACATGGGCTTACCATTCAAGGGGGCAAGGTGGTCATTTCGCCCACCCCCGGCACAGAAAACATTCTCTCTATTTTTTACTTCACCAAATTCCTAAGGTTGAACCAACTCGGCCTATCACGGTAGGATTGTCCGGTTGCGTGTTAGTGTTCGGTTTTGGAAGTACCCGATTTTAATCATTGTATAGGAAACGCCGAAACGGAACTTTGGAGAGCCCTTGCAGTTGGAACTCCTTACATACGGAACTACACCCAACTGTGACAGTAAAGAAGAGAAGAACAAGAAAGAAAATGAGACCTGAAATGTGACTATTTGAGCCTTTGAGGTAGGCATTAGGCGCATTACGCAACATCTCTCTCTCTCTCCACCCCGCAAACACTCCCAAGCCCACCCCCTAGGTTGAACATCACCATTCCAGAATGTACTTTCAATTATAATCTCTGTATGACGAGCGTTTCAGTGCAGATGGACATACTGTGGAGCTAAATTTTTTTTTCTTCTTGGGTCACTTTAATTGGATGCGTTGGTGGTAATTGAAGAACAATGGCTTCTTTGTTTAAGGTACGAACAACCAATAGTTGTTTGTTGTTTTTTTCCTACTACATATTGTGTACTCTCTGCGTAAGCCGGTAGTATACTAGAATATTATTGTCATTTTAGGGACCCTCCACCCCCCCCCTCCCCTTTTTTTTGGGGTGAGGGTGGGGAACTTATATTGAGCATTATTAATAGCGTTATTCAAATGAATTATGTATTCTTTATGATTGCATCCTGAATTTCAACCACCAACAGAGTATGAAAAGAACTAGTTTCTGGGGCTAGCTTCTGTTGCTCTTGATTCAGATGTTCTGAATGGAAAATGTGTTTGGATTTTGAAGAGTTTGAGTTAAAGTTGCAAACACTTGATTTGGTGGGTCTTGCATGCTTGCCGGAGATTCTACAAGTAGCAAGTATCTATGCGGTTGGGCATTTGGTGAAACTATTGTCGTAAATTGCACGAAGTTGTTTTTGTGGTTGTAGAGATGTGCTGAATCAAATTGGAAGCTGATTGGTGTTAACTCAAGATACATCTGAAGAGATTAGTACAGATAACCTCTTTGGGGAGTGTTCATGTGCTAAGATTTTCATCACTTGCCTAACTTTCAGTTTTGCCTTTGACAATTAATCAAGATTTTGATTTGAAAAGGAAGAGGTGTACACCAGTTAGAAGCAAAGGCTGGTGGTGCGTGGGGCAAGGTTTAAAGTATGGGTATCAGGTATCGTATCTGAAGGATGATTTTAAGAGGCATATCGTATCGCAAGATACGTATCGAAATGGTCAAGAAACACATGAAAATGCTTATGATATATACAAAATACAGTTTTGAAGCATAGAACACTATAAATAAGTAATATGTAAAATATATAATGTATAAAAAGTAGAGCAAAGTACGACAAAACTAGTGCATTCAATTGATTATATATAAAAGATGTGATTTTTTACATCTACTAATACCAATTTGTTTAGGTGACATATCGGTACTGTATCGTATTGGTACCTTAAAAATGAAATATGTATCGACAAATACGGAAGGAAACTTTAAACCTTGGTGTGGGGTATTCTGAAGGGTCATGATAATGGCAAGGTCATGCCATTATTCAAGAATCCCTTTTACATCCAGTTTTAGCTCTGGAGTCTGCCTCATTGTTCCTGGATCTTGGTTCTGTATACACAAGAAGTTCAAAGGAGCCAGAAGTTTGTTTCCTTGAAGATATGGGAGCCTCGCCTTGATCCTTTGCTCTCTCAATAATCCAAAAATTTGAATTTCTTGAACCCATTATAACACAAAATAATTATGTTGAATGTTGTACTTATATGCGACTTTAGTTTTATATGTTTTTTTAAATAGTCTCAAGTCAATGAATTCCACAGGTATCATTCCTAACTGCCAGATACCTTGTGAATACCTTATTAGTAAATTTCTATTGCTGATAGTAATTTTTAAATCTTAATCTTTGGTCTGGCTGATCAATTTGACCAGCCACTATGCATATTTCCTCTAAGTGTTCTCATGGACTGTGAGGCCAAATTATTGGATCATGATCAGACTGTTTGGACAGTTGAATTAGTTAGAGACCGGACAAGAGACCGTCCGGTCTGACTGTTGGACTGTTCAAACTGGACAGCCTGATCCAGACACAATGCGGCATGTAGTTCTGAATTACTTGCCAAATTAATGGACTGGATGCCTGAAAACCAGACTGTTGATCCCCAGGCCCAAACGGTCTGGATCTAATCATTTTTAATGGAATTGCTTCTTCCTCCACTCTTACACTGCCTTGTATAGTTTCTTTGTTTGATATTACCATGATACAATCCTTTAATAACGTAGAGTTTCCATTTTAGGATGCCAACAATCTTTCAGTATATCGGGATAGAAGATTTCCAGGTTCACAAGAAGATTTTGAACATGCACTACAAACATCGACAACATTTTATATTGGGAATATGTCCTTCTACACTACAGAAGAGCAAGTTTATGAACTATTCTCTCGTGCTGGAGAGATTAAAAAAATCATCATGGGTTTGGATAAGAACACTAAAACCCCTTGTGGCTTTTGCTTTGTCCTGTAAGGCTTTGTCTTTCAAAGTAATTCTTAAGTTCTCTTGAAACAATGATTCTAACATGGAGTTTATTCCAATTTTTAACATTAGAGATCTCTGTTTTATGATTTGTCAGCACATTTGTTCATGATCTTGTAGAAAGAACTTCAGTGCTATATCAATCTGTTGCAATACTGTGATATCCTTAGCCGTATCTGTTGGGCCCTTTGGTAGTGCAAAGGAATATATTCAAGGACATATTGTGTCTGTCCAGCAATATGGACATTCCTGGGAGATTAATCTACCGGCTTTATCATATACTTGAGTGAAATATGACCTCTGTCTTTCATCGTAATTCTTCTATCTAGCGACATAATATATCAACATTATTTCATGGAAGATTTAGTTACTTGTGACAAGAAAGCTAATTCAATAACTGAAAAGAAAATACTTGCTTGATACCTCAATGTAATTTGATTTGTAATTCATGTTGAATCTATGGGATTTAGACAAGTTTTACTCCAAGCAGTACTATTACTAGACGGGAGGAACCATACATGTACCTTAGCCCGCAGTTTCTTGAGGGAACCTGTTCTGGTTCAACTGAACCAGGTTCAGTTGGTTCAGGCTAGACCAACCAGGTCTGGATGTTTTATGGTTACTCAAAACCAGCCCTAATTAATCCAGTCCAAGTCTTAGTCAACAAAGGGTCAAAAGTAATTATTCCGTATGCAGAATTTGAGAAGGCATTATCTTTTTAGTTATAACCATTATCTAAAATCTTAGAAGATATTATTTCAGTCAATAAGTCAGTTCATTGATGGTTTTGTAAGTCCTTGAAAATGTAAGTAAGTTCATTGATGGTTGTATAAGTCCTTAAAAATGTGTAGTTCATTAAATGGTCAAAGAGTTTAGGAGAAAGTCCCTATGATAGTCTAGAACCCTTCCAGCCACTCTATAAAAGCGGTGCCTATAAGCATTTTTAAGAAGAAAAAGTTTAATGAAATTTCTGGTTTATGCCAATAGCTGTGTGATGCAGTGGACATAGTTGTCATGGTGTCTAGGTGACTCAAGGCGTTGGAGGGGGCCTGGACACAAGGCGACATCGACAAGGTGACCCAGACACCTGGGCGACACCTTGACAACAGTGGCAGTGGATCCTAGTGAGATGCTAATCTAGGCCTTGGTAAGAATCCTTGGTCATTTCCTCCCTCTTATCTCTTTCTTACTTCTTCTTTTGTTCCTGCAATTTTTTTACTTCTGAATTTATCCACCTATTTGTTCTTAAGTTGTGCTGGTAGTTTGCTGTTGTTTTGGTGGATTCCTGAAGGTGTTTGGTTGTTGATCATAAGGGACAAACAGTTCTTAAAACTGACTTCAGTTTTGCAGTTATTACCTCCTTGTGTTCCTGTCTATTGGGGATTCTGATTCTGTTGTAAGGACTGAACCAAGATCCCATTAATTTGGTATTATAGCCATGGCCGAGGGTAGCTTTAATACTCCAAACCAATAACACCCATCGCATTTAAAAACAATCTTCCACAGTCCACTTTTGAGGAGCATGTGCGATCATACTTTGATCAAGGCGCACAGCAGCGATGCCAAGTTGACACTCAAAAACTGAAGATGGAGTTGAAGGAATTCAACGACAATCATGACCCCCAGGTATTCTATGACTAGATGTGCTATTTAGATGATTACCTTGATTGGTTTGAGCTTTTTGAAGCTAGAAAGTTGAAGTTGTCCCGCTCCAAGCTCGTGGGACTAGCACGAGACTGGTGGCGCAACTATGAGACAGAGCTGGAATGATGAGGATGAGAATCCACTACATGGGAGGAAATGTGTGAAGAGCTAGAGGAGAAATGTCTTTCTCAGACCTTCCGAAGGCGTCGAGACACTCTTGTTTCTCACACCGGCTTGGACGAAGGGACAATCAACTTGTTTCCTGTTTTAGGTTAGGGCTGAAACCTGAAATACGGGACAAAATTGTGGTGACAAGCATATGAGACTTACTAGACTGTTTTGAGAAGTCCCTGCAAGCTGAAGGCTTATTAAAGACTTCTGTTAGTGGATTCAATCCTCAATCCAGAGACGGCAGACGAAACATTCCAGCTACCAACATGTCGAGTTCCACCTTCAGCTTTAGAGAAGGGGAAAACTCCTATATCTAGTGGAGGAGAGACTAAGTGTTACAACTGTAATGGACACTTTGCCAAGTGCTTTCCACAGCGACGCAAGGATAATTCCATAATTGCAGTCGTAGAAGCCAATGAAGAAACACAATTTTGGAATTGGCGCAGGTTTAGGTTTGAGTTCACGTGTTTTGCGATGGAGGCTCCCACCAGGGATGCCCTGCCCCCTGATCCCCAACATCGCCATGGGGTTTCTGGTGGTGGAGCACCCTCCTTTGCTGCTGTCGTGTCTCGCTCATTGTCGCTCCCTGCGGTAGAGGTTGAGATTAAGAAGGCATCGTCTCATTATGGGTGTCCTGCGGTCTTCTTCTCCAAAGACGAGTTGGTTCGATCGGAGGGGCCCTTTGCGACTTCTCTCATCGCGAAGTGCAGCTATGGCAAGCCGTCGCTGTTTGTCATCAAGGATTGCATTCGCAAAGTGCTGCACTTACAGGGGGACGTGGTAGTGTCGACGTTGGATCCTCGGCATGTCTTGTTGCGCTTCTCTTCTCCGGCAGATTTCGTCAAGGTGTGGATGAAAGAATAGATGCACATCCAAGGTTTTCTTTTCCTTTTTATGAAATGGACTGCCGACTTTGTTTCTGGTTGGGAGTCCCCCTTCGCGCCTGTTTGGATTTCTCTGCCGGGGCTGCCGGTGAATTTGTATCAGGGGAATTTCTTGTTGTCAATCGCAGGGGCTGTGGGCAGGGTTTTGAAGGTGGATGGCGCAACTGCTAATTGCACTCGCACGGTGGCAGCACGACTTTGTGTTGACGTTGATCTGCGTGCGCAGTTGCCGGCGAAGGTTTGGGTGGGTTGTGGCGACAGTGTTTTCCATCAGACTGTGGTTTTTGAGAAGCGGCCCCTCTATTGCAGCCATTGTTTGAAGATTGGCCATTCAAATGATTTGTGCAGAAATTGCGGTGGCGGAGGCCGATCTGCGGCTTCGGCTCCGGTAGGGACTGCAACATGGTGTTGTCGAGGAGGGAAGAATTGGCGACGGGTCTTCATTCCTCATGGAGAAGGCACGTCTGCAGTCTTGGTCTTGGCGGTGAGGGTGTTGGAAATCAAGTACAGCGGCAGAAGGACCTTGCGCAGGAGAGGGGTCGCCGGAGGCCTTTGGCAGCAGACTCTGTGGAGGCCCAAGCCTTTGAGATACCCGATAGTGGAGGGGTGGAGGCACCGATTGAGGAGCGGTGAGCCTTATTGGTGGGGTGGCGAGCAACGTCGTCCCTAGCGTAGCTGCAGTGTCTTCCGAGCCTTGTGCTCCGGCGGCGAGGCTGCGGCGATGGCGGTATGGAGAGTCCAGCGGTGGGGCCTTGATTGCTCCGTTTTGTAGTGAGCTCGTGGTACCTAGCCAGTTTGGGGGCTGCCAAGAACAGCGCGGTGATGTGTGACAGGCCTTCTTTTTTCGCGAATGGTGTTGCCCGGCGGTTCAAAAGATGACTCGCAGTGGCGGTATTGCGCCTATATTGGCGGTCGTGTGGTATTGATGGAGAGTCTCGGGCGTTGAATGCCACGCTTACAGGTGGGTCAACAAGGTTGGTGGAGCGGCCGGCGAGTCGCGGTTGGAGGCGACCCTAGCCCCACGAGAGTGCAGAGCCTCGAGCGAGGCTGGTCGAGGGGACGTGGTCGTAGGAGGCACTTGCAGCCGAGGGCACCTAGCCTTGGGGCAGCCTTAGTCTATAAACGCAAGAAAATTAAGAAGGCTGCAGCGGGAAGGAGGAACAAAGATGGGTCGCAAAGAAGGGTCACGAGATCGATGAGATCGGCGATTCAGCGTCAAATCGACCAATGAATTGCATCTTTTGGAATGCAAGAGGTGTTGGTAATAAGCCTACGTATAGGCGGTTGAAAGCTCTTGTTAGCTCTAATAAAGTGGACTTGGTGGCAGTGGCTGAACCAAAGGCACAAGTTTCAAAGGCGCAAGTGGTTAGGAGGAGGATCGGGTTGGACTCAATGTTGTGTTCGAACAGGATTTGGGTCTTTTGGATGGCTTCGGTGCAGGCTCGTGTGGTGGATGAAGGCGACCAGTTTGTGACTTTGGAGTGTATGGGGGGTAGTGCAGGCTCCTTTCTCATTTCTTTTGTGCATGGCTTTTGTGAGAGGATGGACCGAAGGGGCTTGTGGGAGAGGCTACAGGAGTTCTCCCAGACTGTATCCACTCCTTGGGCGATGGGGGGTGATTTTAATGCTGTTATGGCACCGGTTGAGAAGGTGGGCGGGAGGCCAGCTTGCTCTCTCTCGTTGGAGGACTTTGGAGGTTTTGTTAATAGAACGTCGCTTATAGATGCAGGATATGTTGGGAACATGTACACCTGGTCTAACAACCAGGATGGTGCTGGTAGGGTGATGGGTCGGCTGGACAGATTTTTGGTGAATGCAGAATGGGCTAATGTGTTTACCAGGTGCTTAGTGACACATTTTAGCAGGACTTGCTTTGACCATGCGCCTCTTGGCCTCTCCTTTGGGGTGGAAGGGCACCATCCTTCATCAGGGTTCAAGTTTCAACAGATGTGGCTCCGACACCCTGAGTTTCTTTTGCTTGTGAAAGAGCAGTGGGATAAGCCGGTGCTAGGGTCTGCCTTGAATGTACTCTCCTTGAAGCTTAAAGGGCTTCGCTCTGCCCTCCGCAGCTAGAACAGGGAGGTGTTTGGCAACATACATCAGCGTGTTAGGGATGCAGAGGATGCGGTGTGTAGGGCGGAAACTGAGTTTGACTCACGTGATGAGGAGGCGACCAGGGCAGCTCTGGGGAGGGCTAGGGATAATCTCCAAGAGGTGTTGTTGCAGGAGGAGATATTCTGGAGACAAAAGTCCAGGGTTCACTGGCTTAAGGAGGGGGACCGCAATACAAAGTTTTTCCACTTGATGGCCAATGTCAGGAGGAGAATTGCTTGTGTGGAGCGCATCAGAGGGGCAAATGGCGAGTGGATCTCGGATGAGGAGGGGGTGCAAGAAGAGGCCGTGCGACATTTTTCGGGAATTTTTACTACACAGGGCTGTGTGATGGATGAGGGATTGTTATCGGTGATCCCTGAGGTGGTGTCCGAGGCTGATAATGCTGCCCTGCTGGTGGTCCCCTCCTTTGAGGAGGTTAGGGGTGCTATCTTTGCCTTGTCGGCGGACAGTGTGCCTGGGCCTGATGGGTTCTCGGGCCATTTCTTCACAGCTTGCTGGGAGGTGGTAGGGGCAGATGTGTGGGCTGCGGTGAAGGAGTTTTTTGCATGTGGGCCTCTCCCTAGGAGCTACACTGCTGCCAACTTGGTCCTGATCCCTAAGAAGGACAATCCGGAGGTGATGGCTGATTTAAGACCTATTAGCCTAAGCAACTTCTCCTACAAGGTTATTGCGAAGATCATGACCTCTAGGCTGGCGGGTCTACTGCCTATCCTGGTGGCGGAGGAGCAGGGTGCTTTTGTGCAGGGGAGATGCATTCATGATAACATTTCTCTAGTGCAAGAGGTTTCGCACGAGTTGAACAGGAAGGCAAGGGGGGGAAATGTGATCCTTAAGTTAGACATGGCCAAGGCCTATGATCGGCTTGAATGGGGGTTTCTATGGAGTGTGCTCTTGAAGTTTGGGTTCTGTAGGGATTGGGTCAATCTGGTCAGGCGGATGGTCGAGAATTGCTGGTTCTCGGTAGTACTTGGGGGTAGGCAGTCAGGGTTCTTCAAATCTACCAGGGGGTGCGACAAGGGGACCCCTTGTCGCCTACGCTTTTCATTTTGGCAGAGGAGGTGCTTAGCAGGGGAATCAAGGAGTTATTTATGGAAGGTCATGCCGCCTACTTCAGGTTGCCGAGAGGGTGCTCGGGGATCTCTCACAGTCTTTTTGCTGATGACACCATCATCTTCTCCAGGGGTCTCAAGGGCTCTCTTAAGCAGATCATGGGGTTTCTCTCTAGGTATGAAGGTTTCTCTGGACAGCTGGTCAACAAACAGAAGAGCTGTTTTGTAGTTGGGCACAAGGCTACGCCTGCCCATGCTAGGATGGTGGGGGCAGTTATAGGCTTTTCTCAGAAGGTACTCCCTATCACTTATTTAGGAGCCCCGCTTCACTGTGGTAGGCTCAAGGTTTGCTTCTTTGATGTTCTTATTGATAAAATCAATAGTAAGGTGGCAGGTTGGAAGGGTAAGCTCCTCTCAGCGGGGGGCCGGGTTACCTTGCTGAAGCATGTTCTCTCTTCCGTCCCTATCCATGTCCTGGCCACGCTGGACCCTCCTAAAGCTGTGTTGCGAAGGCTGTATGGCATCTTTGCTGACTTTCTCTGGGGAACCTCGGAATGGGGGAAACGAAGGCACTGGGTCAGCTGGCAGAAAGTGTGCAGGCCGCAGGAGGAAGAGGCCTTGGTGTTAGGTTGCTGGACGAGGTTGGGCTCTCTTTGAGGCTTAAGGGTCTTTGGCGCGTTCTGATGGAGCAGTTTTTTCAAGGCCAAGTTCTTCAAGGGCCTCCATGTGGTGCTGGTTGACCCTCATGGGGTGAATTCTAGGTCTTGGAGGAATGCGCTGGCGTTTAGGGGAATGATCTTGGAGAGATCTCGGTGGCTGGTTGGTTATGGGAATGTCTCTTTTTGGCTGGATAACTGGTCTGGGGCGGGTCCTTTGATTGATGCAGTGGACAGTGCCCTTCTTGTGGATGTTGATCTGCGAGTGAAAGATGCTGTTGAGGGGGATGGCTCTTGGAGACAAGACATCTTGGATCACATTGATGATGAGGCCATCCGGCAGCCTATCGTCCAAGGTAATGTTCACATCTCAGACAGGCCAGATGTTCTAGTGTGGGCACCGGCTAGTGATGGTCGCTTTTCAACCAAATCGGTCTGGAATGAGATCAGGACGGTGGGGTCAATTGCTGCCTATGCAAAGTGGATATGGAACCCCTCGCTCCCAACCAAGGTGGCTTTCTTCTCTTGGCAGCTGTTGAACGAAAAGATACCTACGGAAGTTACCTTAATGTTAGTTGGGATTCCCTTGGCCTCTCGTTGTTACTGCTGTGGCTCCCCCCAAAGGGAAACTACTGATCACTGCCTAATAGGTGGTGTTACAGCGGCTAAGGTGTGGAGGTTCTTCTCTCGCCTTTTTGACTTGGTGCCTCACCCAGGGCAGGATGTTAGGGGTCGGCTAGCGCTATGGCATTGGTTGGCGAGCTACAGGTGCATCAGTGATTACATTGTGGGGCTCTTGCCGGCTTTGATTGTGTGGGAGCTATGGAAAGAAAGAAACAACAGGAGGCATGGGGAAACTAGGCGTACTGCTGCCACTATCATTGATCGTGTTAGAAGGTGGGTGAAAGAGCTCCCAATCCCCTCACAAGTGGGCAAACGTGGATCTGCAAGGGATGGGCTGATTCAGCAGTGGTTCGAGTTCGTGGTTCCGCTGGCCAAGGCCTCTCGGCCTATCCCTGATTTTTGGTGCCCCCCTTCTGTTGCTGTCAAGCTAAATGTTGATGGAGCCTGTCGGGGCAATCTAGGGGTCGGGGGAGGAGGGGGAGTCATCCGGAATATTGAGGGAGAAGTGCTGGCAGCTTTTTCTAACAACTATGGGATGTATACTATTGCTATTGCAGAGCTGAGGGCTCTGAGGGATGGCCTCCGCTTATGCCACGATCGGGGATACGTAGATGTGCTTGTTCACTCGGACTCAGAGACCAATGTTACACAGATAAACCATAAGAAGTGTAACCTGTGGCAGGGGTGGTACTGGTTTGATGAGATCCTCCAGCTGATGGCAGCGACTAGGGCGACGGTGACATTTGCTTTCAGGGAGAGCAACAGGGCCGCTGACTGGCTGGCCAAGCAAGCTTGTGCTTCGCAATGCTCCATTACCTTTCAGCCGGATAACTTGCCGCTAGGCGGCTTTCGATGTATAGTGAGGGAGGATAGAGAGGGCTTGCCGGTCCTTAGAGCTTAGGACATGGCATGTTCTTGTAAGCTGTATAGCTTTGGGTTGGGGTAAGGCGGGACGTCCCCCCCTGTATTCGTTATTCTTTGTTGGCTTAATAAAATCTAGGGGCTGGCCCGGGTCCCAGAGAAGTTCGGGTTAAAAAAAAAAAAAAAAAAAGAAACACAATTTTGTGACCCCCAAGATGGTGGGGCATTGAAAAATACAGCTATTGAGGATGATACCTATGATGTTGACATAGGAAATGAGAAACCTGAAGACACCTAATGAGATACACGTGGTGAGTTGAATTCTGATCGCCGAGTCCAAAGGAGAAGAATGATGTCGTCATTGCATCTTTTACACTCGTATGACTAGTAGTAATGCAAGCTTGACCTCGAACCAGTGAAACCAGCGG
Source organism: Telopea speciosissima (assembly GCF_018873765.1). NCBI lineage: Eukaryota > Viridiplantae > Streptophyta > Magnoliopsida > Proteales > Proteaceae > Telopea > Telopea speciosissima. Next base: position 68,459,649 of record NC_057917.1, on the reverse strand, counting down.
GAGATTGATTGCATCAGGATCAATACAATAAAAGGAACAAAATTAAATAACTGAAACTCTTTTTTTTTTATTGCTATTTTTCTGTTTACATATGAAGGAGAACATAAAGGATAAGGAAAAGAAGAAGAAAGGGATATAGAAGGAGGGATAGGATCAGCTCTCTCAACCCATCATCCTTTCTCCCACGGTTTCTCACTGTTGCCCCGTCTCACAGCTTCAACTATAACTCTTTGCTCTTCAATCTCTGTCCCTCTTCTGTTCAGCCACATACTTATTTATAATAAAACCTACGACAACTTCTAGGAATAAAATCCCTTTTAAAATAGAAACTTGAGTCTAACTAGGATTCCTAATTAGGAATTTAGGATTACAATTCAAATAGGAAACTAAATAAGTGTCTAATAATAAAAATAACACCTAAAATCAACTCCTCTAAGCCAGCAGTCCATATCAGCCCCCAATTACTGTTTGCGTGAATAGTGTCACGTGTAGCAATAACTTTTTGTTTTTGGTCTTCTTCATGCTTCGATCTACATCAACTCTCTCCATCTTGAAAAAAAAAACCGTCCTCTAGTTTTGAACATTCTTAGACAAAGCTTCTTGTTGTGCATGTCCATCTTCATGGCTGACCATAGTAGGCTCTGAAACCAAATAATGCAAGCTTGACCTTGAACCAGGGAAACCAGCGAGAGATCGATTACAGCAGGATCAATACCATAAAAGGAACAAAATTAAATAACTGAAAGTTTTGGACTACATGGACTACCATAATCGATTGTGTCAGATCGTGATGTTAAGTACATGAATTATTTTTGGAAGACTTTGTGGATGAGGATGAATACAAAGCTACAGTTTTCTACGGCCTTTTACTAATAGACGGATGGACAAACTGAGGTTTTAAACTGATGCTTAGGCAACCTATTACGGTGTCCTGTATGAGACTATGAGAAGACTTGGTTGTCAGTACTCAACATTGCTGAGTTGACCTACAATAGTTCCATCAACAGCATCACTGGTCAAACACCTTTCGAGATAGTGCTTGGCATCCAACTCGAGAGGCCAATAGATTTGATTCCTTTCCCTTCTCATGTTCGAGTTAGCATTGAGGCTGATGGGTTCATATGGCACATAACTGAAGTACACACCGATGTGCGCCGATGCATTGCTATCGGTAATGATGCGTACAAGTATACAGCTGATCGTCACTGCTGGTTTGTTGAGTTTCAGCTGGGCAACATTGTGATGGTATGAATTGCTCTGGAGATGTTTACACCTGGTATCAACATGAAGTTGCACCCTCGGAAGATGGGTCCATTCAAGGTGTTAAAGAGGATTGCACCCAATGCCTACATACTTGAGTTGCTACTTGACATGTCCATTTGCAATATTTTTAATGTTTCTAGTCTTACTATGTATGTGGGTCATCATTACTTCACCAGACAAGGATGAGATTTAAGATGTTGACAACAAGTTTACTACGACATGACAAGGAGGTAGTTACCACTCTTTCCTTATCAAGTGGAAGGGTTGTTCGCGACATGATTGCATGTGGATCCATGAAGATGATTTCAAGCGCATCAACCCGGACCTTTATGAGCATTATGTCCTTTGTACATTTGTCGGAGTCGAATGCTTTCAAGCCGGGGAGAGCTGTTGTAGATAAGTTCTACTCCAAGAAGTACCATTGCAAGAAGGGAGGAACCAGGTCTCTACCTTAGCCTCTGATTCCTTGAATGTACCTGTTCTTGTTCAACTAAACCAGGTTCAGTTGGTTCAGGCCAAACCAACCTGGCCTGGGTGTTTTCTGGTTCACTCAAAACCAATCCTAATTAATCCAGTTCAAGTCTTACTCAACGAAGGGTCAAAATTAATTAATGTATGTCTGCAGAATTTGAGAATCATTATCTAGTTAGTTACAACTATTATCTAAAGTCTTTAAAGATATCATTTTAGTTAATAAGTCAGTTCATTGATGGTTGTTTAAGTCCTTGAAAATGTGCATTTTATTAAATGGTCAAAGCATCTAGGAGAAAGTCCCAATGGGTCTTGAACCCTCCCAGCCACTCTATAAGAGGGTTGCCTGTAAGCATTTTGAAGAGGAAGAAATAAGTTGAATGAAATTTCTGGTTTTATGCCAATAACTGTGAGATGCTAACCTAGGCCTTGGTGAGAATCCTTGGTCATATCCCTCTTATCTCTTTCCTATTTTTTCCTTTATTCGTGTGTTTTTTTTCTCATGAATTTATCCACCTCTTTGTTCTTAATTTGTGCTTGTAGTTTACTGTTGTGTTGGTGGATTCCTGAAGGTGTTTGGTTACTGATTTTAAGGGACAAACAGTGCTTAAACTGACATCAGTTTTGCAGTTCTCACCTCCCTGCAATTCTGTCTATTGAAGATTCTGAAGTATTAAACCAGGATCCCATTACCATGGCTTCTTAATATCATGATAGTGCAGATCAAAGTGTAAATAAAACAAAAGCATGAAGAGAAACTTGTTGTGGTGTAAAAGAGGTGGAAAAAACCATTGGGGGGAAAAATTTATGTTTATTTATTCTTTTGTATTATTATTATTATTATTGTTTTGTAAACCCTACTAGGGGATGGCCTGGGATGGTGATGAGCATCTTGCTCCTTACCTGTAACCTTTATGCGAGATTAGTTGTTTGAGCTCAGAAATGGAACAACTTCAGCGGTACATAACTGGAAAAGAAAAGGCAAAGAAAACTGAGGTACTTGGTTAATTTGATCATGTAAATTTGTAAGTTATATCATTTAGTCATTTACAGGAAAGTAATAAATACATATGTTCTTCTCCTTTTCAGGGGAGAAGGGCTTGGGATTCTTGATAGGTTCAGAGTGATAATGGATTGGTGTTGCCTCATCTTGAGTATATTGATGCTACAATTATATCCTCTCATGCTTCTTTCGAGGGTTCAAATATTTTGATTCTCAAGGTCAACTCTCATTTTCCCAGTGGGTCATGGCTAGGGTTGGCCTTATTGAAAGTGTTTTAATAGGTTCACAAGGAGTGACTATCTAGGAACCATAGTTGTCACGGCGTCATGGCGATCCAAGTCGGTGCAGGGGTGTCTGATCGATATATCGACACGTCGCCTGCCATGGCAACGCCATGGCGATCATGTCGACCATGGCAGAATTGTAATTAAATCCAAAGTTGAATGGCAAACTAGTAGATAAATCAAGATTTATAAGAGCAATGGCAGAATTGTAATTAATCTGAAGTTGTAAAGGAGTGGCAGAACTGTAATTTAATGGAGTTAAAGAGAAAACTGAATGGGTTAAACAGAATAGCAATAGAGAATATAAGGGGTTTTATATAAATAATATAAGTTGTCCTTATTTGCAATTTTAAAGACTTAATGTCTTCTTCAACCTTGCAATAACACGATAGAAAGAGAGGCAGAGAGGCGGTGAACTGGAGTAGTTCTAGCAGAGGAAACTCCTTCTTATGAAGACGATTCTCCCTGCAATTTCTGGAACAAAATCGCAGCACCAAGGTCTGCCGATCCCAACGAGAAATAACCCCAAAAATTCTACTGGCAACCGAATGGTGAGATCTGAAATCAGATCTGGCGGATGTCTTAGTTGCAAGTTACTAAACCAAGGCTAAAATAGGAGATTTAGGGAAGCAGGGAGTGGGTCTAAGGTTGGGGAAGAAACAAAAAATTAAAGAAAAAGAAATCGAAGAGGGAAAGAGAGACAGGACGCCATGGCGACGCCATGACAACTATGCTAGGAACATAGGGAGCTTCCTGGGGAGGCGGGTGTTCCCTGGTAGTTTGAGATTTGACTCCATCATAGAAAGTGTTGAAATTTTGCCAATTGGAAAGAGTTGTTTCTGTTTTGGTGGTAAGAGTGACACTGATCAAAAGCACTGTCTAGGCTTTCAGTTTAATAGAAGTTCACTTTTGAAATACAAGTTGGAGGCTCAGACTAGTGCAAAGGGCTCTTCTTGATAAGCAAGTTTGGAGCTTTGGTGAAGGATTGAGGCTTTAAATTTGGAATGAGGGTTGGAGGCTCAGACTAGTGGGGGATTTCATTATCCTATATGTGGGGGTTTGGAAGGTTATGCACACATGAGTGTGTGTGGTGGATCCCATGGTCTTTGTGGTTTGGAAGGTTATGTGTGTGTGTGGAAGCTTTAACTATTCTAAGGTTTTTGTGGTTTGAAAGGTTGTATGTGTATGTGTACCTGTGTACTGTAAATGGTTGAAGGTTTAGAAAATTGGGAAGATGATAACTGTGGGGATTATTAAGATTTGAGTGGTCTGTCCATGCTAACGATGAGCAGTGGTAAAAAGATTCTGTGAACCATTTCTTTGAAGAAAAAGAGCTTTTATGGTTTCCATCTTTCTGTTGAATCCTTGGTCTTGGATAAAGAAATTTGGTACTGCCATCACTTTTGAGGAGTAGACAGTATCCTTTTACTTCTGACGGGGACATCTAATGGAGGTGAATTTTCTGTTACGTTATTCCAGGAGGCTCTGCGGGAACTAATGATGCTCATTGCCCTGTGCTTTTATCTTGGTTTGACTGGTTCCCACAAGAATGAAGGCTTTTATGTGGACATGATTGATGAATAAAAATATCAATTATGGTTCCTATTCACTAAATTTGTATAGGGGTGGGAACTGCTGAATAGATGCATCATGTCTAAGGAGTAAGGATATGTGCATTGTAGGAAATTGAAAAACAGTGATTATGTAAGAGAGAGATGTAGAAAGAGGCTGATATGGTCACGGTAATGTTAGTTTGAAAAACAGCGATTGTTGTAAAAGGGAGATGCAGAAAACAGGAGACTGATATGGTCTAGGTAATGTTAGTTTGTGATCTGATCCTCGAAGTCCTCTGTGAATGGTTTATTGATATAGTTTGTTAATTTTCATTAAGTTTTATCTCAATAATATTTTTGTTGAAGCCCTTGATCGGTCTTGATCAACTTGTAAAGTGATGGCTATTTTGAGTCCACTTGCTGCCTCTCAGCCTCTATGGTCTGTCAAATTTTTTTTTTAGTTTCCAACTGCCCTTTGTGCTTAGTGGCTCACAATGGACATTGGAGTTGTGTTGTTTAACATATAAGAGCTTGTATCATGCTATGTGTTCTCTAAATTTCAAATCTGTTATATTTAGTATTGTAATATGACAATAAATAATAAATTTGGTACCTTCAGTTCTTGAATCATGGATTACTACCCAGTGTAGGAACCAATGTGACCTCATAGTAGTTTTCCTTTCTCTTTTATTACATTTTTCTAGTTACTGAAGCTTCGTTTTTACCTATTGTAAATGGATCATTTGGTTGAGAAAGGCAGCAACTGTTTATGATTCCATTGCTACAAATTTCATTTGGAGCAACCCATTAATCCTGAAAAGTGAGACCTTGTTTGATTGTTATATAACTATGTGCCATTAGATATTACTCTAGAGGTGATACTGAGGATGCCGTAAAATACATAAGTGGGACAATTCTTGACGACCGCCCTATTCGTGTGGATTTTGATTGGGGGTTCCAAGAAGGAAGGCAATGGGGCCATGGTCGAAGTGGTGGGCAGGTTTGTTGCTATTGGCTTTGATTGTCCTTTCTTCATAAACACAATTTATATTTTACATGGATTTTCCCTTTTGGTACAGGTGCGGGATGAGTATTGTGCTGACTATGATCCTGACATCCTTTTAAAAAAATTTAGATTAATTTTTCATGACTACCTTGGTCTAAACATCCTGAACATTTATTTGGTGTGAAATTTCTGATTTGTCATTCAGTCCTGCTTTTTGACTTTTTGTGGGGGTTAAGTACACTAGTATTTGCATTTAGCATTCTGTTATCCTTTTTTCTTTCTTCAGTTTCTTCATTTGCCTGACTGAGAGAAGTCATTGCATACTTTCTCTTGTGTGTGGGTGGGTGGGGGGAGAAAATGTGGACTAAAAGAAAAAAAAACCTGAGCTCTTCAATTTACAAGGGACAAGAAGAATACATGGATCTAATCGTGTAAGCTTATAAATAGAAGAACTACTCATAAATAACATTGATGTAGTTCTAGGAGCATGTTGGTGTCACCAATCTTCATTGCGATGCAAAGCACAACTTAATAAGCCCTACAGGATGTACAATAGTGTAAACAGCTTTGATATGAATGCTTGAGTGATTAGAATCGATCACCCAAGCCCCTTTATTTATAATAACTTGAAGTAAATCTGATCAAAGTACAAATGGAAATAATAACACCTCAGTCCTAGTCCTACTAGGAATTCCTAATACAACTAGGAATGCCAGAATAGGACTCGGCTGAGAGTAAAACAATAAAAATAAAATAAAAGAAAAGAATCTAATCTGACTAGTACTACTCCTAACATGACTAGGACTAATCCTAATCAGCTAGGACTAGTAGGACTAATCCTAATCAAACTAGGACTGCTTACCCCAATCGTGTAAGCAGCCTATTTCAACACTCCCCCTCAAGTTGGAGCAAAGATGTCGATCATGCCCAACTTGACTAGATTGGGATGAAACAATTTTCCAGACAATCCCTTGGTGAAGATATTAGCAAGTTGATCGGTAGATGTCACAAAGGGAATACAAATCAGCCCAGCTTCTAACTTCTCTTTGATGAAATGCCTATCCACCTCAACATGCTTGGTACGATCATGCTGTACTGGGTTGTGTGCTATGCTGATGGCAGCCTTGTTGTCGCAGTACAGCATCATAGGAAGACGAATAGGAACACCAAGATCTTGTAGCAAACCTTTATGCCATAGTAACTCACAAATACCTTGTGCCATAGCTCGAAACTCAGCTTCGGCACTGGAACGAGCAACCACATTTTGCTTCTTGCTATGCCATGTGACAAGATTTCCACCTACAAAGGAGCAATACCCAGATATAGACTTCCGATCTGCAGAACCAGCCCAATCAGCATCAATGTATGCTTCTATCCGTAGATGACCATGAGTAGACAAAAGAATTCCTTTTCCAGGAGCTGACTTCAGATAGTGCAAGATATGAAGAACAACCTCCATATGAGAAGAGTAGGGATCATGCATAAACTGGCTCACAGTACTCACGGCGACAACAATGTCAGGTGGCGTGTGTGAAAGATAAATCAACTTCCCTACAAGTCTTTGGTACCGGCCTTTATCAACAGGCTCACCCTCTTTCTCCTTGAGTCGAACAGTAGGGTCCATAGGAGTATCTGAAGGATGACAGCCTAGCAACCCGGTCTCAGCCAATAAGTCTAGGACATACTTCCTTTAGGAGAGAAAAATGCCTTTAGAAGATCTGGCTACTTCAATCCCAAGAAAGTATCGTAGTTTCCCTAGATCTTTAATCTCAAATTCATGCCCAAGGAAGGTCTTCAACCATCTGATCTCATCACCATCATTGCCAGTAACCACTATATCATCAACGTAGACTATAAGAACAGTGAGTTTTTCACCAACCCTCTTTATAAAGAGTGTGTGATCAGCATTATTCTGCTTATAGCCCACAAAAATCATGGCCTTGTGGAACAGGCCAAACCATGCTCGAGGTGACTGCTTCAGACCATAAAGTGCATGCTTCAATCTACATACTTTTCCTTGGTTTCTATCACAAGAGAACCCTGGTGGAATGTCCATATACACCTCCTCATCCAGTGTTCCATTTAGGAAGGCATTTTTTACATATAGCTGCTGCATATTCCATCCAAGGTTGACTGCACAAGATGATAACACACGAACAGTATTTAACTTTGCAACAGGTGCAAAAGTTTCCTGGTAATCAATGCCGTATGTCTGAGTAAACCCCTTGGCCACGAGTCGTGCTTTATACCTATCCACAGTGCCATCCACCTTCTGTTTCACCACAAACACCCATTTATATCCAACGGTTTTCTTCCCAGGTGGAAGAACCACAAGCTCCCATGTGTTATTTTTCTTCAAGGCGTCCATTTCTTCCATCATAGCTACCTTCCACTTTCCGTCTGATAAAGCTTCCTGCCAATTGTTAGGAATACGAACAGAAGAAAGAGAGGAAACAAAGGCACGAAAGGATGGGGAAAGGGAATCATAAGAAACAACATGAGATATGGGATGCTGAGTGCAAGTTCTGACACCTTTGCGAAGAGCAATAGGTAAGTCAGGATCATTACCAGGTGGAGAGGCAGGTTCTGGATCCGGGTTCGGCAATTGGATGGGTACTGGAGCAACAGTTGATTTAACCTGCTTATGTTTCCTTGCATAGGTCTTCACATTACTGGCATCAATCCTCCTCTGAAATTCACTAATGGTCCTTTGGATAGGAGTTTGGACCGGGGTAGATTGCTCCCCCTGAATAGAAATGGTCTCCCCCTGTATAGGAACCTCTCCCCCTGACTCAGAGGGAGTACTAGGGGCAGGCCGAACTGGTTCAGACTCATGGTAAACAGACTGAAGTGGAGGTGGAGAGTCAATAGTCAGCACATCTTCACTAATACTCTCCCCCTGAAGAGGTGGGGACACATAATATGGAACATTTTCATGAAAGACAACATCCATGCTGACAAAAGTCCTGCGGGATGGAGGGTAGTAACATTTGTACCCCTTTTGGGTAGCAGAGTAACCCAAGAAAATGCAGCGGAGGCTACGTGGGTCAAGTTTACCAGGGGACCTTGTATCCCTAGCATAACAAACGCAGCCAAACACCTTAGGTGGGACTATAAAGGAAAAAGAACCAAGTAATAGCTCAATAGGGGCTTTTGAAAGAAGAACCCGACTGGGCAGCCTAATAATTAAATAGGCTGCAGTAAGGACAGCATCCCCCCAATAAAGGGAAGGGACATTGCGAGCAAACATAAGGACCCTAGCCACCTCCAGGAGGTGGCAGTTTTTTCTCTCAGCCACACCATTTTGGGCTGGAGTGTCGACACAGCTGGTCTGATGGAGGATTTCATGTGCAGCAAGGTATTTTTGGAACTGACCTTCCATATACTCTTTCCCATTGTCATTCCTCAAAATTTGAAGAGTGGCATTAAACTGGGTCTTAATCAGTTGATGAAAATGTTGAAAACATAAAAAAACTTCACTCTTTATGTGCATAAGGTATACCCAAGTGAACCTAGAATAGCAGTCAATGAAAGTGACATACCACCGATGGCCAGTCAGGGAAGCTTTCCTACTAGGCCCTCACACATCAGTATGAACAATATGAAATAAGGAAGAGGATCTTTTATTAGAAATAGGATAAGTTGAACGCGTCTGTTTAGCCAAGACACAAGGCTCACAAAAAAATTCTTCCTTATTACAGTCTTTAACTAATGCTGGAAATAAATTTGATAAAGTACCTAAGGAGGGATGGCCTAGTCTAGAGTGCCATTTATGTAAATCAGAAGAGAAAGATGCCGAAGGTAAAGCCTGAGTAGGATCGCCATCGAGCAGGTACAATCCGGCATGCACTTTACCCGATCCAATCGTCTTCCCTGAGTCCAGTTCCTGAAAAACACAGTGAGTGGGAAAAAAGGTCACTTTACAATTCAAGGATTTAGTAATACTGCTAATGGAAAGAAGGTTAGTTGTAAATTTGGGAATATGCAACACAGATGACAATGTAAGGGAAGGAGAACAACCAATGGATCCTTTCCCTGAGATGGAGGAGAGGGACCCATCAGCAATTTTGACTTTATCCTTACCAGAGGCAGGAGAATATGTATTAAAAAGGCTAGAAGAACCTGTCATGTGATCAGTAGCACCGGAGTCTTTGATCTATGGAGTGGATACTACTCGATACACAATGACCAAAGAAAAGAAATACCATGACGGCAAAGAAGGAACCTGAATTGGCAAGCAGACGTAGTAGAGGCAATGTGTTCAACATACGACGCAAAGCCTGGAGTTCTTCCTGGGAGAAACCAATGTCAGCAGTGGGAGTTGGAGCTACACTTTCAGTATGATTGGCTTTGCTTTTAGACTTAGCACGACCACGTTTGGCCTCAAAATCAGCTGGCTTCCCATGTAATTTCCAACACTGAGCCTTAGTGTGATATGGTTTGTGACAATGCTCACACTTAACAGGCTCTTTGGTAGTAGTAGTGGAAGCAGCAACACTATCATAAGAAGCAACAGGAGTGGGACCAGCAGTCTGTAAGGCTGATCTCTCAACTTTAGGAGTCATCATCATGGCAGCCCTTCGTGTCTCTTCACTGTGAACACAAGAAAAAGTCTCCTCTAAAGTGGGGAAAGGAACCCATCCAAGGACTTGCACCCGAATAGGGTCATAGTCATCATTGAGGCCAGCCAGAAAATCATAGACACGGAAATGGGCTACATAGGTGTGGTAGGCAGTAATATCAGCAGTAGTAGTAGGCTGGAATCGAGCATAATGATCCAATTACTGCCATAAACACTTGAGGGCAGCATAGTATTTAGTAACAGACATCTCCTTCTGAGTAGTGGTTTGGAGTGTCTTCCTGATTTCATAAACCTGAGCACTACTTCCTGATCGACCATAAGTTCCCTTGACAGCAGTCCATATCTGAGTAGCAGTGTCAAGGAAGAGATATTGACTGGATAGATCAGTGGTCATAGAATTTAAAACAAATGACATCACCATAGCATCGTTCGCAGCCCATTTAGTACGAGCGGCACCTTCTTGACGGTTGTTTGGTGGTGCCGATAAGATGGCCGATGAATCCTCTACCACCACGATCGAGGATAGTGATCTGGCCCGATTAAATAATTCGTACCATCAAGCTTGATGGCAGCAGCATAGGGAAGGAAGTCATTCCTAGTCTGACCATCCCCTCCAGAAGTAGCAGTAGTTGTCTCTGAATCTCCCATAGTTCAGGTAGAAACCGATCCACAAATTTGAACAAAAAAAAAATCTTCAAAAAACTGAATCAGATCTGAAGTATGGGTTTTGAAGTGGTAGCAATTGCAGCCGTCAGAATAGGCTGAAACTTGGATTGACTGCCCTGCAAGTGGTGGAGAATAAGCCTACACAAAATCAGAAAATTCTGATGATGCAATAAGAAACCTTAATAGGATTGGTTACAGTATCGAGTGAAACCCTGGGTTTTGAAACTGTATGAGTTTCAGCCGTCAGAATAGGCTGAAACAAGGATCGAGTATCTCCCTTGTCGTGGAGAAGATTCCCTCCAAAAATTGGCCCCTTTGGATGAGCCAATAAAAAGCCCTATATTTTAAAAAAATTTAGGTATATCTGAATGTAGGTAATTGCAGGTTCGAATCAGATGTGGATTGGATTTAGATCTGCAATCTGAAATATGTAAGATGTAGATCAGCAAGTGCAGGGATCAATCTAAAAAAAAAACAGAAATCCAGCTTGAATAATGTAGCAGCTTGATCTCGAAGGGTTGGAGGAAACCTGCGGCAGTTTCAGATCACACCAGTGTTTGTATAATCTTTAGTGAGGTGTCATTGAGGGCAGCAGCTAATTCTTCATTGAATCACCTCAAAGATGCTGCCCTGAATGAAATAGAGAGTCCGAGAGAGTTGGAGAAGAAAATCAGAAAAAATTGAGGGGGAGGCTGCTCTTCAGATCAGAGATGGCTCTGATACCATGTAAACAGCTTTGATATGAATGCTTGAGTGATTAGAATCGATCACCCAAGCCCCTTTATTTATAATAACTTGAAGTAAATCTGATCAAAGTACAAATATGAATAATAACACCTCAGTCCTAGTCCTACTAGGAATTCCTAATACAACTAGGAATGCCAGAATAGGAGTTGGCTAAGGGTAAAACAATAAAAATAAAATAAAATAAAAGAATCTAATCTGACTAGTACTACTCCTAACATGACTAGGACTAATCCTAATCAGCTAGGACTAGTAGGACTAATCCTAATCAAACTAGGACTGCTTACCCCAATCGTGTAAGCAGCCTATTTCAACAAATAGAAAGCAAAGGAGATTAAAATTTGCATAGTCAAAATTATTACCTTCAGAGTTTTGGTGATTGCATAATTACTATTTTGGTATATTTATTACTGATTTCATATTTTTTTTTGTCTGTTTTTGTGGAAACCGCTTCCTCTAAAAGGCCGACCTTGTAGGAAAGGGAGGAAACAATATGTATATCATACAGGAGCTTTTAACACGGTAGACTATCCAAAGGGGGACACGGGTGAACAAATGATTTTTTAACACCTGCCCACTCCCAGGGGGATTCGATACCGTGACCCCTGCCTGCTTTGATACCATGTTGAAACCGCTTCCTCTAAAAGGCTGACCTTGTAGGAAAGGGAGGAAACAATATGTGTATCATACAGGAGCTCTAACACGGCAGACTATCCAAAGGGGGACACGGGTGGATAAATAATTTTTTAACACCTGCCCGCTCCCAAGGGGACTCGATACCATGACCCCTGCCTGCTCTGATACCATGTAGAAACCGCTTCCTCTAAAAAGCCGACCTTGTAGAAAAGGGAGGAAACAATATGTATATCATACAGGAACTTTTAACATGGTAGACTATCCAAAGGGGGACACGGGTGAATAAATGATTTTTTAACAGTTTTCTATTTTTTACATCGTTTGGTGATAGATTATTTTATTACATTCTAGTTTCAACATTTTTACTTAAAAAAAGTTCACTACTTATAGTAGGTCTACTATTTATAATAGTTTCATTTTTGCTGTTTTTGTTAATTGTTAAACTGCTTGAATTTGGCTTTAGGCAGTTTAAGGAAATATACTGAGAGATAATGATGTCTTAGATTTAGTATATTGGAGAATAGTTTCTCGTCATATTTGGTATCTTAGTTTACTTTGGAATTAGGTCTTTGAGCTTGTAGATAAAAGTGGTGAAGAGATGTAAGGAATTACTCATTATGATTATAAAATGCAGTTTTAGAGTCCACCCTCTCCTTCCAAGTCTGGATCATCTGAACTGCATGATGCAGGGATAACCGTGTGTGTTCAATAATCTTTCACCATGTTATCTGACAGGTTATAACAGTGGTGGCCTCTGCAAGATCTCTATTGTTCTTGAACAAGACAAACCCAACTTCCACTTTCTTATGATTAATAAAAGAGACCGTTTTGCCCTCCTAAAACACCCAATCAAGAGGAATCAAATTGAAATTTGAAAGAACTTCGCTAAACTGCATCCCGGGTCTTCCTTTCGTGCTGATCATTGGTCGACCTAAGCATGGCCTTGTCGTCCACTTTGAGTGGACTAGCAGTTCCAGAAATGGAGGCATCCTAGGGCTTTAATAAAGCCCCGTACCTTTTGTTTTCAGAAGGATTTTGCAGACTGAGTAGAACTGAGACGCATATACATTTTGAAGTTCAGATTGTTTAGGTTTCTTTCATCCTCCAACAGGGGCCAAGGGAAGCAAACATGATCAACCATCCGCAACTCTGCAATTCATGGAAATATCATGCAGTTAGATAATTCCATTTTAAAATTTGTTTGATTACTATTTTTTTTTTAGTTTTTTTCCCCCAAGAAGGGAATAGGGAGTTGGGGAACACGAGTCTGTCATGGGCTCATTTTTCCCTCATTTCCCTCAATCACATGATGTGGCGAAAGATGATTGAACATACAAGGTTCTCCCTGCAATGCATGTTCCAGGATCTGGACTCCACCTCTCCTCCTCCCACTCTCCCAGGGGGCACATTTAACCCCTTGTTCCTCTTTGGGAGACTGCTTCACAAGTAGCATGGTTCTTTGAAGGTTGTTATTTTATACTAGGGTTGGCAATTTATTTGGCTGGCCAGGCTTGCTTGGGTTCACTGGATTGTTCATAACTTCATAAATCTTCAGTCTGCGTACATTATGACCCTCCCCAGACCCCGCAGTGGTGGGAGCCTTGTGCACTGGGTACATCCTTTTATTATGTATACTAGGAAAAATACCATTGACACGGCACCATGAAGGCAAGCTTGTGCTCACAGTCCACCTGTTTAGGCCCTGAGAAGGGCTTGCCCGTGAAGTTGTGCTTGCAGTCCACCTGTTTAGGCCCTGAGAAGGGCTTTATCTCTCCAATCAGACCGCTGGATATGTAGATCACCCTCGGCATCTCCACATCAATTTTATGGCCACCATTTATTTCCCCTTCTATTTTCAGCCATTAAGCAAAACTCTCTAAAATTGAATTTTCAACCATTTCCAAACCTTTATATCACCATGTGGCCAAATCTGTTTGGGCTGAAACTTGCCAATACTAGATGGTGAGGTGCACAGCAACTGCACAAAATTTGAACACGAAAAGAGCTCCACAGAGCAGAAATTTAGGGCTGTTTAAGCAAGTTTATCTTTGTGGGCCATGAAAACCTTTGCTCATATTTCCAACTACTAATATTATGCAGTAAAAATATATTGTGCAGTGTATTATACATAATTGTATATGTTTGATTTTCTATCTATATTGTTTATAAGCATGTGAAAAAACTTGCTGTTTGGTGTGGAAATTGAAGTCTTAACATTGACTGCCTTTCGCGTTTCTTCTTCTCCTGCCAACTTTTTCTTGATCTATATTGGCTAGTTTTCTTCTAGCCTCTTTTGGTGACTTTTGTTGTCATGAATCACAGTATTTCTCAGGAAGGCTAAAATTTAAATTTAGTAACTAGTTATATGAAAAATAGTTGTTGAAGTTTTGTTACTTTTGTTCCTTCTGCTTCCTTGACAAATTACACGTAGAGGTGGTTATGGAAAATTGGTTCAGAGAGAGCTGGAAGCACAGAGGCAGCTTGTAGATTATGGTACAGGATCTTTGGGCTCTTTCCCTCCGGTTATGCCATCTCATTGTAAGTTTTGGAAGCAAACAAATCTTTAGATGTGTAGTATTTTTTGTGCATGCAGATTGGCTGATTCTTTTAAATGCTATAACTACTTTGATAGTAGCTGTACTTATGCTATTAACAATTTGGAAGCAGAATATCTCATTATTACTTTTTTGGATGACATGTAAGAGTCATCTTCCACTCCCTTTTGGCGTTTTTCTATTCAAGCTTTTGGTTTGTCTATAATTCACATTGTGCTATGTGCCAGGTCCACATAAAAATCCTCCAGGAATAATTCTGCGGAAGGTTAACATGATTTTTATTGTGGCATAAATGAAAAGTTATCCTTTCTGTTATAACTGTAGACTTCTAGTGGACAACTATGTGACAAGGTGGGCCTTGAGCATAGTTGTCAAGGTGTCGCCTAGCGTCCAAACCCCTTCCAACCCCTTGGGTCTCCTAGACTCTGTGACAACTATAACCTTGAGACCCAGGAAAATGAAGGAATCTTACTTGGAATATGATACTCACCTTAGGTGCGTTGGCATCACTTAGGCATCATGGCACCTTGGATGTTGGTGCCCATGACAGCTGTTGGACTGTATATATAGCAACCCAAGAGGGGGGTGAATTGGATTTCGATGGTGTTGGTACTTTTTCATTTAACACTCAAGGAACAAATAGGTTGAAGAAAACAACAATACAAATTACAAAGAAGACACAATATTTAGAGTGGTTCGATCCCTTGACCTACATCCGCTACCAAGTACTACACCCGCACTTGGATTTCCACTAACTGTATTGGTCTTTCAATAGTGCCAATAAAACCTACATATTGTTTTACTGGGTTTACAATCAACCCAAGTGTTTTCATAGGCTCAAACTCAAACCCAGTAGTTTCCTAGGATAACTACCAACCATAGTACTATATCTCGCGATATATCGGTATCTCGGGCCTACCGAGATATCCGAAATATTCGAAATTTGGCGAAATTTCGCTGAAATATTGCATTTTTTCTGCAATATTTCGGGAGTCCATCTCGGTGGGTATTTGGCCATATCTAGGTCTGATACTTCATGGACACCCTTATTTAAGCTAAATAAACACATTTAAACCTTCATATTGCAAAAAAAATGAACTCAAAGTAGTGTTTTGGGTTTGCACCCTTAATTGACTGTATACGGTCGGACCCTGTTGTATAAAATAGTTAAATACATATTGTTTAAGTACTAAAAGACATAATAAGAAATTTAAACAAAGTAATAAAACAAAAATAAAGTCAAATGTAGCCTTTAGTTTAAACTTTAAAGTTTAAACTCATAAAGTCATAAGTGCATAAGTCATAACTCATAAATTTCATAATAGTCAATAGTTCAATACTCAATACACAAAGTATTTCTACGAAATATACCGAAATATACCGAAATGTACCGAAATATACTGCTCAATACACAGTATTTCTACGAAATATACCGAAATTTCGCCGAAATTTGAACTTTTTTCATTTCGGAAGCCCATCTCGTCTCGGTAGTGTCGAAATTACCGAAATTTATCGAAATTTCGACGATATATCGCGAAATTTTGTACCATGCTACCAACAACCTAATCCTTTCTCGAAGGATTAGTCCTCACACTTTCACAATACAGACACCTCTTTGTAGGCAAATAAACAAATGAAGCACGAAGCAATAAACCCTGTAATCGGGGGTGGATATATAAATGAAAGCACTTACTTGATTCCCCACAACAGTGTCCTTTGATACTTAGATTATAACACAACAATGGCCTTCTCAATTAAGGATTTTCTCCTCTAAACAACTCTTTTATCAAATCCCCAAAAGTCTCTTAAATGAAATTTTAAAACCCCTATTTATAGGCCTAAGTCCAATGGACAGAATTCTAGCCGTTGAGACATCCACGGTCAACCTCGGCCTCTCACAGTCAACCTCAGCAAGAGAGAGCTGTTATAAGTTTCTTTCTTTGGAAAATTCTCTCTTGTGGTCGACCTTGCCAGTCTTACGCTGTCGACCTCTAACTAATGAAATAAATCTCGTTTTCCTACTTCCTACCCATATTTTAAATTACAAAGAAAACCTATGAGATCAAAGGCCCAACACATATATATAACCCAACCCAAAGCTTATTTGCAATAAAATAAGCCCTTTAAGTGACTTCTCTGCATCAACAGTAGATACTGCCAATAAATTGACTTAGGGTCTTTTGATGTATGCCCAAGTTTCTGTTTCAGTGATGACTAACTTCTGGTTCTCACAGATGGTAGACATGGTGGAGGCTATGGGCTGGGGGGTTCTCACAGACAGAGTAGAGGTATGTGTGCTTGGCGAGCTTTCCTCACATGCTTATCCCGCATTCTAAAATTGCTCTAATATCTGATCTTTCAGTTTGTTGTTATTGAATTGTTGAATTTCTCCATAATCACATGTCATTTGAGTGGGGAGACTATATCTCGATGATTGACAAACAAACCATAATGAACAGATTAACATCGCAAGCGGCACAGGGAAGATGATCGCCGTGCACCAGAGAACTCAAAGAAAACTTCTGAGTATGAATCCCGGAGGACTTCTGATCACGAGTCCAGACCGGTAATAACCATGGTGCTATTACTTCTGTTTCAGCATAACAAAGCCAAAGTCTTACCTTCATTCTTGCAATCCCACTTTGTTTCATTCCATAGGAGAAGAATCCACGTTTTCGTGAAAGTGGTGATTCTGACGATGAGGACGAAGATGATCGAAAGAGACGGCATTAGCCTACGATAGTGAGGCTTGTTTCTTTGTGTAATTGTTTCCAGACTGTCAGTAGATGATTGACTCGGCTGTCTGGTGAAGACCGTTAGAAAGATTTAATGGGATAATTCTATCATGAGAGTAAAGGGTTAAACTCTTGAAGCTTGAAGCAAGGATGTTTCCATGCAATCAAACTATCGCGGCCCACTCAAAAGTGTCGGCGGATGTCTGAAGCTTGTACTCATCTTTGAAGTGGCAGTTTTTCTAGTTCGTTCTGGCTGTTAAACTTATGGTCTCATTGCTATCCAGTTAATCAAGAAAGTGCCTGAATACAGTTGTTGACGGGGAGATGAGAACCGTGTTGTAATCTCAGTGGACTTCATGGGGATTACAAATACAGATGAAGGAAAAATGAAGCTGTGATGGGGATGATGGAGTGCTGCATTTTAGGCCTTTTTTAGTTGAGTGATGCCCAATTTAATTAATTAAAATACAAGAGGACCAGTCTCTAATTTTACTAAACCAGAGTAAAAGTAAAATGGCCCTAGCGAGGGGGCATGGAAGTACCTGTGTTCTTTTGCCCCAATTCTGTTTAAATTCATTGTAGCAATTGAGTTCTCTCTCTCTCTCCCCCTTGCACTTTCTGTGGGTGAGGTGGTCATCTAGCTTCACCCACTTTCATGAGTGGGTCATTGGACTCTTTATGCTATTCCTAGTTGTGGAATATAGCCGTTAGGGAATAAAGACACTCTAACGACTCATATCTATTAATAGACTCAGTGAATCGATCATCGCAACTAATGTTGAACCTTCTATCTGAATATAGACATTACATTAATTGGTAGCAGAGCCAAAAACATCATGCTGCCTCCTCCCACTTGGCAACAAAAATCCGGTGTCACCACCACCAGTATGCCGTTGCTCGCCGCCTATCAATCCCTCCGCTCTCTATATTTCCAATCACTTTGGTTGTTTATTTTTTCGCAAATGCAACGAATAAATCTTCATTTCCTTATCTATCACTTTGGAATACTTTTTTAACAATTCTTAATATTGTAGAGTTGCATGAATGCAAAGCCTGTAGATAAATATTCATTCATTTACTCATCTTTTACTCTGATTGCCAAAACCGTCAAAGGTTAATAACATTTTTGACATTCCTGTTTCTGAGTGTCCATATATGTGCCTTTTTTCATATTAAATAATAGGGAGTAAGAAAGCTACCCGGTCACACAACACACGCCGCCCCTGTGCCCTAACATTTACATCTTTCCAGGGGGTGCGGTGGTCATTTCATGTGCCCGTATCTGGGCGCAGGGGCAGCTTCACATACTGGAGAACCTGCCTGTTATCAATTTATCATGCTGCCCACCAAGACCCAGGCCCGTAGAACAACGATCTTAAAAGGAACAAAAGCAAAGATGGAGTTGCACACAGATGGACCGGAGAAGAGAACTAAAGAGACGAAAAGGGAGAGATAAAACAAGCAACAGAAGGGAACCAGATCAAAGCTTACAGAATGAGGATTTCCTGATGAAAAGGGAGAGAGAAATAGACATTTTTGTCTAGACAAATTTGTTGATTCACACGGCCGAGAACGAAGAATCTTATAGTTTTGGGAGGAGTTCAAAGGAGACAGAAATTGGAACCGCTTTGAATAAGGCCACAGCTAAACATGAAGCAACTACGGAACTACCTCATCTTGGCGCAGCGGTTAATGCATGATTTAAAAATTAGAATGGGGTACGGGGAGAGTCTGGCTTCTGGTCTATATATTTATATCAATTCAGATATCATTAAAGCAGTGAAGAGGGGGGGGGGGGGGGGAGAGGGGGGAGGGGGGAGGAGGAGTTGTCTCCAAGCAGGAAATCACCCAAAACAGTTGGCAGATGGTGCAAAACTGGCCAAAGCTTCCATCATGATTCATATTGTGGTTGAAACTTCTAAAATATCTATTAAATATACATCATGATTACGATTCTGTTCCACATGATGTCGACAAAGTTAATCGCACAACTAAAACTGTTGCAAAGAGAGCGATCTTCATCATCCCAAATTGAGCTGCACAGCAACTTGTTCAAGGTATACATCTGAGAAGTGTACTGCCCCAAAGAATTCACTCAACCTCCTGGATGATTCTTCTTTTCCGTAATGGCTCCATGGGCATACTTCCTGGGGCACTGTGAGCTCTCCTCCTCTCCTCCTTTCTCTTCTCAGCTTCAGTCATTGTTTTCCTTAGAGCAGCAGCCTTATATATGGGTTTTGGCAAGTGCCTATGCCTGCGTACAAGTACAAAAATGAAAATCCAGCGGAGATGGAATGATTGAAAAAACTTTAATCATAAATAAAGACAGACTATAATGACAAGTATTTTTGAAATTTAATCCAGTGAGTTGGTCAAATAAGATATATGACCTACAATATAGAAGAAGGCATATTTAAATGACATTGTATGGGACAGATGATATAAAAGAACATACAAGTAGAAAGAAATCTATGACCTAAAGGTGTTAGTGAGGAACAGTCCAATAATGGCACATGTACACATGATGACATGCTGGGTATAGATAGAGCCCATCACTCAAATGGAATTCCATATAATATATACCGACCAGATTACCACAATCAAATTGGATCACTTTCTTTTTAGGTACATAAGACAAAATGGCAAATGGTCAACGGAAATTTGAACAGAGAGGGTTACCATTCATATAATTGAGTCTAACTTGGCTGGTGAGGAATTTTAATAAATTATCGCAAGGATTTAAATGCTGATTGCCGACGACCCAGGTTGGGACTGGCTGATATCAATTCAGCCAAGATCAGCCAGGATCAACCAATCCAGATTGGGATTGCCAGCACCAATTCAAATTCCTGATAACAGTCAATCCATGCTTGATGAGACAACTCATGCTGCATGTTACTACCGGCATGTCACATTGTTGAGGTTCTCTTTAGTGCTAGACAACCAGAAAATTTCAAATGATGAGCTGAACTTGGCCATGGAAGATATTCAACATTTGCCTGGAGAATCCAACCACTCCCAAGTAGCAATGGGTGCAACAATGACAAACTCAGCCTTATCCCAACTTAACGAGGTCGGCTACATGGATCCAAACAAAACAAAGGAAAACTCACGAGAAAAATCAACTCCAAGGTCCACCTCTTCTCTAATTCCCCCATCTTAGAAAAAAAAGGGCATACCCAGTGTATGAGGCTTCCGCCAATGCAGGGTCTGGGGAGGGTCATAATGTACACAGCCTTACCCCTGCTTTCGCAAAGAAGCTGTTTCCAGACTCAAAACCCTGACCTCTTGGTTACAATGGAGCAACCTTAACTGTTGCACCGAGGCCCGCCCTCTAATTCCCCCATCTGAACACTACTACAAATAATAGGTCCCAGTTATGCCCTGTCTCTGTGACTTTAGGGCTCTCAGATGCTATAACATGAATAACTTTGTTCACAAGTTTCTTGAGAATGGTATCAGCATGAATCAAAGCCTCAGAAGCATGGATTTTATATATTTAAACAATATAAAGCATATAAATGACATGTGAATCAGAGAAGGAAATAACATTACAAGAGACTTACTTGATAATTAAATGTCAAGTTAAAATCTTAAAATTAAAAGTAAACAAATTTTATTGGAAACAGCCTCTTTGCGAAAGCAGGGGTAACGCTACATACATTATGACCGTCTCCAGACCCCGCAGTGGCGGGAGCCATGTGCACTGGATACGCCCTTTTTTTTTCTTAAATATAGTTAAGAGATCGCCAAACTATATTGATATAGAAAGCTCAGTGCATGTTTCATGGGGTTAGGATTGTGAACTCTATGCCTCAAACTTTTGATGGAAGCCTGTTTATGAACCTTTAAGGCAAGCCTCGAGATGTTTGCCTTAAATGCCTGTCCCAAGGCATAAAAACCTTGAAGCACTGCTTTTATCCTACAATTTTTGACTCACTGAAAAAGGGTATACCATCTACAAAATCAAGCTTACCTCACAATGCGCTTAACCTCAGGTAGGTGCTTGTAGCGATTCTTGACAGCTTCAAGGTACTCTTGCTTCTTACGTTCCCTTGGAAGAAGCTACAGGGAAAAAAATATGTGAAGGTCGGGATCTGGGAGTAGCTATATCAAATATAAGGGCAGGCAACTACCAATGTTAAGGAGTCATTGACACAATGCAGAAAGACATGAGCGTCCACAAAAAGACATGCATTAAGATGCACAGAAAATAAAAGTCATGAAAGATCCATGTTGGCAAAACTGAAGCAATAGAAAAATGTATTGTCAAAACAGTATCAGAAACTGAGGTTTACATCAAACTGTTTAGATCCACCTAGGAGAAATCATACACAAAAGCAAGTGTGTTCCAATAAGCAACAACATCCCAAATATAGCAATCCT
The DNA here is from genome assembly GCF_018873765.1 of Telopea speciosissima. Classification (NCBI taxonomy): domain Eukaryota; kingdom Viridiplantae; phylum Streptophyta; class Magnoliopsida; order Proteales; family Proteaceae; genus Telopea; species Telopea speciosissima. The sequence continues at coordinate 68,437,765 of NC_057917.1, read as the reverse complement.
TCGAGCAATGGACATCTGATATTATATTACAGTAGAGCTCAAATCCAGGATTGGGGTTTGAGTCTTTCCTCTTCGACTGGTCCGATCTGGGAGTGGAGGCGATTCTGGCAGTTGTTACGTTAGTCATCAACAGGCAGCAGCTGACAACATAGTTGTCATGGCTGAGAGGGCTGCATGGCACCTACGCCATGGCGACCCTTCTCTTCCTCTTCGATTTCTTCTTCCTGTCTTATTTCTTCTTCCTCTTCGATTTCTTCTTTCCTCTTCAATTTCTTTATTTCTTCTTGATTTCTTCTTCCTGTCTTCTTTCCTCTTGATTTCTTCTTCCTGTCTTCTTCCCTCTTGATTTCTTCTTGATTTCTGAATTTTCTTCTAAAACTTGAGAAACAATAGAGAAAAACATGGCTTGAGTATACATCTATTAACACATTAAAATAGAGAAATAAAAATAAAACATGTCGACATGCTCGCCATGGCACCATGGGCGACATGTCAGCACCTCCACCGACTTGGACGCGTGACACAACTATGGCTGACAATGAAGATAATCTTGCATCATCAGGCAGACTAGATCTTTATGTTTTTCCAGGAACTCACTCATTCCGCTATTAATAGATATAACTTGGAAGTTGATTATCTATTTTAAAAAACTATAAGGCTGGTCAGCAACCCAATCAGGGGCTTCAGAGACATTACAGATATGGGCCATATCGTATACTGTAATGTTGGTGGATATTTGTGTATCCCTTTGGATCAAGGTTGAAGAGTATGGGAGCGGCTCCCGCTGATTCCGATCTGATTCCAGGTCAGATCAGATGGAATCAGGTAAAAAATGTGGTAAAAAAAATAATAAAAGCATCTCTCTCTCTCTCTCTCTCTCTCTCTCTCCCTCCCTCCCTCCCTCCCTCCCTTCCGTGACACAAAATGGTTGAAAAAACTCATAAAGCTCCTTCAACCACCTTAGGAAAAAACCTACATTCCAGCGAAGATCTTATGGATTCTCCAACATGCATTGCAACGAAGCCAAAACTGCAGAAAGAAGAGCTACAGGCATTCCAAGAGCCAAAGAGAAGAATTAGGGTAGGAATAATGATGCCAATGGCGGCGATGAAAAGGGGCATCAAATTGGTGAGGAAGAAGGTTGTAGAGAAGGAAAGGAAAAGGGGAGAGAGAGGTTGAGAAGAAGCAAGGAGAGGAGGCAGCGGAGGTAGAGGAGAAGGTTAAGGGTTTGAGTTTTGAAAAGTGAAGTGATTTGAAGGTTAATTGTACTCTTAACCGAAACCACAGGGATAGAGAGACTTGCAATGAAAATGATCTTGAATGAAATGAAAATGGCGGTCTGGAGATGCGGGTGGGTCCGACTATGAAACCCTCTTTGTAAACCTATACAAGCAGCTGGAAAAACCCAACTCTTGCACCCATTGACTTTTATCTTTCTTAGCTTCTATCACCTTCAAACCACCCTCAACCCTCTCTTTCAATGCCTTTGTTGTATTTTTAGTAATGGTGAGGTCGTTGGCGACAGTGGTGGCAATATTTGGGGTGGGGGGCAGTGGTAGTAGCAGTGGTGCTGCTGTGACATAAGTTGGAGTAGGTCAAAGCAGAGGCTGGTTGCGGTTAACTAAGAAGTAATAATGGTAGTGTGGAAATGAGAAACAGTGGACCGGTGGGTGAAGCTGTGGCTGTGTTGGTGATGGCCTTAGCAATGGCGGTTGAAGAGTGGAAGTTGCAGTTGCAGCTTTGGAAGGGCAAAAGGAAGGAGCAAAAAGGGTCTCAAAGGCTAAGGCTTGCTATTGCCCATCGTTAAGCCCAGGCATGACCAAGTGAAATACAAGGATGGGAGGTGTAATCGGTCAGACCGCTGATCCGGATCTTGCCCCAAATCGTATCACTGATCCAAAATAGGAGCTGGAGAATTACTACGAATTGAGATCGGATGATGCCGATTCGGATTCAAATGGGGTTTTTTACCCAATCCAATTCCGATTCCTTAATCCATGCTCTGCATGTGTTAATTGTCTCTGTTTTGTGGTTTCTTTCCTTTTGTTCCTTTGCTTCTGTTGTACTTCTATTTTGCACACCACTTAGGGGAAATATAATAGTGATGATTTAGGTACAGGTCAACATTCAATGTGTTTTCGTATGATCATGACCCAAAAGATCACCTAGGTAAGTACAATCACAAGGTGAGTCCAGCTCATCAAAGCAGTGAACTGCAGCCTCTTATAGCTTTACCCTCAAATCTACATGAGAGAGAGAGAGAGATTGAATAATTATTTAAATTATAGCAGGTTTCTGTCCATAACAAACTGCTAATCTATATCAGGATGACAAAAGAAACATGATAAATTTGTCATCAAATGCTGAAAAGATTGTTCATGTAGAAGAGAAGATTCATACCACTCCCAACTGTTCTGATGCTTTTGATTTCCATAGACGAAGATTGGTGTCATCACTTCCCGAAATAACATAAGTTGCATCACTGCTAAACTTCACGCAGAATACCCTACAGGATGAGAGAAATTGGAAACTTGAATTGGGCTCATATAAATACCTCTCAACTGTTAAGGATGGTTTAAACCCGACTTTGATTCTCATGTTCTACTGGCAGAAACAACAAGACATTAACAATTGTGTGCATTGATGCAGAAAATCACAGTAGATGTCTTAACAGAAGCAGGAAAACTTTCAAACCCAGCAAACCTTTGCATTCTTTTGGTATGGTATATCTCCCGGCTATGGCCACCATTATATTGGAAGATTCTTACCTACAAAGAAAAGAAATAAAAATTTCACCTACTAATACTGGTTTCTCAAAATATAACAATATACCCCTACCCCACCCAAAAAAAAATGAAGAGAGGAAGAGTAGAGAATCACAGCAAGATTGAGGAGAACTCACTGTTCTATCATAAGACCCAGTTACAAATTCCCTACCAGTGGGCGAGTAATCAATATCCATCCTGAATCAACACACATTGTCAATGGAAATGATTTCCTAAATGCTCATACAATAAATAAATAGGGATCTTCTCACGCACACAGCAGAAACATGATCTTTGTGTACACACTTCGCTTCATTCAGTTTTCTAGCATCATAGCTATAGCAGTTGCAATCTTCATTCGCCTGCATCAGTAAAATTAATACCAGTAGCTTACAAGTTAAACCCTGAAATAGCATATAAAAAATATATTCATCTAAGTTGACCATAGGATCCATGCATCCATGTTTTGATGATGAAACAACCTTGGGTGATGATAAAGTTAGGATTACTAACATGTGTTTGATTATGAAAGGTCTGATCGATCCCACATACACATTGACATAAAAAAGAGATGCTTGATGAAGTGAATACAAGCATCTTGGAGCAAAAGAGGATGAAAGTCTCAAGATTCAACTGGAGAGCTTCAAGACCCAAATTGAAGAACTAAGTCTTCGAAGCATCATGAAGAAGAAGACTCCATTAGTATTGGTTTTTTGTGCTTTATTGTCATATTCTTGTAATTTATTATGTATTGTCTCTCACATACAATAAAGCCCTCTAAAAACCACTAAGGACCTAACTGGAATACCCTTGAATTTAGATGGCTAAGAAATCCAGGTAAAATCTGTCCAGACATCAATTTTTCTGTCTACGGCCGTCCGCCTCCCTAAGGAGATGTCAATTGACAAAGGAGATGCACACATAGCAGCAGAGGCATCTGGTTAAACTGGAGTATCTTTCGAAGTCCTTTGTCAGATGTCATCCGCTGAAGGAAGGAGATGTTCGCTAGGCCGGACAGACATCCACATACCCATGCATATGCCTGATCAGTATTAAGATAAAAAAAAAAATCGGTCTCTGAGTCAGGAGAAGTGTGCATAAATATGCAGGGAGTCTGTGCTCTTAAGGAGACATTAGGTGAACCACGCGGATGCAAAATTAGTAACCATGACTGCTACCTAGGAAAGCAATTGAGACAGTGGAAATCCAAATGCTTGAAGAGCCTTGGCAGTGGACGTTGGGAGTTGCCTTAACCACTCTAAATCTCTTGTGTTCTCCCTTGCTTTATCTCTTTTACCCCTTATATTTTCTTGAGCATGGATGAGTGTTCAAAAACTCAATTCCGCGCTTATCATTGCCAAGAGTTTTTGAACTTCAGTTTTAGTCTTCAATTTTTATAATCCCAGTTCACAACCTCTTGGGAGATCTCCAATCCTAATAATCTAGATCCCTAAACATCCAAGAAATGTGATACTAAAGCCCAAAAAAGACTATGTAAATATCTAACATAAAGTTTATGACAGATAACGTTTGCATAAAATTTACTATTTTAATATGAGGTAAGCTTCTGGTAATGTGCTTACAGCGGTAAAGTTCATTGGCTCCATTGGATTCCAAGAGATAGAATTGGTTTTGGTCTGCCAAAAAGCAGATACAAGTCAGAAAAGGCACATGAAAAATATAAATGCACCCAACTATAACAATTGAATGAGCTACAGATCACCCCCCCCCCCTTTTTATTGAACATGCTACATAACGCTTTTGTAATTCCTTATATATGTACATGGATTGACATTAAGATGACAGATAAATGTTGAATTTGGGTTGCCAAGTACCCTCATGATAAGCTTTCTTGCTGGGGATGACATACGCAAATCATATAGTGTTATGCTGCGGTCACTGCAAACAAAGATAACATTGTTATGAAATATAAAAAAATATATACATCCACGGGACAGTTTACAGGTTCCGTTGCACCACATGGGGTATTTTTTGGATCAAACATTACTTGTGAAAGGGACAATTTAAATACCCAAGAAACATGGTGCATTAGGAGATAACCAATTTCATGTCATGTCCTTGCTCTCTTTTAAGCAAAGGATATTACCTGGGAGACAATTATGAAACATTAAACCTTAATTTGCCAATAAGTGGCTACCCTGCTGACCACTTGTAAACAAAAGAAAACATATTTTATCATTGCCAAATTCGAAAAGGTAAATCAAGATGTTTGGTAGCCAATATAAAACCCACCTAGTCGCTCATAAAATAAAATGCAGTTTTGCACTTTTGCCTTTACATGGTCTAGTGTAGAGAGGCTTCTCTCCACGGAACCCCTAAATTAGTTAAGAGCTGTAGTTGTACCTGTTAGGGAAGGACCAGAACTCGTAAGATGGAGAACCAGTTTCAGTTGCTGGAGGAAGAAGACACCGGGGGGGGGGGGGGGGAGACTGTTGGTTTGTGATCCACACGATATCAGTATTTATATATGTGAATAGGAAATAACAAGTATGCCCCTTACAGTGCTGGCATAATCACAGTGCCTAACACAACCCCTCTAAGCTGGGGAATAGATGTCGTGCATGCCTAGCTTGGATAGAAGATTATGAAACAGTTGAAAATTGACTCTGTTAGTTAGTACATCTGCCAGTTGATCTCCACTCTTTAGAAATGGTGTCCAAATTCACCCAGAGTATATTTTTTTTATCAAGTGACGATCAACTTCAACATGCTTTGTAAGTTCATGTTGAACTGGATTATGAGCTATACTTATAGCAACTATTATAGCAACTTTGTCATCATAGTATAATCTCATTGAGCCATCAACCTTAAATCCCAGCTCTTGCAGTAATCGCTTCAACCATAGGAGCTCACAAACTCCATGTGCCATGTCCCTAAACTCAGCTTCAGCACTTCATATAGCCACAATTGACTGCCTTTTACTTCTCTAAGTGACCAAGTTCACAACAAAAAAATGTGCAGTATCCTGATGTGGATCTTCTGTTAGTCACAGACCCAACCCAGTCTACATAGGTGTAAGCTTCAATCCTCAAGTGATAATGTTTGATGAACCACAACCCCTTTCTAGGATTGGAATTCAGATACCTATGGATACGAAATACTGCCTCCATATGTCCTGTTTGGAAAGCATGGATAAATTAGCTTACTAAACCAACTGCATATGCAATGTCAAGGCATGTAAGGGAAAGATAAATCAAATTTCCCACCAGCCTTTATAACTCTCTACATCAATCAATGAAAGACTCTTATCTTCTCTTAACCTGTGATTCTGGTAAATTGAGGAGCCAGTAGATTTACAACCCAACATTCCTGTCTCCTTCAATAAGTCCAGCACATATTTCCTCTGACAGGTGTGGATTCCTCTATTGGTTCTTGCCACATAAATTCCCAAAAAATATTTTAGGGAGCCAAAGTCTTTTTAAATTGTTGTACCAAGTAAGTTTTGAGTCTCTTCACCTATTGTCGACCATTTCTAGACATAATGATATCATCCACATAAAAAATAAGAGCAGTGGTTTTCTCATCATGTTTGATGAACAAGAAATGATCAGCTTAGATTTGAGTGCATTCATTCCTTATCATAGCTTGCTTAAAATTTCTCAAACCATGTTTGCTGACTGTTTCAGACCATAGAGACTTTTCTTGAGACGACACGCATTTATTTCAAGCTGTGGTGGATTTGAAACCAGGTGGAGTTTACATGCATACCTCTTCTACTAAATCTCCATTGAGGAATGCATTCTTTACATCAAATTGATATAAAGACCAGTGTTGATTCACTACTAGGGGTAGGAGCTCTCTAATGGGGTTCAGTTTTGCAAACTGGAGCAAATGTTTTTTGATAGTCAACTCCATATAGTTGGCTATATCCCTTAGTCACTAGTCTAACCTTACACCTCTCTATTGTGCCATCAAGTGATGCTTCACTGAGAAGTGAGAACACCCACCTGTAACCGATCTACTGCCCTCCTCTCTTCACACATAACTGCTTTCCATTGAGGATTGGCCATAGATTCAGCAACATCTTTAAGAATAGTGATTGAGGATAAGGCACGACCTGTAGGAGAGATAAAGTCATAGTATACAAACTTGGCAATATGTTAGTGCAGGCCCTTTTTTGTCTGACAGCATTTGGAAGATCTAACTCAGGAATAGGTAGGCCTTGGATCAGGATGAGGATGAGAAGAGGATTCTTTGTGGGACTTCTTTTCTCTCCAGTTGTATACAAGTAACTCTTTTTCTTCAGTCCCTCCAGGGTTCTCTTTCCCTTATGTTTTTATCTACAACAACTCCCCCCTGCTTCACATTCTTGAGTAGTTCCAATGTCTTTCACAGCTCCTACTACAGGCTTACCCATATCAAAAAAGAGGGAGAAGGATGGAGCTGGCGAATGTTAGATTGCCTTTTCATCTTGATTCCCCCCCCCTCCCTGAAGAGGTGTCACTGAAGAATAAAAGAATACAAATTCAAAGAAGGTGACATCCATATATATAAGCTTTTTTTGGGAAGGAGGATGGTAGCACTTGTACCCTTATTCAGTTGGAGAGTAGCCTAAGAAAATACATTTAAGGGCTTGGGAATCAAGTTTGTTACGCTCAGATTTGCAAACAAGAACATAGTAGACGCAACCAAACACTTTTGGAGGGATAGGAAAGGCAAAGGAGGTAGAGAATAAAACCTCAAATGGAAAATGAAACCAGAGGATACTAGATGGAGTATGATTCATGAGGAAGGTTGTAATGAGTAAAGCTTCAAACCACAAAGTCTTGGGAACCTGCATACTTAACAACAAACTCCTAGTGATTTCCTGCAAGTGGCGATATTTCCTTCAGCTACCCCATTTTGTTGAGGGGTATCAACATAGGCAAGCTGATGGAGAATGCCATGATCATTGCTACAACATGTATTCACCCCCTCCTAATCAGATCAAACAATTTAGACTTTTGTTTCAAATTGGATGGATACCATATGATAAAAAGTCATTAAAGCAGTGCACACATCACTTTTGTGTTTTAACAGATAAGCCCAAGTAGTACGAGAATAGTTGTTGTTAAAAGTATATCGAGTCCATAGGGAGAAGAGGATATCTCGATTGTCGAGATTCCTCTCCTCCTCATGTGTCTCTCTTATTTTATGTCTTAGTTTCCTAGTCCTAGTTGGAGTTACCACTTCTAGTCATAGTTCTATTTCTTATTTCCTTTCTCTTTTCCTATTGTAATTTGGAGTCCTAATATGATTAGGAATTCCCTTTCTTAATGTAACCTTTTAGTATAAATATAAACAAGGTGAGGGAGGCTGTCAAGTTCGACAGTTCTCTTCTCTTCCCCATCTTCTTCTCTTCATCTCTTCTTATCTAACCTTCTCGGTTCTGGTTTCCATTAAGTGTGCTTTGCTACATGGTATCAGAGCACAACCATTAGGTTTAAAAGACGGTTTCCAATCTTTGCTGGTGATAAGAATCCACCTGTAACTGATTGTCAAGAACCCCTAAAACAATGATAAGACTTGTGCTTTCCAATCTTTTCTTTCTTCTTCTTATTTTTTTTTTTAATTCTAGATAAACTGGGCAGTGAGGAAAATTGACTCCCAACCTACTTTTAAAGAGAAGAATGAACTTAACAATAAACTCTTTTAAGTTGAATGGTTGGTGCATACCTAGCTGATGTAGCCATAACATTTGGTTCTCCAGGATTAAATCGAACAGATATGACAGTGTCGTTTCCCCATTCAAAACTGTTGATCGGTTGCGACCTAATAGGGAAGCACTTCATGTCATATGAAATCAGATAGCTCATTTAGTCAAAGGAAGGGTAAAGCAAATTAAGATTGAAACCTATTACGATCCCAAATATCAACTTGGGCACCAGCTGTAGCAAAGAGATCACCTTCCCACTGGTGATCAACTGCCCTGAAATAAAATTAGAAAATATGTCTTGCAGTTAACATAAGGGAATCAAGCAATTAAATCTAGTTGACATTTTTACGATACTGTGAAATAATATCCATAATAACAATTTAGGGGAAAAAATATTCTTGAAATCCTTACCAGAAAGCATTCTTCCAAACATAAACTGCCAGTGGCTGGAAATATGAAGCATGAAAATCAATAACGGGTGTTAGACAAACAGAACAAGTAGTTATAAACATAAGATATAGCCTTTATCAGTACTAGCCTTGGCAGGATTATCATATGAGTTGTCGGACTCCATACTACTTGCGGCAGGAACATTCCAGAGTCTAACACTGATAATGAAGAAAAGAAACTAAGGTTACTAAAAATACAGCATATATACAACCAATGCCATGGAATTATTTATGAATTTGAGTGCCAGTCCTATGGAAAAGCAGTTTCTTACGTGCAATCCATTCCACATGATACAAGAGTGCACCCATCCGTAGATACACTTAAACCACGCACAGCACCTTGATGACCAGGGAACTGACAAACTGTTCGCCTATTTTTCCATAATAGTTTTCAAAAAAGAATCCCATCACATACCCATGAAATAAATATGGCATGCCCAAACCTCAAACATATATTAAATTGTCATCTCACGATTCAACTTATAACCAGAACTGTAAAAAGATAGATGTTTTGAATAAGAAACAAGTGCCTAAATATCTACAATGCTAATTGATCTTTACACGAATAGGTAAATTGATAGAGAGCTCTGTAATATTACCTGGAAGATATATCCCAAAGACGAATATCTGCCAATGAAACAGAGACAATCAATAGTTATTGTCTTTGTCAAAATCTGTAGTACATATAAACATTTAAGTTTAAGGTAACGGGGGGAAAAGTCATTAAAAGGAATCACTAAGAACAAAATAGATAGCTACATAACAGTGAAAAAACTCAAAAGGGACCATCTATGTGGAATGGAGGGAGTATTAGATTGCACTAATGGATTATATGAAGCTGTAGAGTTTTGAGGCAAGTTCAGGGAATCCAAGGTCGGTAACTAAGGTGAAAGCCTAGTTTAGCATTGAGTCGGGAATTGATTGGTACGGAACAAGTGACAGAAGTTTTGAAACAATGCCAACATTATAAAGTTTTTAAGAAGAATAATCAAAGTTAAAAAAAGAAAGCACAAAGGTTGCAACCATTCATAAGACATACAGAGAGAGGAAGGTACCTCCATCCATTGAACCTGAAAACATCCCTTTCAAGTGATTTGGATTCTTTGCCATACATGAGATTGCATCAATGTGTCCATCCATTGCACCAATAAAAGGTCTCGCGAATATCTTATGATCAATACAAAACCAACGAGTAAGGAGCAACTTCTGCATCAAACCTAAGTTTCCAATGCAGGGAAATAAAAGGATTACCTTTTCCATTTTGGCAGCATTAAGAGCACGGACATATTCGACAGCCTTTTCTTGAGTTCGCAGGTTAGGGTCAAAGTTATGAAAAACCCTCTGTCCAAAAACAATTACCAGGAAATAACAAGAAGGTTTCCAGCCAACTTAAGAAATTAATTTAAAACTTCTAGAAGTAAAGAAAATTTTTCCAAAATAAAAGGATAAAATTTTAGAGAAGTACCTGGAGATCCTGGCTGCGCTCTCGGGTGAATTCGTCCGTGGAACGGGAAATAACTTTGACCTTCATGTTCGTAAAACAGGGTAATAGCTTAGGCTGCTTTTGGATTCGTCTCCGTTAAGCTTTTCGATTTCACTAAGAAGAACCACAAACAGAAAGAAGCCTGCAAAATATGACCCTTACTCGGTGCTTTTGTTATCAGGGGAATTTCCATTATTGTACAGGGAGGCAGATGTTAGAAGTTGCAGACATTTCAGAGTTTCCTTCAATTTATTCTGTATTAGCTAAACTGGTGGAATTGAAAGGAGGACTGACATGGGCAGTGAACTAACCTCAGCAGTAGAAACGAGAAGAAGCTTTGAGGGGTCCGATATCAACCTCGACTCTGTCTTCTCTCTGGCGGAGGAGGCAGCAGAGGCAGTGGCCGCTCAACCAGCACAGTCGGCGTGGTGGCAGTTCCCAATAAAAGACGACAAGAAGAGCCTGCTACCCAGCGGCAAGAGGACAAGTTGCTTGCTGTAGCGTCGCCCGCGCGGCTAAGAACGTTCCCTTGATCCCTTCTAGCCTTCTTTGATGGATTAACGGGTAACTTTGAACTTTGATGTTTGAAGCACTTGTTGCAGGGCAGCGGCGGCAAGGCGCTTCGCAGTTGGAACTTGGAAGTCGATGTTTGCCGAGGTTCTCATAGAGATGTAATTTTCTAGCTCGGCCAATACTGGTTTGGCCCAGTGGAAGTGTGGAACTGTCTCCCTCTCCCTTGAGCCCTGCCTGGCATGATGGGCTTCAGCGCCCCGACCTACTTATAGAGTTATAGCCTGGCCTGGACTGGGCATGGGCTTGGGCTTGGGTATCATACTTGGAATGGCCCGTAGGTTAACGCCTCTACTTGTACGTTATTCTAAGAAGCACTTATTTCGTTTCTTAAAATTGATTTTGGTAGTGAGCGATATCTACGGTAAAATGATTTCGACAGAATGAAGAAAAGTGTTTCCTAGAATTCAGAAGCAAATTTTTTTGCACCATGAAACAGCTCAAAATCCTGTCAATTCAACTTTGGTCTCCATAGTTGTTATTTCTCCTAAAAGATCCTCAGAATCACTCCAGGGAGTGTGTTTTCTACATCCATTTCTATTCCCCAACCCCTACTCACCTCATCTCCCCACACCATAAAACAGTGTTGAGTGGAAGTTTTAGACTGAAATCTCAGTCAAGTTTCAATGAAACAAATAAAAATAAAAATAAAAATTTAACATGAATCTCCATTTCTCCGTCTCCGATACCACTCTGCTTTGCTTCAGAACATAGGGGTAGGGGGAGGGGGAGGGGGGGGGGGTAAGCATTTTTGTGTGAAGAAGTAGACTATTATCTGATCAAAATAAGAACCAAAAAGGGGCAATCCTTCTATAAATGCATTTTCATTGAAACGGATCAAATGTGTTTCAGCAAGGCATACAAACATTAATTCAATGATATGCTGTACAAGATGACCATTCTAATGCTAGGTACGATCTTAATTAACAAATATAAATGTTTAAGGGAAAATTACACTGCCACCCCCTGAGATTTGTATTAAATACAAAACGACCCCCTGTATTTCTAAATTATACAGCCACACCCCCTGAGTTTTGGTTAGTTGTTATAGATAGCCCCACTCCATTATATCATTCCCGTCAAGTGGTACGATGTTGGTAATTCATGACTTAAAATGACTAATATACCCTTAATTGCTCAATTTTTTTCTTTCTTCCAATTTTACCCTTGAAATAAACTTAATGGGACCCACCCCATCACCATCCCTCCTCCTTCTTCTTCTTCTTCTCTGCAAACCCATTGGCCCCACCATCTGTTGCAACCCAACCCCATCCCCCTGCAACCTAACACCACCACACCCCACCCTCCCCTCCCTCTCCCTTTGTTCCTTCCCCAACCCCCAACCCCGCAAGAGTACGCTACAACGATAGGGCCGACAGCTTCCCCCATCATTCCCTGTGAACTTGTTCTTTTCCAACGAAAGGGCCGACAGCTTCGACATTATCCACATGAATGTTGAAGCTGAGACTGAATTTGGAGGCAATGATGGACGCAACTGAGACTAAATTTGCATCTTCAATTGAGAGAAACAGAACTACTTCTAAGAGCAAGAAAACATATTGAAGCTTCATCTCTGTTAGTCCCTCAAAATCTCTCTCTCTATGTATGGGATTTGGAGAGTAATCTCATTGGTTTCAGTTTTGAGGAAGATCGTAATAGTATCAAACTATATATATATATATATATATCAAGAAACCTAAAATTTTGCCAACTTTTGTTTTTCAAAGAGGGATGATGCAAGGAACATGGGAGACGGACGAATTTTCAAGGAATGGAGAAAGGGCACAACAACTGATAAGGACCCTGACACGAAAAACAAGGCAGTTTTCTTTCTTAATTGTTTCGTCGCTGCTTCTGTCTTCTTTCCTCTCTGTAAGGTGTCGTGGAGATGGGGGAGTGCGATCCATCACCTCCAGAAATCCCAAATCCTTGATTTTGATTTTCTCCGGGAGATTCCCTTCCAGACTGTTGTTCCTCATGGCAATCTCAACTAGGGAACTGGGCAAACCCACCGGAGCTCCCCCAGAGATCACATTGTCGCTCGCATCCAAGAAACTGAGGTTCTTGACGAAACTTAGACCGGGTAACTAGCCGGAGAGCCTGTTCCCCTGGAGCTCCAGCCTCTTGAGGCTAGCCAGGCCCTTGAAGCTAGCGGGGATTGGCCCCTGAAGCTGGTTCTAGTCGAGATAGAGCTCCTCTAGAGCAGAGAGAGAGAGAGAGAGAGAGAGAGAGAGAGAGCCAATTGAAGTGGGAATCTCGCCTGAGAAGGAGTTTCCCAAGAGAGTGAGGCGGCGGAGACGCGTGAGGCTGGAAAGAGAGGTCGGTAGGGAACCGGACAAAGAATTGTCGGCCAGGTCGAGGGTTTCCAAGTAAGGGAGGTATTTGCAGGGGGAGGAAGAAAGCGAACCAGAGACTACCCATGTTTTCTCCTTCTCACTTTCACTCTTACCCTTACTCACTCAAGGAAAATTATCTCAGTGGTGGCTGTTTCCCTTTCTAGTAAAAAGGGTTTGTCTTGAAATAGGTTTTGGTTTATATTCTTAAAAGAGGGCAAAGTTGGAATTTCCCACTGAATATTAACAGGATATTAGAGGTCAAATTTGATATTTAAAATATATTATTTAACACCATCCACTCACCGTCCACTCAGGTAGGGGTGTCAATTCAAGGCCCGGCCCAGCAAAACCAATCGAGCCCGCCCGGCCCGTTTACTAAACGTGTTGGGCTTAAGCCCCGGCACATTTAGTAACCGGGCGGTCTCGATGTGAGGTGTTAGCCCGTCGGGCGCCCGATCGGACCGACCGAATGCTAGCCCGACCTTGATGTGTAAAGATATCCCAGGAATTGGGTGATCTTCCATCCTCTCCTGCTGCTCCTTCCACCTTCAACACAGAACCACCACCACATATATACTTAGTATTTTCATATCTATGATTTGATTAGTTCCTCCTAATCTAATCTTCCATAAAGAAACAATTCAGTTTCAATTTGATAACAAGAGATCTAATATAAGGTTTTTGATGATACTATACCTGATAAGCTGAAGTTCATGCACCAAAGACGAAGTCGAAGGGGAAGTCATGGCGGCTATATTTTGGTGAGTTTTGGCAACTATATTTGGGTGAGTTTTTGCCTGAACTCACCTTTGATGAAGCTAATAGACAACTTAGCAAATGAAGAAGAAGAAGAAGAAATAGCCAAATTGACTACTCCTTTCTTGAACCCACCTCAACTATTATTTCACTCAAATCGTTCATTGTTGATGAGATGAAACCCATTGAAGGGTATAATGTTGTATTAATTATCAGTGCTGAGAAGTGTCAATTTAAAAAGATTGAATCCATTACATGACATTTGGTCTGAAACATCAATTAGCCCAATCATTTAGAGTTAAATAGGTCATTAGCCCGACCGAGACCCGTTTCAGGCCCGTTTAGCCCGAATAAGGTTGTTCCGATTAAAGACCGAACACCGACCGACCGATATGAAACCATACTATGCCCACCCAAGGCAAGCCCAAATGCCTAAACGGTCGGACACGGTGCAGCCTATAAAATTGGTGAGGCCCGTTCAGGCCCGACCGAGACCGACCGAGCCCGACCGGTTGATACCCCCACACTCAGGGGGTGTGGCTGTATAATTTAGAAACACAGGGGGTTGTTTTGTATTTAATACAAACCTCAGGGGCTGGCAGTGTAATTTTCCCTAACAATATTTGTGCCTCTCATCACTTCCCAACTGACCATCTTAAAGTTAAAATGAGTATTTCATTGTACAAGATTTATTACAATAAAAATAGATCCACATCATAATTGATTGCCCCCAATTTGATCACTAATTTTGGTGTCTTGAGTTGTTTTTACTTCGACTTGTCCTTACAAGAACATTTAGCAATAGTGGTACGCAGATACATTCAGACATTTTCATTTGTCGTCTGCTGGTCATATCTGTGGTGGCACCTGCAGCACCAGATACCTGTTCATCTTCTGAGAGATGCGAGTTGGTTAAGCACAATTCTTCTCCATTTTGGGGTCTTAATCCAATCAGCCAGCCAAGCGAAACGCTACGGTCTTGGAAGAAGGACTTTGTTGACTGGTCATTGTCACAAAAAAAGCAGAGGTTAACGCATTTAGCATTTGTTACCACATCCATGAGCAACATAAGGAGCAGGTGTATGTGTTTGTGTTTGAGCCTGTAGCTCAATTGGAGAGAGGAAGTGAGTGAGTGAGAGAAAAAGAGAGACATCACCTCAGTGTTGAGTTCAGAGGAAGTGAATGATGAGAAACTGATAGAGTGCATATGGAAAGTGGATGGATCTGCTGTAGTGGATTGTAAGCTATCCACCACTCTTAGCCTCGTGCTCATGGTCTGAAGTCCAAGAGGCCATCCGTTAGACATCTCTTGGATCTGATAGATAGAAGTAACCTTCAAAAAAATTCTAATTGTTAACCATATCATAGGAACTTTAAGTACTTGATTCGAATTTTTAATGCGTACACCTTGTCCCAAAAATCAATCCAGTTCAAATGAAGCAACTCATTTAACTGTGAAGTGATTGCTTGTCTAGGGTTATTGGATCAGGTAGAAATTTTGTCTCCATCATATGAATCTATCCCCATGTTCACCCATATGTCCACCATTTGTATTATCTTGGCAATGCTAGTAAGAGATGACATCTAAAATGCCTTTTAATCTCCATCAATCCCAAAACAGCAGCAGCAAGGAGGATGATTTGTAATTTAACATAATCCATAGGAAAAACTTTATTCTGTTTTTATTTCTGTTGTTGCTATCCTATAATTCTAGATGAGATGGATTTATACCTAGCTAGTAAGTTAATGAAACTGTTGATATTAGTCTAAAAATGTCAAACTACAGGCTTAAGGCAAAACTCAAGACCTGTTGAATATATCTGGTGAAGACGAAGTATTGACATGGCCTTCACATCTTCCTTACCTATAAGAAAATCCAACAAGTGTTAATTGCCTTTTTTCTGGGTGTTCTTGTTCTTAGTTCTCTTTTGCTAAAAGCACAAAAGAAAAGAAGGAAATTGACAAAGTCCTAGCTTTGACCAATCATCAAAAGATTGTAAAAACGAGAAATATAACACATTTCGTGCAGTCATCCAGATCAGATTTTTTTTCCAGCAGCCTTAAGAAATGGAATATGACTTAACAACATATCATATTCTTTGCGAACAAATCAGCAGCCTATAGGGTATGATAAATATAAAGCACATTACTCAGAACTTTACTCCGTAGTCAAACTAACTCTGATAAGTCAGTCACCCTATCAAACACCATACAAGATCACACTAAACTAACAACCTCATTCAAGAGTTCTTGATTGAAGAGATGCCTGACAATTGTCCTCTTAAAGGCTGCCTTAAGTCACTGAAATAACAATTTACACAGAGAGTCTTCAAACACATCACACAGAAGGAAGTATTACAATGTCTAGTTTTGGTGGTATATACATGTTTCAAATTCATGAAAACTAAATAAGGCTGCAACAGCAACCCCTTTTATCTTAGCTATATTCCGTTGAACCAGCCTTTTTTTTTTTTTTTTTTTTTTTTTCTTTTTTGCTTTGAATTATAAATTCATAGAACACTGATAAGACCAAAGTGATACTTTGAAACATCTGTAAAACATCTAGGCTTGAGGTCATTTGTATTTTGTAGTAGTGCAATAGGAGCAACTAGACACAACTAAAACCAGATTTCACATTTTATGATGCTAGTGCTCAACTTAACTAAACTGAGCCTTATCCCAACTAAATGGAGTCGGCTACATAATTCCTATTTAGTTGGGATAAGACTAAGTCGAGTTGAGTTGAGCCGAGTAATGGAATCATATATTATGGAATCTCAATCTTTTCTTGAGTTGAACAGACAATTCAACCAGGTGAAAAATAATAACAAATCATATTGTTGATATTTTATTTAGTAACATACCAGAATAAGGCCAAACAACTTAAAATGCAGCCATGGGCACCACAGCTCTGTTACAACTTAGTTCTGTTAGTCGCTTTGCAAATCCTATGAAATGAATCAGAGATTGGAGTGAAAAACAGATGCACAGCAAACGGCAACTTCCTAGAAGTAAACAGATTGTTGTAGGAAGAAGGAAGCACGGACAAAGTCTTGAATAAATGTCCCTGATGTTCATCTCTCTCCTGAGTCTTTACAAACACAAACCAAATGCCATTGCAGGTCTCTAAGGAAATATGTTTACTTCTAGGGCCAACCCTCTAGTGTGAAACTCAAGTTGCAAATTTATGTCAAACACCAACACCAATCTATAACCCCCCCCCCCTTCCTCTCTTTTCTATTTCTTGTGTGTGAGCAGACCACAGGTACACAATTCCTGGCACAGGATCCAAGGTTGAACACCCCCCCCCCCCCCCAAATAGCTGAGGCATATGTGGGATCATGGCGTAACTATTTTGAACCTGTTTGATTGATTCCCTATTGCAATTAGATACAGAAGAATCTCTACTCATTAGATCTCACTGGCTGTGATGTTTATCCCTCTCTGTTCTTCAATGAAGAGTTTAGATTCCAATGAGCATAGGGAAATGAATAGCAACACACATATATTATCAAAAACAGCTAAGCTTTTGGTTTATTTTGGAGCTAAATAATAGGGCAGACATGTCATCAGAGAACTCTTAATTCCACATAGTGTACTACACTACTACTGGAGCTAAACAACAGATGAAATAAAAAAATGCAGTTATAACCAGCAAGAGGCAACAAATGCCTGATTCAAAGATGAATGATTTCTCACTTCAGTCTTCGGGAGCTAAAAAATGTGACACCACGTAGTTCTGATTTGGGTTTGTATTAAAACTGAAATTTGAAAGGAAAGCTTAGGTTTTTCAGAAAACTTTAACTCAGGAAGAACTTCCTCCCTGTTCATCCTCTAATCCATAAAACTTAAACCAATTCTACAGCAAACTTCGGAAGCATTAAAAAGATGGAAATAAAGAAAAATAGAAGAGACCCATGAGGCAATGAGAGCTAATCCACCATTATCAGAGCAACAACATGGTCAGATGAGACAATCATGAACAACACTTGAATGATTTTCAAGGGAGAGTTGAGTGAATTGCTGCTAATAGGTTAACTTACCTCTGCAACCATTGGAGTAACGACCAACGAAGCAGAATGAACGTTAAGAGAAGTCGATGGTGTGTGAGAGAATTAAATTCGGAGAAACATATACTACTAGTCTTCTCACTTATCAGTGATTCTCTGGATAAATTCTTGGAGAGTTGAAACTTGAAAGGACTTGCTTGGGTCCCAATTCCCCAAACCTTAACCCTGCAAGTGGTACTGTGCTGGTTTTGAGCTTCGATTCGAAGCACCACCATACACTCAACTTCAACTCCCCCACTCGAGTTTCCGTAAGTAATAATTTAATGGAACCACCGACTAATAGAACCATTTGTCCTTTTCTTGGTTTCAACCGGAAATTACTGCGAGATCTAGAACTGTTTAATCGTTTTTATGATTTAAAATGCTTCTCTATTTCTACTCTAAAAGTTTTTCATTGGAAGTTAAAAAATTATTTTTAAAAGGCTTCTCTACTTCTACTCCGAAGATCTGGTTCCTTCATGGAAGTACAAAAATGGACCGATGTTATAAAAAAAAAAACAATTAAAATGTGTGCGGCACAGTCTTACCGTTGGATATCTCCATGGCATTTTTTGGGCATTGAATTCCCTAAGGGTCTAAGGCTACATGCTACCAAATGCGCTTCTTATGTAAATTCTAGGTCCACTCTCCTATTTATTGACATTATAAAAATATTAGCTCAACGAGTTAAAATGGTCCATAAATCATAGAGATATTTAGAGTCCATGAATTAAACCCTTTGCACACCTTTGTACGAAACCTTACAACCAACCTATCAAAACCACCGACACATGGATTTCAAAAACAGATTTAATCTTCACATTTCTAAGGCCTACATGCATAGTAATGGGATGGTACGTAAAAGAAAATTGGCCTCTTCCTTAGTACTATTAGTCCTCTAAAATCATAGGGTTAGGATGGGGTGTTGATCAATTACACCATCTTATCGATAGACATGTGATGTCGTGTGATCTTAATTAGCATACACTAGTACCTCCCTGTGTTTATCTCTCTTTCCTCTTATTAAATGATATATCAGATCCCCTATTGTGGAAGAGAGAGACAGACATAAGAGGTGTTGGTATACACTATGTAGTTGGACGGAGAATTTAATTTCATATCTATATATGTATACCATAACATATGAAAATTTTATGTTCCAAATATATGAAAAATACATGTATTTTATATGAATCCATATTAAACATATACTATCTATGGAATAAGTATAATTTGGTAATTTATTTTTGTTGAAAATTTTCTTTTGATAAATTTGTATTGTAGATGTTATTATTGTGTTTGATGATGTATATTCAATATATTCCCGTAATTTCTACTCCTAAATTATTAGAAAGAACCATATTTTAATGGGTTTTTTTCAAATGCCCCCCTCAAATTGTCCATATGTATAAATGCATCCCTGAATTTGTATTAATTTCAAATATATCCCTACTTTCCAAACTTTGTAACACTCTAGTCTAATCTGTTAGTCTGGGACATTAGACGTTAGTTTTAAGTAGGGGTGTCAAAACCTAGCCCCAACCGTTAAGACTGATTGAAACCGATTGAAAAAATCAGAGACCGAATCGAACCGATCCTTATTGGATCGGTTTTGGACTGGGGTATGACGGGACCGATTGAAAATCGGATCGCACTGGACCTACCGATAACAAATGGAAAACCGAACCGAATGAAACCGATAAGAAAATAATGAGTATAAGGTTATGAATCATTGAATTGATTTCAATATTAGTGAGCAAATTTATGGTTGTAATATAAACTGTTACAAATCAATGAGTATGAGGTTATGAAAATAGGGAAATTGATTTGTAACAATGCTTGTTCCATTGATCTCCTTTTTAAGTGTGGGGCTAATGAAATATTTTATGTAGTTGAAAATAGAAAGAGAAGAAAATAGGCACAGACCGAACCCAACTTGTTTAAAAAAATCCGGCACCGAACCGAATCCAAACCGATATCAACTCGTTATCATAAATCGAAACCGACACAAAACCAAATCGCACCGAAACCGAAACCAAGCCAAAACCCAAAAGTTCTTATTGGATTGGTTTCAGTTTCTCTAAAAGCCACACCGAAACCAAAAAACCCGAACCAAAACCGGACTGAACCAACCCATTGACACCCCTAGTTTTAAGGAATCTAATGACCAAAATGCCCTTATGATAAAAAAAAAATTAAAGAATAAAGTAACTAAATTGCCCTCATTTTCCCTAAATCGTTTAGGATTTGAAACTGAAAATCGTATAAATAAAACATACATTCAGCCAATAAAACAATTTTTCCTGAAAAACCTCTTTCCCAGGCTTGCAATTTGAGGGGGCATTTGAAAAAAATCCTAAATTAATTTGTTTTGTATTGTTTCTAATAGTGTCTAATGATTTATATCCATGGTTTTAGTGCACAATACCGAAACTGGTATCGGTGACCCGCAAAACTAATACGATATCAATACACTATCAGCTTGGATCGATTGTATCGAACACAAATGCCCCTGAATTTACTTAAAAAATGAGTCTTCTGATAATTTTACCCCTTGTCCTTACCGTGCTACTGATATGATATCGGTGACTAGTAAAACCGATATGTATCATCCGATACGGTACCGATACTTAGAACCATGTTTATATCCTCTTACCAAAAAATAAAAAAGTGATTTATATCCCGAGGCTTGATATCGGGGGTAAATTATCGTGAGAAATTGATTGGGTGATGTGTCGGTAAGGTCTGGTGAGTGGTGAGTGGTGAGTGGTGAGTGGTGAGTGGAGAGTGGAGAGTGGAGAGTGGAGAGTGCACCCACATTGTAATAATGAGGAAACAAAAGCCCCTGAATGATTGATTGGCTGATGTGAGTCTGATGACAGAGAGAATAGAGAAAGATTTCGATGTCATACCACGTGACCATAAATGGAAGCAGAAGAATTACCAAAAAATAATTCCTTAAAATAAATGGAAAGCTGAAGATGCGTAAAAGCAAGGTTTTGTCAACTTCCTTCCCCACTCCATCACCACCACCACCTCCTGAGTCCTGATCTATCATCAACCAACCGACAATACCCGGCTTCTTCTATTTTTGTTGTTTTATTTCTCCGTTAACTGAACGGTTTGGATTGTAATGGAGGAATGGGCTCCACATATGGACTGTAGACGATAAATATAGAATTTTTTTTTTGTCTTTGTTTATATAGCATCCAAAGGAATCATTGGATTGGATTTTTATTCTGGCCTTCACAGAAACCGTTGGATTGGATTCTATCAAATCTAACTTTGCAATTCAATATCCTTCACTCACTCACTCATGTTTGGCTCTTTACAATGTGAAGGATAAGACTCCAAGAATACTCAGAGGACATGGATGCATATGAGTCTATTACACGTAAAATAGAAAATAATTTTGTTAGCTGTCTTCACAAAACCATCATAATTCATAACTACCCTTAAAAGTTATAATTACAGGTTTTGTACACAGCCGTACATGATACATGGTCATGTTTTCAACCGTTGAATGAACATGATCGTGTTATGTATATAATGCATAATTTCTCATCTCCATCCAATGATTGTAGACACAGTCGGACACCATGCAAGGTCATGTACAAAAAATCTCACCAATGAATAAATAATAAAGATTGAAACAATTCCCAAGGCCATCCATCTTGATTACGGATTGAGCTCCTCTCTAGGGAACCCAACACGCCGAGTGAGCATCCAGTTGTTGGATTGTGTCACACACATCCCTAGACGTGCACCAAGATGCGCGACACAATCCAACCATGGGATGCCCCCTGGGCACTCTCTGCCTTTCGAATCAATTATTAGCAATACCGGTCGTAAATAAACAATGACTTGGTTGGTAGTAGCCGAAATACCCTGATTTAATGCCAAAGGAATGAGGAAGAGCTCTTTATGTGGTCTCACTTTACCACCATCTGAAATGCGTGAAACTTCGATTGGTGGAAGCAAATCCATGAAGATTCTCCTCCAAACATCACATGGCAGCAGATGTGGTCACCATCATAGCTGCTCAAGATATTGAGTCTGGAGAGGTAGATAGATAGGACTACTAGTTGCTCAATCAGGACTCTAGCTTTATTGCAAGAAAAAAAAAAAGACTTTTGCCACCCAAGAGGTCTGGTTCCTCGAACGTGGGGGAATGAAGACACAGCCGAGCCAAGAACACTAAGCTCCCTAGAGAGGAACCGGATCCCTTGATTACCCTTTGTAAGCCACTTAAAAGCTTCAAAAGTGGCCACCCATGCTACTATTCTTCCATATTATTTGTCCATCACATTTTTTAGATTTTACAAGATACTTCTAACCTTTGATGCCGACACATTCCCTGCACATCCACAACTCGTAGAAGCAGAATAAAATCATGGTTTAAATAACATTACTAAAGTCCATCCAACACCATAGGTAATTGGATCTAGACAAATATGACATATATGATGATCGAGTGATCCACATGAGGCATAGTTTGATATTCATATAAGGTTATACACTAGTATGTCTTAGGATCATTAGTAAAAGAGGGGACATCCAATTAAGCAAGCTATGTCACCGACCCATTTATATATAATTTAGACAAGGGAAGGGGAAGGAGCCTCCATTTATCTGCCCCTCCATTTCCTCCATTACATCTGATAGGGGGGAGTTGACCTCACCCAGACAGTGTGTTTAGGCAGGGGGGTAGGGTGGTCATTTCTACCCCCTTTATGAGATTTAATGGAAAAAATGGAGGAACAGATAAATGGACACGATAAAGACCCTATTTTGAGATAAACATTTATTACGATACAACCAAATGAAATACATAGTAATAGCTGAAATAGATAAGAGACGGGGATTTATCTATATGCGAGAAGAATAAATAACAAGCAAACAAATGAATGAAACAGATCAACAATCGAGGAAGGCTATAAGGTTAGATTTTTTTTAATCCTTTCCTAACCTTTCTTAATCTCTCTTAACGTTTTCTTAAGAAGGAGATTAGACAGCTGAAGCTAAAGCAGATGCTTCAACCCTATCTATCCATTCAATAGCCATGACAAAAAGGTACTAGATTCATTTTCAAACTTACAAAAAGGACGAAGGAGATAAACAAAGATGGGCTTTATTAGTTTATCTTTTCTGGCAAAACTGCCAATCAAAACTTTCCAAAGAAATAGAAAAGACTTTAAACAGAGGATGGATCTTATAAAGTGTCCAAATTTTTTTCCATATCTTCTCACGTTTCCATAGATACCCTTATCCTAATTAAGAAACTGACTATACTTCTGAGTGGTTCACATACCATTCCTGGCCAAAGGACAAATCCACCTATTAACAGATGAGCTGGAATCTGACTATAATTAAGAAACTGACTATAATTCTGTGGGGCTCCTCTGTAGAGCGGCACAGTGTGTAGCGCATCATTTGATGGTCCCCAATGCTTAGGCATGGAGTTCAACACACCAATGGGGTGTTGGGTTATGTGCCCAAGCATTGTAGTCCGTTGGACTTGCGCTACACACTATGTTGCACTACAGAAGAACCAAGTTCGGGATTTGATTATTACTCTAGTTATATGACATAGGAAAATAAAGTATACTAAGGGAAAAATGTCACCGATTCCTGTAAATCAGATCACTTATATGGATTATTGACCAAGGGTAGGAACCAAGGATCATTATAAATAGAATTAGAGAAACCACTACTCAACGTCCTCTCTCTCGGATTTCCTCCATATTTTGATCGGCCATTTCCATCCGAATTTGAGTCTCGGGAGAGAGGGATTATGGTTCTATCTTATTGTCTAAAAAATCGCCACCTAGATAAAGGTCTAACCCCATCTAAGTGGGTATTGGTGATCTGAGACAAAGAGCTTGTATATATTTAATGAATCATATTATGCAAAAAATATCTTTAAAGAAAAAAATACAATGTCTTTTAAATGAGTGAGGCTATTTAGTAGGGTTAAGTAAGATGTCAAAATAATTGTAATTTTTTATAGGTGAAAAGAACGCTACCTGGTTGTGTGGCCCGCGTAGCTCATGTGCCTAGATATAGAAGCACGCAAAAGTACCGCGCTGTCCCATGGAATGGTGGAAATCCCACCCAAGGCGATGCTTATGCGTGCATTTCCATTGATCAACATGCGAGTGCAGGCTCTGGAGACCCAGACAACGATCTCTTTCCCTTTTTTATAATAAGATGATGATATAAACAACATGTCTACCGCATTTGGGCCTTGATAGAACTCCCATGTGGCATATATAGTTGACATGGTAGAAAGGTTTCCACATTTCTACCCACAAAAAAAGAAGAAGGAAGGTTTCCACATAAGGGCATGATCAAGATCTGTTCTCTGGCAATTAACATTATTAATCAATGTTTAAACTTAAAGTACTAATAAACCAGGCCCAATGGAACCCAAACCCGTCCAAGGGCATGTTGGGGTGAGGGCTATTGGGCCTAGAGGCAAATTGTTTGTTGAAGAGAAGCGCTAGGCTTGAAATTGTGTAGGCCCATGTCAGACATTGGTTGGGCTTCGGATAATAGTGGTCACAATGAATTGGGTTTTGTCTCGAATAGGCTTCTACAATTTAAGCCGCTAGCTTGCATGTTGACTTGTGAATAATGTTATAGAGTATAGACCCAAAGCCCAAATGAATGCCTATCACCACGAAGGGTTGGGTAGCATTCATGTTGCTGCCTTGCCATGGTCAGACTCAAGTTTGATCCACTAGGACAGCACCAGCCACACGAATTTTTATCGTCTCAATTACTCTGCCTGTACTTGACGTCAAGTACATCTAATAGAGGGAGGTGGACTCCACCTCGGGCAGGGGGTAGGATAGTCATCTCCGCCTCCTCTGTTAGATGTACTTGACGTCAAGTACGGACAGTGTAATTGAGAGGATAAAGATCCGCCAGTGTGGTAATATGATGCATGACACCACAACCATGGGATGTTCCAACACCAATGGAAAGAGAAAAAAAAAAAAGAATTATAGTGACAGGGAGCAGAGACCAACCTTCTTAAACGTTTGTTTTTTTACTTGTTAATCTCGTCTGTTCTCCTCTTTATACAAGCCGTCGACGATAGCTATTAATGGGTACAACTATCTTTATATAGATGGGGAACAGAGACTAACCTTCAAACAATGTACAATTGAGACTCTCTCGTGCTCAATTGTAAATAGGTTTACTATACAATTTACACTTTAAAACGGTTAACTAAAACCCATAATCCATTAAAGAGAATACCTCTAGTATTGAGCTCCATCTAACCAAGCCTACCAACCCTTGATGCCACAATGACAAGGTCCTCGAGGATGAGATAATATATGATATTTCCACTCTAGTATTCCCAACACCATTAGTGCTTGTGTAAGTATTTGGTTGTTTCATTTCTTCCTTGTTTCTGAACGCCAGCAGCCCTCGTGATAGGGTTTGGTATCAAAACCATCAATTGGAAAAAGGCATTCCAAATCGATATGGGACTAGAAGGAAAAAGTGCAGAACAGCTTGGTTCTGTCTCTCTCTCTCTCTCTCTCAAAAGGTTATAGGAAAACACACTTCAACCCAGATTCGACCATTTATACTAAACTCCAATGGGCCAGTTCTAAACGTTATTCCAAGTCTAAGGTATCTCCTTCAATCACGGACAAAAGAAGGATGGACCTGGGACCTGCTGCCCCTTAAAATTTTGAATCCTCACCTACAATTCAACTAATGGGGTCCGCTCTTATTAGGATTAAAAACATCCGATTGATCAAATTCTTAATTTTCCAGAGAAGTGGTCTACCCATTAAATGTTCTAGAATGATCGATGGGGTTATTGCTAGGGTTTATGCTGTTATTCACTTTGTGGACAATGAAGGGTAATGGGGTCTTTCATATTATGACTTTTCAATGTTTCAAGACACTAGTCCATTATGTCTTTCCCCTTATAAGCAGGCAAGAGTTACCGTTTGTTGATGGACCACCTACTGTTGTTGGATCATGTCAAAGCTTATACATGAACAAGGGTATATATATGTACTTTTTCCATCCACCATGGAAAATCATGTACACTGAAGATGGATGCCTTTTACAGGTCTCTTTCTATCACCGTATTCAAACTATCTTAATGAGGTCGGCAATGGAATGGCATCCCCCCAATGTTATGTTGAGGGTACGATGTCTTGTATTTCGTTGCTTACATAGGTGGGTTGATAGTTCATTTTGAAGGGCCATTAGGTCAATGGAGATTCGACCGTAAGCTGTCTATATAGGGTTTTACTATATATTTGTAGCGATGGTTCTTTCTCAGTAATCAATCTAAGAGACGTATTAAACATATTTTCACATGTGTTTGGGTCATTTCACAAGCAAACACCTCCCTATGAAGTTAGGTATTTGATCGATACGTCAAAAGCTCCAAAGCTGATGGAACACGTCAAATCAAACTCTTTTACCTATCTCATTCTAAACTGGCATAAGAGAGTCAAATCCAACCAATACATGGTTATAATGATGAGGACCACTTGAATGTATTAATGATGCCCCCCCCCCCCCACCACACTCACACACACACACACACACACACCTCCCAAAAAAAAATGTATTAATGCTAATCGCAAAGGAATGCAGACATTTATTACTCTTTCCATCTACAAAGCAAATGCATAGCTCCTTCTTGCTTTTAGATTTCCAAAGCCAAACCACTGCACCCACAATGACTACAGTAGAAAACAATAGAACATTTCTTTTCACTTTTAGTCCATTTTCTCTTTTCTAAAGGACAGAATAACCAACCCATGCATATATAATTTATAATTAAACAAAGATAGTTACCCACACAAAGACAGAATAAAGAAAGAAAGAAAGAAAGAAAAGTGAAAACCTCTGATCTCAAGTCTCAATTCTCTTTGCTGCCATGGATGATGATGGACTCTGGTCGCCGGTTTTATGGCACAAACTCCTCCTGGTTCTGTAGGAATTCCTCATTCTGATTCTGAAACCCATCCATGGAGTTGGTGAACTCATAAGTGTTTGCATTATTGTTACCATTATACCCTCCATAGTTGTTGTACCTGTTCTTTGATTCAACTCCTCTGTATGAAGAAGCATATCCATTGTGGATTTCCTTTGGTGATTCATATTGGTTATGGTACCGATCATGGTAGACATCCTCATTGTTGACATCATAAAAGTACTTGCCATTCTCTAAGAACCTTGTGTCACTCATGCCCTGTTGCTTCATCTCATTCTCATTATAATAATTGTTGTTGTTGTTGAGGTAAGATGTGTCCACATACCTGGAGTCTCTCATGCTACCTTGTTGCTTGTTCTCATAGCCATTGTAGTTGAAGCTATTTTGCTCATAGTTTTCAGGAGTGTAAAGCTCTGTGGTGGTGGTGGTGGTCTTCTTAGGGAAATTGGTAGGAGTGTAGTAAGCATCATTGACTGAGTTGGGTGAGAATTGCTCTGTGCCATGACCATAGAGGCCAAATCCATTGTGGTTCTGTGGTGTGAAGTTTGGCCCTTCATCCTGGGTATGTGAAGGTTTTTCACTCTCTTTGGTGGTGGTGTTCTTGTTGTTGGTGTTGTTGTTGTTGTTGTTATCACGGGTGACCTTGCTAAAGAATTGGCTCTCCCTAGCATGAATTTGAAGAGAGAAGATGAGGAAGAGAAGGAATAGGAAAGAAAGGTTTTTAGCAGAGGAAGCCATGGCTTAGAAAGTGAAGATTATGATTTTAGATGTTCTTGAGCGTAGTGGGAAGTGCTGTAATCCTTTTTATAGAGGAAGGATGGGCGGGAATTAATGCAATCTCTCTCTCTCTCTCTCAAATTTTTTTTTTTTTTTCTATGCTATCCATAAGATGGAAACACAAGGACAAGGGGAATTGGCTGATGTTAATATTGTGGTCCCTTGTGGGAGGGCATTATTAATGCAAGGGATGTTACTTACATTGGAAGACATAAAATAATCAAAGAAAAGAAAAAGGAAAATTATTAGTGTAGGTCTGATTTGGTATGACTTCTATTTCAATTTTATGAGGTGTTTTTTTATTTTGAAAATGGTTTGATTTGGTTTTTACAGTTTATTTTAATGAAATAAAAATTAATTGGAATAGAAATTCTGAAATAACTGAAGAGTCATTCCAATTTTGAAATTGAAATTAATTTCACCTTTCACTCTTGCTCTTTAATGAGCACATGGTTAATTTGATGGTTAAAATAGTAATTTCATATTAAATAAAGGGGAGAACGAATGTCACCCGGTTGCGCCAGACACGCTGCCCCTGTGCCCTAATACAGGGGAGTGCAAAATGACCAATACACCCTTGTTCATTTCGATGCGGCAATCATTTTGCACACCCCTATGTTAGAGCACATGAGCGGCGTGTGTTACACGACTGGGTAGCATTCTCTTTCCTTAAAATAAATCACCACTCTTTTCTTCTTATCTTGATGGTCTCACCACCACCACCTTCTACCAAAGAAATATAGAGAATCTATTCTCAGAAATTAAACTATCAAATAAGTTTTTTATTCTTGAAATATCTCATATTAATGTAATTAAAATAATTTTAATTTATTGATAAAAGAATCTATTTATTGATTATTTCATAAAATCAATCCAAAATTAAAATAAAAATCACACCAAATCTGGCATAATGTAATATGTATTTTTATGGGTGTTTCAATGTTTGGGTGGGAAATTAGAATAGTTAGAGTGAGATAGAGAGGAGGGGTAGAGGGGGAAGTTGGGCCCTAAAAAACTAAAATAAATGTAGAAGCTCACCGTGTAATTATGCGGAGATTGTGGAGGGTGGGGCATGGAAATAATGGCATTTAGTAGATGCACCATGTGTTCCCTCATAAGCTTTTCTTTTAATTTTTTTTGGTAGAACCCTCATAAGCTTTTCTAATATATGAGGGAGAGGGAGAGGCACACCTACACACCTAACATTTCTGACTTTGTATCAGAGTCAGTCAATGGTGGGTCTACCTATAAAGCTCTTCTTTTGATCTCTCCCTCTCTCTGTGTGTGTCCAGAGAGAGACTGTGTAGTGAAATTAAGGGAGGAAGGTCCTTTCACTGTTTAGTAGTTGTTGAGTTAGTTGAGAGGCCACGTCTCATTCACTCATTCATTCTGACAGCGAGTTAAAGGGGTTCTACGTATGGATGTAAATGAATAGTCGAAATCCGTTTTCGTATTCTTGTTCATATCTGTTTAGCACTATCTGAATTCGTTCGAAAGCTAAATGGATACGGATACGGATACGGATACGGATAAGGATAAACTATAGTTATCCGAAAAGCTATATTTACATGTAAACGGATAAAATATCTGATCAGTATCCATGTCTGTATCCGTTTAGCACTATCCGAATCCGTTCGAAAGCTAATTAGATGCGGATGCGGATATAACACTATCCGAGCTGAATCCGATCCATTTACATCCTTAGTTGTATGGTAATACTTTGGTAAAAAAATGCTCTATAGAAAAATTAAAGAAGAAAAAATATTTCTGTCACTAGAAAAGAATAGAAACATATATAGAATGAATATTAACATAAATATATCTTTTGTTTGTATCAAATTACATCAAATGTCATTCCACATAGAGAAGTAGTTTTCCATCTGAGAATATAGCTTATGCCAGTACTGCCATGTGTCTATCTCTCTCCTCAAAACAAGGGGGTAGATGTGTCTTTTCATGGGAGTGTTGGCGTAGGCCACACTCCCGGACAAAGTTCTTTTTCCCTTTTCATTATTCATATAATTGAGAACACTTTTTTAACCATATAAGCAAGATCATTGAATGTGTCAATAAGACACATGTGGTGGCGGTAGAGAGTGTCGAGCTGATCAAGAGTTGGGTTTATTGGATTGGTTTTTGTTATAAATTTGTGTTTTTGTTTTTTATAAGTAATTTTAAATTTGTGTCTCTAATGACCAACAACTGTGTTTTTTTCTTTTCACCTGGTTCGTTAAAAACTAAAAAACAAAAAAACAAACCCGATGTCACATAAATATTTTGTTCCTTATGACGCTCGTGTGCAGTTTTGTGCGAAGTAAGGGGTTGAATAGGGAACTTCGTCAAATAGGGGGTATTTAGGATTTTTTTTTTCTAGGGAGGGTGCTGCATGCGTCGTGGGAATCTTTTCCCCTAAGAAAAAAAAAAAAAAAAAACACCAAAATTATTTCTTTTGAACATTGTCATACAACCCCTTAGTTTTGCTTACTTCTCCATTAGATCCCTCAAATGTAAATATGGATTTGATATCTTGATATTGTACATGATTGTCCTTTAAGATGATGCCAATGGGGACCGTTGTAACAACTGCTTGGCAATGGAAACTACTGGAAACTCTACTACTTTTTTTGATGAAACAATGGTAACTAACTACTTCAACTGCTTGCTTTAAGTTGCCCTATAAATTTACAGTCTAAAATATCTCATCTACCATATTCATAGAAGGTGTGATAGATAGACCAACTGGTGTTGTTTTTATATATATATATATATATATATATATTAGCTAGCTAGGGTCTCAATAACTTGGCCGGCTTTGCTGCTACCGAAAGAAATGGATGAGAATTAAAGAAGATAAATTGGATTAGCTAGGGTGGTTGGATCACATGCAGGTTTGATTGCTTTTTAAATGGAAGGGGTTGAATTAAACGGATAGAGAAACTAAGAAACAGGAGAAACAATGAATGTCACTAATTTTTTTTGGATTAATTGGAGTTTGTTGGATGTGGGTTTCAGTTTTTATGTGTGCACAGTTTGAATGTTGAATGGTCATCGATCATAAGAGATTTTTTTTTTTTTGTTTTGTTGTTGAGATCATTAGATAATAGGAGTACTAGTATCATGCATGAGCATACACGAGATGTGCGCCAGTATAAAAGAGAGTATTTGATTGAATTAGACTTTCAAAATTTAATATAGGAGGACTAATGTAGACCATATTTTATCTATCCAATAGTCGAAATGAGCATATCATCTGTCTGTGTGACATAATAGATGTCTTACAACATTGAGACCTTAGTGACAATAACAATTTATCTTATTAATATTAGGGAAATAATTTTCTGTCCAAGAGTGCTGGCCTACTTTCCCACGTATCTTTCTCTATACTCTTCAAAATAAGAGGACAGAGATGTCTTTTCATATGGGGAGGAAAGAGATAGACTCCCTCGTGGGAGTGCTGGCTTAAGCCACACTCCCTAACAAAGTTAATAGAGGTCTTTTTCCCTTATTATTATTTGTTGATCTCTAGAGACCAGAATCCAAGACAAAGTTCTTTAATCTTCTTCTCCCCCAATCCCTCCTTCCTTTGGGGGTAACTTGCCAAGCCAAAGATTCACTTGCTGGTTATACTTATAGTCATCGACCTTTCAGCATTGAGATGGGTGCCAGGCAGCTATTTTTATAAAGAAAAATCAGGCCTTAACAAGGTTTAGCTTTAGGCTTTAGCACTTTCCTTTAACTCTTCTGTTTGTCAATATAAAACATAGACCATAACTGTTGGAATTATTTTTTACTTCCTTTAAATGGTCTTTCAACCCTGTATTTGACCTATGAAATGACCTTTACTTTTTTCAAACTTAATATGTTATGAACTCACCTTTTCTTATCGTCTATCTCCTTTCTTTTTTTACCCCCGTTTGGAAGTACCACATTTTATAGCGTGTTAACCAAAGAGTTGGTGCAGGTCGAATCGTTATCCTCTCCTGTCCGCTGCCCGGATAGGACCGTGCTGTCCCCTCATATGTGGGTGCAAAATGATGATCTAACCCCCTGCCCAAACACACTGCTCAGGCGAGGTTAAGTTATCATTTTGCACCCCCATGTGAGGGGACAGCACGGTCCTGTCCGGGCAGCGGACAGGAGAAGAAAAAAATTCGATGCAGGTCCTGTAGCGGTATCAATGGCGAATGAGTACTTCACCCAAAAAAAAATGGCGATTGGGTTTGCCTAATTGGATAGCTTTGAAGGCCTAGTTCACTAATAGTCTGGGCCACAGACTTTGCCTTTTGGAGTCCAGTGAAGATACCATAAGGCCTAAGAATTCTAATTATTCAGAAATTTTACATTCATTTGCCTCTGCGAGAATCAGATTCGGTTAAGATTATAGGAATAGGGAATATATGTTCCTGTTCCTGTTCCTAATGAGAATTTGTTCCCAAAGAATGTGGTGCTCTGCTCACCCAGGGTCTCTCTTGTGAATCTAGCAACAGATTAGAGTATTTGTAGAGCAGAAGACTTATAAGAGTAACCCTTTTGAACAATTAGTTTAGGTGAAGAGAAGATTTGAGGAGTCCTTGCCAAATCTGTTGAGATAAATAATGGAAGAAGATCATGAAAACCGAGAAAGTAGTAAAACTAACAAGGGTTTGTTACAGACCGATGAGTTATATCAGGTATTCTTTGCTGGTCGATGTCCTTTGGTCTGATCATATTTTCAGCTAGCATGATCGATGTCGTCGTGTTCCACATTGTTTCAATGTTGAATTCATTTGTTTTTTGTTGTAGTATATATTGGAGACTAGTGTTTACCCAAGAGAAGCAGAGCCTCTCAAGGAGATAAGGGACGCTACAGCCAATCATCCAAGGTATTATCAATTAAGTACAGCGGTCTAGCTATATATAGGGTGTTATCTCGTAAGGAGGTGTGAGTTAAGGCTTTTGTAATTTCTTCATCAAGATAGTGGAAACTCTGGTTTTTCACTCTGATGTGGATATAACTCATCTTGGGTGAACCACGTAAATATTTGTATGTTCTATGTGTGTGATTCTCTTTTGTTTTTCTTTTGCAAATCGCTATTTCTGCTGCGTTGTTAATTCCTAATAGTCCACTCAGTGTTAACACAAATAAAAGGTGCCCCTTATCTGGAAAATCTCCCTCCCACCCCCCCCCCCCCAACACACACACACATAGAATGAAAGAGGTCCATGTCCAACTAAGCACAATTCACTATGCTTCCCATTCTTAAAACTCATTACAGAAACAAAAATTCCAATTTACTGTAACATAACAACAGCATATGCAAAACCATGAATTAAATGTGTTTGCTTGTGTGTTCTGCAGGAGATTGATGGCTACTGCACCTGATGCAGGGCTTCTGCTTTCCTTACTATTGAAGCTTGTTGATGCAAAAAATACTATTGAGATTGGAGTTTTCACAGGATACTCTCTCCTTCTCACAGCTCTTTCCATTCCTGCTGATGGCAAAGTCTCTCTCTCTCTCTCTGAACTATGAACTATGAACTATGAATATATATGATTCCTCCTACACTGATTTGAGCATTCTTGAAAAATCATGCAGATTATAGCCATAGATATAAATCGAGAAGCATACGAGATAGGATTGCCCATAATTCAAAGAGCTGGAGTCGAACACAAGATCAACTTCATCGAAGCTTCTGCTCTCCTAGTTCTTAATAAACTATTGGAAGAAGTAAACATCATCACATTCATCCCAGTCTCAAACCTTAACTTTAATTGAACACCAATCTCCATTAGCTTGATTTTTATGTGCTCTTCTTTTTGGGAATGCAGTCTGATAAAGAAGACTCTTTCGACTATGTCTATGTTGACGCAGACAAGGATAACTATGGGAACTATCATGAGAGGTTAATGAAATTGGTGAGGGTTGGAGGTATCATTATCTATGACAATACATTATGGGGAGGGACAGTTGCCTTGCCTAAGTCTATCGTCCCTGAGCACAGAACGTACCACAGGGAACACATAATTGAGTTTAACAAGTTACTGTCAAATGACCCTCGCATTCAAATATCTCAAATTCCACTTGGTGATGGAGTCACAATATGCAGACGTATCTATTGATATTCATGCTTTGATTCTATGAATGGTGATAGAAGTTTGGTTTACTATTAAACTTCTTGCTTCACACATTTTCTCACTTTAAATTCCATGGTGTTTAATCATAAGAGAAAGTGAATGGCACAGAAGATCTCCAAATTTCTCCTAAGTACAGCATTTGCAGGGAAAAGATTGATTCTGAAGCTACCAATGTTGTAACCATGAGATAGTCATTATAAGGATCACTCTAATGTATTTCTAAGAATCAGAAATGAGAGCAGGCTTTATAGTATACATTTCTTGTACTTCTCATCACCAAATACAAATTCTTAGAACCTCTGTACTTTTGATTTACAGAGCTTTATGCAACATCTTGACATCACAAATCTATAGAAATTCCTACTAACTTGTAATGAATTTTTTTCTTCCTTTCTTCCTATTGCCCTTTCTCCCATCACTTTCACACCTTAGATTCAATTTTGAATAACCAAAGGGGAAAAACATAAATTGACAAATTCTAATATTTAGTAGTGAAGGGATTCAATATCTAAGGGATAATATAGTGTGTCTCAAGTGGGTTGGGTTGGGTTGGATGTCAAATGAAACTGAGAAAGGACCAATTTAATATGAATGGTTGCGAGTCACTATTCAAATTAATTCTGGGGCAGTCCTTATAAGTAACTTATCAAATTTAGTTGGACTCATTGAAAAGATTGTTAGACAGTCATGTAGTCAAATTAACTTAGTGTTCAAATTGAATTGAACGGTCAACTACTAATACGATGGGTGAGTAGTCAAATTGAATTGAAGATAAATAATTAAGAAGCAAGATGTAACCCAAGTGGGGGTGAATTGGAAATGCATTAATTTGGACAATGAAGTAAGTTACTGTGAAGCAAACACACAAGAAAAGACACAGGATTTATAAAGTTTCAGCAATTGCCTATGTCCTCTGCCTAGCGTGAATAATACATAGGATTACAAGAGAATATATAAATAGAAACTTAATCATATGATTACATGAAGGTTGATCTTGATCACTTCATTTCACTGATGTACGTAGCTTCTTCCAAGTAATTGGCATTCATCCATTTTTTGAATCACTGTGTCTCGGTGAAGCTTGTATGTTGTGATCATTAACTTCATTTCTCTTCAAATGATGCTTGCATGATACATCTATTTAAGCTCATAATTGATGCTTACTGCTTCATTGATGGTTATTCTTGAGCTTTGTGGGAATACATAAATCTTTCCATACTCAACAAATCATTATTGTTCCCAACACCATCATGACCATAGGTCATCACTAAAATGTCTAGTTTGCTAGACTCTCACCTAAGTGTTCATATTTTATCATCACCAAAACATATTCCCACATTATAGTGCATTGGACAAAATCCAATATGTCAACAAGAACCAGTAATGTTGCAGGCCAAAAACTAATACTCTTAACTTGGTGATCTAATGGGAATATATTGATATAACAAGTGGGGAGTTTACAAAGAGGTTGAGGGTTCTCGAGCAATGCATAAGTCGAGGGATTACCCATGCCCTGTATCCAGTGTCTAAGTTATGGAAAAATACTAATCCAAACTCCAAGAGGAGTACCTTGACCAACATAGGAGATGAAAGAGAAACTTACGTCTGTTTTCTCTGTAAATGAACCGATTGTTGCTTAACCAAACCTCGATATTTTGCTTGAGTTGAGACACAGCATCAGAACAATGTGCAAAACATTAGATAACAGATTAAAAAAAAAACCATTTCTTGGGCGTGATAGAATCCATCCAACTGACCCAACTCGGTTGTAGATTAAGAAAAGAGGAAAGAGGAGAAAAATCAAACGCAGTAAAAAATTTATTAGAGTTTATCTTCGGGAAAGGGATTCCAAAACAAGAGAGAAAGCAACAAGATATTTGGAATCATGATAGGAATTAAAGGGTTAACGTCACTCACGAAGCGTTTCCTTCTCAATCTCTTCTTAAAATAATCTCTCCTCTGTTCATCTCCCCACTGGGCTTCTTCGACTCCTTTAGCGAGTATCAATGGCGGGGGCTGCTGAAACGGGCATCTAGATCTCCAAGATGTTTCAGGGGCACCTAATCTGGAGACCCTTTTAAGGAAGAGAGAGAAGCCCCATCTTAGATGCAGAGAAGGGAAAGCGTTGGTGTGTTGATCTTTATTGCAGAGAATTGGTGGGTAGCTCCAATTGAGGTAGCAGGGGATCTGGGTAGAGATGAATAGCTGAGAATGGAGAGATGGGTTTCTTGTGGGGTTTGTAAGAACATGGGTAAGTGCTTGGACTCTCTGCTCCCAATTTGTTTCCTCCATGGTTTCATCAATTCAACTTCATCACGACTCTCTACTCTCTAGCCTCTACCAACACAGATAAAGAATCGATGTTGCTGAACGATCATCCCTGTTTATAACGTAGCCCGAAAATCTGGTTTTCTATTGGCTCGACTCATCTTTCAGAGATACCTGGTGCAATACAGATCCTCTACGCCGCGCTGCGGGTCCAGACAGATCGTGGCGCGCTGTTCAGGCGAGGTTCTCGGGCAGAGATAAGGCAGACATTGCATGCAGCGTTCTGTCTGGGCCGCACTGGTCACTACGGGCAGCGCAGATCACGATCCTGCCTGGTGACTGGGCCTTGTCAAATCCAGCCATCACGTTTTCTTGTTTTTTAATGTAATATTTACATATCTATTAATAAAAAATCAGAAAAACACACAAACAATATGGGAAAATCAGAAAGAAAAAAAAAAAGGAATTACATATCAATGCATTTTGAATTTATACTATTGAATAATTGAGTGTTTCTTAATATTTTAGAATATTGATTTATTATTTTACTCAACTTAGTTTCTAAGTAAATCGGTTATATGGTTTTTTAAGAAATGATTAAACTCGTAAAGTTTTTCATGATTAAGGTAAAAATACTAAGTCTTATTCGAGGATTTATGATCAAGTCTCATCATTTTTTATCAAAATTTTGACTAGACTCGAACAATTCGGCTTGATCAAAACCTCATTTTTTAACTATGTTTTATACTATACTACTCGATCTTTCTTTTTTTTGGGTAAAATTGTATTACTCTATCTATATTTTATCCGTTTTTCAAAAGAAAAAAAGGGATTTTTAAGGGGGAGGAGGGGGAGTCATAGGATATTTTCTTCTTGGGAATAATGCAAGACCAATTTAAGGGCATTGTTGGGAAAAAATTTTACATGTGGCTAAAAGTATCTTGCCAAGTTAGTACTTGTCACCAGCCCATGAATTACCGCCCTACCCCCTATGAAATAAAAAAATCTCATCTATGTTTATGCTACTCTGTGCATTCTCATTGGTCTTTGCATTGGTTCGCTTTACCCTGGTATTTTTTAATTTTTTTTTTTTTTGGGTAAATGTCTATTTGAAATTTTAAATACATCAAATTAGCAACATGTTTCTATTTACATAAGAAGATCAATGGATAACATAAATATATGCTTCTATTAAAAAAAAAAAAAAGATCACATAAATATATGTTACATGGTAAGTCATAGGGGTCAAAATTTTGTGACATTGATCAAAATAAAAAAGGAAAAAGGAAAAATTTCACATACCACCCTTGAGGTATGATTTATGTACATTTTCACCTGTGAGACTTGGAAAATTTCACATCCCTCCCCTACTTTTCATACTAGGTAACAAAAACACCCAGCCCGTTACCCGGAGACGTTAACAGGATTCTTGTCGAACCAAAAATTTTCTTGCAAGTGCTAGAACCAAGGAAATAGATGCCCTTTCTATTATTAAAAGCTCTTAATTACATCCGTTTCCCAAAAAAAAAAAAAAAAAAAATCTTATTCATCTATCAAGTAAAATAAAAAGCTGCTCTTGCTCACACACATGATGATGACCAGACCAAGGAAAGAGCAATCAGAAGAAAAAATTGTTACATGCATGATAATGATGATCGGATTTAGTTCGTCTCCATGGAGCCCAGCACACCTAGGGTACTGCCAATCGTTGGGTTGTGTTGCACACATCCCTAGGTGTGTGCTAAAATATGTACGGCACAACTCAGCCGTTGGATGCCCCGGACCAAAGAATGAGCAAACAAACCAAAAAAGGGATCTGAATCCAAATTGTACATTTACATGAGATAAAGACAAGTCGTCGAATTCTTGGTGTTGAGGTTAAAATCACCATTAAAACCTTCTCAATGGGAATGGGATGTAGAAAGCGGTGAAACACAAGTTGGGAGTATTTTGGAAATTCCCTGAAGTTTGAGTTCCAGCATCACACTTTCAACAGATGGAGGCTTTAGACCAAGTGGAAGTGGCAACCATGGTTTTGATAAAACATCTCCAATTGCTGCGTCAATAATGCTTTCTTCTTCTTTTGACTGTCATTATCAAAATCTCACAAACAAAATTAATTAAAATACTAATTAAGATAGTAGAGGATAACTACATCTCGAAAAGGAAAAAGGTTTCCTACCGGATGGTCAAATGGAGGGAGGGAGACTACTGACTGCCCATTTGGGATAGCGATGCCCTGGTGGTCTACCTGCTTGTTCATGGCTGCAGCAGGTGGAATACCCCGAACTGGTAGAGTAGAATACCTCTACATTCATTTCAAATTAAAAAACTAAGTTTTTATTTGTCTTTTTGGTTTAGGGAGAGGGATGGGTATAGTAATGGTATATCATAAGCTAACACCCTATGTGTCTATCTCTCTCTTTATCCTTTGAAATGATTCACTTACCCCTCGAAGGGATGAAGAGAGAGAGAAATACATAGGGTGCTAGTTTACGGTATAATGCTAGCATACCCAGCATTTTCCCTAAATTTAAAATACTTCCTACAATAACATAAAACTCATAATAAAAAAATAAAAAATAAACAAAAGATTAAGTAGGTAGTTACCATTGTTGGTCGCGGTTGTGGATAGCAAGGAGTCCCTAGTGTAAGAACAGTTGGAGTTGGAACCTACAAGAGACGAGAGGTAAAGTTAGAGAGAGAGAGAGAGTGAAACAAAAAAAAGCCTATAACTAAGATTTTTCTGCAGAATCCATAGTAATAATAGCCTATAGTTGTGGATTAGCTACGGTTTTTCTATCTGGAGCTAAAAGTGTTTATAATTGTAAATTGTCTATCTTAGGAAAAAGGTACTCTATAGCTGCAGATTTTTCTACAACAAATCTGTAGTTGAGAAATTTTGTGTCCTAAAATTAGTAGCTGTGGTTTTATAGCTGCAGATTTTTGTATAGTAGAATCTATATTTGTAAATTTTTTATTATGAAGACATTTAGCTGCAAAATGTAGTTTGCGAATTAATTTATGTGCAACGAAGGCCATAACTCCAGATTTTTTGTAATGAAACTTGGAGTTGCTCATTTCTGCCTACAGACACATATAGACAAACACACCAGAGAGAGAGAGAGAGAGTTACACGTTGGTGAAGTGGCTGCCAGTAAGAAGATGCAGTTGGTGGTGGAGGTGGATGTGTTGTCCATGGAGGAGGGGGATGAGGAGGAGAAGGTGAATGAAGTAGATGTTTGGGCCACATATGCATCAGGGAGTGATCAACCGTTGGATGTCCCCACACGTCCAAGGGTCTGAAAGGCTGCAGGGGAGTCGGAGCAGGGAAACCCATAGTGGGTAGTGGTGCAAGCCAGCAGGTGCTCATCTCTCTTTTGCTTCCTCCTCCATACATTTGCCTTCTTTGGCTCCAGCTTGCTGCTTCTGCTTCCCTTGCTATCAAATGTTTCCGATGTGATCGATATTTCTGCATTAACAAACACATCCATTTTTAATTTACTGGCCGAAACTCCCCCAAAAGAAAGAAAATAAGACCCACTTCATCCCCCCTCTCCCTCCCTTTTCTGAAGCTCAAAAACCCTAAAATCAAAAGAAGTGAAGGAGATATGTACTTACTTGAAGGTGACTGGCAATGTTATGGCGAGTGAGACAATCGATCCCCATAAGCTCTAAAATTCGAGAAGGGACTGCCTTATCCACCCCTAGCTGCTCCACTGCTTGAACAAACCTTCTGTGTAGTTCTGGTGTCCAATCCACCTACACACAATTCAATAAAAACAAAAACTCTTTTTTTTTATAACTAAGAGTAACGTGACACTTGAACAAACACCCACCCTTTCTCTTCTTTATTTCTTCCCTCTTGTGACACACCTGTTACTACTTAACATGCGCAGATTGGCTCTGGTCTTCAGATCTGCCCATGAAATATGTGATAGAAGACCCAACCCATAATTATAGAGAGAGAATTTCAGCTTTAACTATCTATGTACTTCAATATTGACTTCCTATACAAATCTTCCGTACTTGAATATATAAAGTCGAGACATCTTTTTTTCTTAACGACTAACTTTTAAATCTAATTTACCTTTATTTTCCGCTTCGCTTGCAAGCTTTTGGATTGGGCCGATGATTTTCTCCTTATTTTTTCACCTTCCTTTGGTGATGGATTCATTATAATCTTGTTCACAATTTCTTCGCCGCCACGACTGGAACTCGAGACCAGACCCGAACCTGAATCTTTATCTTCCTCTTCCTTGCCAACTGAAACGGATGCATTCAATTCCGATGAGTCTTCGCCACCACTGACTGAGAAGTCGGCAAGAATTTGTGTGTCCATCTCCAAATCTGGCAATACATCTCCATCGTCAACACAAATGAAGAGATCATCAAAATCGATACCTTCAAGAAAATTCCCACCGGAGAAAACATCGGAGAAGTCATCATCGATCCCAAGTTGATCAAAAGTACTCTCCATCTCTCTCTCCCTTTCATCATTATTGGAGCTTCTTCTTAAAGGTGGCACTGCAAGCATTCCAATAACAAGTTATGGAATATCATTCAGAGTCGCAGAACAACAGCTCTAATAGACAGGAATAGTGCGTGTTTTCCGATGAGTCATTTTTGCCGGGAGGACTGACGAAAGGGCTGGGAGAACACTTTAGTTTTTATGTTTTTTGTTTGTGCTTTGGCTACCTTTTCTCTCCTGTCCTCTCCTCTCCCTTTTTTTTTTTTTGTTTTAATTGATCTGTGGACTACTTTTTTATTGAAGTTTCAGAAATTCTGAGGAAGGCTGGTGACCTTCTAGGTTTTTGGACTTATTGATGTGAAAGTCAGTGGAGATGATGTTTGGCTGTATTGTTTATTATTATATTTTAGATCATCCAATCTCCAGTGCCGATTATCCTCTCCAATTCTTTAAAGGGTGACAGTACGGTAGTGTCAGGTGGAACATGGATCTTTATCACCTCCAGTTTGCTGACCGGCCCAGTTCCCCAGTTCTTCTAACAAAGGGGGGTTGAAATGACCTCTCTACCCATGCCCAAACACCCTACCCGGGTGGGGTCCACCATCCCCCTATTAGAGGAACTGGGGAACTGGGCTGGTCAGCAAACTGGAGGTGATAATTTTCCGTGGAACATCCA
Source organism: Telopea speciosissima (assembly GCF_018873765.1). Taxonomy (NCBI): domain Eukaryota; kingdom Viridiplantae; phylum Streptophyta; class Magnoliopsida; order Proteales; family Proteaceae; genus Telopea; species Telopea speciosissima. The sequence continues at coordinate 68,396,417 of NC_057917.1, read as the reverse complement.
ATAATCTATATCAATGAATCCGGATTGTTGGATGCAGCAGCTATCAGGTGTCAATATCTCTATTTAGTACTGCAGTACTTTAGGAATTGAAGAAGATAATAATTCGACGAATCCTTTTCATGAGAAAAAAATAAAACTGGTACATTAAATGTCTATATTTTTTCCATAAAGAGGAAAGGAAAAGTACAATCACCATAGGTTACGTGCCTTCATTTGCATGGTGAGAAAAGAAAACAAAAGTTAAGAAATGAAAAAAATAATGAAATTAAAATTACATTGATACAATGATTGTTTTATACTTTTACGTGTCTAAATCCTTGAAGTTAAATTTTTTTTTCTTTTCTTTTATAGACATCCAAAAAAGTGTATTCCATATTTGCGAATGGCCGATGATATCCCCTTGTGCCCACACTCTTACAGGATCCCTGTGGAGACCATTCAAACCCAAAAACTTAGCTTGATAAGGATACTAGATAAGAAACTCCACTCCACTCTATCATAGTGGGGGATCTCCAGACTATGATTTTAGTCGCTTATCTAATTAGTATACAAATCTTAACACTCAGCCTTAAGACTGTGATTGGTCTAAGGGTTGATTGATAATCAGTACTCCATTGGTCCCCATGTACTTCCCAAGAGAGAGAGAGAGAGAGAGAGAGAGAGAGAGAGTAGTTACAATGGTGGTGGCAGTGGTTATAGATGATGACTAGGGGTGCAAGTTTGGCCCAACGAGCCTGCCTAAGCGTACCCTCTGCTCGATAGGTCCTAGGCTAGACTTTTCAAATAATACATTAGGCTTCATCATACTAAAGTTTGGTATGCAAAATGAGTTCATTTGCCTCGTATATAATTGATAGAAGATTCCATTTTAGTCTAATGGGAGTCACATTGGAGGCAGTTCGTGTTGATCGGACTAGTCTTTGTTTTTCATAAAAATTAATGTGAGTGTGGAATAATCTCGAGTTGACAGTGAGTGTGGTGTCGTTCAAACACAACTCATTTCAAGTCTGAGTTTCTCAGGGTTGGGTCTCAATGTGCATTGGACCTTGTTCGACGCTAAATTTCATGCTTTGGATGTTGAACAGAGCTCGTTCGACGTCGAATTCTGGAATTGGGTTTTTCCATAATAATTGTGGAGTCTTATTTTTCATAGATTCCGTCCGCCGCATACAACGTTATATCTGAGCGACTCTTGGAAGCCCATAACCTGTCTAGGTCCATTTCATTTCCTGGCCTCCTAAGAATTCCAATTAACATGATTAACCACACTTTTACCACAAATTGATTGATCAAGGGATTTTTCCTCGTTTTTGGGCCATTGATCTCCAACAGTCCAATCATCACCTAAGATCGGTGGTTCTCGGGTGGGATTAAGCCACTCACATTGTTAAGAGACTATAGAAGTCTATTAAGTCTTTAAATAGACCTTTTTCCTCATGTTTTGAAGAGGTCTTTGGCAAATTGAAATGCCTTGAGTAAATGCTACTAAAACCCTAGCTTGCATACAAGTTTGGAGATGCATTGAGCAAGTGTACGTTTTGTGTTAGAACAGAAGTTGGTTTGAATCTTCAAGGCGCGTTACAGAGTCGCTTTCCTTAAAATGAAATTCATCCCTATTTTCAGATGCAAATAGGTTGTAGATGAATTGTCTCCCAGGATACAATGAAGCTCCAAACTATATTGATTATCTTGACTACGTATTGCATAAATAGAGTTAAGATCGATACTTGAAAATCTTTTGAGAGAATAAAAAAGCCAGTAGCAGAAAACCTATTTTCTTCAGTAAAACAGATTTCCTGATCAACTGTATACATTAATCTTATCCAAATTCAAATTAGTCCACTGGATCAAAAGACACGCCTCTACAGCCCACTTAGTGGCCCACGTCGCGCGTACGTGCTAGAACGAAAGTCCTCACACATACACCGTAACATTCATCGTATTTATTAATTTAAATAATAAATAGTACTTTATTAAATATACCCAAGAAACCATCTTTACATTTATGATGTGAGACTATTCTCAATGCTATGCCATTATGTTGAAAAACCTCCAACATTTGACCTCTCTCATGACTTGAGACACTCTCTAGTCTCTACCTTACCATGTTCGTGACTTCTTCGTTAGGTATTTAATATATCTTATATTCTTGGTTTAAGATTCTTTATTTCTCTACCCTTTTCTTTTTTCTTTTTTGGTAAGAATTTCTCTACTCCTTTCAGGGGTAGAGAAAAATAAAACATAAGGAAAAATAAATAAATCTTTTATAAATACGATATTAATTATCTTGATGAAACTAAAAGATATGAACATATCATAAATGGGGGGCCATAATATAATTAAGATCCCTACGTATCCTTATCCTTGCTAAAGTATCAGATCAAACAAGGCATTAACAAGGGCCAAGGACACGGGGGGCGGGGGGGGGGGGGGTTAACATCAATATTTTTTAGATGGGGAAAAACGCAGACCAGAAATCGGTCGAGAGATCTCTTTTCCAGGGAAGTTGGGAAGTCACTGATGAAGTGTCACCATGGTTATCGTTGTTAGTCTTTATCAACGAGTCACTCTCTCTTTGGCCGTTTATTTTCGCGAGCGAATGGTAGCGGCACGCCGATAAAATTCCTTAAACTCACCACTAAACCCGACGAGTAAATCTGAACCATTTATTTTTTGACCTTTTAATTGTAACCGTTGAATAAAAAATGCCATTAACCTGCTAACCGTCACAGCCCTTTTCTTTTTTTTTCTATTCTTTTTCACTGCAGGGAAGTGTTTCATGTGACATAGAACGGAGAAGAAAGATTGACGCTGCGTGGGAGGAGACAATACACAGGGAGGGCGGTGGTGGGAGGATGGAAGTCGCAGAATCTCCCGAGTTAACTTCTCTTGGTTCATCTTCCATCAGAAATCATCGATTCATCTTCTCTAGAGAACAGAGAAATCTAGAACTAATAACCGACATAGATCCTCCAAGTTATCTCTGTAGAAATCAGTACAGAGAAATCAAGAAATTTCAAATACTATCACCCAAACTCCATCTTCCCTTTCATTTAAGTAAAAAAATAAAAAAAAATAAAAAAAAAAAGAAAAAAACCCTCCATCTTCCCACCGAGAATACACAGGGAGGGTGGAAAAAAAGGGTTGTACTGCGTTCCGGTGGTTTCGTCGATGAACTGGGTTAGAGACGCAAGTATGTGGATTTGAAGTAGAACAAACAAGTACATGAGACCGAGGGTTTCTGATCTGAAACGCCTCCGCCTTCAGCGACGATAACCCCAACGATAACCTAAATTTCATGGGAATTTTTCACTTGGATTCCTTCGGCTTTTCATCCAGGACTGAATTTTTAGATGTCCTTTTTTATTTTTGTTGTTGATTCTGCTGTTGCTTGTTAAAGGGGATTTTAATTGCTCGTTAAAAGGGCTTTTAATGGTAGTGGACATTGAAGCTTTGAAGATTTTGCAGCAGAGAGGGAGAGCTTCTCAGTCTGTTGACACTTCTCTGTTCTTCTTCCTTATGTTTTCTTTCAAAATCTGAACTTTCATGGTGTGGGGGATTGAGAGGAAGGTGTGAGGTTGAACACAAACCAAACGAAGGGGTGGTTTCAAGTTCGCCGGAGATTTGAGACGTTCAACGACCATTTGTAGATCGGTAGCTGAAGAAGAAAATGTGGGCAGCCGGTTGCAGCCAGTTGCAGGTTAAAAATTCAACGACTTAGATCAATTGGTTAAATCTCAATGGTTGAGATTTAACTGTTGTGTTTAGTGTTGCGCTTAAGGACTTTTACACGTCGTGCTGCTACTTTTTCCCCTATTTTCGCATAATAAAATTGACCTCGATCCTATCCATTAAAAAAGAACGATACTGTACATTACCACTTAGTAAGCTGTGTAACCTATATAAGATCTAGACCGTTCAACGATGATTGTATTAAGGGATCTAAGCATCAAGATAACTTAAGCTCACAGCAGGCCAAAGATACAGAGACCTAGGTGGGGGCATCGATCAAATCTGATGGTTGGGATCCACTGGTGCCTGTTAAGAGAACTTTGCTGGTCTTTGCGTCATGTTCTCATTTTCTTTTTGAATCACCATCACCATCATGTTCTCTGTTTTTTAATTTCTTGGGGATTTATAAAATTTTCAAACAACTTGAAATTTGATCCACTTGCGTTATAAGTACAGCACACAGGAGATACCAACCGTTCATCAACCAATAATATATTCAGCTATTTTCCTTTCATTCCACTGTTGTACCTTCAAGCTTGATCTATAACTTAGTAGCAAATTACTCAGACCTTCCCTGACCTTTCTGACAATTCAAGAAATTTTCCCTGCCCTTCTGACAACTACTCAAACTTTTCCTATTTTTCAAACTTGGTTTCACTTAATCCAAGCCCATTAACGGTGTTAGTAAATTACCTGCTATAACCAAAATACCCTTACACCTTTTCCTTTTTTCTTTTTTTTTTTCTTCTTCTTCCTCCTTGCCACTACGATCGCCACAGCCACCGCTCCACCATGTTCTCCCTACCCCAACTCACCTCCTGAAAGAACCAGAAATCAATGCAAAGCCACAAAGGGTATCCAATCTTCCCGGTCTATGCCACTGGTTCAATGAGCAGAACTCTACAAATCATCGGTTATCTCCAGCTCACTGGAAACTAGTTCTCCGAAAAGCTACCCTCAGAAATCGACAAGTTGCTCTCGCTTGAGATCACAAATATGCCGCTCACAGTCCTAGACGTCTCTCACAATGGGTTCTCTGGTAAAATCCATTTAGAACTCAAGAACGCCATGTGCTTGCAGAACCTGGATTTGTCTCACAACAATTTCTCCGTGAGGTCCTTGCAAGCTTGAACAATTTGACTGAATTGAGCAAATTTAATGTCTGCTACAATCCACTCATAACTGGTGTAATTCCATCGACTAGACAATTGGCCACGTTCGAGGAAGATTCATTTCTCAGAGATCCTCAGTTAAATCTTCTGAATTTCATGAACCACAATAATAGGAATTCCCCACCACTGTCAATCAAGAAACCCAAAGAAAATGGGGAAAAAAAAAACAAGGTTGGCCACTTTTCTAGTGTTCTTTGCTCAACCGCAAAGAGAGCTTTTTCCGTAAACTTATATAAGAGGCTTTACTTTTCACTTCAGAAACTAAAACGTTAATTCGTTAAAGAAATTCCGATTTTTCCCCCTCAAAGATTCCTGTGGCTTTTAAATTTCACTGTGTTTTGAATCTGTCTCATTTCTACACTGGTTCTGATCTATTTTCAGCAATTCTGGATTGATTGATTCTAGGGCATGCGTGGATGAGGTTGCAGGTGGGAGCAGGTGGAGGAGAGTGGGGTTGTGGCTTGCGTGGATGGGGTTGCAGAGGGGTGGGAGTAGGTGGATTTGCCGGAGGAAGAGGAAGAGGAAGAAGAAAGGCTGTAAGGGCAATAGGGTAACTTTCTATAGGTCAGCAAGTTATAATTGGCAATTTTTTTTAGTTTTTTCAAATTTATCCGTTACCTATTGTTAAAAAACTAATGAACTAGGGCTAAGTGAAGCCCAGTTTGAAAAGCAGGGGAAGTTTGAGTAGTTATCAGAAGAGCAGGGGAGGTTCCCTGAATTGTCAGAAAGGTCAGGAGAGGTCTAAGTAATTTGCTCTACTTTTTTTTATAAGATTGGTGTTACAAAGCAATTTCTCTCTGGGCCCATGCGATGTGCCTCCCTCCCCCCCAAAAAAAGAGAAAGAACACTACGTGGGCCCATACAATGCGCTACCCCTATGCCTAAACACAGGAGCAGGCAAAATGACCACCACACCCCTATGAAAAGGTAAAATTTCTTGGTTACCTCCAGTCCATGACCTCCCACAAATGCTTTTGCTATTGTTCCGCCGCACTACCCTGCTCGCACCCTTGAGCCCATTGTCCATTAAAAAGATAACTAAACCCCACAAAGCCTCGTGTCGATCCCCCACTCCTCGGCTTTCAGCCTTGAGTCAACCTTGGTACCGCAACACTCTACCTCACATTGACCTTGGGCATCTCTTCACCCCTTACCCGTCATGTAGCCCTATCTCTAAATCATGCATACCTTGCTACCATCAGCTATTTTGCTCGTTACCACAATCAAATCTGTTTTGACAATGTTTTGCTTGTTGTCCTACTATGTCCTTCTACAACAACCAAACCTCAAATCTCAAATCTCAGCCCTAACATCGCAACCCCAACCATCGCATTGCTATCAGCACCATTCACCCACCACTGTCGCACCCGACTTGGCCATTTCTCCACTCCTATGCATCTATAATTCTGTGCAAAAATGCTCTTCATCAGCGACTCCAGTCTACGCATAGCTTGGCCGGCCTTGCCATTGGTAATCGCCAGCTCTACCTCTATCGATCTGCATCGCACACAACACTGCCATTGCTGTGAAATAACCTAGAGGGGGTGAATAAGTTATTACTAGTAGATTTTGCCTCTTTTCAGTTAATTAATTAGATATGTGAATTGTAATGTGTGATGTGAAAGTATATCTAAGCAATTCGCAATTCAAGAATGCATAAACAAGATAGACACAAAGATTTATTGTGGCTCAACTCCAAGAGTCTACATCAACTCTTCTCAATACTTGAGAAAATTCTATTAGTATTTTTCTTTCAATACAATATGTGAGAAAATGTCACTTTCACAACTCTTTTAAGGATAAGAGTATCTTTTATAATCTTTTGAGGATAAGAGAATCCATTCTTTGTAGGATAAGAGGATCCTTGCATAAATCTAAGTGCAATCTAGACTAATGCAATACAACAATGCTCATCTAGAGTTTACACAAACTTAAGACCAAAAACAATTACAATAGGAGAATTGAATTGTTACCTAACAAAGAGTGTGACACTACTCCTTGTTGTGAGTGCAAATGATGATATGATGATGAATGCACTTTAAGCTCCTTGGTACACTCCTCTTGATGTAGTAAATTGGAAAGAGTGTGGAGACTTGAGTGCTGAAGTTCTTGTTGAAGAAAGACTTGATTAATATTCTTGAACTCAAGGACAAAATGTACTTTGGAATTGATTTGATCTCTGAATAATAAAACTCTAATTTGGATGGTAATTGATAGTCATAATGGTCTGTAAAGTTTGCCTTTATAAGCTCACTTTATTGTCTAAAAATTTGGTGAGAGAAAATCTCTAACGACACTATTTTTACCTCTGATGGTCGACCGGCAAGTGAATGGTGAGCATTGTGCTTTGTCTCTAAATAAAGACAAAGGCATCGTAAATAAGGACAGTGTGATTAGATCGTAAGCGTGGGGCACGGCTAAGCACCGATAACTCATAACGAAAATATAGTCGTTTGGATAAAAATAGCCATTGGAGTTTGTCGATTGTTGTCTAGTCGACTTACAACTTTTGGTCAATCGTCACAGCCTGACGGTATCTACCGTCAAGCTACTGACTCTGACAGCTGAAAATCCCTGTTTTCATGGTCGACCGTCAGGCTCTTAGCCTTGTTCTTGGTAGTCTGACTTTGGATATCTTTTCACCAGCCTATGTCCACTAAGTTTGGATCATTTTAGTTGGTCATTGGACATCACCTAAGTTCTATCTAGACAATGAAATGTGTGTGAATGATGTGCGAATTACAATATACAAAATGGTGATCTATTCTAGGCTAAGTGCATTTTGTTTTTCAATTGCTTGATGGTTCTTGATCCTTGTTTTCTCTAAGTGATGTTTTTCAATATTCAATCTTTATTACTTCTTGTTCTGCATGTATAATGTCCCTTGATCATCAAGTGATGTTCTTCATTCTTCTATTGTTCATTCTTCACTTGATTCTTACTAATTGACTTGAGGCTACAATACATGGTCTAAGAAGGCATGTTAAATACTTTCATATGTTTGTTATTATCAAAACCTACTCAAGGCTTGCTTAGGAGAGTGGTATTCTATTTCCCAACAATCGCAACCATAAGCCATAACCCACGCCCGCGCCCACGCCATCGTACACAACACACCCATCATCCCCATCGCAACCGCTCTAACCTCCTACATCTAACAAATTGGAACCGTTGCCGGTTTCATCATTAAATGGATCAAGTTCCTCCTTCATTCTCTATTTCTTTCTCGCTTATTTCACCTCTTACATCTTCGGATTTCTCCACCAAACTTCTTTCTCTGAGGACTCCCATTGTGTAATTTTGCAGATGCAGTAGCCATGAAAATTGATTTATTCCGCAGAGCGAAATTTCACAAAACTAAAGGGCATTTGTATAATTATGTGATATCTCAGGAGAGATAACTAGGCTTCGTGGAATATGCACTACTCAAGGAAAAATTATCCTCTCCAATTCCTTAAAGTGTGCTAGTATGGCAATGCTAGGTGGGGATGTCAACATCTGGTATGTACCGCATCCAATTGTTCATATCAATGAGTTCAGACCGTTGGATACAACAGCTATTAGGTGTTAATATCTCCACCTAACACTGCGGCATTGCCACACTTTAGGAATTAGATAGGATAATAATCCCTAGTCAGGAGGCAACCAAACAGCATTGGTAAGTGTGGACTGTTCCATGATTTGGTTTAAATTAATCCTTTATTACGTCACAATTTGAAAGACATCTATCTAATCATGGGAACCTCGAGGGAACTCTCGAAAGAGGGAAAGCTGCATTTCTTTAAAAATCTATCAACCCAAAACTCAAAAGGTCTGAAGTTCTAAGCTGTAGTTTCACGCGCCAATACACGTGCTTACCTCAAATCTAAGGCTTTATTAACTCCAGTATTCTTCCTCTGTTAATCTCTAAGTTTGGATAAGTTTCGGGGTTCCTATCTTTGACTGACGGACAGACAGAAAGTGCTTGTTATGAATCATAGACCTTACGACACCTGTCCTACATTAAATGTGGATTGTGAGCCCGTTTCTAAAATTGGATATATGTGCCTTGTTTGTTTGTTTTTCAACCCAATCCCAATCCTCTATATTGATTCCCTCGATCCTGGTCTGTAACCTGTAAATCCCTCTGATTCAACGGAGTGCGTTCTCTATGAGGAGTGCAGTGGCCACGCATGCATGTCAGTCAATGAGCATGCACTAGCATCTGGGGTGGAATTTTTATCTTTCATGGGATGAGTCAGTTATTTCATCCCTTACTGTGTCTGGGTGTGACTTATACCAGATCTTTATCCCATGCGATTCTCTTTCAGGTACAGTTCCTGCAATTCCTTTCATTGACCACCTTACCTCCTGCCCAAGTGGAGTCCACCCCCTCCTTATTAGAGGCACCAAAGAACTATACCGGTCAAAAAATCGCAAGAGATAATTTTCCGGCCTGCACCTCCATAGAAAACATTTTCCCATTATTCAATTACTAAAGAAAGAAATTATTCTTGCCAATGCGTGTAGCTACTAATTTACACTCAATGTATATCTTGAGAGGGGAACTACTATCAGGCTACGTGACCCTGCATCAGCATGGGCCCAATAATTATCCATGTCGATCCTTTTGTTTTTCGTGTGTCTGGGTCGTGGTTCACAATCTTGGGTTGAATCAGTCAATATCGGTGGGATCGAATTAATATCAGTTGAGGCCGACCAAGAATCTTGATAGATTTGATATTGATCCAATGGTACAACCAAAGGGTAAAAAGGTAATAAATATGTATTTTTTTGTTAAAAAGTAAGAATAAAATTGTCCAATCCTAATCGATTTTGATCGTTTCGGATCAGTTTCAGCCTTGACCATTCCTGGGATTAAGAACAATGGTTTGGGTGAGTGCAGGTGTCATGCAACTTGGCAACCTTGTTTTTTTACTTATATATCTATAGGGCAAGAGATAATTGTCTGATCTGCGTAGGACAATAATTTTACGTGCTCTTATGTTTGGGCACATAGTAGGCCGACTTAATCCCCCCTGGGTTGGTATATGACCCCCGCGCCACGCACTAACCGGGAGCTTCTGGGCCCTAGTGAGCCTCAGGTGAGTGGCCCCAAGAAATTATGCAGCGACGAAGATTTGATCACGAGACTTTGCTTCCTAAGGTGAAGTCTCATGTCCCTTCCAACCCAGCTGCGCTAATCCCTTGAGGTTATTTTTTTCCCATTTTTTTTAATATCAGAGGTAGAGAAATCATTTCATGTGAAGAGGCTAAAAGAGATGGAGAAAAAAGTACTAATGTACCATCGTGGTTCAACTTTGCTTTTGCAAATAAATAAAGAAACCCTACTTCATGTTCAAGTCGAAATTGTCTTAGGCTTTTTAGAGTCAGCTTTGCTAGGGTTTTGAGTCTCATGAAGAGATGTCATTAGATTAAGATGATCTTTTTGAAGAAAATGCCAAGAAATCCAGAAAGAGGAAAGATAATTATGAGTTGGGAAAGATGATGCTTAATCATAAAGAAGGCTTTGTTAAACTACTAGCTATTTGCTATCTTCTTTTGTCATCAGAGTAGTAGTTGCTTTTTGTTTGACAGAAAGTTCGCTTCCCAATTATCTTCAAGAACTCCAAGTTTAATAGTTACTGAATTTATCATCCATTTAAAAAATACTTGTTTTGTAATTTTTTTTCTTATTTCGTAGATTTAAAAAATCCCCACCCCATCCCATGTCTTTTTTTAACTTCAAAGGGGGAAGGGGAAGGGGGGGGGGGGAGTGGAGATGGGGGTCTACGTTACTAGTCAAGTATAGGGCTCACCCAGATTGGTGGTTTAGGGTATCAATGAATGAAGACATGATCCCACTACAAGTGGATTTTTTTTTTAATTCTCTCTTTTCTCTCTCTTCCAAATTTTAGGAGCAATGCTCAATCTTTCATATCTCTTTCATTAGTCAGGTCTTTTTCCAAGATGTTTGTAGCATTCAAAAGCTTGTGAGGTTTACATTCTTTTAACAGTGTTGGTAATTCTATATTTCATCTTGTCTAGGTAATTTATACATGGGATTGTGATATGGACAAGAGTAGAGTCTTTTCAACACTAATGTGAAAAGACAATGTAATTTTTGAAAAAACCATTTCTTGAGACTATTTACATCATATTGTATTTACAAAATAGTGAGGGTAAAATCATTGTCTGAAGATATGTTTCCAACGTGAGTATGTTACGCATTAGAGTGGCACGTCAAAAGCTTCAAAACTAATGGAACATGTTAAATCAAGTATTTTATCTTATCTCATGCTAAACTGATCTAATCTAAAACCCATACACTAAATCAAACCCCATTAGATACGTAACAAAATATTTTTAGAAAATCTATTGATTCAATCATTCTTTCAACTTATGTTTTTAAGACATTTGGGGTGCTTCTTTCATATTTCAGGCTCATTCAGATCTAGGCACATTGTCGTGCGAGAGAGAGAGACACATTAATTGTTTGTCAACATCAGCTACTTGTCTTACCAAAAAAGGCATCAGCTATTTGTTATTATTACCTAAACGGACATAGATGTCCTTTTTTTTTGGCCATAGAAGACAAGGACACAGTAGAGTCTCAGCAATAATTGCTTTTTTTCTTTGTGATTATTGAGAGATGGAAAATAGATTTTTCTCAATCCATGGGTTGTTTTTGTGGGAGGTCCCCTCAAAACATTCCAAATGCTGACCTTGACACCTACTCCCCCAATAATGCAACTCCAATTCGTGTGGTAACTGGTGAACTTCAGAGTTCATAGACTAACATATATATAGCATGGTTAGAACTAGGCAAATTAACCCTTTTTAGTAATAAAAGGAGTCAGATTAGGGCACCATTATATTTGGGCTTTGGACTACCAAGTTTTTTTTTTGGTAAATTTTGCCCGGGGCTCATTGTTGCCATTCATTGATAAAAACTGATTAAGAATTGGAAGATATATTCAAGATTGAGACTATCTCATAATTAATTAAAGGGCGCGCACATAGGTTGCACCCAAACATATGGAGAAGGACATAGGTAGATTTTGGTCATCCAGGGGGGTGGCAGGTCATTTTGCCCCCCCCCCCCCACATGTATTTGGACGCACCTTGTGTCCCCAGTGCAGAGACCTTTATCCCTTAATTAAACTAAGGGCTTTACCCGACAATAATGGTTGTAAGAGTGCAATACTTTTATATCTGATCTCGACTATCAAGTATCAATGCATTAGTCATTTTCTTGTGAGGGTTTTAATATCTTCTGTTTATATTCTTTTTCCTTTTATAATTTTATACTATTTTAAAAGTGTGGAGAAGGGTTTTTTGTTCAAAAATAAGAAAAAAGAGAGGGTGTGTGGAAGAGAGAATGTGTGACATTTAACAGCTCTTATATATGAAATTTAACAGAGAGAGAAAGAGATTGATGGAGTTGGATTTTGTTGGGACTCGCATGTTGATTTGGTCTATTCTCTGCATTGATTTTCCGGCGTTTCATCTTAAGGTGGGGGGAGGTCCATCAGGTTCGTACTCTTACCATGTATTGTGGGCTTGGATATATGCATGGGTTGTGATAGAAGAAACCCATGGTCTTCATAAGGGTGTTAAAACTGTTTGGTTTGGTTCGGTTCGTTTTGATTAAGCATGTTTAGGAGTAGAAATTGAAACCAAACTGTTTAATCAATGATTTCAAAAACGAAACCTAAACCGTTTACTAACAGATTTCGGTTTAAACGGTTTTATTAGGTTTTTTTGTAATTTCTTTATTCAAACAGTTTCTTTTTTCTTTTACTTATTTTTATTGAAATAGATGTAAACTAAAAATTGAACTGAGTTGTTTATCATTATATGTTTTCTTTTAATAATTTTAAGGATATAGTTGTAGCATGTAGTTTATATATTTTTAATAATATTAAACTTATAATTTTTTTATTGTTAATTCTAATAATGAATGATTTCACTTACTGTAAGTTTATATATTTATCGGTTTTAAACGGTTTACAGTCAAATTAAACAAGTCAATTTAGTTTAAACCATTTAACTAAAAGCTCTCATTTTTTAAACCAAAACTGAACCATTTATTAAACAGTTTCATGGTTCCGATTTAAATGATTGGATTCGATTTCGATAAACCTTTTCGGTTTTGTTTAAACACACTTAACTCTACACACTCACTTTACCCATAACCCTTAAATGAATGGCCATACAAGTGTCGATGGGCTGCTAGCCCAATAAGCACAGCCCATGTTTAAGAGGGCTTGTACTGGTGGATTTTACAGAAGGCCCAGCCTGAGCCTGGGCCTTCTGTTTTATGAGGGGCCGGTACCTTCTTAGTGTCAGGTCCAGTCCAATATGCATGTGTAATTTTGTAATTTTGCACTTTTGTTATGCATTTGCACATTAAGCATGTGTGTTTAGAATCTGTAACCTTCTTTTGGTTACCTCCTTGTCTTATTTCTGAAAATTCTTTAAGTTAATGTAAAAATGAGTTTTCAAAATTATTTGAAAGTATACTTATTATTATACCATTGTCAAAAGGTGTCATTGTCTCTCCAATTCAACTTAACTCAGTTTAGCCTTATTTAGGGTTTCAAAAATCAGTGAATCGAATCAGGAATCAGTTCGGACTTATATCGATTTCTGGTATTCTAAAATGGCAAATTCAAGGGTTCTTCAAACTGATTCTGGCCTATTCTGATCTGATTTGAATCGGGATCGATTCCGTAACCGATTCCTGATTTTAAAACCTTGGTCTTAACCTTATCCCAATTAAATGGGATTGACTATATAGATCCTATTTCTCCAATCAGTTCTATTCAAAGACATGCAATATTCCAAACATAAGCATATATATATTTTTCCTTACTTCTCCCTTATTTATTTTAGGTGTAGTGCTACCTCTTTTAGCACCTTTAATTTGAAATAAATCACTTCTCAGCCCTAGAGCATTAAAAGGCCTCTCTGCACACATGTCCATGCCACCTCAGACGAGTTTCTCACACAACTTATCATGAATACGGGAAACTCCTTGGTTTGCTTTAATTTGTTCATTCTTTATTTTATTTTTTCTAATTTTACCAGTCATCCACCCCCAATATCCTCATTTCAGTCACACTAAGTTTATTGTTTCTTTACTGTCCGACATTCATCCCATTTGTCATTGTTGGTTGTATAATTGTTTTATAAAATTCCCCTTTGAATTTTGAAGGAATATATGTTGATCACATAATACTCCGAATGCACTCCTCCATTCCATCCACTCTATTCTAATTTAGTAAAGAACTGTAAGAATAGAACCAAGAATTACAATTACTCAACCATTTTTTTTGCTACCGACTTCTAAGTTCTAATCAAGAATTTCAACCGAAAAAAAAAGACTTTGGTGGATAATTAATTCTTATCTCTTTTAGGCACTCATAAGCATAGTTGTTTAATTTGCCAAATAATTCCTAAATCCTAATATTTCTTCTTTTTTTTGGGGGCTGGGGAGTTACCAACAAAAGAGGGTTTTTTTTCCTCAATCAATGAATAATTCAGATTCGCAGAATTATATGCGAATAATTCTGTAAGTCTTTACATATCACGTCTTTTCTAACTCTATGAATCTGATTTGGATTTAAACGAATAATTCGTAAAATTTGGATTCACCGAATAATTTGATGAATTGAACAAGTACGAATTTTCTCATCATGATTTCTAATTTTGATTTAAAAACGGTCTCAATTTTTAAATCAAAACTAGAGCGTTTATTAAATGTTTCACATTTGCGGTATAAATAGATCAATTCGGTTTCAGTAAACGATTCCAATTTGACTTTGACACCTTTAATCATTATAAATTGAGTAAAATCGAAATCAGCATGGAAATGGTTGCCATCGATTCTGACTCAAATTGGAAAGAATCGGCCAACATAAAAAACGATGTGGATGCGAAGAAAAGGGGAAAGAAATAAAAAATAAAAAGAACACAAATTTTTTATTCTCATTATGTTATTTTACCATCCAAAAATAGCTTTTAAGATTCAGAATTCGATCCCGATTCCTAGGACCGTGAGGGTCAATTCATCTGATGGACGGAAGGATCCAGATCTCCTACGGCCCAGCTGCCCGTAGCACCCTGTGCGAAGTGAAAGGACCGTGCACGCAATGACCGCCTCATCCCCGCTTGGGCAAGGTGCTGGGCAGAGGGTAAGGCGGTCTTTGCGCACGTGGCCCAGTCTACGCGGCATAGGCTGCTACGGGCAGTTGGGCCGTAGATGATCTGCATTGTGGACGGAACCACCTATACTTGCTGATGTGGCAGGTGCTGATGTTTCAAGATGAATTACATTCTTCGGGCCAGGCTTAGACGAATTTAGCTCGTCTCCAGGGAGCCCAGTACGCTCAGGGTGCTGCCAGCCATTGGGCTGTGCCACACACTTTTCTAGGCATGTGCTGAGATGTGTGCAGCACAACTCAACCGCTGGATGCCTCCTGAGCATGCCATGGGCGCTGGCTTCCTTGGAGACAATCCTGATCTGGCTTGGACAGAGTTGAGGGAATGCGACCCTCAGCAGCCCAACATCGTTG
Source organism: Telopea speciosissima (assembly GCF_018873765.1). Classification (NCBI taxonomy): domain Eukaryota; kingdom Viridiplantae; phylum Streptophyta; class Magnoliopsida; order Proteales; family Proteaceae; genus Telopea; species Telopea speciosissima. The sequence goes on along the minus strand of NC_057917.1, from coordinate 68,380,954 downwards.
GATGTCTCCCTGAGCACTCCTTGGAGATGAGCCCGATACAGGTTAACGCCGCACATAGGATTAGAACCCAGCTAATGACAATTATGGGCCGATGTGGGCTGGGCCAGACAATTTGCTGCCGTGCAGGGAAGATGCACCAGAGAACTAAAGACCAAGAGGGATAGGTTGATTTTTGCAAAGACTAGTCGGAGGAGAAGACTCTTCTAGAGTTAGGAGTTTGGAGGCCATTTTGATTCTTCCAGAAGCTTCCACACCCTTCTCATGGTCCGAACCTTCCACACAAATCTCTATCCTTTTCTTTCTGTCTTCCTTCCCCTCACGCATGCTTAGCTCCTCTCAGTAATATAATCATCATATTACAAAACAATTCACATATCTCATCTGGTCACCATAACCTCGACTTGAACAATTCAAAGTTTCTGCAGATTAAGAGCCACACAGCGCAAGCAAACAGGCCAAGGAACGCAAATCAGCTACAATTCATAACCAAGCAAGGCAAAGCAGGAGGGGAAGGAATAAACAAGAGAGAAGAAGGGACAGGTCAGAGTGGATGGGCGTCGATTACTACAAGATCCTACAGGTAGATAGAAACGCCAAAGATGAAGATCTTAAGAAAGCTTACAGAAAGCTTGCCATGAAATGGCACCCAGACAAGAATCCTAATAACAAGAAGGAAGCTGAAGCCAAATTCAAGCAGATCTCTGAAGCCTATGAAGTAAAATAACCTTCTCTCTCCCTCTCTCTCTCTCTCAATTCTTACCTTAATTCTTCTCTATAATTCTAATACTCTACTTGGAATTTCTATGTTCTTCTGGGTGTATCCTTATTTCTTAATTCCTCCCTCCCCCTCTGAATTCCTCTTCTCTCTCTTTCAATGCCAATTTTTTTTTTTAAATCTCATCTTTTCAATTGGGTCTTCGTTTGATCGAGTACCCATGATTCTGAAATATGGTCTGACAATGAGGGTTTCTTTCTGTCATTGGATATATGTAGGTTCTCAGTGATCCACAGAAGAGAGCAATCTATGACCAGTACGGTGAAGAGGGCCTCAAAGGTCAAGTGCCGCCGCCGCCGCCGCCGGGCTCTGGTGGTCCGGGAGGAGCTACGTTCTTCCAGACGGGAGGTGGGCCAAACGTATTCACATTTAATCCCAGAAACGCAGATGACGTATTTGCTGAGTTCTTTGGATTCTCGAGCCCTTTCGGAGGAATGGGAGGTGGTGGTGACGGGGGAATGAGGGGCGGGTCCAGAACATTCCCGAGCGGAATGTTTAGAGACGATTTATTCAGTTCGTTTGGGGAGAGAGGTTCCATGAATCAGGGTCCTCGTAAAGCTCCTCCCATAGAGAAGCGTTTGCCCTGTAGCCTTGAGGAGCTCTATAAGGGGACTACCAAGAAGATGAAGATATCCAGAGAGATCGCGGATATGAGTGGGTGAGTGTTTCTGTTCTTTCTAACCTTTCCAATCTTTCCATTTTGCTTTCCTTCATAACTGCTCGATAAATTTCTCTCTTTTTTTTTTTTTTTTTTTTTAAAAAAAAAAAATAATTCAATTCTGTTGTTGAATCTTGAGACACCAAATTCTATATTGCAATTAGCATTTAAAATTAGCATATTACAATTCCCAGAAGTGCTAGTGATGTTGATCATAGTCTCTGTTTACTAACATGTGAAGTTTTTGCTGGTTCAGGAAAACAATGCCAGTGGAAGAGATTATAACGATTGACATAAAGCCTGGATGGAAGAAGGGAACAAAGATCACCTTCCCAGAGAAAGGGAATGAACAGCCAAATGTTATACCAGCGGATCTTGTCTTCATTGTTGATGAAAAACCACACGATGTGTTCAGTAGAGATGGAAATGATCTGATAGTCACTCAGAAGATATCGTTGGTGGAAGCTCTCACAGGTTACACAGTTCATCTGACTACACTCGATGGCAGGAATCTTACCATTCCTATCAATAATGTTATCCATTCGAATTACGAAGAGGTTGTTCCAAGGGAAGGAATGCCCATTCCGAAAGAGCCCTCAAAGAGAGGGGATTTGAGAATCAAGTTCAACCTCAAGTTCCCCACCAGGTTGACAGCAGATCAAAAGGCTGGAATCAAGAAATTGTTGGCTCCATAGGCTTCCTGATTTACACACCAGACCCATCTGATGATGTTTTGAGCTACTACTACTATCTCAGAACACATATATTACACAGGGGAACTTAAACAGTGAAATATTTGTAGTCTCACCACATTATATGGTATTTTTGGCTAATCTTGGCATTGGTTGGTTGGGTTAAAAAAGTATGAAACATTTGCAATTTAGTCAATAAACTTGATTTTGATGTTCCAATTATTTCAAAGTGAGTCATTAAGTTAATTTTGAGGTTACAACTGTTCCAGTTGATCTGTTAGAATTTGAAGTCTGAAGAATTGAAGATAAAACGAAGAAGAGTAACATTGACATTGGTCTTGAGTGTGTGACAAGGAACAGTAAAGGGCACTTCGGATCTCCAACTAGTGAAAGAGGAATAATGACCCTACATTTGTGTGTGTTACGTGTTTTCTTCTTCACCGTGGGTGAAGAAAAATCTTCTCCTAGTGCTAATGCAGCCTAAACCGTTTGAAATATGAAGGGAAAAGTTGGTTTTCCTCACTACAGGATCAGACTTTAATTCATTTACTGAATGGAAAAGTTAGGCTGTGTTTGATATGCATTCTTGGAATACATTCCAGGTCAGTTTTGCATTCTCAGACCGAGAATGCAAAATCGACCTGGAATGCATGGTCCGAGAATGCAAAACCGATTTGGAATGCATGGTCTGAGAATGTATACCAAATTGATAAGGCAAAATGGACCTGGAATGAATTCTAAGAATGCATACCAATCACAGCCTTAGTGTTACTCAGGATCAGAGTTATGCAATTATCGAAGCATAGAATAACATCATCTTATGTTGATTAGCATATTCTTCTGATATAGATAACCTTCGAACTTGGTCTCTGCACATCTTTTATCAGGAAATAGACCTAGATGCACGCATGCCAATTAGGGTTCTTACATCTCCGGGGCCTAAGATTATTTGTTCACCAAGTTCTCTTCAAGCCATGATAAAGGAGGAATTCATTCCTCCTCCCATGACTATCATTGCAGTTGAATGGGTGTCAAAGCAGAAGGGGTAATAATTCGCATGTTTCTTTGGCAGAGGATGAAGGAAAATTTTCTCCTTATTTGAAGCACTTAATACCTCTTCGAGGTTTAAGGATTATTTTCTTCGACCATCCCTTTTTCAACTCTTCTAGTTTCCAGAACTTGTTGGTTAGCCTATTTGGTTCACTTGGGGTTATGTTTAGAATCCAAGAAAAGAAAGAAAAAAAACATACTGAGACAATAACTATAATAACATAACGATTGATTTATGTGTCTTATCTCCCTTCCTTAAATTCAAAATTTATTGGATTTTTTCATTTACTTTTCTTGGCTTCCAAACATAGTTTTCAGTGAGAAGAAGACGAACTGCAGATGCTGTAAGAAAAAAATTAAATGAAGGTTAGTATGAGCCCCATTATTTATTATGTGAGAGGGGTATAGAAGAATCTGCACAAGGACTGCACATGCTTTCTTTTTTCAAGACAAAAATATTGCTTAGTATGAAGAATGGTAGTAGGGGGTAGTATGCCTGATTTCATTTCTTTCTTTTTCCATATTTTCCTCTGATTGAAAACGGTATACAAAGTTCTTAAACTTCAACTACAGGAAATTAACTAATATTCAAAAAAAAAAACTACAGGACATTAACTTTTTAAATAAAAGAATGCAAGCTAATTATGACCACCCGTCTCTGGAGGCACCTATATTTTATCTCAACAATAATATACTTACAAGACTATCCTTACTCGCTGTAATATGACGATGTCGACCCGGTGTCTTCATCTTCATCCACATGCTGCTCCTGGTCCTCGTCTCCATTTTCCTCTCTATCCCCATCCATCTCACCCTCTTCATCCCCATCAACCTCTTCATCTTCATCTCCATCTCCATCCCCTTCGTCACCATCTCCATCAGCATCACCATCGCCCTCCTCGTCACTATCTCCATCTTCATCATCAACATCACCATTACCATAACCATCACCATCACCATCACCATCACCATTGTCCCCATTGAAATCCTCTTCACTCTCCTCCATTAGGACCTCAGACTTTCCATGGAATAAGTTGCCATAGTATTGCCCCTGCTCATCATACTCATCCCCAGACACCTGAGCATTGTCATCGGATTCTGATGCCTCTACATTGTTACTGTTTTCTGCCCCCTCTACCTTGATTGTCCTAGTTTCTTCAACATCCCATTCATCGCCTCCAGAGCTTCTGGACGTTTGTCCATCACTGTTGTTTCTGGGGCTACATGTTTCATCAAACTGAATTAATGGTGTCTGCTTCTCAATCACCCTCTTCTCCGCTCTTGGCCTACTTCTGACTGTACGACGACCACGCTTACGCCCCCGTCCCCTTGTTCGGCTCTTCCTTCTTAATCCTCTAACTGTCTTTTCACTACTCCCAGCATTTTCTTTGGCAGATTCGAATCTGGAGCTGCCACCTCTCTGCAACCTTCCACTTCGGCTCCGACCACGTCCCCGCCCACGGCCTCCACGTCCACGTCCAGAGCTCATACATGCACTAGAAGGATCATCCCACCTCTCTTCTTGTAGATATTCAGCTGGCTCTGCAGCTTCTGCAGGTTCAACTTCTTGGATATTTTTGACAACAGCATATCTTGATGGGAGTTTCTGTTTGAATAAAGTGCCAGGAAAACCACAATGCAACCAGTTGGTAAGAGTTCAAATAAACAGTTAAGGGCGCACCCAGTGCACGAGACTCCCGCCACTGTGGGGTCTGGGGAGGGTCATAATGTACATAAGCAAACATTATGCAGTTTTTAGGTCATTTGCAAGTTGCAACAGAAAATTCATCCAGCACTGACCAGCAGTAAGCACACATACTAGCTGTTGCTCACAGGCAAAAGCCAGGCATTAAGGGTTCGAAAAAGCTGCAAAATTATGTCCGCACTATATACACATTAATATAACGATAAACATTTTATTACTCCCATGCACAACTTCTGCGAAGGACCTTCCACTTTAATGTAGGGTGCTCCTTCCCAGAAAACAGGTCCTTCCCATTTCTGTACAATTAGATATCTTCTTACCAGTCATCAAATTTAAAATCTACATAAGAAACTCACAATGAATTCTCCAGCTTCCTTGTCTTTCTGAGACTCTGCTTTCTGGTTCATAATGTAAGAGACGGACGAATCAATTTCCATTAGCCTTAGTGCCACAGCAGCAGTTGTTTGTGGTACCCATGGAACTACCGCAATAGATCCAGGAAAAGGCAAGAAATCAGCCACAGCACACTCTGCAGATGTGCAAGAAGCTAATAATTCCTTGGTTGTCTCAAAATTTGAAGACAGGCAGTCTCGTTTAATGCAACTCTCCAACAATGTCAGTGTCTGTATAGAAAACACATGCACAAAAAAGTACCTACAGTCATTCTCTCCAAATAATAAGAATAACCTCACTTGCAACCTCCCCCCTCCCCCCCCCCCCCTCTCTCTCTCTCTCTCCCTTTTAAGGCCAATATGGTTGCTCTAAGCAAAAACAAAGCTAAAAATGCAACTCTGTATTTAGAGGGGGGAAAAAAGGACCCTGTAGATAATATCCTATAAAATAAAAACATAAAAGAAGTACAAAACAAGAGCGTGAAACCACCAAATTGAAATTAACTGAGAAAGTTAAGAGAGACCCAGAGCATAAAATTGTGTACACATACATGTATGTATATATATATATATATATGAATTTTAATTTTCCATTAAGCTAGCCAAGGTCCAAAGGCTCACAGACACCGAAAGAAATATTCCACAGGTACTCTTAAAGCACAAAACTGCCAGGAAGGAATTGATTCACTGTCAGGAATTATTCAGTCAATGCACACCTTTTCCACTTTAACACACAAAGGTAACAAGGAATGTTGAAGGCATTAAACCAAAAAGTACCAAACAAGAAACCAAGACATTTTTTTTTGGGGGGGGGGGGGTTGGGGGGGAGAGAGAGAGAGAGAAGGGTGTAATCCTTTGATCAGCAAGACACGCTAAGCAACAATTTAACACATAATACAGCATTGTTGGAATACAAACTCCAGTTTTCCTAGGCAGGGTAAAACTGGTATCTAATTTCCTCAGTTGAATTTAAGTGGAAAAGAAAATAACTAAACTAGTAAGATAAAGAAGAGTGATCTGACCAAGATGCATGCTAAGAAAGGGGAGGGGTGAATAGCACATAAGGAAAGGGTAACCTGAAGAATTTCCTCTGCTGATGATGAAGTCTGCAACTTCAAACCCCAAGATTTTCGATATGTGTCAGTCCAGAAAGGTTGAAGGGCTTCAGATGGAATAGAAACCTATAAATCGAATGACAAATCATTGTCAGACTAAACATTCAGCAACAGCTAGAATCCGACAAAGACATTTTAGACCATATGATATAATACAACACTGGCCGTTTAACATTACTAAGTCAAAAAGAACTCTCTAAAAGCATTATGCTCCTGACCTCAAGTATCGCAAGTATTGCTTTGAGCAATCTGAACCTCATGGGAAACAAAGCATCTGAACCATGGAAAGTCCAGCTAGGGTCCACTTTTCGTCTCTCTTCACATTGAGCCACATGTTCAGAAAAACTGTAGTCATCAAGGGTGCTGAAAGTAGCATGACAACAAGAACAGTGATCATCTACGGAAGAGTAGGTATCATGGCAGACATCACAAATGCCAAGCAGCTCTGAGCATCTTTTCTTCCCATATTTCATAGCACATAATACATAGGGATTAAAGCATTCCTTCCAAGTCCACTTTTCGAAATCTAGATATCTCTTATAGGCATTAACTCTCTCAGCATCATTCCTCCCAAGCTCAATTTTGAAAGATGATGCCTGCTCCAGTGTATCAGCATTAGCTCCGCACACCATACTGCTAGGGCTATCAGTCCCATCAGCTGCACAATCTTGAATGGAAGTCATTTCAGCAGATTCAGTTCTGAGAGTTACCCCCTTTGGGTCCATGATGCTGGTCTTACACAGGTTTTTTCTAACAGTTTCCCTGAAGGATGTCTCAATCTTTTGCAACATAGAATGCAGATGGGATTCCCTAATCCCACGTGTATCCAAAGATCCCAAAAGAGCATCAAATGCCTGCACATAAAATGAATTGAATGAAGAACAAAGAATGAATGATAAACAAAAAAAAGGAAGAAGATGATCAGACAATGAATACAGCAGATAAGGGCTCAACCAACATAATACAAAAGTGATGCATCTAAAGTAAGCTGCTCTGCAGAATTATGTTAGATGGGTATGATACGGAGGGGTTTGAGTGCAGGAATATGTCGAGGAGTTGGATCCACAAGAGATCCCTCAAGATTAGGATACAGGAATGTATATCCAATACCCTGGAGAAACAGGAATATTGAGTTCACTAAGATGATAATAGTTTACTGTGAGATAGTACCTTTAATTGGTTTAACAATATAAATTGTTAGCAATTGTCAGCAGCTAAGAGCTCAATTGTAATTCATAAGCCCCTTCTGGCTTCAGGGTAAAATATAGAACTTCTTCCCTTTCAGTTTTAACTATAAGAGAAATAAGCCCCATGATTTGGGGGTTCAGGGCTCCCGCTCTATGCTGGGCAATAGAGAGGCAATGACACTATATAAGAGATACGTACCTCTTCTGAATCAATAAGCCTCCAGCAGCCATCATGAGATTCAAAGAATATCCTGCCAGAACCTGGATCATTTCTAGAAGCAGATGTAACAAACAGCCAGTATCGGTTACGCCTGCGATCTTGACCAAGAGGCAAGGATCTGTATACAAACATCTCTTCTGCTTTATGAGCAATAGAAGCTTTTAACTGAAAGCGTGACTTCTCTGTGGCATAACCATGTTGCTGATGCGGGAAATTATCAGGACCTGCAGGGAACTCTTGCCCTACCATGGTCCTTTCACCAAGGACATCATTAAGATAATTATGAACATTTTGTGGATCAAGAAGTGGTTCTGACTTGACTGCAGGGTTCAGAGAAGCCTCACTATTCTTGCTCTCAACCCCAGGCAATGGACTTTGGCTTCCTTCTGCTGCAGAATTAGTAGCATGTGGTTCTGCTCTGATCCCTGTGAAAGACGAATACTGTAACTTTGTCATGTATTCTTCTTTCATACGCCTTTTATCAAGTTGTGCCTCTGCCCACATTTGCTTCTTAAGAGAATTTGCTGCCTCCAAACGTTCCTGCAAAAAATTTATTTGCTTCTCAGATTACAGAAAGTGAAAACCAAAAGCAATACCTTAAATTTATTTGAGTACCACATAAAGGGTTACCTCAAGAATAAGACGAATTGAATTTCCTTCAATAGCCACACCAATTAGGGCAACAAGCGCATTTAGACGCTCACCAACACTGAGATCAGAGTATTCCCCTTCTGTCAATCCTTCAACCCATGGTTCACCAGAATTGCTTTCATCAATCTCCGTCTCCTCTTGATCAAGAATAACCGCCTCACTGAAGTTTCCAGTAACATCAATAGACTGCTCAATGGTAGCACCTGAACCATTCATTTCTTTGGATTTCACGGGAAGAAATGAAGAGAAGCCTTTCTCAGAATTTGCAAAGCCACTTTCTGGTGTTTCTCCAACCTCGTAGCTGAAAATCCCCTTTTCATTTCCGGGGGAAGTTTTAGAAGCTTTTGCTTCATTTGAGCACGGAGTCTCTTTATTTAGATTTGAAGAAGTTCCTACATCATCAACTTCAGGATCCTCAGCAGCATCACATTCAGAATCTTCATCTCTTTCAACATCATCTGCTTCATCCCCATCCTTCTCAGCATCTTCAGAATCTGAATACCCACTTTGAAATATCTGTATTTTTTCACGGGCAGCAGATAGTATAACCTCAGCATCAGCAGGGTCCTTCCTAAAAGCAGCCCGTACGCAATAAGTAGAAGGAGCTGTTCTCTCAAAAAGCTTTGTATCCCTTGACAATGCAGCAGCAATAGACGCCTCAGGTGTCTTGCTTGTTGTAAGATCACGAAGTCCAGATTTCTTCCATAAAAGACAAATTAAATCAGCGAAAAGGATCAAATAAAGCAAATGTAGATAGATATATTACAATGAAAATTGAAAAATTACCTGAATCTTATCTGCAGCTTCTAATATTGTGAGGCCCTTGCTTCCCTCAAGAGAAAGAACATGAAATGCTGCAAATTTAACCGTTCCTGGTGTCAAACGATGCCTTGATCTACGTGGATGTGAGAAACCCTTCTCTTGCATTATAGCAACTGCATTTTCAGCAGCCGCACCGTTACGTAAAGTAGAAACTATATTTTCGCCATCGTGACCCTGCACATTTGGAGACACCCATCCTTTCAGAACATAGAGAAAAGACACAGTAAGTAAGCTTCAAAAACAACCTTTACTTTTATTTTCCAAATATACTTGCACAACAGCCCAAAACAACAGTAAAAGAAGACATGACTACAGGGATCATTAGAACACTAAAGCCTACAAATGCAACAACACAATAGCTAAATGAAAATCTTCCAACAACAAAACTTCCAAAAAATACAGAACTGGACAAAAGCCTTCAGATCAACTGCAGCCTAATGTAAAAGTTCAATCTGCCACAGCCACCATCTAAATTATTGAGGCTCCAAACATGTAACCTGGACTCTACAAGAGTACTTTCCAGATTTTCAACACCAAGAGCGAAACATGCAGCATAAGAAACTCTAGTAAAAATCAATTCCATAATAAGTACATCAGTAAAAATTGAAAGATAGATCGATGATATATTAGTGCACGACTTCAACATACAGCTACATTCATGCTTTTGAATCTCAAGATAGCTCCCAGACAGCTCCTACAATTAGGTAAAACTATGAGCACCTTCTAATTTGTTTACAGTCGGTTCCTGTTGTCCTTTCCTGCTACTATTTGAGTTTCCACTCAAACGACTTGTCTTATCCCAACAGAGATTTTAAGTTTAAAAATTGAATAAGAACATTAACATAATCCATTATAGAAAGGAAACCTTTTTTTTTACCTGTTTTGGTGTACTATACTCAGTACTTTGTAGAAGGATCATGTCAGATGGTTTGCTTAAGAAATCTTTTAAAGGACAGAAGGTAGAAATAATCATCCACTATTATTAGATCCATCCCTCACCATTTGATTGGTGAAAGAAAGTGATGCAACCACAGGTTCCAAGCCCTGATTATAAGTCGCTATGGGCCTATAAAAGTACTAAACGGTTCAACAATAAAAGGTACTGGCAATCTTGTAATTAATTGGAAGTTCAAGACATTTGAAAAAATGGAGAATAGTAATAAAGGGTTAAAGGAGAATTAACATTGAAAGATAGGGGTCTTTCCAGTATTTAAAGTAAAAAAGAGAAAAGAATCAACAACTTAAGAAGGGCATATGTGTAATTTAATAACAAGGCCTTCTTATACTATCGAAGGGCAATTCAATGGGGAGTAAAGGAGGTGGTAACCTGAAGCTATTCCAGTAGAGAAAGCTCTCCCAAACAATAAACGATGATGGATCCTGAAGCTATTACAGTTGCAACTTGCAAGCTTGTTCAACCTGTTGGTTGCGGGTTTAAAACTTGGAAACAGCCTCTCCTGCGAAGTAGGGGGTAAGGCTGCGTACATTTGCCCCTCCCAGACCCTGCAGTAGCACGAGCCACATGCACTGGGACGCGCTTTTTATATTGCAACACCAAAACCTGTTAATTCCATCAAAAAGTACTTCCAGAGATCAACTCTCAAACGACTGATTTAACTCTGAAATTAGAACCTAGCGGTAGAAGAAGAACTGGGTTTGAGTTCTGACTTGTTTTTCTTAGCAGGGAGATTAGTTTGGATTGAAACTTTAGAACTTAGGTCACCCTAGGGAACAGAACCAATACCCAAAACAGGAAGGAAAGGAGAACTCAGGGAAATCAATCCCACAATGTGAGGGACTGATAGGTAGTCTAAAACAGGTGCTAGAAATTAAATTAATACATGAAGGAAAGGATGGATAAAATAAAAGCAGAAGAAATGCACCTGAGATGGGAAGATACTAGAAGAAAGAACAATTAAGAGAGGAGAATCCAACCTGTGAGAGAAAAAGGAACCACTGGACTTTACTGGTCTTGAACTATCACAGCAACAACAATCACTCAAACAATCATTCCTTCCAATAATCTCTGATCGATGATTACATGCAACTATATAAAAGAAAAGGAAATAAAGACTCCTAATCTAATACTAAGACTGTGTTACCTAAAACTGAAATAGAAGCTCAAAACAAATAGGACTCTTCTCCTACATAATCTACCCCAATAAAAGTTTACATAACTACCCTAAATATAGATATAAATCCCTACCAACCCTTGTTGGTTCCACTTGGGCCTGGGTTCCAGATCCTATCACATCAGTCCACCTACAATAATGCTATTGCATCAGCAAGGTGGCAATTTAATAATCCTATTAACTCTGTTTTATGTACCCATTGAAATCAAGGGGCATAATGAAAAAATAATTTAATTCCTTATTACTCATAATAAAACCAAACTGCTTATTCATTATATTCAATTCCACTATTTGTTCTGGCAACATAACACTAGTTTAGGCACTTCTAAGAAGAAAAGACAAAGTTTAAGTAATCAAGTTCACTTGAGTTTTGACCAGATACTGTTGTCAGAAGTTCAAATACAACGTACATTGTCATAGAGAAAAGAGAAAGTTGAACATGTAATATTCAATGAAATGACTGTACCTCATTATCATCTCTAAAATATGCCTTTCCGATACTCCTTTTCTTCAGTTGTGGCCCAAACCCAGCAGACAATGCAAACTGACGGAGTATTTCAGGCCAAGTCAGTGGATTCAAGTGGCGCTGCCAACTACGTATATCGAAGCCCCATGCATATGCCTGAAATAGAAACTACACAATAAGTAGGCTCGGGGCAAAAACAAAAACTATGAGTTAAAATGCAGAAAGCAGCTAAGAATGGACCTTACCCCTTCAACAATCTGTGGATGCCCACCTCCAAGATTCGTAGCACTAGTTTGATTTGCTCCTAGTCCCATAGAGGGTGTCCTTGCAACATCTTCAATATCTTTTATTATGCATCTTAGAAGAGCAACATGTATTTCCCCCAACAGTCTTGGATCCTGAAGAATTCGAAGGTACTAAATCCATTAATACCAAGAATGGACTGCAGCAACGCCTATGTAACATAAGAGTATGAATCCAACTAAACCAAGAATTCATGTAGAACTTACATAATCATGAAAAGCTTGAATGAACTCATCAAGAGTAAAAGGCCAAAGCTCAAGAACATCAGTAAAATTGATTAAAAACTTCCAAACCTGTAAAAACCAAACCAATCAGACCTCAGAACTCGAAAGAATCATAAATAATAGCATGCGTTCAATTGAAACCCAATGTCCGATTTTTCGATAAACAACCCAGAGTCTCATAGAATAGCCATGAATCTGGATCCGGTTTAGAAACTCAATAATGAAATGACAAATAAATATTACATGCATAATCAAATACACAACAGATTCACCTAAGATCTTTTATTTCCCTGCAGAATCAGATAGCCAAAAGATCCAGACTATGTCAGGCTAAATATACTATATAATAACAAATTGATTCTTCAAATATATTTGCAAAAAAACTGTGTCTTTGAGAAGTGGAAAGGGCATGTGCATTAACCCATTTCAATGGGTAAGGGTAGCAAACACAGGTTTTTGAATCAGATCCAACTTCCCTCCCCAATGGAGGCCACAGCATACCAGAAATACAAGAAATAAATGACAATCATGCAGGAATGAGGTAGGCATATTAGCTAAAATGGAACAAGTATACTCATATTTGTCAAAGCGTCGCCTAGGCGAAAAGGCCTTTTTTTTTTTTTGAAACCTAGGCGTTCTACCGCCTTATTGTATTGAACACCTTGCTATTTTTTTATTATTATATGATTAAATTCCTTTTCTAATGTTTTGATTGGGTTTGTGATGTAGATCAAAACATGAAGAAGAGGAGGCGAAAACACGAACAAGAGGAAGCCAAAACAGTGTCACAGCCCCTTGATTTGTCTTGGAGAGAATATTCCTAGAAGAATCGTGGGGCAGATCAGTCTTTAATTATTAGTTACTTCAAGTCTTTAAGTGAAGGGTATAAATGTCAATTTCAACTGACAAAATTTGAATTGCAAGTGCTTGCCGAATGGCATCTTTGGTGGAGACCACATGAAGATTTCGGATGCACCTTTTGGAGAGAATATTTTATTTTGTTGCTATTTTCTTTCAGTCCTAGTTATTTAAAGTAGTTTTTATTTTCATGTTGCAAGTCTATTATGTTAAGTTTCTATTTTCTTTTAACTTGAGGTGCAAGCATAGCCCTCTATATATTTGTAATGACTTTTAGAAGCCCCCCAAGATTTTACAGTTGAATGAAAATATTGCTTGAAGCAAGCTATGATTCCCATAATCAAGTTTGAGTGTGACTTGAAGAGCTGAAGGAGCCTGGCTGAGAGAGCCTAATCCACCTATCCCCTACTTTCTATTCCTCTTCTCCATTCTCTCCACCTCCAATCGAATTCTGTGTTGCTGTTGTTCTCTATTGAGCAATTCCACTACTGTGAAGACTCATTCAAGGGCTGCAATCAACCCCCAGTCACTCCAAGACTGTTGCTGCCATCGACTGAAGCCTGCTGCTGCTCCTGCAAGTTGAGTTGTTGCTGCAACCTTCTAATTTCATAACTCTATAACCCCCCATCAGAAGCCTGCTGCTGCTCCTGTTGGCTAATTGCCCTATTCTCCATAACCTTCTATTATTCATTCCACCCCCATAACTTCACTTCTACAGTTCTACCCATAATAAATTCACCAAACTTGCAGCAGAGCCTTCTCTCTATAGATCCTACACTTGGTCCAAGTTAGAGCCCAAATTGGTGGCTAGTTTGGCCGGCAGAGAATTAATTTCTATTTTGGTAGTTGCTGTCATATCTTCCAGCTCAACCATCAGAATCAATTGAAACTTTCACCAGTGTTTCCATCCTATACAAGCATCATTCAATCCAAAGCTGGGAGAATTCCTTTGGCTGGTTTGGTTGATTTCACAAAGTTTCTAATTCTGCCTCTTGTTTCTATTTTGGATTTGTGGGGGTTTATTTGGGGCTAGGTTAACCCAAATCTAGTCTTACATTAGTTTGTGTAGAATATTTATATACAGTGTGATGCATGGAGAAGATTTCATCGTGGGACGAAGGAACCAAAGTCGGAACCCTTCCCTACTACTTGCTTCCTTGGTCAGTTGGTTGTTTTACCTAAATTACTTGGCTTTAATATAATGGTGAAAATTATAAACAAATGGATAAGGAATGAAAAGAGAAAATAGAGTACAGCTGGTGGGTGATATTTATCCAATATATATATATATATATATTCTTGGTGAACTTGTTTGTCCTTACGTTACAGACTTACAGTATACCAAAGGTTACTTGAGGGTGGACAGTTGCGTCCATGAACCCTGCCACATGGTTTATGTCCCTTTGGGTGTGAGAATTGCGAACGAAACTGTATCCATGTTTTAAAATCGTTCATGCACACTTAGGTCACCTAGCAGCTGCCTTATCACCTAAGTGCTTAGGAAGGCCTTCCAACGCCTTGAGTCGCCTAGCACTTTGACAACTACGAGTAAACCACATCACAAGGAAAACAAGAAAACTAAACATAGGGTTCAAATGATTGAGATGCACCCCCATCGGGGAAAAAATAATGGAGATGCACTTGATTCTTTCCGAGTGTCCAATTAATTCCATAAGAAAATATGTGTGTGTGTGAGTTTGTGTGTGTGTGTGTGTGTGTGTGTGAGAGAGAGAGAGAGAGAGAGAGAGAGAGAGAGAGAGGGAGAGGGAGGTACCATGAAAAGATTCCCCAAATTTTCCTCCGAGTCGGTCCAAGGTTGAATAGCAAAAGGTCTTTTTAATTGCACAGACTTGGGAGGGAATGTACTCAACAAATCTAAAGAACAGAACTTATGTTAAAGCATTACATCAGAAAGATAAATAACTTCAAGGATCTACCCAAAAACAAAAATGCAGATGTAGGTGAATGAATCTGTTGCCAAAGATGAACTTCCAACTAAATGGAACCCATAACAATGCAGAAAACCATTCAAATCATCAGGCAGGAAATTTATCAACAAAATTAATATAATCATCCTTGAGCATAGAATGAATATAGAGACAATACAGAATTTACTTTGTTTTCTTTTGACAGATTGTAAAGAACTGAGTTATCTGTAATTGAATTATAAGATTTAATTAGCAAAATCAAGGATCTCAGTTTCGGGCAAATATACTGAGATATAACTTTATTTGGGACGAGCGCATGCTAATGAAAACATGCTCGGATATAAGACCATCAGTCCCCATTTCGGGAATGAAAATACCCCGTACCCCTGCCAATCCATTTATGATGGAGGAATGGGACAAAAATCCACATTAAACTCCTTACCTTTGGTTGGCTTCATTCGGCGGAGCGGGGGGAATTGTCTGAACCATTTTAGTTAGGCTCTTTTTTTTTTTTTTTTAAATCGGGATCCTCTCCCCATGTGCATATAACTCACTTTCAGCATTTCCGTTAGTTCTCCACGTGCACATGTCCAAAAATCTTCTGGAACATCTACTCCGAAGAATAAGTCTGAAATCCATTGGAATTAGTTTTTGAACTATTTTTTTTTTCTTTTAAAAAGAAGAAAGGTTTTGAATCTCCAGCAAATCTGTACATTGACTAAGTGGAGGTCCGAACCGACTGATGTTGAAGAATCAGCGGTGAGTTGTGGTTAGGAGTGAAATGCCACTCGAACCAAGAGCTGGCAGGTTCTCCCTGCTTTTGAAATAGTGGGCCCCCAGTGGGAGGCCCGCATGATGGGCCGTTAGCTCACTGGCGTCTCGACTGGATCTGTTCCCAGAAGTACCCTAAAAAAGGAGCCTTTCCTCTCCTCAGCCATTTCGGGTTAAGAAGATGTGAACGCGCAGTTATTGCTTCTGGCTCTTGCCTAATCGCTCTACCCCGTCACTTGCTCTGTTTGCCTCTCTTTACTCTTCCCTTATGCACCCCATGCCGACATGACTGGCGTGCTGGTTCTGCTCTTTGTCCCCTCGTGTTTCAGGGAACACCATAATAGGATCCTTGCTTTATTGGGGACCCATTCCCCCCTTCACCCCTCCTGCCCATGGTTGTCAAGCCCTCACATAGGTAGCATAAGTCTCAAGGCCCTTCAGAATAGGCAATGCCTACACTCGCCTAGTTTTTCTACAACTTGGCCCTTGCCTTGGTCGCCAAGGCCTTGTCTAGGTGTAATACCAAGGCCTTGCCTTCATTGCGCATAGGCGCCTTGTTGATGTTGCCTTGACATCCAGGCCCCCTCCAATGCATTGGGTCGCCTAGACACCGTGACAACAATGGATTGGTGAATACCCTCATGTCTACCACTAAGTAGATTAAACATCAATATAACTTGATCAGGATATTAGTAAACAAGAAATATAGTAAAAGCTGAAAGGTCCTACACTAAACCTGTCTTATGCACGCCTTGACCAAATTAGGTCTCGCCCCTTGAGACCCTGGCCAGTGCCTTAGCTCACCTTGGCGGCTTGGCACCTTGAAAACTATGCCTACGCCCTTACATATTCTAAAGAACACTTTTCCCAAACAGTACATGCAATCTCAAATGAGAACCCAGTGTAACCACTGCGAAAAGAGACACATGACCTAGGTGACTAGAAAGCAGATATAAGTTTTGACCCACCCCACCCAATGTTCAACAAAACTATAGAAAGACTTTAAAATTTAATAAGGGATTCTTGAATGATGAAAACTTCAATTGATATGGGTGACTTTTTTTCTTTTTAGCTGTAAAACTGCAATCCTACAATGGAAACTTCTCTCTGGTAAAGTCATATCATAATACTAGTAGAAAGATGTAGATTTTAGGGTGATGCAACAACGATGTAAAAGGGCAATGAAGATGAGAATAATTAAAAAAAAATTAGAAGAGGCTACTAAGAGTCTAAGACTATAGACCTGCTGACTTGCATGGCTTGGGATACAGATGTGAATGAGACATATTTTAAAAACCTAAGGTCTAGCTCAAACAAAAAAATAATAGATTTTTGGTACTCAGAAGGGGATGATAATTGAACATTATTTAGTCTGCTCCAGACATTAAAGCACATTGTTTTTATAGTTCAGAATATTAGAGCCATGTAATTCAGAACTTCCTAGTGAGATTGCAAGATCTACCTCTGAATGAATCAAGGTTTTGCAATGTATCACCATCAAGGGAAATGATTGAGGGCAGTGCCTTGGATGAAGCAGCAACTTCCATAAGTTCCAAGCGTTCATCCTCAATAAGCTCCATGGATTCTTTAGCAATTCTGCGAGCAGTAGCTCGCTCATTAGCAGCTTTCAGTCTTGCAGCCTCCTTTTCTCTACGAATTTCCTCTTTCTGCCTCATCTTCTCAGCCTGATTTAAGAAGATAGACTTCAATAACTGATCCCAGGATTTATTTAAAAATAAAAAATAATCTCAGACTACTAATTTACAGGAGTTACCAACTTACCCTCAAGGTTTCTTTCTGCAAAAACTTTTCCCTACGCTCATTTTCACGCTTTTGCTCCCGGAGGAATCTCTCCTCCTCTTTCTGCTTTTCACGCATCAACCTCTCTTCTTCCTTTCGTCTTTCCCGGTCATGCCTCTCCATTTCTTTCTTCATTTGTTCTTCTCTCTTAAGATAACAGGACCCAAGGTATAAGTTTACAAATGATGAACTATGAAGAACACAAAATTTAACAGTACTAAGGGTACTACCTTCCGCCTCAACAAATCTTGCTTCTCCAGTTCTTTCCGTATCCGTTTCTCATGGGCTTCAACTTCCCTAGCAATTCTTGCCTCCTCATTCTGCATGAGTTAAAAGTTTAAAACAAATGTATGAAACTTAATATTGGATCAGAAAGATGACTTTGATTTAGAATACCTTGCGTTTTCTCTCCATCCGAGAAACATCTTCATCATGGGAAACACGCCGGTCAGATGGTACAAATGAATTTTCTAGTCCATGCATCGGATGAGCACCAAACTGAGCATCCATCCCAACGTTAGCAAAAGAGTTCTTATGTGGAACACCATCGTACTCTCCTGAAGCAGAAGGATATATGTGTCCCTGCCTGCCTTGTTGAGATAAAAGATCAACACCTGACACATGACCTTGGAAACTGTAACTTGTTGACAACTGTTCATTTCCATGTAGATATTGCCCTGTGGCAGGAAATGATGAAGCCCTGGCACTAGGACCATCAGGTGAGTCATAGAAATGAGATGAATTAACTCTATCGTATGCATCAGATCTAGCACTGGGCTGCTCAGGAAGGAATTGATATTCCTGGAGAGCCCTTGCAGCAGCTTGAGGATGAACCACACGAACATTTCCAGCTGTCAGCTTTCTTTTCCCACTAGATGAACCAGGTACGAAACAATGTTCCATACTGGGCAGGAGTGGTGATGTCTGCAGAAGAAATATAAGTAAATGGTAATGTTCCTTGGATTATGCAGAAATAAAGCGTACTAATAACTGAATTATTTATTCATCCAAAAAAAAAGTGTTCTAATAACATAGGACGTGCTAATCTGGCTTACGTTAAGTAACAATAAACAGATAAGATTCTAAAAAGTTTTGAGAGAAGAACCAGGAAATCTTTGTAATCTCATCCACAGAGATGAAGCAGAATACCAGACTTGATGTGACTTAATGTCAATTTTTTATGATTGATGTGGCTTAATGATGATTTTTGATAATATAAGGTATATATTGTAAAATAACACTTGGGTGACTTGATCGCCTAGGTGGGCGCCTGCCGCGCCTTAGTCGCCTAAGTGCTTAGGAACCCCTCCACCACCTTGGGTCGCCTTGACAACTATGCTGAACATCTATACTAATTATCCTCACAATATAGTCAATGGATTATCACTTGTGTGAGAGTCCTCAAATGCAGATTCTCCTTTCCATTAATGGGAACTGGGAAGTGCATATATTTCGTATTGTTTCGATTATAAATAAACCTATTCAGAAAACCTACAGTTATCTTTCTTACTGTTAAACGTAAACTGTTCATCAAATCCAAATTTGGAACACTCTGCCTATCTCTCTAGCAGTCATCAGACAACATATACACCAGAAAAGAAAAATGGCTGACAATGTAGATGTCAGGGGCAGTCATTCGTACAGTTAGGCAATTTCATTTCATGGTACATGGTGAAAGTCATAGTTTTACAATTTCTTTCCCAAAAGATATGTTTTGCTACAGGAAGAAGCAGAATGTTGTGCTAATATGCTGACAAAACCTACAAAATTTGAACTTTGTTTTTGCTGATCAATCAGATGATAATAAACAATTTCCACACATATTAAGAACGAAAAAGGACACGAAAGAATAAGTTAGATAACGAACTTTGATTGACTTAGCATCATGTCTTTCGTATACTTTGCCATCATAAGGCCGTGCAGCTTGCTTTGGCTGACCCATCGTTGCTGATCCACAAAATATTAATTAAGTTAGCTGGAAAATCTGCTTTGAACAGTTCAGACCATTCAAATTCCAAACAACTAGAAGAACAACTGATCATTCCAAATTCCTTTTCTCTCTTACTTACGAATGAGTACTAATAGTCATAGTTACCAAGGCGGCAAGGCGACCATGGCGTTGGAGAGGGTCTAAAATCAAGGCAACACCAATAAGCCTGGACGCCCATGGTGACGCCTTGATAACTATGCTAATAGTAGTTCGATTCCAAGGCAAATAACAAAACAAACTTACCAGTCATTAAAGAAGACGTGTATATGTGCATCTAAATCATGCTTCAATAGTCGAACAAAATTCAATGCAACTGAAGCAAGATATAAGAATGATTTACTGACAGATACCCTTTTTAAGTTACTTTAACATTTCTCATATGTAGTAATTTTTTATTCTACTTCCTTTTGAAGTGTACTGACAAACTGTCCAATAGTAATGTATAAGCAACAGAATTTAAGTAAGATTCACCATAGTCAGAGGACAACAGCATATGTAACAAATTTAAGCAATGCACAGGTAAACACATCACACTAGAACCTCTTTGCCAGTATATAGCAAATTAGCAATTCATGTTTTTTACAAAGGTCAGTACCTCCCCTCCCCCCATTCCTTATAATATCAAACAAAAAAATGAATAATCTCCACTTATCTCAGCTCCCTGTTCATTCTCTTGCCACTCTCAAGAAAGATTTTTGTTTTTGTGTGATAGAAACTGGCACCAGAATCTTTCGTTGCCAATTTTGATCCAATTCAGCAAGAATCAGTCCGAATCAGCCAAGGATCGGCATGAATTAGCCAACCCCCCCCCCCCTCAAACCCCGATCTGAATCAACCGGAATCGGGATAGGTCTTGTCCAATTCAGATCGGAATCAGCCGATTCCACCAAGCCGATCCCAAATCCTCAAATCCTGATTGATTAACCAAACACCAGATGTACATAACAAAATATGGCTCAAATTATAATAACAAAGAAACAAAGATGAAGATCAAAATATTGATTCCCAAGAGTGTATCACAAATTCACAATTAGCTCCAAGATGAAAGAACTTTGGAAGGATTAGAAAACTCATATCTAATCATCAATTTCAAGGAACAGCCAAGCAGAAGAAGATTAATGAGTAGAACATGCAACAAGAATGAAGCGAAGATATAAACCTTATTTTCTGGCCTTCATGTTTTTAACCAGACTGATTTCAAACAAAGAATTTAACCAGACTGATTTCAAACAAAGAAACTTCTTTAGAACTTCCCATTCATTTTATAAAGCATGCCACCACCCCTAGTGACATTTTCAAGAGCTGCAACATTCCTTAAGCACCATTTCACAACAATATACAAGCATTTCCACATACACAAGGTTCTCCACCTCGGTAGGAGAGGGATCCAGATAATCAAAAGAGTAAGAAACAAAATAACTTGGTCCACTCACAATAGGACCAAGTTTCAATGCATATAGAGACTTTTAGTGAACAAAGTACAAGCAAGCCTCAACAACATTTTTTCTCATTTAAAAAAAAAACTAAATAATTCCCTAAAACAAATAGGGCATCAGATTGTTCAGGCACAATTATCCGAAACAAGGTTTGAGAAATCAGGATCAGATGGGCAGAACTTGCCAACTCAGATCAGAATCAGCCAAGACCGATCCCGATTACAGCCGATTCAGATTGAGGATATTAGGGCTTTTTGGCCAATTCTGGCTGATCCTTAAGACAATTCCAACAGATTCTTGCCTACTCGGATTGGAATTGGATAAGAATTGGAGGTGACTGATTCCGGAGCCGATTCCAATCTCTAGAACCATGATCAGCAAACCAAACAATCGGATTATGCAGCAACATGATCCAACCTAGGGACTGTGGACAGTTGACACTCTGACCGGATGGCCTCTTCAAACACAAAGCCTAAATATTCTTTTCTAACTCGTCAACAAATAGACATCTTATGTTTCCCTAAAAGCAAATCAACCAGTTACCATGTGCATTTTCAAATCTTTTAGTTCATCATATTCAACCCTCCTCTCTCCGTCCCCGATCCCAACCCCCCACCACACCCCCCCCCCCCAAAAAAAAAGAAGATTAGAAAAAAGAAAATCCAATCTAGGATTGGCATGAACTCTCTACTGAAAATATATATATATAAGAAAGTAATACCTTTCATCGCCCGATTTTCTGGAACATATAGGTGGAATCCTCTATGCACCAAACATAGCTGCTAACCGGAAAGTCGAAACCCCCTCCCCAATGAAAGATCCATCTTATATAGAATTAAAGACTTTCCACATTCGGAAAAGGAGGGGGGATTAATAATAGCGGCAACAACAAATGGTGGGAGTAGTAGTACATCATTTCCTTCTATTGTTGAACCAGACAAAAAAATTGGTTAGTGTAACATTGTTCCTTTTCTAGATTTTTTTCCCTAGAAAGGTAAAATATCTATATTCAACTGTAAAAGCAAAAACAGCAAACTTTGACAGGACACTATTCTGAGCATTATGTACCGCTTAAGGAGAGAACCCCCTATAAAATTACAATCAGCCCAACTTTCTAATAAAAACATCCTCTAAATTATCACAAATACCAAGAGTATTGTAGTCTCAAAATTCCATGAATACGATCAAAAGAGAAAAGACCAACCACCCCACATTGTTACCACCATAAGACCCCGAGAATCCTTCAAAAGTTCTTTATTTTTTTTTTAATAAAAGGACTGAACCTTCAAAGCTTATGATAGAGTCCATATGGTCTTTATTGACCTAGAAAAAAGCTGAAGACAAAGTCCCTAGAGAGTTAATCTGGCAAGTACTAAAGAAGAAAAGTGTTTCAAGTAAATATATGGATACAATTAAAGATATGTATGATGGTGCTATGACAAGTGTAAGAACTAAGGGGGGGCAAGGTAGTGAATTCCCAATTACAATTGGGTTCCATCAATGATCAGCTTTAAGCCTTTATTTGTTTGTGCTTATCGTGGATGATTGAACCAGATACATTCAAGATGAGGTACCTTGATGCGGATGATATTGTTTTGGTGGATGAGACCAAAGGAGGGATTGATGACAAAGTGGAACTATAGATATCAACCTTGGAATTAAAAGCTCTGAAGATAAGTAGCACTAAGACGGAATATATGGCGTGAAACTTTAGCAACACTAGGTTGGATAATGAGATAGTGAATATTGGTGAGAGGGAAATCCTGCAAAATGATTATTTTTTATATTTGGGGTCAATCGCAAATAAGGAGGGTAACATAGACAACGATGTTGCCCAGAGTATTAAAATAGGGTGGATGAAGTAGAGCGGTATGTCTGAAATGTTGTGCAATCGACGTATTCTTTTAAAGCTTAAAGGAAAATTTTATAGGATTGTCATTCAACCAGCTATGTTGTATGGAGGGGAATACTGAGCTGTTAAATAAACTATGCGTAGCGGTGATGAGGATGTTGAGATGGATGTGTGGAAAAACTATGAAGTATAAAATAAGGAATGACCACATAAGAGCTAGGTTAGGAGTAGCTATGATCAATGGAAAAAATTAAAGAGAATCGTTTGAGGTGGTATGGTATGTTCAACAGAGGCCTCCAGATGCCCTAGTATGGAGGAGCGACTTGATTCATATTGAGGGAACCAAAAGAGCCAGGTGAAGGCCGAAAGTTACTATAGGAGAAGTGAGGAAAGACATGCTTAGCTTAAGCCTTGTATCATGTATGACTCGAATAGAGCTGATTGGAGAGCAAGGATCCATTTGGCCGACCCCATTTAGTTGGGATAAAGCAATGATTATGATGATGATGATAGGAGGAATAGTGGACACTTGAGAATATAGAAATCAAACACGCAAGTAAAGTCCATTCTGTCAATGAAACACATTCCAACTCCATATGATGAAACTAGTATCCTTGCAGCCCCTAAAGAGAGAATGGTAGAAACTGTCAACTCGATGACATAAAACAAAAGAATGCATATCACCAATATTAATAAACCCTTCTTGTATTACACAAATAGAGGAAAACATAAATAGTTACTGCAACAAAAACAACAACAATGATTATCGTAATTGTACATTGTTTCCCTTTATTATTTGTTTTTGTGCATTGTTTCCCTTTATTATTTGTTTTACGATCAGCATTCCTTTAATAGTTCAATCAGAAAGAAATTGCAGTGTACCATTGCTTTCATTGATAGTCGAACCATTTGAAAATTGTAGTGTCTAAGTTACCACTTTCCCACTAGCGTGAGAAATCAAACATGCAGCAAATCAACATGACATAAGCAGGAACAGTAAGCAGTTGAGAATACAGAAATCAAATATGCAAGAAAGTAGCATACTTCATTTATTATCAATGGTAACACAGTCACACTCTTCATAAGATAACACTAGTATCGTCGCCAATACCGGAAAAGAGAACGGTGGAAACTACCATCTTGAGAAAGTAAAACAAAAGAAGAAGAATTACCAAGGGGAGCACCAAACGCATCA
This sequence comes from Telopea speciosissima, assembly GCF_018873765.1. Classification (NCBI taxonomy): domain Eukaryota; kingdom Viridiplantae; phylum Streptophyta; class Magnoliopsida; order Proteales; family Proteaceae; genus Telopea; species Telopea speciosissima. Next base: position 68,356,732 of record NC_057917.1, on the reverse strand, counting down.
GGTGGTAAGGGATCAAACTCCATCCCAAGGATCGGACCGTCTTCCCTCAATGGTTCTCCCAACTGTGCCTCTACAGCAGCAATGGCTCTCAGCTCCATTATTGACTGTGGATGCTCGTAGTACCTCTTAATCATGGGTATATCAGCAGCATTCACCCTGTGGGAAGGAGGTGGAGGTGGTGATGGTCGGGCAACAACCCCCTTGCGAGTCTCAGCCTGTCCAAACGGACTCGACCCAGACCCGGACCCAGACCCAGGCTCATTCCCCGGTTCAACCATCATCATTTCATCCGGCGCATCCCTCCTCTGCCGCTTTGCCGGCGGAGCCTTCCTATCCTTCAACCTCCGGTGACAAAACCACATCTGTAACTGCCGATCCGTCAGTCCCAGCTTCGCCGATAGCTCCGCCCTCAAAGTCTCCGAGGGATATGTCTCCACTGTTAATCACCAAATTCAAACCCAAAAAAAAAAATCCATCAATACCCATTAACCAAAGCCAGGCAAAAATACCAAAAATCAGGAAATAAATAAAAAAATTCAACAAACCGGCATAGGTCTTCTCGAGAAGTTCCAATTGAGATGCCGTCTTCATTTTGCGTTTCGACTTGATCTCCCCTCCTTCGGGAGGCTTCTTCTTGTCTCCTTCATCTGAAGCGGCCTCCATTGGTACAAGCAGAGAATCGATCAAACGCTAACAATCGAGATAGAAAGAAGAACAAAAACAGGAAACTAGGGTTTGGAAAAGAAGGGTAGAAAGAAAGCGAGAATAAAAAGAAAAGGGTCGAAATCCGTAGAATTGTTTTAGGAATGTGAATTTCTCCTTGTTAGAGTCGAACTTGATAGCGAAGAAATACAACCAACGGAGATGTGCGGTGAGATTTGGGGAAAGAATAAGGGTTGATAAATAATAATAACCAAAAGAATAATAAGAATTAGGAAGAGCAAATAATAGCAATAATAATAAGAAAAGAAGAAAACAAAAAAGGTGAGAGAAGATTGATGAACGAATTAAACAGGTGAAGAAAGATAAACATCTAACAGTCTCTCTCGTTTCCATCATTCTTCCACAACGTTACGCGTTGTGATGTTCTTTTGTGTTTTTTTTTTTTTTTTTTTTTTTAATCCAAAAAAAAAAAATTAAAGAAGAGTCAGACTTTCTTTCGTTGTATTAAAACAAAACCGAAAAGGGTAAAGATGCTTTGAAACCGGACGAGCAATTCACGAATCCAATTGTTTTGTGTCTTTCTTTTTTTTTTTGGGAGGGGGGGGGGGTTTTGTTTTGTTTTCTTATTCGTTCATATATATTTTGGAACAATCAATCATCTTTCGTTCTTTGCTGTTCTTAAATCTTATCTACTTAACGAGAATTATTACTTTCCACCGTGGTGTTTATGATTCCAACAGCCATTAAAGATTCCATTCGGATGGATTACACGTTGCTTCAGTCAAGATCTTTGCAGTAGAACTACAACGAAAACAGGCGTAGATATGACCTTTCTTCTTGGGCTTTCTTTTAAAATTTCGAAGTCATTTAAGGCCTCTCTCTCTCTCTCTCTCTCTCTCTCTCTCTCTCTCGATCGCTGTCTCGCATTCTTAAATCCAAAAGAATTTCGTACGAAGATTAGGGTCTGGTCAATGGTCACTGGCGTCGGTGTTTCCTTTCTTTTCATTTCCTTTTCTTTTCTTTCCAGTCATAATAATAGGTTGGGGAAGTCGCTTGATCCGATTTCGGGTGGAGTCGGTGAACTCGATGGCTGAGTTTGGGGGTCGCCGGGTTGGTGACTTTTAAGTTCTGTAAAGCCCTAGAAATGGTATTTTGACTTTTGGCTTGAAGATAGAGAAATCACCTGCTCAAGTTGGTTTAGCCGGATCCTTATATAGTCAGTCCACCACTTACAGAGCAGGAGAAAGCATCAATAGGGAATCATTTGGTCAACAAATTGGATGGTATCATGAGCTGACCTTAATTTACTGGAGACAGAACCCACTTTAATGCTTTAGCCCACCAAATGATTGGGAGATTGTTTATGATTGAGATCCTCTCCCGTGCGGGACGATGTCCAGCTCACATCGTCCGGCTAGGGAGGCCTCGATCCACGAACCATTGCACCGAGATGTGTGCGGTGGTGTGGATCGAAGCCTCCCAACCGCACGATGTGCGCTGGACACCGTCCGACGCACATGTGCGCTAGAGAGGATCTCGATCCGATTGTTTATCACATCGGAGGCGAATCGAAAGCCCAGTGCCCAGGAAGGCATCCAATGGCTTTGGGCTGTTGGATGCACTGAGATGCCCATGTAAGCACACATTCTTGTGCATCCAGTAGCCCAATATCATTGGATGTCTCCTTAGGCACTCCTTGGGCGCTAAGATTGTAGGGGAGGTGCTCGATTCATTTTGTTACTTATTTTTTCTCTCTTAAAAATGGAAATTATATTTAATAGATCTCAGCATAGAGCAAATTCTTGGTTTAGAGAACCTGTTATCCAAATAATAAAAAACAAGGGGAAGCATTATCTGTTGGGAGTGTGGCTCTTGCACACACACGAGGCCAATGGGAGAGCACACAAGGGCATCAAGTAGGACATAATTTGCACATTTCATAGGGGCAGAGCGGTCATTCCTTGCCCCCTGTGTTTGGGTGCCAGGCGTACACTCTCTGATAGAGATCTTTTTCCCTAACAACATAATAAAACTAATGAACACAACTAGGGAATTCGTTGAAAAAAAAAACACAGATGATTTTCAAGAGAAATAGGTAAGTTGCACATATGCTCAGCCACTCAACACATGTCTTTTTTGCTTTCAGAAATGCACCTCAAGGAACTAAATGGCAATGGATGAGACATGTGTGAGGCATTCAACATACGTGCAACGAAACCGAACTCATTTTCAAAACTATCCAATTTTACCTGAGTTGTAATTGGGCAATCCTTAGTGAGTAGCAAGCACAAAAAGAGGGCGATTTCAATCTCCGATTTAACCATTAGTTGGATCTGATTTTCAATAGTAGGTGATTCTCATCACCATGGATTGAGGTATTAGTATTATATATCAATACCGATATCAATAAGGTTAAAAAGCGACCTTTTATCAAAAGATATTTTTATATTTGAATCAATCTAATACACATCAATACAGCCAATTCGTATCAGTATCGACACCGACCAACTAATACCAACACCAATATCCAATATCCAATATCCAATATCATGAACCAAAACCTTGAGTCATTACTTTTTTGGAACCAAATTTCATAGACTAAACTCTAGTGTTTTCTTTTTTGGGTAAAGAAGTGAAGGCTTGTCTTTACCCCAACAAAAAAAAAAGAAAGAAAAGAAGTGAAGGCTTGTAACAATTGTTTTATTGAAATAAGTTTTCCCTCTATGAGACATACACGAACATGACAAAGAAAACAATAAAACTTAGAATCCACCAAAAGCTTAATAAGATTATGTTTTCCTATAAGTGAAATAGGGATGGACAAAGGGAATCCAGGAGACAAGTCTTCACCAACCCTATCATAAGAGCACCGGAATGATGCTTTACTCGAATTCATCTTTCGGTGCCAAAATCCCCATCATCAAACACCTCCACATTGATTCTTTTGGTTACTCTCTTTTCATTGTTATTTTAGCCCAAATAAATAAAAAAGGATAACTAAATTAGGTGCCTAATTTTTTGAACAAATCACACATCAACAATGAACATCAATGAACCTGATTTACTGGTCCTTGCATGGAACAATCCAAAATCAAAATCATTTTTGCATTTGGTCTGGTTTTATTAGTTTTTGTTTGTTTTCGTTATTCGGTTCACAACGATTTATATGTGGTTTTATAGCATTGGTTTGCAAAATGGAAATAAAGACAATCAGCTTTTCAAATCATATATATTTTCATGTTTTCCCCTGTTAATCGAACCTAGGTAGAGCCGGTTTAGGTTTGGTGCCCACCCATGGAGCAACCGATTGGACCAGTTGGGTTGGCCACTTAAGGAGATGGCCTTCCTGATAGAATAACTCATGCGGAACATTCATGGAGATCAATGAGCATACAATAAATCCAGAGATGTGATTGGCGTACCTAGATCTATGGTTTTGGAAGCCGAACTCTTGACGATTTCTGTCGCACACGAACTACGTTGGTCTGGTCTACCATCTTCCACTCAACTTTAGGTTTTCTCAAAAGTAGTCACTTAATGGGTCAGTGACAACTATTTATAGTGGTGAGGGTAGGGACCAACCCTACAAAGAAACTAGAGTTTCCTTCCCATTAAGGAAACAATACTTTAAGTCCACATATAGTAATTAAACTCATACCATTAAGGCAGCTCCCATCAACACAACTAAACCGATTTTGTGAAAATAAAGTGGGACTATGTCAGCCCACCTTATGGAAATCTTATACTTCCCTCTTTAGGTCTCTTCCTTCTGTGTGTGTCCTATTTAGATTGAAATACTGTGAGGAGGTGGGGACTGATTATATATAAATATCATCAAGTCACCCCAAAACTTAAGTGCATTCTTGCACCATTGAGTTCTCTCTCTTTCATTCCTAATCTTGTTCACCAAGTTACTAGTATGTTCTCTGTGAGATTCTATTTGCTAGCAAGGATTTGTGGTGTGGAGTTATCCGTGGAGAAGCCTTTCCATCTCCATTCAGGAAACACCCTAGCAGGTGTGATTTGTTTACACCCCCATTCTTTCCCAATCTCCTCCGCTTATCCTGTCTCCCATGGCTATGTGATAAAATAAAAAACCATCCCTTCTTCATCTGTCTTTCTTTTGCTTTCTTGTTTCTTATTTTCCCTTTTTTCTGTCTTCTCCACTCTCACATGATAAACAAATTATCTCTTCCATTAGCCAGTAGGGTTTTGTCAATCCATGCAATTTTAATATGATCCATCATTTTACATATTTTATGTTTCAAGTATAATACAATAATTTTTGCTTATTAAATTAATCATTGTTTTATTATTTAACACAATTGATGTATAGACTAATATTCGAGTGAGAGGTACCCGTTTCTTTATGGGTTTTCCGGTTCCTATTCAACTTAGAACCATCGATTATTCGGTGTAAATCAAAACTGAACTAGAAAAAAAAGAGAAGAAGAAACCCTATGAAATCAAAACTTGATCATTTTTATGCAGTTCAATTCAATCACAAATAGTTGATTCCGATTTCAATTCCATTTTAACCAATTTGGCCATAATGGACTTCTACGTTCTCAAGGACAATGTCAAATCACACAACTCATCCCCCACCTATGTCTTTGACGTGTGTACTATTGCAATTTTAACAAGTTTGTGATTAGAGTTCGCCAACGGCCAATATACATATAATTTCATTGTCTGCATTTAAGTTCCTCATACTTTTATTACATTAGAGAAGGTGGTCCATTTTTAACATAGCAAGGAAACAAATGAAACAACATTTTGGTTTTTTTTTGGTAAAGTGAAACAACATTTTTTTTTTGGGTAAAAGATATTCTTATTCATTGCGTGTTAAATACGTAGTCGATGAATTACATAATTCAACCAACCACAAGGAGGAGTTCGGCCAGACTATCGTACACGTCGTGGACAGAACCTTCCGAACTAAAGAATCACCTAAAGAGTTAGCTTCCCTAGGAACATCCATGATATTACACTCTAGGAACAGGGAGGATAGGAAAGAGATATCCTCAACGTACGATAGGTTGATAAGGGAGAGGGACTGTTTGGCCTTCCTTGTGGATGTAAGAAACAACTGTAAAGGAACAACCTCCTTACAGTCTGCCACACACAAGGCAAGGGCCTCAAGCATGGCTCCTGATTGCCATGGCCTCTCCTTCAGTAATATTATCAAAACAACATTTTATATCATAGATATAAAACACAAAACTCAACTGCTATTTATTATTTGGAAAAAGGATTCATCACACTACCTGTATTTGGATTCTTTCTCATGCTCTCTTACAAAAGGTACGGGCTCTACACAGATATTTTTTTATTTTATTCTATCTATTTAAAAATAAAAGATTCACATGGATGATATCTTTTTCAGACCACTCATTGGTGGTAATGTGCAGATTCCTTCTCACGCTACCCCAGTGTGGGAAACCCTTTCCCTTATTATTAAGTTAGTTTTTTTTTAAAATAAACTATTAAGGTACTTGGTTTCTTAGAACATAAGTGGTAATGCATACATGAATCTTTTTGGACCAATCCAAAATTTGTAGGGGTCAAAATGACAACCACAACAACAATTTTGTGGCTGTAAAATAGTAATTTACATGAAATATCGATGAAATCGTGTCACCTTCGAACGGACCTTTAGAGTTAGGCTAAATATGATAAAACACATCTACCCTATAAATTTTATCTGATTCCAAGAAGGTTTGGGCAATAAAGTGGCACACGGGTATTTTGGCCACCTTACCCATGTTGATGAACATAGTGGCTGGGTAAGGAGGAAGAAGGAAGAAGATGATAGGTACTCTTTTGTGAAACCCTACCAGTGTATATTACTCTTTTGCCCCTAGTACTTTAAGTAAAAGGGATTGGATGTCATTTAAGCCCACGGGCTTAATATTTTATGAACTCAATTGGGCTTATATAGTTATATGGGTTGGGTATTATGCTTACCAGCTTATGGGTGTGATGATATTGGGCCTAGTATACTATTTTTTATTGCCTAGCCCAAATGGGCTTTTAACTTGAGTTTTAAGTACCGGATTTTAGAAACCAACAACCCATTTTGCTAGTTCTAAAGATGTATGCACATTACGGATTTATGAAACCTTTGTGTGAATATTGACCATATAAACTTCCCTCTTAAAAATTTCAATATCTTGAGGGCATCCTTTGTTGCTTTGGATTGTGGGCGGGCCTTGGCCGAAAGAATGCTACACTAGAACATCCCTAATATCATCTCTTTCCTTGCTCTTATGAAATGGCATTTCTGCCCCCTATTATGGGAAAGAGATAGACACAGGGAGGCACCACCGTAGTGTTCTTTCTTCCTTAAAAAAAAATTCAGTTGGTGAAATAAAAACTTTTTTGCGAAAGAAGGTTCTGTAAGCAAATGGGAAAATTATCGCCCCCAGAGTACTGGGGGCGGTCCAGCGCGCATCGTGCGGCTAGGCACCGCCCATGTGTGCACAGTGCACCCCACCGTGCACACATGGGTGGTGCCCAACCGCATGATGTGCACAGGACACCCCCAATACTGGGGGCGATAGAGATCCAAGCAAATGGCATTGAGAAGCACACACCAATAACTGAAAAACTTCCCTATCTAAATGTTTTATGGACTTTATCTTTACAGTTTTAGTCTGACTCAACGGTTGCATAAAAGAACTTTAACCTTTCCTCCACGACTTCCTTCCCTCCGACCAAAACCACCTCTCTTCTCTTCTCTTCTCTTTTCCAGTCAAAGTTGGATTCTTTAAGTTTCTATTTAAAGTTTCTGTTTCAATTGCTACACTTCACTTCCAATCCTTCTCATCCACTCAATTTCATATCTCCCCATTACTTACTGCTTATACATATTTACCTATCCCTTTCCCTCCCCCTCTCCAAACAGAATTGTGAGAAACCAATCTCAAGACTGATCAGAAGAACAAAAAAGAAAAACAGGGTATCCATGGGTGAAGAACCAAAGCATCAAGATCAAAAACAGATCCCACTCTTAGGAGATTCAATACCCAACAAGGAAAAACATCAAGAAAAGCATAGTTTTCTGCGATGGCACCGACACAATGCAGCTCTGACACCTTTCAAAATCGATAATAATTTGATACAGAAGGTCATTGGAAAGACATTTCGAAGCACAGCCAATTTGTCCAATCTCCTCCCTACAGGAACAGTTCTTGCATTTCAAATTCTATCGCCCATTTTCACTAACCAAGGTCGGTGTGATAAAACTAGCCAGTCTATGACAGCAGGTCTTGTGACCCTTTTTGCTGTGTCTTGCTTTCTATCATCTTTTACAGATAGTTTCAGGGATGAGAAAGGGACAGTTCGTCATGGGATTGCAACCTTTCGAGGATTATGGGTCATTGATGGATCTGATACTATTTCCCCTGAAGAAGCTTCAGAATTTCGGCTTAAATTGGTTGATTTCTTGCATGCGTTCATGTCAGCTCTGGTTTTTGCTGCTGTCGCATTGCTTGATCAGAATGTGGTGAATTGTTTCTACCCAACACCTTCAGATGCGACGAGAGAAATCATTACAGCAATACCAGTTGGGATTGGAATGACTGGTAGTATGTGTTTTATTACGTTCCCTACTACCCGTCATGGAATTGGCTTTCCCCTTTCTCCTCGCTAATTTTTCTGTCTTTTTTTTTTTTTTTTTTTTCTTTCCTGTGTTTCTTTACTCAACTCATTCATGTCCATATCCACAAATCGAAAGAAAATTTTAAAGTCACGGCTATATAATTTTTCCCTTTAGCATTCTTCTGATATAGCACCTTACACCCATCTAACAGTTGAAATTTCAAACATGAACAAACACAGGAAGTGGTTCAGAACCCAGAATTGTGTTTAAAGTTCCATACAATTGCAAGAATTTCATATAGAATCTAGTGGCATTCACATAATTTTGTCACTTTGAGGTTTGAACTCACTTTTGAGACACCTTTTTTTTTGGGTAAGAAATCATTCTATTCAGTACGGGACACGTGGTGTTCAAAGAGCTGGGTTTCGACAGCCACGGAGTGGAACTAGACCAAATCATCAATCTTGTTAAGGAATCCACTACACTGTTGGATTCCCTAAGGATATGAGAGAAATTACAATCCAGGAAGAAAGAGGAGAGGTACATAATGTCTGATAAAATAGGTTGAATATCTAAGGGAGCCACTGCCGATGTGGTGATGAACTTCACTAGCTCTTGGCAATCGGAACTTTTGTGACACCTTAATTTCCTACTTATTTGATGTTAAAACTGTATAAGTACGGAAATCCCACATTACTTGGGAAGCATGCATTTGGAATCGTAGAAAATCCCACATCATTGCCATGGAATGCACATATATGCTATGGCCTCATTTACTTGGCATGACACGACCCACTTGTCAAAATGAACAATATCGTACCATTGGTGGGGGCCGGATTCGTGGCACTTCAGAAACTTCATCGATGAGGTGACTGACAAATGAATTGGCATTCCCCAAGCCAGTCCACAACTGGGTAGCAATTGGGTGGATTGGGTGACACTTGACCCATCTCAAGCCTCACCCAACTTACAATTCACCCAATCAGCAAATTAGTGATCATGATTCCATGGGCCGAAAGAATCGGCCTCATTAACAACCCGGTTGGCCCAATAGGCCCACGAGCAGAAATTAATATTCAATCAGTTCTGGCTCTCTGCAGGAGTGCTAAACTTCTACTCCTAAATTTAACCCTTGGGATGCTTGTCTAGACTGTTTGGCCAAAGCCATTTCTGAACCTCGATGGGTTTTGAGAGATGAGATCATGATAAAAACCAGCAAAGTTCATGATAAAACCCGTTTATAAAATCGAATTCATGATAAAACAACACCAATTAAACATTTTACACTGTCATAAAAAAAAAAGCTGCGCTGTGTGCGTAGGTTTAGTCCCATGTAAGGTGTATGCGTGTGGTGTGTGTTGTGTATATCTGCCATTCAACAGCCTGAAAATCGTTTAACCCAAAATTGGGGTGTGATTTGTGTGATTACACTTTCATAAAAAAACAAAAATAAACATTTTACATTGAACCATAAAATTTTTCCATCTGGGTAAATGCTTCATGATAGGCATCGAAGGAAGCAACACTAATGGAATCCACACAAAGGACACAAGGGCGTCAGCACTTTTCCAACATCAGAGGAAGTAACACTAATACTTGCTATGTACTAATAAGTAGTGAGCATTGAAGAATTATTTTTTTTAGGAATATGGGGTATCGCTTCATTATATAGAATGAAACCCCTTCTTGAATTAGAAATAGAAAGAGATCAAGATTTTCTCCAATGCCGTGTACAAATTCTCATAAAAAAATAACCATTTTTCTATGAAGGATTTATTTTCGTATAAAACCATAAAAGTTTATGATAAAAGATACAACACAACCTATTAAACATTCTTCAATCTATGAACTATAAATTTTTATCAACCACATAAACTCTTCATATTGCATAATGTAATACCTATTTAAAAGTGTCTAAATACTTTAATTTTGAAGATTGGTTTCATGTCTATTAAACTAGATATGAACAAAGCATATGATAGGCTAGAGTGGGCACCACTTCGGATTTATTTTGGAATAGAAGGAAATGTTTTGTGTTGAAATTGCCAAAGCCTAGCATGTGATCGGTTCAAGTCCATAAGGAAACCATTAAGACCAGATTCCTTGTGCCAAACTCATGGCCAAGATTTCCCACATGGCTAATCAACCAGGTACTCTCTAATGCCAGTTACAAGAAAAGACAAATTACTATTCAATTCAGCAGTTCCCTCTTAAGTTCATGCCCAAACTCAAATAAGCACGGTATGCATGACCTTAGGATTACATGAACCCCAGGGATTCTGTGAACTCAAGACATTGCTCCCTCATCCTATAAATAGAGATCCACAATATTGAAAGTACACGGGTGCAATCATACAATCTTAAGTCTTACATAAGTATTAGAGAATCCCTCCCGGAGCCCACTGGCCCCACTCCAGTTAGCTCTTCAGCCTTGTTTCTTGACTCTTTGTGTGTAAGTTCACCTCAGGCGAATTTCATCGACAACAAAATCTATGAATTATTCCATTATTTTTTAGGACTCTCAACCAGAGTCAACTCGACTCAGTTAAATTTTTTTTTTTGTCATATAATTGATCACCACCTACTCACTCGCCCTAGAAGGATCGTGATTAAAGCTCTTATGTAGCTATCTTCTGTAACCTTTCTTTATTTGATGATAACAGTGCCTATGAAGTTGAGTAAAGAAGCAAAACTAGGAAAAGGAAGCAACAAGTGCCAAATTTGTGTCAGTTTGTTATCTTCTTGAAGAGGGAGAAGGTGGTGCGGTGTATCTGATCTGAATTGTCTAGCATAATCATAATCATTCCTCAAGATGACTTCCCGTAGTGGCGTGAGTCTCGTGCATTGGGTAAGCTTTTTTATCTATATCTCACATTATGTAGCATATTACAATTTCGTGGATATAGTAAAACTTTTTCACATTAGAGGATGAACCTCGATGTAAAAGTAAGGTTGCTTCATTGCGACCTAGTGGTCACGGATTTCATTCGAAAAACAGCCTCTCCGCAAAGCAAGTATGGTTCTTGCAGTGGGAAAATCTTCATTCAATACAACCCAAAAATTAATCTGGCTATTCAACCCTCACACTCGCACGACCTTTCTTGTGTTACCAAATTGACACAAACACAACACGATAGCGTGCTTGACATGAAAACAATTGACATAGGCAAAACCAAATTGACCTAGTATAGTATTTTTTTGCCAAATTAAAAAAATATAATCAAACAAATCATGTAAAATCTTGTTGTAACAAAGGTTGGAAAGAGAAAAAAAACCGTATCCTTTTTTTTTTTTTTGTTTTTGCCCCTAATCTTATTCCTCAAAATTATTTAATATAGTATTTAATACAAGGGTAAAAATAGTTTAGAGAAAAATTCTTTATGGGGAAAGGGCAAAATGATCACCCCACCTCCTATGAAAGGCGAAAATCCCACCCCCTAAATCTTTCGCTCACACTCTGGCCCTCCATGAAAAATTGAAAATTGTTTACTGCACTTTTTATGTGAAATAACATGATCTACCTTCATTCAGAGAAAAAAAATTTGTGTTATACTTAAAAAGGGTAGAAAAGTAAGGACATAATCCTAAACCCTAATAAAAAACTCAACCTGAACACGAAACTGTCCAGGCTTTATTATAAGTGTCGGGTAATGCCAATCCTAAAGAAAGATCCTTTGAGCCCCTTAAACCCGACCTACTAACATTTGCAATGGACATGATAGTGATACGGTCGTACCCCTACCCCTGCAAGGCTGCTATACCAAATTCCCACACCCATGAGGTAAAAAGTGCAAAAGGTTAAAGATGAAGGAGTGGAAATGATCATTTATGGTTCATAAGTGTGTCAAATTTTAGAGCTCTTGACTTGAGACACCAAAGCTAGTGTGGCACTAAAATGAATGTTGGTTTTATTATTTCTTGACACCCTCTTCTCAACAAATCAGAACAATGATTTTCTAGTTTGACTGTCTTCTTCTACTCATTTACCACAAAACCATGAAAAGCAAAATCATGAAAGCTTCAAACCTAATTTTAAACAAAAATGAATGCTAGATTTTGATGTGGACCCTCAAATCAACTTAACCTAATGGGAGATGATAGTTTCCTTTGTGTGCTTATTAATGTTTTGGTTTTCTTTCACTTTTTTTTATCTCTATTAAGAAACTTTGGGAGTTTTGGAACCCTGGTTTCAACCCACCTATGATAGGAATATTTCTTACTCAACAATTTTAAATGACATTAACTGTCCACGAATTTTATAAAGGTGAAAGTTTGAAAGATACCTTTAATTTATCCCCCTTCTCCAAAAAAAAAAAATGATACCCTTATAAATGTATTCAGAACTTATTAATATTTTTATTATTATCTTATTTTCAAAATTTCTTTAAATTAAGGGTTTAAAATAATTTTTTTTCAAAGTAATTTCAAAGTGTATTTACCATCATATTATTCACAAGAGCTATCATTGTTTTGCATTTGGTTCCACATCAAATATTTAGGCTATGTTTGGATGCTAAGAAAAGAAAACAAAAAATTCCAAAAATTTCGAATTTGAGGAGAGAGATAGACACATAAATCAAGTATTGCATCATCATTACTTTTATTTCATTTAGGGCTACAATAGGTCGGATTGAGGCTTTTTAAAATCTCAGCCCAATCTTGAGACCCCTTAGTTGGACCCAAGTTTGGCCTGGCCTTGATTCAGGGCCTGAAAAATCTAACCCTGACCCACCCTTAGGGCAGGGGAAGGGGGGGGGGGGGGGAGGGAGATGCGGGGGCTAGGTCAGATCGAAGAGAGGAAGAACAGGACATGGGTAGGCAAGGCTCACTCCAAGGTCTCAACCCTAGCTTGAACCAGTCCTGACTCAAGGCTAGAAATTCTGAACCCTAACCCGTCCTCAGCACCAAGGTATCTCAGCCCAAGCCCTGTTGGGCACAGGCCATGCTTGGGGCAAAACTTGCACCCTTAGACCGTAGTCACATTATGTCTTTAATTTCTTTTCTTAACTTCCAATCATAGCCTAGAAGAAAGTTAGAAAAAGAGACTCCAAAGAATAACCAGGGGAATTGATGCCATGTTTCCAGCAATAATTCCAAGTAGAACATACACCACCAAAGATATAGAGATCAGGAATCTTTAACTTCTATGGAATCAAAATCACGATCTCGTGCTTCGGCCTCACTAACAATCAACATCATAGATCAGTAGAATTTTTCATGATGTTGATTGTTAGTGATGCCGAAGCACGAGATCGTGATTTTGATTCCATGGGAGTTAAAAGATTCGTGATCTCTACATCTTTGGTGGTTTATGTTTTTCTTGGAACTATTGTTGGAAACATGGCATCAATTCCTCTAGTTATTCTTTGAGACTCTCTCTTTTCAAGCTAGAAAATGTTAGTCATAGGCAGCATAGTTGCATTGCAAGGGTTACCTTCAATCACTCCTTCAAAGTAGGGTATGAGTCATTTGATTTAATAGGAAAAGGTATGAGAAATGTGGACCATTGCTAGACTTGTAGTTTGTTTTAATGCTGAACCTGATTTTCTTTTCTTTTTCTTGTTGCCATGTGAGAGTTTTTTGGATGATTATAACTCACAGAATAAACATCTTTGAATATTCCACACATAGCACTTGTGATGAGTTGTAATGTTTGCTTTCTTCTTGTTGAGTGTAGTTTTAAAAAATGTTCATTAATTTTGGTGAATTAGGGTCCCATTATATGAGCTTATCACCAACAGACAGCTGGACAAACAATTTAAAATAAGCAAATAGTTACCTCACTTATTTAACTAAAATTAGCCAATAACTCAAGTTTACATCTAGTCTTGTCATATTGCGACCAAATTTACATTTAGGACAATAAAATCATTAGACTTAAGTGCACATGTTTGGCTCTAATTGAGAATTGGCCTTTCTTTGTTTTAACTCTCTCTTTTCTGTTCTTTTCTTTTCTTGTCCGTCTTCTTACGCTTCACCATTTCAACAGTAAAAGTAAAAAATGATGGTGTGCTGTGTTTTACTTTTACGCCTCAAAGTTTGTTGCTTAAAGGATTTGGTTTGGTTTGGTTTGGGCCCCTCAAAATCCTGATGGGCTGTCCAATCTAATGGACCCTTCCAACTTTATAGGACGGTGGATATGGGGGCCCACTATCTTTTCAGTACCATTTTTCTACAAGGAGTCCTCACTTTCTCACACCATGACTGACTCTTGGCGCTTGGGAGTTGGGTCTCCCCTTGTCTCCTTTTTAAGTTTTTGGCTCTTTGTTTGGAAACACCTATTCTGTGTACAGGGACATATGCACTGGTAGTAATATGTAGCTCTGAGTAGGGGTGTCAATCACTCGGGACGCGCCAGTTTCGACCGGGCTGCCCCATTTTAAGGCCTCGTATCGTGACCAACCGGTTTAAGTAATCGGGTTTCATATGCTAGTCATGGTCCTATTTATAAACGATCGATCGGGTACAGGTCCTTAATCGGGCTAAATGGACCTTAAACGAGCCAATGACACATTTATCTCTAAACGGGGCCATGAACGTACTTTAAACGCGTCAGACTGAGCAAAATGGACTATAAACGGACTTTAAACATGTTGGGCTGGGTCGGGCGACCATTGGGCTGGACCCTTGCACCGGGAACGACCAATTGTTATTCGGTCAGGGCCGGTCTCAGGCTTTCCAGATGCGGACTCGGCACCGGCCTGAAATTGACATCCCTAGTTCTAAGTATCATTTAATAGCTTTAGAATGAGAATACAAGAAGTCCAACCTTTGCAACTTACATCAATGCCTTCTCTTTTTTAATACCTGAAAGCATCAACTCATTATGGTGGTGGTGGTAGAGAGAAGGCTCTCTCGTAATTCATTCTTGGGTGGTCCAAATCCAAAGTTCAAACACCAGCAGATTTGAAGTTATGGCCAACCCACTTATTAACTCAATCAAGTATCAACATCATCTTTTATCAGTTTTTGTTTTTTTATTTTTATTTTTTTGTTTGCTATATATAACCAATTATGTATCATTATTGAGGCAGAGGTGGTCATCATTATCTCTTCCGAATTAAGTAATTTAGATGGGGAAAATGACTTTGGCCCTGATCCACTACCGGACGGATCAAAGCTGTTTAATTCTAGCCCATTTAAGGCTTGGGCCACACAAATTCTAAACAACTTGATTATACCTTTTTGTGTTATTTATCCTATAATAAGGAAGATTGGTTGTAATTAATATTGGGTTCTGGGCTAGACTCAACCATAAACAAACTGAAATGTAACCTGGCCTGACGTGTAGGTCCCTTAGTGGGTCTAGAGATTCTAATCTTTGATTGGCGATTAGTGTTATTTATAGTTCAATTTACACAAGTAAATTACTTTTGTCTTCCAAAAGAACGCATATTAAATGACATTATTATCTTCATTGGAAAAAAAAATATGTTATATCAAAAGGGCAAAAAGTAAGATTTATAAATTATTTGACATCTTGAGGGGTGTCGATAAGAACAACTCTTTGTTAAATTATGTATGTTAATAAGTAACAATGTTAATATACCATATTGAAT
The DNA here is from genome assembly GCF_018873765.1 of Telopea speciosissima. NCBI lineage: Eukaryota > Viridiplantae > Streptophyta > Magnoliopsida > Proteales > Proteaceae > Telopea > Telopea speciosissima. The sequence continues at coordinate 68,340,907 of NC_057917.1, read as the reverse complement.
ACACTTAAAAATTTACATATTGAATGTCACTAGCTAACAATGTCAATTTTACACACCCTCATACTTTCTATCCATTTTTATCCTTTGTAACACTTATTTATCTTTATGGTTTCATTTATTGTAATATTCTATTATACAAATAAAAAATTATTATATTTTTTATTCTGAATTTTACAATTTTTTTTTGTTTTATACACACTTATAGTAATTTTGATTGCAATTTGTATAATATTTTATAATATATATATAATTATTAATTTATTTATTTATTTTGCACACTTATTTACCTTTATTTTTAGGCCAATACTACATTTGATACCAAAAAATGATCTTTTAAGACCTATTAGATTTATATGACCTATACATTACTTGTATCAATATCGACCAAGATCTAATCCAACACCAATATTGAGACTGATATTTATACCAACACTGATACCAATATTTAAAACCATGTGTCAAAATGCCTCACAGAACAACAATCACAAGCAGAATTTCAATAGAACTTCTCTCTCTCTCTCTCTCTCTCTCTCTAACCATTAGCGCATCATATGCTTATGAAGTTACGGGTGGTCCTCCCTAAGTTGAGGAACCTGTGTACCCATGATTTATGAACAGTTTCTTTTTTTTTGAGATTATTTAGGAAGAATTCATAACATTTTTTTTTTTTTTTGGAGAAATGAGTTGTATATATCAAGAATCAAGAATTCATAACTCGATAGAGAACTAAAAAAAAAAACGATACAGATTTCCTCCATCAATAAAAGACGGTTCACCCATCACCCTAAGATTCACAAACTCCTCTTAAGATTTTAGGATAATTCAAAATACCTTCCCAATACTCATTCTGATCTTCTCTGGCTGCTTGATGAATCACCGTGGGTAGAAAAAAACTCGATAAAATTAAAAAAAAATAACCCACCCTACCAAGAGTCTTCTTGGGTTCAAGCCAACCCAAGACCTCCTCCCCCCTATAGTCTATAGAGGTAGAATAGGCTATCACACCTTCCCTCCCTCTCTCCAAGAGTAGATACCTATCTGAAATTTTTTTCTTCTGATTGAGACATGATACTCATGATAGGAGAGGGAGTCCCTCAGGCCCGTTTGGCATTTGACGCCTGGAGAGAGAAGCAGTCCTCAATTTCCCGTAAGTTGGGAATCTCTAATACCTGTGCATCGTCGTCTACAGTAGTGTGTGTCGGTGCAGGATTGCAGACAATCTGAGATGAAGAGTTTTGGGGGGGGGGGGGGGGGGGGGGGGGGGGGGCGGGGGGGTGTGCTCTCCCCCGTCTCGGGTCGCGTCCCCGGGTGCTGTGGGAGCCCGAGGAGGGTCGCACAGGTCGCCGTGGGTGGAATGGAGGTGGCCCAAGAGGTGGTCGGCCTGAGGTCGGCTAGGGGCCTGGGCCGAGGCTTTGTCGGGGGGAGACTTATGGGGTGCCCTCGCCCACGCTGGAGTGGTGGCCACGCTCGATAGGGTTGTCAAACCCACACCCACTCACAGAGATCGAGGACCGTTTGCCCATGTCATTTTTTATATTCTCCGTACTACCTACATCAGAGAATAGAGATATATAGATCCATAATCCCTAATCCCTAGGGAAGAAACTAAAAAGAATTGGAAAGGTTCTATTCTCCTCCATGGAGTCCATATACCCAACTACGTACTTATATCCCAAGCTTTTGGTGAAAGACGGTACTAGCTAGGTATGGGGCCGGGTCACCAATTTTTCAAATCAGTGTATTCATCCATCTTCTTCTTCTACTACTTTGTGCTCTCTTTTTAAGTCTTTATCCCATTTCACAGCCCAGTACAATGAGCCAGTCCCTACGATTTTGTTCAAAACCCAGGTCTATGTTGACGTGGCATATTTTAACTTAAATAAATTTTGCCAAGTGGTAAAATAAATTTTCAAAAAATCCCTAATGTTAGGAGAGCATGGTACCACCAACATAGAAAATGTATTTGATTGAATTAGAGTCGAAAGTTAAGATATCGCTATCTCAACCATGTCTACTCTATTATTTATCCCATGTGGCAAAATGAGAGAGGGTTTGTACAGGACCCATTCTTGCCTAGGTCGCACAAAAAACGTTGTTGCCTTTGAGTATATGGCATCTCATTTTTTGATGCTTCAGGATAGAGGTGTTAATTGGTTGGGTTTTAGTCAATTTTGATCTAGTCTAATTGTTCCCCCATCAACTTAAGGTCTCACATTTTTTTTTCTCCCGTTTAAGTAATTGAGAATAGGAGGCCAGGGAATGGAAACATTTATACTATTCACCCAAAAAAAATTATTCACTCTGTGGCTTCTAAATCTCTGTGAGAAAGAGGCCACTGCTTGTAATGATTCTGTTTTTCAATAAATCTTTTTTCAATCCAAAAAAAAAAAAAATAAAAAAAATATATATATATATATTCACCCGTCCAATAAGACATTTATATTTCAATCGATAATTATTAGTCCATAATTAGGCTTTAAACAAGCTAATTGACTAATAATGCGTATAAACAATCCTTAAACAACAAATAGGTTATAATCGAACTAAATAGACTAATTGGCTACCTGAGCTATAAATGACCTTAAATGGGCTTAAACAGGCTAATCAAACTATAAATGGTTAGGTATCTGGTAGATCTCGATTGAGCAACCATCATTCATTACGTTGCATCGAAAATATCCGATTATTAGTTGATTGGTGCTTGACACCCCTCTTCATGCAATTAGGCCATGCGGCTTGACCAAAACCTTTACAAATGACAAAAATCAATGCGTCTGGATTGGATAAATTTGCCTAAGATTTTTTTTCAAAAATAGGATTTTTGACTGTTTTACCTCTTGTCTATACTGGATCATCGATTCAATATCATGATCGATGACAAGTAAAAACACATCCGATACAGGCGATGCGATACCCATACCTCAAACCCTGCATCCAATGGCTGGACGCTGGCAGGCGCCAACAATTTGGAAAATCTCAGTTGCCCTTTTTTTTTTTTTTTTTTAATCAAATCATCGAAATGGTTTCTGGTTTAGTTCTCTGTCCACTACTCCAATTAGGGGTGTCAATACCCAATCCGAATCGATGAAACCGGCCTGAACCAGCCCGAACTCTTAATGATTCGGGTTCGGTTTGTGGATCCAGATAGTCAAACGGTTTGGTTTGGTTTGGACTAGCCCGATGGTGTACCGGTAGCCTGAACCGTTAGGCCCAAACCCAAACTAAACCGTCCTAACCCAATAAATGAGTAAATCAGTAAATGCCTAATGCCTAATGCCCCGTTGCCCCCTAAATGTGTTGTGATAGTTTCTCACTTTATCTCATATCCTTTGTTAGTGATTACCCAACCAATTGTATTCATAGGCCATAGGACATAAGATACAAAGATGCATTGTATTTGAAATATTTTATGTACTTAAAAAAGAAAGAGAAGAAAAATTAGCACTAATCGGACCTTACTAATTATATAAAATCGGTACCAAATCGATATCAACCCGCTATCATAAATCGAAACTAACACAAAATTAAACCGCATCAAAACATAAATTACATCGAAACCGAACATTTCTTAATGATTTGGTTTCGAATTCTATAAAAGTCACACCGGAACCGAAACCGGCCCGTTGACACCTCTAACTCCAATGCAAAACTTCCATTTTTCTAAACTCCCAAGTCCCAAACGTGTCTCGTCTTTCTTTTTTACAATCTAACGTCAAGTCAATATCATGCCGACCGGTTCTGAGTTAAGAGTTATGACCACCGGTCACTTTACCGCGAGTACGAAACTGATTATTAAAGTTCATAGATTCCCATCCTATGCTTTTCTACTCATCGTTTACTTGAACAGATGAACAAGACTCCTTCAGTTTTTACCAAAAAAAAACAAGACTCCTTCAGACTTCAGACAATGATTTGAGGAATCGGTATTGGATCAATCAGATCAGTAGATTTACATCAATGTCGGTGAAAATGAAAATCGATTCTTGGTCAATCCCATATCGGTGGATCAGTATGGATAAAAGTAAAAATGTAGAAATTTTTATTAAAAAAACAAGGGTAAACTTGATCGATTCGGATCGGTGTCAGATCAAGATCAACAGAGACCGATTACTAAAAAGGGAAAATTACATGATTAGCTACTTTTGGGTTTTCATTTACAAAACTGTCCAGCCTATATTTGAGTTAACAAAAATAGACAAAAACAAGTTAAGGTTTACAAAATTGGACAAAATAGTCTCTCCCTCCCACACTTTTTTAGATATTTTTATCCCTATCATTGCCTTCTCGCCCGGGCATCCTCCGTTCCCTACAACCCTACCCTTGTCCCAGCCACCGCCATTCTCTGCTATCCCAAGTAATAGAGGAAAACAAAAGAGATATTTTTAGAGGGGAACTGTCGAGGAAGGAAGGAGAGTCACTGTTTTGTCTAGTTTAGTAAAATCAAATTTGTTTTTGTCTATTTTTGTTAACTCAAACATAGGGTAGACAGTTTTGTAAATGAAAACCCAAAAGTAGCTAATCATGTAATTTTCCCTACTAAAAACCTGCTTCTGACTTGAGATACGGAATGGGGCTTGAGCAGTGCCAATATTTATTTTGAGAAAGTTTTACTCCACAGTGGATGAAGGAAAAATGCATCTACTTAGGGCCATAAATGTTCTATATAAAATTGATAATATTCTCAGTATTCTCCAATATCCTTTGCACTCCATCCGAAATCCTCAGTGTGATTCTTCCTTAATCATGGGTGAAGTAAAATCTGCCTTTATATTTTTTTTAAGGGAAGAATGTTGCTTGATCGTGTGGTCCTAAATGAGGGTACGCATAGGGACATTGATAGGGGGATTTTTTCATTTTGTAAGGGGTAGGGTGGTCATTTCAAGGGGTTATGTCTGAACACAGGCTGCACGCGACAAGGCAACATCCTTTTTCCTTTTTTTTTAATGAAAAAAATTGCCATTATAATTGCTTCCTAAGGAGAGAACCAATAGCATTAATGTCTAATGATCATCCATGTTATATAAGAATCGAAACTGGTTGCTCTTTAGTTCCCTAATATAGGCTATGTTTGGATTGCAAGAAAAGAAAATCTCAAACAGGAGAAATATGATGAATATTTACACAGCCGTGTATGAAAACTTTCCCCTTTCTTTTTGGTTAACTTTTTAATATGCAATTTAACCATATGTAATACATCAACATATACTCCGATCCAAATAAACATGGTTGACATATTTTGTGAGTCCAACCTTTAACCTGATTAAAATGGATAACAATCAGATTAAACAGCTCTATTCCATGAGGGTTTGACCCAGTAGTGGTTAGTTGTTAAGATGAAGATGTTTTCCTAAGCTACGTTTACTATTAACAGATGTGATTTTCCTACCAACTAAAGTAAATTTTGGTTGCTTTAGTTTGAATTAATTTCAACCTAAAAAGGACTTCTTCATTGATTACCAAGAACTCTTTGCATAATCATATATAATTTTTAATTATTTTGATTTTTCATCTACATAGGGTGATCATAATTTCACATCTATTTCATGTTCAATGTTTCACAAGAAAAAATTTGTTAAGGGTCTCATATGAAAACATTAATATGAGGTATATATGGAGTGTATTGTATCAATACCATACCAAATATCAGATACTGTTTCGATTGACATCTTTAGTCTACACTAATTAGTATTTTGTGGGCTATCCCACTTTATTTAACAAAACCTACATGCAATAAGAAATAAAACAGAAAGGAAAATTTAATGGCTTTGACCCTGCAGGTGAGACCAACCCTAGAATATTCTTCCTCTGTGGTTGGATCATAACTATAAGATATTGAGAAAGGAAAATTTAATGGCTTTATATCATTGCCATTAGGGCTGCAACAGGGTCGGGTTGGGATGGGCTTTATAGAACCCTAACCCAACCCTAAGTCCCCTTAGTTGGGCCCAGCCCAACCCGACTCTGACTCACGGCCAGAAAAATCCAACCCTGACCCGCCCTCAGGGTCGGGTCGGGTCGAACTGACCCTGATTGGCCCTGATCATGGGAAGGGGAAGAAAATGTGTGGGCTGGAATGGACCGGGGAGAAAATGATCAATTTTATGTAAAATAATATTATAATAAAATATATTATATTACTTATTGTCTCCATATATAATATATTATATAACAAAATGTGGGTGACGTTTAAAGTTTATATAATATATATTTTATAGTATAGCTTAAAACAGGGTCGGACCAGGCCAGACCAGGCTTAGCCCGAGGCCTCAACCCTAGTCCGACCCGACCCTGACTCAAGGCCAGAAATTTTCAGTCCTGACCCGTCCTCAGGGCCAAATATCTCAGCCCAGACCCTGTTAAGGCTCAAAGCGGGTTCGGACTGACAGAGCCAAACTTGCACCCCTAATTGCCACGTTAGACGTATATCCTATTTACTGTTGTAGATAAAGGATAAAACAGAAACCCTATATTCTATAATGCTTGCCATGTTCCCCCTCCTTGTAACAACACACATTGTATACATTTGTGATATATATTCAATAATGGAAGTCCTCTATTATATTAACTCGGCTGGTACCTCTCAATAATGTGAACTCCTGTATAATGCTAAGGTTGGCTAGTAGCAAGTTTGTCACTATAAACCTACTATGTTAGTTATCCTCCCAAAAGATAAGAATTGTCTATAAATTGCATAAGAAAATAAGTAGTTGTAACTTTTGGCCCTTGGACGTTGAACCAACCAAAAAAACATTTCGATCCTATGCTTTTAGACTAGGTTTTAAAGTATATAAGAACAGCAAGTCCATCCATGAGCATGAATTTGCACCCACATCAAACCTAAGTCCTACACTCCTGCTTACTTGTTTGGAGAAAAATATTAAAGAGAAACCCCGAATGGTGATCCATGTAGATATATCAATATTATTTCACCTTAGAGGGTGTATTGATAATGATATGTATCCCTTGAGGTTGAGTGGCATTTTTATCTATGAATTCGGGGGAATCCTCCATGTTTTCTGACAGGTCTATGAATCGTTCATGTAAATGATCAAAATACCTTTAGAAGGGAAAATATGATGAAAAAATGGTAATGCATTCCCTAGAAATTTGTCGATATATAGAAACATATTTCGTTTGTTTCCCTATAAATATTCTTAGGGACTGGCGGTCTCATAAAAGCCAAAATAAAAAAAATAAAAAAAATTGATGTGTCAAACAAATTTTAGGTATATTTTTTTGTTCTTCAATTCTTGTGGAATAAAAGAACACGAGAACACTCCATATAAACAATACCGAAGAAAGCCATAGAAGATGATGATGTGGCAAATTTGAACTATAAGATAAATAGGTGATCATTTGGAATGACAATTTGTTGATTTAGTTTACTAACTCTGCCATATGGCACCATGTAATTGACATATTGCCTTGTATTTTTGGTAATATATCTTTTATCTAAAAAATAATTATTTTTAATTATATTTTACCTCATTTGTTGCCGGATAAACAATTTTTTAAATTAAAATCATACATGAACCGATATACACCCCAAATTTGAATGCCAAAAAATTTCCCGGTGGCGGCTAGGGAGGAAACCATTATTTTCTTCCCCTAATTTAAAAGTTTCATGTTCAAACCATAGTTGGAAAATCAGGTTTTGACTGAAGCGAGTTGTCAGAGTGGAATCAAAATTTTGGAAAACCTGGTCAAGAGTCATGTAGACTAGACTTGGGTAAAGAATGACAAGTTTGGTTCATAAATCGTTTGATTCGAATAAGACTCGATATGTTTATTAAATTCGGATAAGACTCGGTATTTTTAACCGAGTCGTGACAAACTCGACAAGCTTAGTTATTTAAAAAAAAAAAAAAAAAAGCCAGTTCACTCGGAAATTGAGTTGAACAAAACAGTAAATCCATATTCTAAAACAGTAAGAAACCTTCAACTCCTCGACTCCCTTATCTTATTCAATGGTATAAACTCAAAATGCATTGATATATAATTCCTTGATTTTTATTTTCTGGTTTTCCCATATATTTTTTTGATTTTTTATTAATTTATACATATTTATTACATTGATTTTTATTTTCTTTAAAAAAATTATGCAAATTGATATTGTAATTGTTTTATACTAGAATGCATTTAGCTTATACTAGATATCAATATACAAACTACATACTATTGAAGCACTTGATTATGGTATAAAATCTAAATAAGCAAACGATAATCTTATTTAAAGTTTGAAGAAAAGTTTCCTATTGGGGAGTGTGTCGTCCACGTTCAGACATAGTGTGGGGCAAAATGACCGTCCCACCCCCAATGAAAAGATAGAAATGTCATCCGCACGTACTCTCATTGACCCCGCACGCATGTTGGGGCCACACTCCCCCACAGAGTAATCTTGCCCTTACAACTATTTATTTCAATCCCCCTAACGTGGGATGTTTCATCATTTAATAAGTGTGCCAAGAAAAATCCTGTTGGGTTATGATAATTATTTGGTCGAGTTTGGTTAGCATTTATAAGTAAATATTTTATTTTTTTATGAATGAAATCAAAAGTAAGTACAACATTCGAACGCATAAAGAAGGAAAAAGAACAAATAGAATAATTTTTACCGAAGTTTTTTAAGGAAAGGATTTATATATATACGATTAGATGAAAAGATGGAGAGGAATCATATCCATCCCTAGCTAGACCTGGAGAGGAGAAAGTGGGGCCACCACGACTTAGAACATCATCGCATCAACCAAAGATTCCGATCTAAATAAAGTCCAAACCAAATCAAACCAAACCAAACCATCTTCTCAGGACAGGTGTCGAACATGGATTCCTTTGTTCTAAGTCGAACAATCCTAACCCCTTGATCTGGTACATGACACCTTATAAGATAAATGAATAGTGATGGTTGGTAAAAGTGAAAACCAGAGGAGTGGATAACTCAATTTTCATCCATTGGTTTGTTATTTTTGGCGAGAAACCACTGGAAAAGTGAAACTTTGGACAAATGCCACTGTTTTTGTTTCCCTTTATGAAATACCAATCTAACACGGTTCCCAATTCCCAATTCCCACTTCCCACCCTCAGATAACGAAGGGGATTTTCTCACCGAATCTCACTCTAGGTTAATCCAAACCATTACAGTTGAATCTTACGTGTCATAATTAGACGGGTCACCCAAACACACGCTTAGGTGGGCGGGTCACCCAGACAACTTTTTACCATAAAATAAAAACAAAAATCTTAATTCTTTTTTTTTTTTTTGGGGGGTGGGGGGGGGGTGGTGGTTGAAAATAGGCTTATTTATTAAAGTGTGCTCAATGCGAGGCATTTGAATTACATAATACAAATAACCCAAGAGTGGAAATTGGTCAAGTTGTCTTGCACGCACAAGACAAGGCCATCCGGGCTAAGGAGTCAACCACACTGTTAATCTCCCTGGAAATGTGGTGAACGGAACAAGTCCTATAGCAATCTATCAATTTTTGAATATTTTGTAAGATTCCGATTAGATCAATTGGAGGGGCTCTCAATCTATCATTGATCAAATTGATCAAATCCCTGGAGTCAGACTCAACCTCCAAATCTAAGCCTTCAGAGATGCCATGACGCAAGCCCAATCTCAAAGCCATAGCTTCTCCCTGGAGGACAGAGGAGAAGAACACTGGAGCTGTAGTCCCTAAGACCTACTCATTGTGATCATTGTGGATGATAAGGTCTAATCCACTTGTAGAGCCACTGAGAGAAGCATCCAAATTCAGCTTAAAGAAGGAAGGCGATGATGGTTTCTAGACTATGCTTTGATCGGTAGCGTTGGGCCAACTCGAGGGAAAGTTGGCTAAACTTGTTGAATTCACCTTGAGGAATTCCCCGAACTGAGACTCCGCCTGAGTAATGACTTCTCTTGGGGTTTGCTAATGCCCTTGAAAATAAGATTGTTCCAAGCCATCCAAAGCGCCTAACAAAATAAAGGATATAAGGCTTGTAGTCTCCTTCCCTACTTGCATTCAAGAGGTAAAGAAAGATAGCAAAGGGAAGACAACAATTCTCTGAACCAGCCAAGTTGGTCTCCATAGCTGATGCGACTGCAAAATTCACTCCTTGCTAGAAATCACCTATGCTGAACGTGGGCATATAGTTGCAAAACGCAAGATGAGGGGGAAGAATAGGGGGTGGGGGCGGGTGGGGAGGAAAACTAATAATGCACATAAATTGAATAACTCGATTAACCATAAGGGAGGTATTTTTCTAGGCCAACACTCCCATGTGTGATGTGTCTATTTCTCCTCCTCAAAACAAAGGGGCAGATGTGTCTCTTCATATGGGGTGGAGAGATATAGGCTCATAAGAGTGCTCCCTAAGGCCACACTATGGGGACATGAGTTTTTTTCGTCCAAATCTACGGTTTAGATATCTCAAACTAAGGTTCTAAGACTCGGGTCTCGGTGGCATCTCGACCAAGCCAGAAATCGAAGTCGAGTCGAGATCTCAGCGAGTTGCTGCATTTTTTTTTTTTTTTTGACTCGGACCCCCAACTCGGTGGGTTTTAC